>NC_053161.1:146369236-147032569 GCF_016835505.1 Polypterus senegalus
CCTATATAAGGCCGTCTGTCGCTCCGGTCTCTATATTCCATTCCTTGCTTCGCCACGGGATTCACGTCACCCTGCTGATAACTACAGATTTTTTATTTAATCCATGGCTTCTCTGCTGTTTTATTGTTCATTTATTACGATTATAGATATTGTGTAGGTATTTTAGACTTACTTTACATTGTTCAGGTACCCATTTCCTTTATCATTCCAACCGTACCCCCAATAACATGTCTATCGAGGTGATCACCATCGATCAAAGAACTGTCACTTACCGAGTGGTTTCCATGCCCGGAGATGGCACCTACCTTTTCCATTCTCTTTGTTACATATTACACGGCCATATCAGGCTCACTCTTGATATCCAGAGGAACATTGTGTCTTATGTATTGAATGACTGGGACAGGTTCAAGGTGTGGACTGATGACGGTACAGGAGATAATTATACTACACAGGAGCACTAGAAGAGTGAAATGCTTAAGCCCTTCACCTATGGTTCTGCATGTGAGTTGATGGCTGCCGCTGAATTGTTCGGTTGTCGCTTTCAAGTGTACCGAAATGGCCAAATATTTTACACCTTTCGACAATGCCTCTTAAACATATTAGATTGACAGGTGACGATTTCAGTAGTGGACACTTTGATGTTTATGAATGTTTAAACTCTCAAAAGCTGGATGTGAAGTTATCGATGAAACCAGTTGTTTGCTTAACAACGCTTGACAGATGCCGAATGTCTCTTCAACACAAGTCCTGCAAATACTGTCGTAATTGAAACAAACCATGAAACTCAAACCGATTATGACAGCAGCAATCCAAGCTGTGAGATTTGAGACAAGATTACTTTTTACATGTTAACTGTACGTTGCATGCTCAAGAGTAAGCTCAGCGCACAGCTTAGTCATATTACAACCGGAGGGCCGAACTGACAACATGGTATACCAAGAGATCCTTAACAAATAATTATTGGCATATTTTCCCACAGTTTAAAAAGGTTTAATTTTCTTCTTAATAAAAATTTTAATGCAGTATTTCACCGCTGCGAAGCGCGGGTATTTTGCTAGTATATATATATATATGGTGGATCTAATGGGTGGGGCCCTGAGCTATAATGTATTACTGTCTTAATAATGAAGCAATCCAAACAAAATAAAGATCACAGTATGCCTTGATAAATGTATGAATGAGTGAGGTGTGGTGCTTTTTTTGAATTGTTTGTGAATGAACTGGATGATTTTGAGATCAGTGAAGGTTATTTCCAGTAAGATGGGGCAACCTGTCACACGGCAGCTCACAGCATGGCACAAATTAAATCATTTGTTGGCAATCGGGTCATTTCAAAGGGACTATGGCCACCTCGTTCATCAGACCTGTCACCTCTGGATTTCTTCTTTTGGAGAGTACTGAAAGGAAAAGTGTATAAGAACAAGCCTTGTACACTGGAATAATTAAAGTGAAACATTGAACACATTTGTGTTTACAAGAAGAAAGCGACCATTTCCAACACCGAATGTGATTGGATTGTTTACACCTTTATCAAGGTATGCACTGTATTTATTTTGTTTCTATCACTTTATTATTATGTGAGTAACACATCATAACTTGGGGCCCCACCCATTAGATTCTCCCTGTATATACAATGTTTCTGAAGAAATATCTTCCATTTGAGAAATCCCAAAATTATCTTTATAGGGTGAGGACACCATTGTAAATTAAGGTGGAGTGCATTTAAGACTGAAGCCAGGAAGCACTTCTTTACACAAAGAGATGTTAGAATCAGGAACAAACTACCAAGACATGGAGTTGAAGCAGAAATCTTGACAATCTTTAAGAACTATCTGGATGAGATACTGGGACAGCTTAGCTGTTAGGTAAACAAATGAGCTTGATGGACTGAATGGTCTCTTCGTGTTTGTCAAATATCTTATGCTATTATGTAATTCCCTTGACTTCCAGTTGATGGAAGATACCACACACCAACTATGGACAGGTTGCCAGAAACAGAGCAACTTCTATTCCCAATTTTTGTATTGTCAGATAGATAGATAGATAGATAGATAGATAGATAGATAGATAGATAGATAGATAGATAGATAGATAGATAGATGATTTTTTCTGAATGAGGATATGCTTTACAAACATGGATTCCACCTTAATATGTTTCAAACATGATAATTTGACCAAGATTATAATACAATCCGAAAATGCATCCTGTCCACAATGAAAAAAAGATCTTGTAGACGTTATAAAAAATAATAATGAAAAGAAATCAACTGTGTCTCATTTTATGCAGCACATAAAATTAAAAATTCACAAGAGTAACCTTCCTCTGGCACTAATCAACGTGTCATCTCACACAAAATAACTGCAGTACACTGAAGATACGTTTATTACAGTGCAGATGCTGGCCCCCAAGCTCTCCTCCACAAATTTGTTTCATTAATTTTTCAAAACATTTTCCAAAACATTTACCTATATGCAATTGCAAAATATGAACTTAATAGTGCATTTAGCACTGTACATATAAATAATACACTAAGAAAAGCACACATTATTAGCTCTACAGTGTGCTATTTACTGTAAAATATACATAACAATTGTTCCACTTGCCTTGTTGTGGCCACTAAACATACACAGTCATTCTCATAAACATTTTGTAATCAAATATAAGCTTGAAAAACAGCAGTTATTCACTTCACAATGTGTTATTCATTTAATTAAGTCAATTCAATAACTTTCAAAATCCTTTTATATTCCAGTAGTGTCAAGTGCATAGCTTGAACAAACCTTTAATAAGGCATACTCACTCATGCAGCACCAATTTTGGGATTAAAGAAAAAATGAGAAACACAAATGAACAAGTAGAGACATGTAAACTCCACATTGATGGTGACCAGACTCGCAATACAACACATCCCCTTGGGCTGATATGCAGCAGCACTAACCACTGTAACCCTCCACCCAACCACCTACACTGCAGACAGGCCTAAAATACAAGACCATGCGCTGGGGACTGATTAATATCTGTCCAACTGTACACTATAAACAGGCTTATGCAAGCTAATTAGCTATTACTTGTATGGAGACCAGAAGCACACAAATGAACATGATAATGAAGGCCTATTCCCCAGGCATTAGGAAAACAAAAAAGAGAAGCAGAGCCGTATAATCATGAAGCCATAAAACTCTCTACCACATTCATAGCTGAATGTTATTTTGGGACTAGACTCAAGCTTCTAACACTTTACACCAGTGCATTACTTGACTAAAGAAACATTCCTCTAACTTGGTAAACACTTAAATATATTTTTTACATGGCAAAAATAATGAGGATTGTCATTATGCTTGCCATATTTTCTAGCTGAAATCTTAAATGAAGCAAGAGAAAGCCACAGCCACCTGAGAAACACATGTCTTATTAATACAGCATCTTGATACACAGAGTTGACAGTTTTATTGAATAGCTGGGACACTATTCATGAAATAATTTCTTCCTTTCCCCAAAACTATGATCACAATTTTAAAACAACACACACTCATCTGTGCAAAACCTTAAATGTCCATGTTAAAATTAAATATAACCACTGAAAACATTCATTCAAAAGTCTGTGGACATCGGACACACCCAGCAAGTCAAATATACAAACCACAGTATACTTGAGAGAGAAATTCATAACGCAACAACCAAAACCTTTTCATGTTCAGGAATCAATATCTATTTTTCAGATTACTATAACTGAAAGAAAATTGCTTGCATGGTAAAATAGAGCAAATTCCCTTTTGAAGCAAACGTTGAGTCAGAAATGAATAAAACCTATAAACACACTTTCTCTTTATATATATAGTTTATACAGTATGAAAAGGAAACATATAGGTGTGTATTACAGTATCCCAAGCAGCACAGTAAGTAAAATAGAGTACACATAGCATTGAAATATTCCATAAACACAAAACTGAAGAAACCAACACAGGCTAAACAATAAACTAGTCATCATCGTCTCCATCTGTACTTTGGGCAGAATCAGGCCACAAAACCTCATCCTCTTCACAATGAATGTTATCTTTTCCGGAGAGTGAGGAAAATGGGCTTGTGTGTTGAATTTACTCTTAACTTGATTCAAGTGCCTCTTGCATGGCTTGCAGAAGGTTCTGTCTGTGATAGAGGTTCAGGTCATACACCTTCCATTGCCAGGCAGAGAAAGAACTCACAGTTGGGTTGAGGAATGGGGAGTTTGCAGGGAGAAATATCAGTAGAAATCTAGTGTGGCCATTGAAACCTTCACAAACCAAAGCAGCATGATGGAATCTAATGTTCTCTCAAATGATGACATAGCAGGTTTATTCCTGCCTCTCCAGCCTCCCATCTTCCTAGTGAGGAATTTAAATGTCTGGATTACCTTGCCAAAGTGTACAGGCCTAGTTTTTCCTGATGGTACAGGACACCATGCTGACTGATGTTAGAGTCACATTGACTCCCCACGAGGGATATCAACAATCGCTTATTTGGCCAATGATGTTTTGGCGTCTTCCCCTTTGTTTGGTTTAGTTTAAAAGAAATATTCATGTGGATCAGCCATTTTAGTTTAGTACATACAGCTCACTGTAAATACTTTAATTTAAATATTTTGTACATGACTTACATTGTAGTATGTCTGCACTACATAAAAGGTATTACTCTTCTGTAGACAAACCTATTGTAACGACTGTCACACATGTATATGCGAATAGGAGAAAGCTGAGTGGACCAAAAGAAGTTAAGTCCATGCTACGCTAGGGCGTGGCGGGGTTTGCTAAACCTTCCTCTGTTTTCTCTGCAGACCAAATACAGGAAACCCTGCTTGATTTATCTTCAAAGATGTCACTTCCAGTTCCAGTGTCCTAAAAAAAAGTCACTTCGGTTCTGGCGCCCTGAAAGACGTCACTGTGCCATCTTGAAACATCACTTCCAGTCCTGGCATCCAAGATGACATCACTTCCGGGACCTGGTCTATAAAGACAGCATTTTTGTGTTAAGAAATCAGTTCATACTAAGAACCCGAACTGTGCACTTCAGTGCAACTACTAATAAACCTTTTGCAACCAGGTATAATATATGGGTGGCTGGCCCAAACCTTTTTGTGTGTATGAGGTTGATTTATTTAACATAACATTCTGTACACTGTACTGTAAATTTGACAGGGAACATTGGACCATCAATTATAATAAAAGTCCTGCACATGACCCTTAACCCTTAAACCGCCAGAACCAGCTATAGTCGGTTCCCAATGAAATTTGCCTGCACGCCGGAGCCGAGTATATTCGGCAAAGTACATTCGTTGAACGGCACAACCAACTAAAGTCGGTTTCCAGTGCAATTTGGAAGCACGCTGGAGCCGACTATATTCGACAACATACATTCAGCGACGTACATTCATTGAACTTCGCCACCTGGCTAAAGTAATTTCCCAGTGCAGTTTGCCAGCACGCCGGAGCCAAGTATATTCGGCGACGTATATTCATTGAAAGCTGCAACCAGCTATAGTTGTGTCTCAATGCAATTTGCCAGCACGCCGGAGCTGATCAGTCAGTGCCGTATATTTGTTGAGCAGCCAGCTCATGACCACTGCCGCCCCCTGCAACACTGCAGCCTCACTGTCCTGCAAGCATCAGTGCTTACCTGTGTGTGCTTGCGTGCAGCCAGTTCAAGCACAGTTTGCTCTGTGATTTACTGAATTTCATCAATGGTGTCAGTTGCACCTTGTACATATAATAATAGATTGTTGCAGTAGTTTTTTTAATAGTTTTTACAGTTCATTGGCAGGGTTTAAAATGATCAGTGTTGCAGTAATTGTAATGCTCTTTGCATGAAAACAAATATGTATTCCATTAAAATTTCACATTTTCTTTGTGAATTGTGATGTTTACTTAAAAGGCACAGCAAAAAAGTATTTGGCGTCGAGGGGTGCATCAACTCCCAAGTATACGGCACTTTAAGGGTTTTAAAGAATTTCTTTCAAATGGCACACAATATAAATGCTTCATCTTTATTCTGCTCTGATCAAGCACTCACTGAATCGTTGATGAGACTATCCAATGGATTTCTGGAAATAACTTCTGATCTTCTTTGCACTTTTACAATTGCTTTTTCTTGGTTATCTGTCAGCAGCTGTAGCCTTCCTCCTACAGAGGGTCACCTCTCAGCTCTGCAAAAAAAAAACAGTTTTTTAACAATATTGTAGAAACAAAGGACAGTCATTCTATGTACTTACAGTACAAAGATCTTTCCATTGCGTGTACTGAGCAATACAAAGAAAGCATAACCTATTAGATTAACACTGCAGATACAAAATACAAAAACACTGCATTTACATGCTTTCTTGTGTGAAAGTGCGGAGGATAGCTGCCACAGCCATTGTCATCCCATGAATCAGTACATTGTGAGCTAATATGACACATATTTCATCTGATATAATCTGTTTGCCACCCCTTCTTTCTCGTTGTCTTGCACAACTCTGTCCCTCTCGTTGTTTGGATCCATTGTTCCAAAAAATTGTGATACATTTCACCCTGCTTATATTTTTGAGGTCTAATTGGTAAGTGAACAATTTTTCAGAAGTGTTGACTGAGTTCAGGGTGTGATGATTTGAGTTAGATGTTTTGATTGCTAGTGTTTGCTGTATCAGCACATGGTGAGTTTAGAGATACATGAGGACACTTGTTAACAGAGGTGTTTCACAACTTGGCACACCCGTAAAATAAAGTTGATTGTGTTTAAATTATTGGGAGAAGCATTGATCTACTGTGAGTTGAAGTAAGGCTAAGATTTTGTCATTTGTGTGTTAGCAAACCAAAAAAAATGTATAAACTGCAGTATTGTCAAACAAATTCTATACACATAACAACTCCTTCTCTTTTGTCAAACCTAGAATTTAGTAATGTGGAAACCAATGACTGGAAAGTCAATACAGTCATATCACAAAGGTGTCTAGATGATTTCATCCTGCATATTACTGTATGTATATTTACTTAATGTATGTATTGTTGTCAGGTCTTATTTGAGGACACAAAATATGCAGAAAGGTACTGAATATCTCTGACTCATTTTCAAGGGGGATTCTTTTATTTTAAATATTTTATTGAATTCTGTTAAAATCAAATAACATTCCATACAAGCAAGTCACGTTTACAAAACTAGGTTTGAAATAAATTAAGCCTCACCTATGAGAAGGAAAGCAAGACCAATAGAGTAAAACTTTAATAGTAGGAAAAATAAGTAAGTAAATAAATAAATACAAATAAATTGAATAAAAAAGGGAAGAGAATCTATTTCCTCAATTTAAATGCTTATTCCAAAATGTTATTGATTAGATCTTTGTGCTGATCCTCTGAGTGAGAATTTGATTTTTTCCAATTTCAAATAATATATAACATCAGTTAGAGGGATTCTAAAACTATGAAGAAATAAGGAACACATAAACACAAATCTACCTTTACATTCTCCGTTTGTAGACTGGATGAGGTGATTTTTCAATAAATAACCCAAACACACTTGATAAAAAAATAAAAATAAATAATAATACATAATATGAATTCAATAGAAGATGGACTTATGCAAGCTATAGTAAATACAAAAGCAGGACAAAAAATGTGAAACACAATTCCAGGATCTAAAATTGCTTGCTTTTCCACTCCGACCAATAAAGGAACACAAACTTATGAATTATTTCTTCCTTTAGGAATTCTTATCTAAAGAATGCCTTTGAAGGACTTCTGGTCTTGTATTTGGTTAAATGGATATGTCTTACTCTACTTCAAGCAGGTGTTCAGTTGGGTTCTGTTTTTGAAAATGGTTCAGTGATTATCACTGTCTCCTCAAAGTTCCAGGAGAATCTGTCACTGTCACTTGTGTGTAGTTTGCAGGTTACCCATTCTAGCTATGGAATATTTTTTCTGTTTGGCCCATGTTTTAGCCCACATAACAATTTCAAATGCATTTAATCAATTGGGCTGGTCTCATGTGAGTAAGCATGTCACATGAAGGGTTGGCATGGTGTTGATGCTTGATGTTTCAAGGAAAGGTTATTGATCACTAGAAATCCAAAATTGGTTGAGTGGATTCTGCTGCTTTAGTAAGAATTCCCACATGAATAATATTTCTAACAAAATTGTATCATATATTTCTCATTACAAATTTAGAGAGATACAGTGCCTTCAAAAAGTATTTAAACCCTTTCATATTTTCATATTTTGATCACTAAGCCCCAAATCCAAGACACAAATATACCACCACAGTGCCACATTTAAATGAACTTATTTTTATTACAGTTTTTCTCAATTGCTAAAACACAATTTCTGAAACCTTGCTCCATTTTCTGAAACCATTAAATGCAAAACCTTATCTTCAAGCACTATTTACAAAACCTCTGACTCCTCTTGCAAAATGAAACTTTTGCCTAAAAACAGTTTTACCTGTGTTCAAAATCAAGCACTGCTCTCAAATCAAAAACAAAGTGATCAAAATGATATACACTATCAAGCAGTCAGTAAACAATACAACAAAAAACAGAAAACACATTGTTCAAAACATATAGTTCTCAGGGAGAAGCAAATTTTAATCTCAATGTTTTGGGCCATACAATTTGTTCATTGTACAATAAACAGCATACAATGCACTGTACTACAGTATACAATACTAAAAGGAACAAAAATCAAAGGAGTAAACGTGATCAATTAGCTTCTTCTCGTCTTTGGGCTGGGTTAGGCCAGAGCACTTCGTCAACATTACAAGCAATATTGTCCCTCCTGAGGCAACGGGGGAAGAAGCCTCTTGTGTGCCGTATCCAGCCCTGACATGATTCCTCACCTATATCACCACTAGCTAAATCCATGGCTTGCAGAAGACTTACTCTGGTGTAGGGTTGTCTATTACAGTTTTTCTCGATTGCTAAGACACATTCCTGGAAAGCTGCTCTCCTTTTCCCTAAACTGTGAACACAAAACCCAATTTTCAAGCTACATTCACAAAACCTCTGACTCTTCTTGCAAAATCAAACTTTCACCCCAAAACTGTTCAATCTGTGCTCAAAACTGAACTATGCTGTCAAATCATGCCTCAAGTCAATCTAAATTAAATACTCTACTGAGTAGTCACTAAACACTACATAGAAAAAAGGAAAACACAATGCTCAGGACATGAAGCGGTAGAAATAAATGTTTATTTAGGCTAAATGCATGTTGCAAAACAAAATACCTGGGCATTTTTAACACTTGTACACAGAAAAAAGAATTTGCAAAAAAACAGAAATTCTGTGCATTTACATGTAGCACTTGTACGTAAAAATAAAGCACAAAAATATACAAATGAAGTACAAAGAAAAGAAGTGCATTACTCCGTCACAGCATCATTTCTCCGTACTGGGTGATGCCACAGGACTTCATCTACATCACAGGCCACATTTTCTCTGGCCAGGCAACGGGGAAAAAAAACCCTGGCATGTCGTATCCAGGCTTGACATGCCTCCACACCCATGTCACCACAGGCCAGTTCCATGGCTTACAGGAGATTTACCCTGGTATAAGGTTGGCATTCATATACCTTCCACCGCCATGAGGAGAAGAATTCTTCAATGGGGTTCAGGAATGGGGAGTACGGTGGAAGGCAAAGATTGATAAAACCTTGGTTCATATTGAACCACTTTCTAACCTAGAGGCCTCTGTGAAAACTCACATTGTCCCAAACAATGACATAGATGGGCTGCTCATCCTGCTGCCCTAACAGAGCATCTTGCATGTGATTGAGGAAAATGAGGAGCTGGTGAGTGTTGTAGGGCCCTAGGTTGGCCTGATGGTGGACAACACCATGATTGCTGATGGTAGCACACAGTGTGACATTGCCACCACGCTGCCCAGGGACACCAACAATGGCCCGTTGGCCAATCACACTACGGCCTCTCCTTCTCCTTTTGGTGAGATTAAACCCAGCTTCATCCATGTAGATGTATTCATGGAGTTTTTCCATTGCATCCAGTTCAAAAACTCTCTATAGGAATAGATATATATTTTTGTAAGTGATGTAGGCCAACTACAGTAAATCACTACTTACAGTAACCAACATTTATGTGTCTGAATATACAGTATACCAACCTGTACATACTGGAATCTTTGCTCTTTGACTCTATCAGAGTTGCGTTCAAAGGGCACTCTGTACAGCTGTTTCATGCGCAGTCTGCTGCGCTTGAGGACACGGTCAACAGTGGAGAGGCTGACACTGTCAATACCCTCAAAATGCACATGGTCCTCAATGATCCTCAGCTGAATTTCACGCAGTTTAATGGTGTTGTTCTCACGGACCATGTCGACAATTAGGGTCTCTTGGTGTGGGGAGAACATAGATGTCCTACCACCCCCATGTGGCAGTCTTTCAATTCTACAAAAAGAGAACATGCACTTACAAAAATACATACATGGAATAGGCCTACAAACAGTCAGACTAACCCACCATTACAATACTACAGTACACTGGCACAGTGATGTACTGAAACATGTTTACTGTGGTACAGTATATAGTACAGTCATTGTACATATGTAATTGTTGTCAACATTTACATACTATAATGTCAAAAAAGGTAACTACCTGTTCTCTTCTCTAAATCTTCGGATTATGGTGGACACAGTGAATCTACTGATGTTTGGTTGTACCCTTAGTCCAGCCTCCTTCATTGTCATACCATGGACAAGAACATGGTCAATCACAGTAGCTCTGATTTCATCAGATATTACTGTTCTTTGTCCTCGCTGACCACCTCGACCACCTTGACCTGCTCGACATCCTCTCACACGAACTCCTCTGATTTCTATCCATTGTATTGCCTCACAAACCAGTGCTCTGGCTTATATGTACCCTCACATCATTAGCCACAAGTGTGATAAATTTTGAGTTAAACCATTCCCTTACCGGAGCAGCTCGGTGGAAACTGACATTGTCCCACACTATCACATAGGTGGGAATGGGATTCTCATTTAGCTCTTGACCCTGATGGTATTGAACCTGCAGTTCAAATAAAATCTCTCTTAGATTGGCAATAAATCTTAGAAGGTGCTGGGTGTTATATGGCCCGAATGTAACATGGTGATGTAGAACACCATGGTTGCTAATAGCAGCACAGGTGGTGACATTGCCACCTCGTTGACCAGGGACTTTAACAATGGCCCGCTGTCCAATGATGTTTCGGCCTCTCCGTCTCCTCTTTGTTAGATTGAAGCCTGCTTCATCTACAAAGATGAAGTCACGGGGTCTGTCCAAGGATTCCAAGTCAAATATTGTCTGTGTAGAAATACAATATACTGCATTTAGAATTTTGTAAGTCATACAGAGAATGTGCTATACTGTAGAGTACAATTAAGACTACTGTATGCACTTCTGATTCACATACATTGTATGTACTGAAGAGTAATGTCATTCACATAGTATGTGTTAGCACTGTAGAAAATCTGGATTACAGTAAATGTTTCTGAATGTACACTTACTTGCACATACTGAGCTCGCAGTTCTTTCACCCTTGGTGAGTTGCGCTCAAAGGGTACTTTGTATACTTGTTTCATTCGCATCCTGTTACGATGGAGTACACGGTCAATTGTGGAAATGCTCACACTGTTGATTCCCTGGAAGTGTGTGTTGTCTTGTATCACTCGTTCCTGGATTTCTCTGAGTCGTATTACATTATCCTGAAGGACCATGCCCACTATAACGGCCTCTTGCTCTTGAGTGAATAAAGCCGTCCTTCCACCTGCATGTGGCAGCCTCGCAATTCTACAAAAAGTAGATGTGCAGTGACAACAAATATTCATGCAGTACTATACATACAGTGATGAACTTTACAAATGTCTATTGAAACAGTTGCATATAGAATAGTACAGTAAATTTGCAATTACAAAAATAGAGTAGTATACTGTACCTGTTCTCTTCTCTGAACGTCCTTACTATGGTGGACATAGAAAATCGGCTCAAATTGGGTTGCACTCTTAGTCCTGCTTCCCTCATTGTCAGTCCATGGACAAGAACATGGTCTATGACAGTTGCTCGAATTTCATCAGATATTTCCACTCTTTATCTTCCTCCTCCTCTTCCTTGCCGCCATCCTCCTCTTCCTCGCCCTCTTCCTCTTTCTTGTCGTCCTCTTCCTCCTCCTCGTCGCCCACCTCGCATACTCACTCGTACTCTCACATTGTTTCTTCTATCCATGCTCAGACTTTCTCCTTTCTACCTTCAACAACCTGTTTGCTCTCTGAACTGGCTTATATTGGTTGTGTCACATCATTTGAAACAGGTGACATCAATTTTGAGTGGTTGTGTTCAATCAATGACATGTTTTCTCTAATTGTATTTGAGCGTTACTACTTGTGCTTACCAGTATGGATGACGTGTGCATTAGAGTGTAGAATGTATTTTGAGAATGAGAATGTGTTTAGAGTTTTGCTGAAAAGTCTAAGTAAGATCTGTATATTGTGTTTTACCATGTGAAATGGTTTAAGGTATTGACAACAGACTGCACAATTAGCTAAATGAGGTCAGGCAACTGAGAACTTTCTTCAGCCAATGGGTATTAGTGTTTTAACAATTGAGAAAAACTGTAAACAAGTACCTTCAACCTATCTCTTCTCCCAAATACAGCACAATACTACACTTTTTCCCCTTTTCCTTTCCTCACTCCTTCCTTTGCTCTTACAGGCGAGGATTGTCATCTTCCCTCTGACTTTGGCTCCCTAAGTGAAATGAGGTGGCCCCTTTTATACCAGACCTGGGAGTACTTCTGAAGTCAGAACATTGCAAGGAGAAAGCACTTTCAGGTCAGGCGGAAGCCCCCAAGGCAGGGATACCTGTTCTTGGTATCTCCCTCAGGCAGTACCCATGACACAGCTCCCTCTGGTGGCACCCAATATCGCTGTGCAATGGGACTACAACACCCAGGTTGCCCAGAAGTGTTAGCAAGGGATCTGTAACCAAGGAAGGCTGCCATGTAGCACTTTGAGGGATGATATAACCAGACAGGTTGTCTCATCCTGTTCTTCAATTATATGGGCCTTTTGGCCAAGAAAGGATCAGTCCTGAAAGTCAATAAATCTTTAACATTCCATTACACAACCATATGCTAAATTAATTAAAAAAAAAATTTCTGCCATTCTTCTCTAAAACTTCTCACAAGCTCTGTCAAATTAGATGGAGACTGCCAGTGGACAGCTATTTTCAGGTCTATCCAAAGATGTTCAATTGTGTTCAAATCCAAGCTCTGGCTGGACCACTCAAGAACATTCACAAATATGACCCTAAGCCACTCCTGTATGTTCTTTCCTTTGTGCTTTGGGTCATTATCCTGTTGGAAGCTGAACCTTTGGTCCAGTAGTTTGCTCCGTTCAGGTTTCCCTCAAGGCCAAGCAGTTCAATCTTGGTTTCATCAGACCAGAAAATTCCTCAAAGTGCCTTTTTGCAAACACCAAGCAGACTTCCATGTGTCATCTGGCCACTCTGCAATAAAACCTAGATTATTGGGGTACTCCATGATGCATTGATGGTTGTTCTTCTAGAATTCCATCAAGCTGCACAAAGGTTATCTGGAGAGCCCCATTGTTCCAAGCTTATTCTATTAAAGAATTATTATGGAAGTCACTTGAACTGACCACAGGCTGTGGAAACATCTCATAGTAATCAATGAGATGCAGCTGAGACACATTTCATTTGCAAAAAGTCAGAATATTTATTTGAATGGGATATATCATTTTTTATGTTTAATAATTTTGCAAAAACTTCTAAAATCTCGGTTTCGAATTGTCATTATAGTATACTAGCAAAATACGCGTGCTTCACAGCGTGTGTTAAAGAAGTTGTGAAAAAGAAAAGGAAACATTCTAAAAATAACGTAACATGATTGTCAATGTAATTGTTTTGTCACTGTTATGAGTGTTGTTGCCATATATATATATACACACACACACAGACACAAACATATAAACATATATACATATATACATATAAACATATCTACATATACACATATCTACACATACACATATCTATCTATATATATATATATATATATATATATATATATATACATATACACATCTACATATATATACATATATATACACATATCAACATATATACACATATACATATACATACACACACATATATATATATATATATATACATATATATACATATCTACATATATATATATATATATATATATATATATATATATATATATATATATACAGTGGTGTGAAAAACTATTTGCCCCTTCCTGATTTCTTATTCTTTTGCATGTTTGTCACACAAAATGTTTCTGATCATCAAACACATTTAACAATTAGTCAAATATAACACAAGTAAACACAAAATGCAGTTTTTAAATGATGGTTTTTATTATTTAGGGAGAAAAAAATCTAATAGTTTTCACACCACTGTATATATATATATATATATATATATATATATATTGTTGCAGTAGGGGGCGCTAGTGCTCCCGTGAACCCTCAGGTACCACGCTAGACACTGAATAAAAGTGCTACAATGAATATTTTTATTATAATAATGTGCACTAAGCACCCTCCACTCCACACTATTCATAAATCAACCACAATACAATAATAATAATAACAATAACCAGTCCTTCACTCCCAGACGCGTTGTCCTTCTACCACCCAGCTCAGCTCATTGTCTTGGAGTTCCCATGGTCCTTTTATACTCCCTGACCCAGAGGTGTTCCTGCCCAGCAGTCCACAAGTCCTTATTCCTTCCAGGTCAGGGTAAATAGTCCTTTTCTTCAACCTGGGAGCATGTCGTTTCTTCCTGTGATGTGACCGTGACGCACTCCCGGGTCATAGGGCACATAAGAGCCTACGAGCCCCCCTACAGTGACGCCTGGTGGCCCCCAAGGTAACTCGGGGCATGATCATGCTGTCGGGAGTCCACTACAATATATACAGGTATATATACATATCCACATAAATATATACACATATATATACATATCTACATATATATATATAAACATACATACATACATATATATCTACATATATATATACAAATATAGCAAAATCACCGCACTTCGCAGCGATGAAGAGCTGCTTTTAAATTTTTATTAAGAAGAAAAGAAAACCTTTTTAAACTGATATACCAATTTAAATATACCAATAACTATCTGTTAAGGATCTCTTTGTATATCACGTTGTCAGTTCAGCAGTTCGGTTGTAATATGACCAAGCTGTGCACTGAGATTACTTTTGAGAATGCAACGTATAGTTTTAGACTTATTAATTGTCATTGCGAAGCAGAGCCTTACTGGAAATTTGAGGCATTTCAATTGAAATGGGAGATCAGAGGGTATAACGGTGATGCCAGGAATACATTTAGAGTGTGGCGCTCTGCTGTTTTTTTGTGTAGCTGCCTTCACACAGCTTCTCCGCTGCTTTAAAAACGAATGCCATATAAGGCTATCATTTCTCCTTGCTTCGCGGTTCTGTACTGTTTTATTGTTCATGAATTACGATTCTTATAGTTATTGTGTAGCTATTCAAGACTTACATTACTGTTCAGGTACCCATTTCCTTTATTTAATCCGTGGCTTGTAATTTATTTTTTGTTCGTTTATTACGATTATAGATATTTATTGATTCTCTTCTTTAGCTGACTGCCTGCTCATATAAGGCGCTCCGCTGTTTTTGTGAAACAGCCTTTACACAGCTTCTCCGCTGTTTTATAAACGAACGACATATAAAGCCATCACCTTGTCAATTGTGTAATGCGTTTTTTGAACAGGTTTGATGCATGGAAGTGATCACTCGTACTGCGTTCAGTCAGTTCACGTGAGCTGCTCTCTTGTGTGATGTTGCGATGTCCACGGCTTTATTTAATGTTAGCTAAGACCCGGCACTTAAAAGTTTCTGGCTGCACTCCGGTTGTAATATGATGAAGCTGCGCAAGCTCACTCTTGAGAATGCAACGTATAGTTGTCAGGAGAAAAGCAATCTTGCCTGAAATCAATGGCATCGTTTTGTAGGGTCTGTCCCTGAGATTTATTACTTGTCATCGTGCAGCAGAGTCTTACTGGAAATTGGAGGCATCTGAATTGAAATGGGAGAACAGAGGGTATAAAGAGGATGCGAGGAATACATTGAGTGTGGAGAAACTCTAGAGACAGCGTGTGTATTAACTTGTGTATTTTTCTGTGAGTACAGTGGAACCCCGGTTTACAAGCTGCTCGGTATATGAGTAATTCGGTTTACGAGCCGCGATCGGAGCAAAATTTCTGCCCGGTTTACTGAGGCCTGCCTGTTTCTACGAGCCGAGCTCCAATACGTCACCGCTAGTTTCCACTTCGCCTTTCTTACCCGGAAACCTCTACCCCTTCTACCCAGAGCCATATCATACATATTGGGCATTAACCATGTCTTCAAAGAAGGTAGGAGGTGGAAAGGACAGCAGCAAGAAGAAAAGGATGCTGTCAGTCGAGTTGAAGCAGGAAATTATAGAAAAGCATGAGAGAGGTGTGCGTGTGATGGAACTCGCCAAAATTTACGACCGCAGTACGTCCACGATATGCACAATACTAAAGTAAAAAGAGATCATAAAGAGTGTAAAAGTAGCAAAAGGCATGACCGTAATTACACAGCAAAGGTCGGCTATCCACGAAGAAAAGGAAAACCTGCTGTTATCTATAATAATAAAAGGCAAAGCCCTCACTCGCTCACTCACTCACTCACTCACTGACTCATCACTAATTCTCCAACTTCCCATGTAGCTGAAATTTGGCAGGCTTATTCCTTACAGCTTACTTACAAAAGTTAAGCAGGTTTCATTTCGAAATTCTATGCGTAACGGTCATAACGGTCGATAACGTTCGACAACGTCCGCCATGTTGAACTTTCTTATTTATGGCCCCATCTTCACGAAATTTGGTAGGCGTCTTCCCTGCGCTAACGAAACCGATATACTTACTTATTTGGTGTGTATGGCGCCGCTGTGGGCCGCCATATTGAATTTTCCAAACGTCACTAATTCTCCAACTTCCCGTGTAGGTAGAAGGCTGAAATTTGGCAGGCCCATTCCTTACAGCTTACTTACAAAAGTTAAGCAGGTTTCATTTTGAAATTCTACGCGTAACGGTCATAACGGTCAACAATGTCCGCCATATTGAACTTTCTTATTCATGGCCCCATCCTAACGAAATTTGGTAGGCGGCTTCCCTGCGCTAACCAAAACCAATGTACATACTTATTTTGGTGGTATGACGCCACTGTCAAACACCATATTAAACTTTCCAACGTCACTAATTCTCCAACTTCCCGTGTAGGTAGAAGGCTGAAATTTGGTACTTATTTCGGTGGTATGATGCCACTGTCGGCCGCCATATTGAACTTTTAACAGAAACCGATGTCCGTACTTATTTCGTTAGTATGACGCCACTGTAAGCTGCCATATTGAACTTTCCAACATCACTAATTCTCCAACTTCCCGTGTAGGTAGAAGGCTGAAATTTGGTACTTATTTGTGGTATGATGCCACTGTCAGCGCCATATTGAACTTTTAGGAAACCGATGTCCGTACTTATTTAGTTAGTATGGCGCCACTGTCACCGCCATATTGAACTTTCCAACATCACTAATTCTCCAACTTCCCATGTAGGTAGAAGGCTGAAATTTGGCAGGCTCATTCCTTACAGCTTACTTACAAAAGTTAAGCCGGTTTCATTTCGAAATTCTATGTGTAATGGTCATAGCGGTCAACAACGTCCGCCATGTTGAACTTTCTTATTTATGGCCCCATCTTCTCGAAATTTGGTAGGCAGCTTCCCTGCACTAACCGAAACCAATGTACGTACTTATTTCGGTGTTATGATGCCACTGTCGGCCGCCATATTGAACTTTTCAACAGTCTTTGTTACTCTGTTATGGGCCCATCTTCAAGAAATTTGGTACACGGGTTCCCAAGCGCTAACTGAATCCTACTTACGCATATATCGTCCATAACCTGCGTCGGTCACCGTGTGAGGTGGCGTTGTGTCCCCCATCCCAACGCCTCCCACGTTGTTGGCTGGCTGCCTGCCTATATAAGGCCATCCGTCGCTCCGGTCTCTACATTCCCTTCCTTGCTTCGCCACGGGATTCACGTCTCCCTACTGATAACTACAGCCCTAATTTGTTTAATCCACGGCTTCTCCGCTGTTTTATTGTTTGTTTATTACAATTATAGTTATTGTGTAGGTATTTTACACTTACTTTACATTGCTCAGGTACCCATTTCCTTTATCATTCCAACCCCCATTACCATGTCTATCGAGATGATCACCATCGATCAAAGAACTGTCACTTACCGAGTGGTTTGCATGCACAGAGATGGCACCTGCCTTTTCCATTCTCTTTGTTACATATTGCACGGCCATATCAGGCTCACTCTTGATATCTGGAAGAAGATTCTGTCTTATGTATTGAATGACTGGGACAGGTTCAAGGTGTGGACTGATGATGGTACAGTAGATAATTATACTACACAGGAGCACTAGAAGTGTGAAATGCTTAAGCCCTTCACCTATGGTTCTGCATGTGAGTTGATGGCTGCCGCTGAATTGTTGGTTGTAAACTTTCAAGTGTACGAAATGGCCAAATAGTTTACACCTTTCGACAACCGCCAATGCCTCTTAAACATCTTAGATTGACAGGTGACGATTTCAGTAGTGGACACTTTGATGTTTATGAATGTTTAAACTCTCAAAAACTGGGTGTGATTTTATCAATGAAACCGGTTGTGTGCTTACAACGCTTGACAGATGCCAAATGTCACTTCAACACAACAAATCCTGCAAATACTGTATGAATTGAAACAAACCATGAAACTCAAACTGATTATAACAGCAGCAATCCAAGCTGTGAGATTTGAAACAAGATTACTGTTCACATGGCCAACTGTAAGTTACATGGTCAAGAGTAAGCTCAGCGCACAGCTTGGTCATGTTACAACCGGAGGCGAACTGACAACATGGTATACAAAGAGATCCTTAACAAATAATTATTGGCATATTTTCCCTCAGTTTAAAAAGGTTTAAATTTCTTCTTAATAAAAAGTTTAATGCGCGCCATTTATTGGGGAGGAGCGGAAGTGGAGGGATGCCGGGAAGGACCGCAAGGGAGGATGGGAAGGATGACGTCAGGGCAAGATGGCGGAGGAAGGGCGGAAGTATCGCACTACGGTCAATCCAGGCCTATGGTGCAGGAAGGTCTTTCTTTCTACGGGGAAGCAGAGGGAGAAAGTTAATACCCCGCCATTCCCTGGCGAATGGTTTCCCAGGTGCTATCGAATCAATCCGCGGCCTCCTACTCGCGCGTGCGTGACATGTGTCATAGAAAGAATATGCAGAACTATTATTACTATAATTGCGGTCAATTTTGTCTTCATTCTCACCTTCAACATGAATAAATAAACAAATCTCCCACCCAGGTCTATATACTTTCAGTAGTTAGTAAGCTGCTGAGAGCTCTACCAGAATGTCTCCCTTATCTGTTTTTTTTATTGCATTTTTTAAATTCATTCATTACCGATACTAGCTTCGTCCAATTTAGAGATGCAAAGATTGCCATGATTTCCATCAGCATTGGGAAATAGGCAGGAATCCAGCCTGCACAACGTGCCTGTTCTTTATGAGATCCACTAACACCCCCCCGATCATTCACACAGGGGCAAAACGTATACTTCACCACTAATATGAACTGCAGCTATTAAGGATGTGAGTGGAAAACCATATTATATAGTTTATTTCTTTTTGCAACTTTGAATTATTACCAGACGTGCACAGATACTCAACACCATATATAATTATTGGGAATACTAGTACAGTTTGTTATATACTTATTTGATAAAAGAGTATTTTAATGTGTTCTCAGTGACACCACTCAGCTGCTTAGCCACTAATTGACAGTGTTGCCTTCATATTGTAAAGTCACCCACTTATTTGTCACTTCCGAATATTAAAGCCTGCACATGGCAGGCAGGATAAAAGTCGTTAGTGCAGAAAATTCAAATGAGACATTGTTTAAGATTCTGTAAGCCCCATGTGCTTCCAAAAAAAAAAAAACTCCCTGAAGACAGGCAATATTTCTGCAAAATCATGGAATCATTTTTTGAAACGAAATAATAGTTTTGTGTGATGCAAATTAGCCTCTGCACTGAAAGCTCCAATTCCACTGGGAATAGCCTGAGATTGTCTAATAGCTACAACCCTTCCTCATGTCATACTGGTGTTGTGTTCTGCATTGTGCAGCACAAAGCCACATTAAAATAGGCAATGCTTCAGTAATGGTTCTTTCATAAAGGTTTTAGTATTGACCATCTGTTTAACAGAATCGGATAGTGATTTTTATGTAAGCAAAGCAAATATGATTTGCACTGATTTATATATTTGAATTATTTATGAAACAAAGCAAGTGAAGTCTATAGAATAAAACACAAAAGTCTGTGTGTCCAGCTGTTCTGAGCAATCTGATTGAACAGTTTGGCTCTGGCGTGACTGGTCAGCTTGACTCTGATGAAAGACGAAGTACAAGTCTGAGAAGCAGGCTTTTTGGAGACACGCTAGAGTGAGGGAGCACCACTAAAGAAACAAGTGGATACCGGGGAAAGGCATGAAGGTACATGTAGGGCAATAGATTGCAAATATTTTTAAATTGTTCTATTGCCTGTCTTCAACAGGTAGTGCGGCTAAAGCTTGAAAAGTTACAAAAAAAATTCTCATTTTGCTTGAATGGCAAAAGGCAGTCTTGTTACAATTGGCAGAATTTCAATTTGTACTTCATTGGGCATATCCAACTTTTGTTATAAATATTAATGTTTGATTGTTTTCTTTCATATCTGGTTCATTTTACATATTATTATTTGATTTTTTAATATTGTTTTATTGATTTTATTGTTTTGACAGTGACATCATCACGTCACCATTTTCAGTTGAGTTGTCATCATTTTAAAGTCAAACGATTTTCCCAACTGTGAAAATTGTGTGTGTAGCAATGGTGTCTGAAGCAACAACATCACCACAAACACGATGTCATTGTGGCAATAATTATAAAGATGCCTCTGTGTTATTTTTGATGCCCAGGTTTATGGATAAATTCTAAACAGTTGAATTAGGGAAAACATTTATAGGTAGCCAGAATCAGAATGCACTGAGTTTTTGACCAAGAATTTCTGACACACCATTTATTGAACTGATACCTGTTTATGTTCCTTCTGCTTTGACCTTTTCATTGTTATAACACCATCATTTGCTTATTCCCCATTAAATAACGCCAAAAAATTTTAAATTCCACAGAAAATCAAAAACTCTAAAAACAAAGATTAAATACTAAATAACAAAGCTAAATATCACATAATACTAAGTAATAAATAAAACTTAAAGGAAAAAAGTCCAATCTCAGATTTAATCCACTAATGACAAAACCAAATACACTTAAAAAAAATCAAAATCAGAGCCAAAATTCAAAGAAAACCAAAAGATTCCAATAAAAATGGTCAAATTAACTAACCTAAGCCATTTTGCACAGCTATTTTTCTCCCTTCTCCTTTCTATTAAAAGATACAGCACCATTAGCACTCACACCATAAGATTCAGGATCAGCTCTTGCTGACATCTACATGGATTTTGCTTCTACTTTTTAAGTTTTGAGTTTCTTTTTACTTTTCCTTGAGTTTCCCCGAAGCTAGAAAAGTCTTTTTGATATTGTTTTGGGGGTTTTAATCCTGAAAGAATCCACTTCTGCAATCATTATTTTATTTAGAGCTTCAGTTCAGAATTTCTTTAATTTTGGTTGTTTTTTTTTTTTGTTGTCATTTTGACGATGAATGCCTCTTCTGACGTGTGTTTCCATGGGGTTGTACCACTTGTGATGTCACTGGCGCACCAGGATAAAGTTCACCCCAAAACAGTTTCTAGTATCCGAGACTGTACCAAACCTAACAAATTACTTATTGTGAAATTTTCCTTACTGGTTATTTGAGTCAAAGATCTGCTTTTTTTTGGTTTACAATTTAGCTCTGATACCCCTCTCTCGGCTGTTTGACTCTTCTCCTTTTAAGTGATCCTAATTCGTTTTTGGACTCATTGTCCTTTTTTACATTCAGTACACTAATGTATAATTTTGTATTTATTGTCGTTGTTCCATTCACTATCTTTTGTTGCCACTGTATAAGGGTCTGTGGGTGATAAGCAAGTACATTTTTTTTCATACTATGTATATGTAATCATTAATTAAACTTTGAACTTTGAAATAAAGCTAAAATAATTACTATATACTGAAAATTCTAATGAAACCTTCAAAAGTAGCATAGGTGAAGATAATATAAAATAAGGAATAGGGTAAGAATTGGAATTCCAAAGATGATCAGCTTGACAGGCATTTAATGAAATGCAGTACTAGAGAAAGAGGACAGCTTGATGGCTCTATCTTGTTTGGATGTTTTTTTTTTACATTAATTAATGAATGCAGTGGAAGTAGTTACTTCAAGGAAACATTTAAATTGAAAGTGGCAGTGACGAAAAAAAAAATAGTTTTGTAAATGTCCTCTATCCATTTCCTCCAAAAATGTTGTACAGTATATGTGGAGACCCAGCCATGTGTTTGGGTGAGTGGTCTATCTGGAAATGCCTGACAGTTTATCTGACACCTGAGGGAGTACTAGGAGAATGGCCACAGGGATGGGCCAAAAGCCCAATTTTGACCCCAAAAGTGCTCATGAGGACTGCCTTAGAAGTGAACCTGGAGCTTATATCCTAAAAAATAGTTGAGTAAAGAGTAAGGAGATAAGCTTAGACAAAAGTTTAGCTGAACAGACTACGAAAAACCAGGTTTTCAGTTAATGGATAATGTTTTTGACATTCAGGTGGGCCAACAATCAGAATAACATCATTGCTGTCAGAAATTGTCCTGGCATAAATACTAGACACAAGCAATTCAAGGCTCAGATGCTTTAAAGCTGAACATCCGGAAACAATTTTTAATAGATTTTTTTTTCTGCCACTGCCACCTTCTTCCAATGACAACTCCCCCCACGCCATCCTTACTATTTCAACAACTCTTACCATGTAAGCTTTAATGGCCAATGACAAGTCCACTTCTGAGCTTCACTCTGGGCTGTCCATATCTGAAGATTAAGTAAGGAGACAGCTGAGGAAGCTACACAGAGGAATGCTGTGAGACCAGATGGAGTCATTCCTCAAGTTCTTAAGGCCTATGCTGACAAACTTTGTGGTGTCCTCTTTTACCTGTTCAATCTGGCCATAAGGCTTCAGAAAGTGCAGCTGCTTTGGAAAACATTCTGCATTGTTCCTGTTCCATAGAAGGCAGGTGCCTCTTCAGGTAATGACTACAAACCAGTGGCACTTACATCTCACATCATGAAGACATTTGAAAGGATGGTCCTGGACTATATGTATGGAGGAATATTTCGGACAAAATGAAATAAATAAATAAATGCGTAAATAAATAAAAGTACTGTGAAATGTGAGCATAAATAAATAAATGTGTCATGAAATGACAGCCTTAATAAATAAATATGTCATGAAATGAGAGCATAAATAAATAAATGTGTCACGAAATATGTTTTTCGTTGCTTATTTATTTATTTCATTTTGTCCGTAACATTCCTGCAAACCGTCATGAAATACGGCTTGAAATAAAACTGTCACTTTCACTCGTCAAAGTTGAGAGGGTGGGCTCTAACACGCACTCTGGTTACTGATTGGTGAATCGATAGCACACGGATTAATTAGAAAAATGCTTACTACTGCCGATGAAATGGATTCTGCCGAAGATATTACGTATTTCAGAGAGAGAACTGAAGATTTATCGGAAGAAATTACAATGTTGGCGGCCCTTTTAGACTCCGATATAGATGAAACTGTTTTTGAAATTATCGAAGAACAGGTGGAACAGACTCTACTACACTCCAGTTCAGGTGATGCAGTACCCTGCTCTGGACGTCCATCCTTTGACATTCCAGCTGAGTCAATAGAACACCTTCTGTTATGCGGTTTAAAAGTACAACAGATTGCAGATCTGTATGATGTATCAGAGAAGACGATCACAAGACGAATGAGCCAGTTTGATATACGGTAAGCTGCAACGGCTGTATTAGTTTATGTACTTTGACATTGAATGCCCAAAGCAGCTCCACCTAATATTTTGAACTGAACAACTTTACCACTGATCAGAGCTGAACAGTTGTTTGAAAAAGTAGCTGCGAATATGCAACTGACTTTCTACTCGTAAAACAAGGGTCAAATACTCAGTTCTAAAAGGGCCGCCAAGATTGTAATTTCTTCCGATAAATCTTCAATTCTCTCTGAAATAATGAATATCTTCGGCAGAATCCATTTAATCGGCAGTAGTAAGCATTTTTCTAATTAATTCTTGTGCTATCGATTCACCAATCAGTAACTAGTGGGTGTGTTAGAGCCCACCCTCTCAACTTTGATGAGTGAAAGTGACAGTTTTATTTCAAGCCGTATTTCATGATGGTTTGCAGGAATGTTACGGACAAAATGAAATAAATAAATAAGCAACGAAAAACATATTTCGTGACACATTTATTTATTTATGCTCTCATTTCATGACATATTTATTTATTAAGGCTGTCATTTCATGACACATTTATTTATTTATGCTCACATTTCACAGTACTTTTATTTATTTACGCATTTATTTATTTATTTTATTTTGTCCGAAATATTCCTCCATATATATGAGACCTCTGGCAGCAGACCACCTGGACCAGTGCAGTTTGCCTATCAGACAAAGATTAGAGTGGAGGGTACAATTATCTATCTGCTTCACAAGGCTTATTATCACCTGGGTGAAGCCGGCAGCACTGTGATGATTATGTTTTTTGATTACTCCAATGCCTTCAATACCATCCAGCCTTTCCTGTTAAGGGATAAACTCCAAGATATGCAGGTGGATGAGCCTATGGTATCATGGATAATGGATGATCTGTCCGACAGGCTGCAGTTTGTGAGACTCAAGGATTATGTTTCTATTACAGATCTGATCAACCCTGAAGCCACACAAGGAACAGTTCTGTCTCCTTTTCTCTTTACTCTGTACACCTCAGACTATAAATATAACACCAGGTCATGTCACTGGCAGAAATTCTCAGATGATTCTGCACTAATTGGGTATATTGATAATGAGGATGAGACAGAGTATAGGAGTCAGGTGGAGAACTTTGTTTCTTGGTGCAGAAAGAATTGTCTGCATTTTAGCATCAGCAAAACCAAGGAACTGCTTATTGACTTTCACCACACCACAATTCAAGGAGCTGATATAGAGGTGTGTGACGATGTGGGTTCTGGCTCCACGCTCCCATTGCTATACAGGAAGCCCTGACCCCAACACCGTCGGTAATGTCACTGATGAGCTAGTCAGTGTAGGCAATAACAACTGAGCAAGGGGATGGTACAACGTGCAACAGTGCCTTTATTAAAATGGTCAACAAAACAGTGTGTACAATAAATAGTGCAGTTCAAAATTCAATAAATAATCCATAAGAAAAACGTGGAGGTTAAAACAAACAACAATAGAAAAACAATCCTTTAAAACCAGAGGTAAAATGTTCGTTCAGGAAGCAGTTTTTTTTTAAACAACAACAACGACAAGCCTGGTGCATCTTTCCTGTTGGCGTTAGCATCTCACCTGCTTATCCCATTTGGGCTTAGCAGCAGGCAAGATGCTCTCTGCAACTGCCCTCTTCTGCGCAGACACCTATGAGACTGGAAACCTCCCGATCCCTGGCTTCGGTTTGGCACTCCTCCCCAGCCTCGGAGACTTGGCTTCCATGACAACCAAGACGCTCATGCCAGGGAGTTTACCGCCTAAGCCTCCCGACTCCCGCAGCCAGCCATCCTTCTCTGGTTACTCCCGCTACCTGGTCGCTCAGCGGGAGCAACATCAACTCAAACACCTGGGTGTCGGCCTAACACCCAGCTTCCTTGGAGCTGCCCGCAAGCACTCGATCGCTCGCTCACCACACGCTCCGCGTGTCTGTCTCTCTCCTGCACTGCCTGCTTCCTCGCTCCCTGTAACCTCCGTTCTCTTCCTTTCCTCTCTCGTTCTTTCTCATCTCCCCTTAACCGACTCGCGCTTCTTTTTTATAATGCGAGGGGCCATAGCAGCTGTAACAAATTAGCCATGGGAATAATCACGGATGTGGGCAGTTCCTCACCTGTGCACTGTGTGAGAAACGCCCACACCGCAGATCACCACCACGGCATGCCACAACCACTACGCCCCCTCACAAAGCCGCCTTGAGTGCGGTGATTATTTATTTAAAATAGGCCCTTACTGAGAACGCTGTGGACCCGCTATACCACAAGGTGGTGCACTCCTACAAGTGCTTTGGGATCCACATCAATGACAAGTTGAACTGGTCTCGGAACACAATGGAACTATATAAGAAAGAACAGGCTCCTTTTTCTTAGGAGATTGCATTCCTTTAATGTAAGTAGTGACATCCTTCAAATCTTCTATAACTCTGTGATAGCCTTCACTGAGAAGATTTTCTTCACTGTGGTGTGCTGGGCTGGTAATATCACTTCAAAAGAGGCCCACCGAATCAACAAGCTAATTAAACGGGCTGGCTCATATATAGGACACACTCTGGACCCCCTGTAGGTAGTAGTGGAGGAGAAAATTAAAACAAAACTGATTGCCATTATGAACAATGCTACACATCCTTTCTCTGACATGCTAACACTGAGAACTTTCAGCCAATGAATTTCAGCAGAAGTGTATGAAGAAATTCTACTGGGGCTCCTTTGTACTAACTGGAATACGTCTTTGTGATGCCTCACTGGGACTGGGACTGCCAAGTGAGACTTTTTATTTCTTTTTAATTTTCTTCCTTTTTAGTCATTTTGGTGTGTGTTCGTTCTATCTATCTATCTATCTATCTATCTATCTATCTATCTATCTATCTATCTATCTATCTATCTATCTATCTATCTATCTATCTATCTATCTATCTACTACATGCATGACAAAATATGTTATAATAGATGGCACATTACAAATATTAACAGTGATTTCACCCACTGGTGAATTGGCCTGATTGATATATGGAAAGATTTTGAAGATACCTTAATCTAGACAAAGATTGGGGATTTATATTTAGGGCCAATTAAGTGACCTTCTTAGGGTCTTCCAGTGATCTAGAGGCAAACATTGACAAACTTGTGGTTTAAGACCCAGGGGCCTCATGTATAAATAGTGTGTATGCCTGTTTCCATGCTCAAATCGCGATGTATAAAACCTAAACTTGGCGTAAAGCCACGCACATTTTCACCCTAGCTCAAACCCTGACGTACACAAGTTCTCCGCTCGGTTTCGCAAACTGGTGGTACCCAGCATCAAAGCAATGCTTTTGTTCAAGTGTTGTTTCCCTTTCTTTTTTAGATACACATCCCTGACGCGGCTTTATAAATACATTGAAATTAACCACATATTGTTATTTAGTTTAAAGCATCTGATTATAATTAACCTGTAACAATATAATGGTCCACGGAATGGTCCAGCTGGGGCTGGCGCGACATGGGAAGGATAGATGGATAGAATAGTTAAACACGTACTATAAAGATATTTCAATGTTCCTTAAAAGTTTTGATGAATCTGCGTTTTAAGCTTAGAGATGGCTTAACATCTATTACGGAGCTGATTGTGTGGCAATTGATTACTTGAAGAAAGAAAAGGAAGGACAGGAATTGGAGGTTAGTATGTTTGAGACAGCTGCAATAAATTATTTCATTGAAGGTCACGCACCACGCAGCAAGCATCTTGCAGGAGGCAGGAACAATCTCTGGACAGGGTGCCAGATTGTCATTAACACTGTGCCACCGTATTCCCATGTTTAATAACATACTTTAACTCCTATCATCATGAAAATGATATCAAGTATATATATCAGTATTTTAATTATTCAGAGAGCTGTAATATCACAAATGTAATGGACTCTGTGTCCAGTCGGAGGAAGAGAAAGCCTGTTTAAGAAGCACGTAGTGATTCACACACATAGAGCACATAGAAGATCAAATACAAAACAAAGCATTTAACGTGCTACTTTAGTTACGGTAGTATTTGAGAAACTAGTAAATTAAACGATTTAAAGATGAAGTTTATGATGTTCTACTTTAATGACAAAATAAAGTACGTGATTAAAGTGGAAATTTCGAGATTAATGTTGACATTTCAAACTTTTTTCTCACTGTGTCCCTATTTTTTTTTTCTTTTCTCTGTACCATAATACATTTTCATATGACACTCAGATGGTGGGCTACGACTCGCTTTTTCACAGGGATTTTGATATCTGACAACTTCTTTTTTATTTTGGGCACTGTGTGACTTTGTGAACTTGAGCTTTCGAGTTTCTCCGACACTCTATTTCACTCGATCAACTTCCTTTTGTTGTTTATACCACTGTTTAAACCAACAAATAGTAAGGTTTTCCTTGCCTCCACTTGGTGTTCGCTGAAATGTTTCTATTTTCCCCCGTGCTTTTGCCATTGCCTTTTCACAGAACGCTGAGCTTAAGGGCTATTTATACTGATTTGTATATTCAAAGAGGCTTAATTCCGGGAGGAGTTGGGGTGGGACAGCAGGCGCGTGCATGTGCGTTACTTTTCACACTAATCAGGATTTATTTAGAGGAAGAACGTGGAAGTTGGCAAATGCACAGATTTATGCATCTGGATTTTTTGTGCAAAAGCACATTTCCGCTTTTGTCCTTACGGCATGTTTTAATGTGAATTCTAATAACGGCGTTATGCTTGTTGTCCCAGGACTTTAGCCACTACACCACACTGCTTTGCTTGGTAACTATGAAGCAGTCTGCATTTTCTCCTTTTGTCTGTGTTGGTTTTGACTTTGTGTACTTCAGCTTTCTTCTCAGACCCCACACAAGTACAAGTTATATTAATATCCTGTGTGCACAAATATACCCTGTGATCGACTGGAGGAGATGACTAACTCAAACCTAATGTAGCTGTTTTGACCATTAGGGAGCACTGCAGCACTGCAAATCATAGACACAACTAGCATGACATACGTCCTGGGTTCAAATACAGGGTCTTCTAATCACAAGTACCTTACAAATGCTTCAAAAGTGGCACAAACACAATCATTCTTCTCCTCTCTCTCTGTACATTTTCCTTCTACTCTTCCAGGCAGGCTTTGTCCTTCTTCCCTCCTGAAAGTAGGGATCATGAATCCTTGCAGTTTCTCCTGGCAGCTAAAACCCCCCATCACCTCCCCCCCCATCCCCGAACCTAAAGGGCCTGCATCATAGGACTGCATGTCCCAGCATACTTTACGGGTGTCCTTGTGGAAATCCTAACCCAGGGATGCTACCATCAAGTGTATCAGGGGAGACTTTAGCCATGTCCAATTGCCCAAACCACCGTCATACGGTCTTCCATTGTGCTGAACACGTGGCTGAGTCAATGTCCTTGCTCCATACCAACATATTTTTTATAATTGATGGCATCTCCTGCCAATCTCCTGCAGGGAACATTGAATGTTTTGTTTTTCCTTTATCCTGGCCTCCTGACCTGCGACCATCTTGCACAGGGTGCTAGCCTGCGGGTGCTGTCTATCACACTAAGAAAGACCTAAGTGGAGCAAGAAAATGAGTGTATAGAAAGTGAGACAGCAAACCTTGTGCAAGGTAAATACATATTTTTAAAAATCTGCTGTTTACTTTCTGTCGTATTTCAGATAAAGACAAACCCTAGAAATTAAATGAAGCTCCAGCTCTTGCCCACAACCCTAAATTGGATTAAACAAGTCTCAAAATGTTACGTTATAAATGTAATAAATATTTGCATAATCATTTTGTTCTTGAATATCTTGTACTGTGTGTATGCTTCTCCATTTAATTAGATCAACCTATTTTGCCTATAAGCTGTTAAAATGAATTTTCACCTTAAATGTTACTGACATATTACCTTCCAACAATTTACTTCATGATGTGTCATACTATTGCCATATATTAATTAAATATTTCTGAGGACATCTGGTCCTTAACTTCAATGTGACATTCACTGCCTCCATGTGCTGAGACATCACTTTGCTGCATTCACATCACAAAGGCATCATAATCTGTTTAATCAGTGAATGCAGCCGAGTCTTGCCATGTGAAGATAAAGCATGTCAGCCTGATTAGAAAAGTCGATTCTTTGTAAAGACAATTTTGAAAATTCTAATTGGCAGCTTCCACATGAGCTCCAAATATTGTATCCTCAAGTAAAGGTGAACTTTTTTTATACTTCCTGCTGTTGAAATTCTTCATATTAAATATATTGGTCTGTAGGTGCAGTGGTAGATTCCTGTGCTGTACAATTTGTAAATTAGCATGACCCCAGGTTGTTAAAACAGTTAGACATTTATCATCACAAGACATGAAGGCACCAGGATAACAACACTAAATAAAATTGAAATCAATACACAACACCTATCAAGTGTCCTTTGGTCTGACTTTACAAATGCAATGATTTCTCCTATACAAATCCTGCACTGACTTGTTATCCCCTTCACTTTTAAACATAGAAAAGTACGAATTAAAGCCTTCACAAAAGTGTATTAAGTACAGATGCTTAAACAAGATGTACTACACCAGGCCAAGTTGGGGAGTTTTCGTTTTGAATTTATTTCCCAATGTTTACAAGCAAAATTCTTTGTCTCCCAATAGCTCAAACCCCAAGGCCTGAGAGAGACTAGAGACATTAACACCTTTGGCTATTGTCTCAATTCAGATAAAACAAAAAAAAAAAAAACGTAAGGCCTAAGATATTGTCGGCATTGTTTTCTTTCTCTTTAAATTGTATTTAGGGATCCATACACCGATGACCAGATATGGAACAGTATTTGTGGGTATCAATTTGATAGTATCATTGAGCAGGAGCGTGTTGGTGTTGACGCAACTATATAGCTGCACAGAAATGGGCTTGACCCAGACTCACCAGCCAATGACCGAAATAAAGTTGTTTTTTTCATTCTTGTCTAGGCTTCTCGTCTTTCAGTCAGATCCAGTTCAACTGCCGTTCACGTTGAACCCTGCTCCACTTTGGTTTGATAGAGGAGAGAGACATTTACAACCATGGTCAGGGCCTCAGTTCTGAATTTGAAAAGAGCTGTTGACTCTCTCTCTGGTGGAAAGTTACCTATTGATCTTGCCCAAGGATGCTTACTTTTATAGGGTACATTAAAACACACACAAAAAAATGAATACTTTAGTCCTTCCCCAAGACTACCACTCCTGACACTTTGTCCACTACATGACCCTCTGTCTTTTCCACTACATAATGCTCTGTCTTTTTCACTATTAAGCCCTCCACCCACTTCACAGCACCCAGCCGACTGTCCAGGCGAATGTCCCATGGCACTAAGCCCTCTATTTTTTTTTTTTTGGATGGCCCTCTGTCATTTTCACTATTAAGGCCAGCCTCTCCAGTCACAAACCCCTTTCGGACTCTTCTCAGCCCCGGGCCGGAGCCAAACAGACATCTGGTCATGTAACTTGTTGAGACCAGGCGCGTGCGCAAAGTCCCAAGCTGTCTTCTGGTCATGTTAGAGAGGATAAGAGAAGGAGAAGGGAAGGGAGGTTTGTGTTTTGAGTTTAAGTTTTGGTTGTGATTGTGCCTGTTCAGGCACAGGGGTAGGAGGGAGGTATGTTGGGGGGAGTTAAGGGGAAGGGGGACAAAAGCTTGGCTCGAGGGATGACTTACAATAGATCACAGTGAGGGAGCTGCTCTGCTGCGTACAACACCCCGACCCAGAATCAGGTTGTCTACGAATGATTTAGCACCTGGTCCCCCATGAATGTGTGATGCGAAAGAGGAAGAAGAAGCAGCAACATATGCAGGCCGCTCCCCAGCCCCATCTCGAATGGCCCTCCATGCCAGTCCACCCCCATGGGGAGGGCAACCTCAAGCTATCCCTGGCCCACCGAGGCTCCTTGGCACTAGGGTATTGTCACATTTAGGAGGGAGTCTGACTTAGAGGCGGTCAGTCATAACCCCGCAGATGGTAGCTTCGCATCATTGGCTCCTCAGCCAAGCACATATACCAAATGTCTGAATCTGCAGTTACTCTCGCACTGAGCAGGATTGCTATTGTGACAACACCATCATCAGTAGGTTAAAACTAACCTGTCTCACGATGGTCTAAACCCAGCTCACATTCCCTGTTAGTGGGTGAACAATCCAATGCTTGGTGAATTCTGCTTCAAATGAAAGGAAGCAATTCTGCTATGAATTCCTGGCCGCCACAAGCCAGTTATCCCTGTGGCAACTTTTCTGACACCTCCTGCTTAAAATCCAAAAAGACAGAAGGAAATCAAGATCAAGCAAGCTTTTGCCCTTCTGCTCCACGGGAGGTTTCTGGCCTTCCTGAGCTTGCCTTAGGACACTTGCCTTATGGTGTGAAAAGTTCTCGCCCATCAGCCTTGTCTGGATCATCATCTAAGTGATGCATTGCTTTCAAGGCAGCAAGTGCTGTCTCACAAATGTCCTGGGAAAGTAATAATTACGGGATTATGGCCCCACTGTCCCCATGTACAGTATGGAGCTAATTCCTGGCTCAATCCTCTATATGGTGTATTTTTAAATTAAATAAGAACTAAAGAAGGTTGTGTTATGTCTACTACATGCTCCTTGGGCACTAAGCAGACGCATGTGTCTGTACAATTTGGAAAATAAACTTTACATATCAAAATGTCTGAACATCTTAGAACTATTTATAGTTAATGAGGAAACTATTTATAGTAAACTGTCAGGATGTCTATTGTATTCAGTAGACATCTCCTACTCATCAGTTTTCTGAACCTTGGCAGATTAGAGCTGGAGAGTTCGACAGTCTTAAGTACAGCATTGTTGAATCAGTACCGTTTTCCATAAGCCACAATTATGATGCCCATTACTTGGACAGCTTTAAATTTTAATTACTACTTAACTTGTGGAATAATGGCTTGGTACTTGGATTTATTTTCATTCTTGGCTTTAATAGCTTTGTCCTTACTAGACTCAAATCTAACGGAAAGGTCTGGTCTAAGGGTAGACCCATTGTCCATATAGAAGGAAGATTCACTGAAGGTAACCCAATCATATGACTCTCCTTCATCTGTCACAATATTACTGAGTTTATGGTGCCTCATGATTCTGGAGGCTTGTACGTATTGGGCAATGTCCCAAAATAGGAGTCAATGACTCGTTTGCCTTACTGCATCTCATGCATTTAGTGTCTCCAGTTCTGCCTCTATTTAAGGCTTCTTTGGTAGGAAAAGTATTGGTTCTCAGTTGCAATGCTGCAATAAATTGGCCTGGTTTAATGTCTTTGTTACTTTTAATCCAGTCATTACTAGTTATGTCGATTTCAAACAACTTGGTTCCTGTCCCTTGTACTGGGAGGTTTAACCAGGAGTTAAAACTTATGTTTTCGCTAGTCTTTAACTTTTATTGGCATATCTTGACTGGTTTCTCTTCTGCAGATAGCAGATAAAGAGTATTCATTAAGATCAGCTGTCTGCCCTCCAGTGATCTTCCTCAGCTGTCTTTCTAATAATTCTGTCTAGTCTTCGAACCAGGGACAGATTTTAACTTCATGTTATAAAGTGGGCATATCAGTCTTGGAAGAGCATATTGGTTTAACAGGATTGTTTTTTGGAATGGTTTAAGAGGTGCTTTTGAAATATTCATTATCCACTGGTTGGTTTTGACCACCATATCATCCAGCACGATCTCCTGGCGGGGCTCAGTTTTCATCCCCTGATATTTAATCGGGGAGCTTATGGACATGCGTTTGATCTCAACACCTTCTGTCCTCCATAGGCCTGTTTTCTTAGCAATCATCTTACGCCACTTCCATGTGTAAAAGAAGCCTTTATGTTTGGCGGGTTGTACTTTTAGGCCTAAGTGTCCAGAAAAGTATATTTTTAGGTTTTTTCTCATGCCAGACCAAGATTTACTCAGAATGACCATATCATCTGCAAAGGCAAATGTTGTGACAGATGTTGGGCCAAGGGTGGTACTTTGCCAGTCTCTCTCTAATTTGTTTATTAGGGGGTCAATAGCAATATTGAATAGTGGGGGGTGGGGGTGAGAGCATCCTGATGTTTGACCCCTGTTTTAATTGCGATTTCCACCAAAGGCCCTTCAACATTCTCCACTCTAATAGAAGCTCCCAACTAAAGATTCCTTAGGTGGTTAGAGATGTGGATGTCAATGTTCGTAAGTTTCAACATTTTAAAGAGATGGCTGTGCGACACTGTAGCAAAAGGCTTCTCAAAGTCTATGAATACCATGCCAAGTGGTTTTCTTGTTTCTTTATTTTGTTTTAATACCACTTGCAAGGTTAATAGGTTTTCAAGACATCTGGAGGTCTCCATAAAACCACTTTGCCTCGGATTCAGATTAGTGCCGTCTTTTAGTCTTTTATGAATAATCTTAGAAAACAGGTGTAGAATTAAAGACCCAATGGTGATGAGTCTCCAATTATTAATGTTGGAAAGAAGACTATCTTCCATTACTTTCGGTAATAAAGCTGTTCTTGCCTGTTTAAAAGAATCAAGCACTGTTCCCGTTATTAACCATAGGGTAAATAGAGTTGTTAAATCTGTAGTTCCCTTTTGGACCGCTGATATGTTTGCTTTTTTGATTTGTCTGGTCCAGCAGCTGTGGATGCTTTGATGTCTTTAGCCGCCCTCGTAACTTCGTCAGGAGATATAAGGGATAAGAACATAGAGTTGTCAATGCCATTGTCCACCAGAGGATGAGGCCCCCTAGTGGCGTTACTATCTTTACCCCGGACTTTACAGAAAGGATCTGTAATGTCACTAAGGAGGATCTCACATTTCTTTTTCTTGGTCCCATCAAGAATTTCCTCGGACAGGTGACATCTATCTCTTTATTAGACAACATTTTGTACTCTTTTGTATTCACATTTCTTAGATCTTTTAGTATTCATTTCTTGTTTTGGCCTCTCGGATTGAGGTGGAACCTCTGAGATATCCTGATTACCCAAGTGATTATCATGGCGAAGGCACAAAGAGGTTTGTTCCACCCATTCGTTTTTATTTGACTGATTTTCATTATATTCTTGCCACAACTGAAGGAGAGTTCGGTTGGCTTCATTTTCTTGTCTATCAATAATGTTATTTGTCATAAAAATGTCAACCTTCTTGGGTTCAGGCATTGGTTGTCCGGGTTCAGTTTCCCCCTCTGAAATTGCTCCCGTGATAGTATGTTCAATATCTTCAGGATATGCCATTTCAAGGTCTTGGTGGCAATGCCTAAAGTGTTGTCCAAGACCTCTTGTGTTCTTAAATGTCATTTTACATATATGGAAGGTAATTTTGCTTTTACCCTTGGTCCTTTTAGGGTTTTTTGCATTTAGCCTGGTAGCAGGAGATAGCATGGTAGTTGAGGCTTTGTTTCACACAGATTTTACATTTAAAATTAAGCCATAGCGTAGGTGGTGTTTGATTTTAAAATGTTTTATCAAAGACTGTGCAGTGCCCATGATTTCCCTACAAATGGGACATTCCCGTGTTTCGTTAGGGATGATGATGGTCACCAATTGTATTTGGTCCATTTCTCCTGAGTCCAATTGTGGCTGGCAAGCAAGAGAGAGAAAAGACACAATTAATATCAGTAATCGGTAGAGGATAAGCATTCAACTTAGCTTAAATATAAACATATTTAATATTTATACAACGTTTTTGTTTAAGGATCGGGTATGGCCAGACTGTGAGATGTCGGGTTTAGGTGGTGATGCGGTCTATCCGATGGAAACGGTAAAGACCCTGCATAAGTATCATCATACCTTGAGTGTTTAGGGAAGATTATCCCTAATTAGCCCTCCTTTTTGCCTGAATATTACAACCTAAGTTTCCTGGGCCGAGGCTGAGGAGGGGTCTTAGAAGTACCTCATCCATGTGTGGGATATTCTAGGGATCAGGTCACTTAACGGGATTCTCCCTATGTTTTCGACCATGGGTCAAGAGCTGAACATAAATCTGTCCAGCAATCAACAATGTAGCCAACAAGATGGGACTAAGGGCTCGAGGAATAAGTCCACTGACCACGGCATTCCAAAGGTAAGGCCACTGTAATATACCTTGCTCATGAAAGTTAAGATTGCCCCAGATGCTAAGCGACATTGTAGGACAATGGTCACCCATAGTTGGTGACCTGCCTTCATCATGGGTATTCCCTCAGGTTCATTGTGATAATAATAACTTGTCAATTATAGCGGGGTAGTCAAGCTACTCAACTATTGAAGTGCTAGAAGAGTGACAAGTTGTGTTATTCATAAGACACTTGTGTGATTTAAAGACTTAGAGATTAACCAGCTGTGTGTATCATTTATAGGGCACTGTTGAGTTTCTGTGTGAATGTGTATATCTACAGTATGTATGCGTGTGTTAATCTTAAGGTGTAACAGCAGATCAATCTGGTAATGAATCTGATGAGTACACTTACCCTAGGTAAAGGGTAAGTAGAGGGATATACCATGATAATACAGTATGCAAGACTGTATATTACTAGTGTAGAAATACTAAACAGTAACACACTGATTGCTACACTGAGTACTTCAGATAAATTAAATTACATAAATACAGAAATACTGTACATGTAACTGAGGTAAGTGTAACAGGGTTAATTCATGTTATACTTGTGTTTTTATATACAGTATGTATATCTTTTTATTTTATTTCTCCAAAATGTTTTATTTAATGTGTATTTATTACGTCAGCAGATGTTTCAGACTTCTGCTCAGGGCACAATTACATTGACTCATTTCCTGTCTTTTGTAAGTGCAAATTTGGCTTGCTGGAGGTATGTAGGGTTTTGGAGAGCTCAATTTAATTTCTTGTTTAAAATTATTTTTATAAACATTAAGCTATTATTATTTTTAGTCATAACGTTTTTCCTCTCCATTATAGGATCCTCAGTTAAGCTGTATTTAATCTCCCAGATATTGTATCGTACAGTATATATGTGTGTTTGAGCTTGAGGAGCTTGGTTCAATTTTTGTTTAAAATTATTTTTTTAAGTTTTTTTTGTGTGTGTATTTTATTTCTTTTTACTCTCCTAGGTATTGTGTTTGTGTATATATGTGCGACCTTTATATTGTTAGTAAGTCAGAATTTGGCTTGCTGGAGAGGAAAGTTAAAAATAGGAGCAACCTCCCAGAAAGCGTGCAGAAACCTCTGTTAAATTGTATTTCTTTTTACTCTTCCAGATGACAAGAAAATAAAACTTCTGAGATTCAAGGCAACTGATGTATAGTCTTTTGTTACCTGATGCAAAGGGAAGAAAAGTGCAGCATAGAGGAAGGCTACATAGGCAACAGGTTCACTTCAATGCAGAACTCCATTGAGTAATTACGATCTGTGGCGGATGGTGAAAAAAATTTGGATAGGGGTGCAGTTTTTGGGGGTGACAAACTGAAGCAGCACTTATCTGTTATATAGTGCCTCTCACATCAGCTTTCTTTCTATTATATAGTTCCTTTCATATCCATTTATTTTATAGTGCCTTTCATAACTATCTACCTGGTTATTCCACATGCTCTCATGGTCCTCATCATAATGTCAATGCACATCTTGGCTTTGTCCAGTACCAGACACATAGGACAAATCCAGGATAAAATGTATTATACCCTTTCCACCATGCTGCCTAATCTGATGCTAGCTTTCCTATTTCTGATGTGCTCCAAAACTTCAGTCCATGACATTCACAGCCACTCATTCTTCCCATAGCTTGCTCAATAGATGTGGAATGGAACAGTAGCACCTGCCACCCAAATTTTACACCTGTCTCTAAATTGCCCAATACTCTGCCAACTTGCCCAGTTCCCCATTCTGCCAAAACCCACACCATAATTTCCACACCCTCAACTCTGTAATCTTCCAATAATGGGGACTTCTGTCTGTCCTTTAACACATGCATAGCATAAGTCCAATCCAAATCCTATTTTACCTCTGCTAACAGAGTGCCCAGTCCTTGGCCATTTTTACTGTATTCCATAAATCCGCATCACACAATCACTAGTCCTCTGATTTTGCTCAAGTCTTGGATCCCAGTTTATCATTTAATACACCCATAAAGTTATCCCCAACCTAATTTTATCGTACACTCACTTCCAGTCTGCCTAGTCCTATCCAAGTTTGCCAGGCTTACCTCATCTGGGCACAAATTCACATTGTAAGATCCACAGACCCCCACATATTAAAACAAAACTCACCGGCCAACCTGTCTTGTCCTACACCCACAGCACAAGTTCAATCTAAATCTTACTCTGCCTTTATGATTAGGATACTTATTTTTTTTTAAACATTAATTTTGCCCTCCTTTCTCAGTTTCTTTCTGATGAAATTCAGTCATTTCACTAAGCATGCCAAAAAACGTAGCCTCATGCTATTGTCTAGATCAGTGTTTCCCAAACTTTTTTTTTTGGTGGCGCCCTTTTTGTAACTAAAACCATAACAAGACACATTACTACCTTACTAACCACAAGCAAATTATATCTCATACACAAGCTCAACTGTCTGAAAGGGTGGGCACTTTGCTGGCATCTCTGAGCTGCTTTGTCCCATTGCCTGCCCCCCATGCCTCAAAAACTCGTATGCATACTAACCACTGGCTCAGTGAGACCCTTTGGGGAACACAAACACAGGGCAGATGGATTCTAGCAGACAGGATACGTGTCTGAAGTGCTCTAGGTGCTGTGTCTGCAACATAGCGATCACAGAGTGGCTTTTTTACTAGCTTCTCCAGGTAGTCCTATCCTCCTTATACTGGTCTTGACCACCTGAGCAGGTTGTTCCTCTCAGGTTCAGACCCAAGTGTGTTACACTATTATTTCCATGGCACACTTGGGTGGCTTTCACAGTGCACCAGTGACAGAAACCGGTCTAGAGGTCTGCAGATACTTTCATGCCATTTGCAATTTTCAGAAAGATGTTTAAGGTATCATTTGCCCATTATTGTCCACAACACAAACAGGGAAAGAAAAAAAAACATTACTTGTACCACATCCAGTTAGCCAACTCCATTTGTCATAATAAGAGCTGGAAAAAGTCCATGTCTAAGCTTGTCGTCGTTCACTTGCCTGCTGCTGAATTCTTAAGTTAGGCTGGTCCAGTCAATCTACTTTATCCCCTTTTTCTTCAATTGAACGATTTATGAAGTTTCATTTATTGATTCATTAATTGATTTCTGAAGTTCCACTTGAAGTTGTCATATCCCTAAAATTGCGCTCGCTCATCTGTAGTTACGTTAATAGTGGGTGTGAACTATGGACCTTTGACATGAACATGACATAGCGCATTGACGATTGTACTAAAACAATATTAATTTGCTTCCAATAAATGTGTGAGTGTCCGGGGCACAGAATGCTGAATCCCTGGAAAAATCGGAAAGCAACCAATTAAAGGGCAGCCTCAGGTCACCTGCTTGCCAAAAGATCAAGGACTTACATACACTTTCATTTGGCCAGTGTCCTTCACTCAGGAAATACAGGTATTCACACAGAAACTAAACATTTACTAGGGGTCCTGCTCACTTTGCTCACCCACTCCCGGGTTTAGTTTACTAGATATATTGTACAATTTAAAGAGATTGTTATTTTCATGGGAATTGTTGCATATGCATTATTTTCACTTTTACTTTAAAACTTTTGTTAAAACAATATTTGTCCTTTATTTCCTGCAACGGGTGTGGTTAACTCTCTCTCTCATGGAATGTATAACGCTGCTCGCGTTCTGAAGGTTGGGTTTCTGAACGCACGTCAAGGTGCAGTCGGACCAGCTGCTGTCTTTCTGCTGCTGCTGGCGAGCTGTGTGTTCTGCTTTTCACGCTGCGCATTGATAATTTAAAAGCCTGTACAGCAGCTGTCCTTTGGCCACTTCATGTCTCTGCCGCTCACATTGTGAAGGGGGCTAAACTCACGCTAAGGAGATGCGGTCGAGTCATCTGCTGGTGACCTGCGTGTTCTGCTTGTCATTTTAAGAGCTGGGAGCACATGAAGTGTGTCTGCCAAAAGCATTCTAACAACTGATAGGTTAGATGTCTGTGAACTTGTTTTAAATTGTTTGTAAGTAGGGCGTGGCGTGCAAAAGTCACAGTGTCATGGTTCTTGCTTCATGTTTCGCATGACATCAAATTGTCTCTCCGAGATGATCATGTCTCGTTCACTTCGCTCGCTCGCCCACACCTCCCCCGCCCAGCCACTTTGCATCATTGCTGCTTGCATTGTGAAGGGGGTCTGGTAGCTGAAGGTACGCTAAGGAGAAGCGAACAGATCAGCTACTAGCTTTGTGCTGCAGCTGGCAAGCTCCGCGTTTTGCTTGTTGTGCTGCCCGTTGATCGTTGATGTCCTTTTGTCTCACTGCCTTGTCTCGCAGGACATTAAAGTGTCTTTCACGGGACGTCAAAGTTTCTTCCGAGAAGATCACATCTTGTCTCCCTCGTCTCCCGCCCAAGATTTATTTTTATAAGAGAGATAAGCTGGAACCGACTGGATGTTGACATGTGTTGACACCATGAAACTGTACAGATAAATAATTTTTTTCATGATTATTTTGCATTACCTGAATCGTATTATCATATTATTACCTAAATCCAAATCGTATTATGTGATATCATCTACTGTTGAATTCTGCTTTGTACTTGTAATATTTCTATCGCACTATTATATTGTATTGAGGATTACTTGTGTCCTGTTCTGTGTATTGTATTGTATTTACCCCCATTTTTTGACACCCAATGTACACCCAACCTACCTGGAAAGGGGTCTCTCTTTGAACTGCCTTTCCCAAGGTTTCTTCCATTTTTTTTCCTAAAAGGGTTTTTTTGAGAGTTTTTCCTTGTCTTTTTAGGGAGTCAAGGCTGGGGGGCTGTCAAAAGGCAGGGCCTGTTAAAGCCCATTGCAGTACTCCTTGTGTGATTTTGAGCTATACAAAAATAAATTGTATTGGAATGAATTGTACCTAATTAACTTAAATAGAGTTTTTAAAATATTTGGAGGGTGGCACACCTGTGCCCCACATTACAAATTGCCAGTAATTACAATACTCAGAGTGAGGACATGCTTCCACTTCTGCAAAAGATCAGCTTTTTGAACTTTGTGTCTAAACAGACATTTCTGTTTTCCTTTGCCTGGAGAGGGGTCCCTATTTTTTTCCCCAGCCACGGTCATCAGCAACCTGCTTGCTTATTAAACATATAATTCCTGAACATTTGGTGTCTTGGTGGTAAAGCAGTTGTCTTGGTGCTTTAATTGTCAAGCAGTAGCAGCAAATATGCCTGGGTATGATTCATAGTTTTAATCTTTCAAATGCTTTCTTAACGTGAGAAAGAAATTCAAGTGCCAACAAAGATCTGCAAATAAATACAGTATGACTTTAATATACTACTACAAAATTTCCATATTCAGCAAAATTTAACTCTTAACTATCTCTGAAAACACGCAGTCGAGTGGACACTCTCTAGTGTAATACCACTATGGATTCATGCACTGCTAAGCATGTAGGTTGTACAAAATATCATTGATTTTAAATCATTCATGCTGGTTTATTATTGCTTTAAATTATCAAGCTAGCAGATGTAAACTGGCCCCGCTTGCACTGTTAAGAGAATAGTGTTCCTCTGGGAATCCATGTGTTATTGGACTACATATTGTAGCTGGCTGCCACAGATACTGACATATGACAAAGCCACAATGTTAAGAGACAAGTCAGTTTGTATTTAGGAACTAAATAGTAAAGGTCAAAGGCGCCAGATAAAGAGCCTGCATGCCTTTGGTTCTTCCAGGTAACTCCCGTTTCTCTTCTTCAAACTGTCAATTTTAATAATATATGGTGTAGGTCCAGTACATACAAATCGATACTGTTCTTTTCCATCAGTTTTATCAATCTACCTGCTACTAGAGCATTGAATAATCTTTATAACAAATTTGACTTAATATATTCATAGATTACTTCAATGTCAAATGTCACTTAACATTGTATATGCAGATATCACTTCATACATCAGATACGGCTCTATATATATATACATATACTATAGATATACTATATATATATATACATATAAATATATATACAGTATATATACTGCTCAAAAGAATTAAAGGAACACTTTTTAATCAGAGTATAGCATAAAGTCAATGAAACTTATGGGATATTAATCTGGTCAGTTAAGTAGCAGAGGGGTTGTTAATCAGTTTCAGCTGCTGTGGTGTTAATGAAATTAACAACAGATGCACTAGAGAGGCAACAATGAGATGACCCCCAAAACAGGAATGGTTTAACAGGTGGAGGCCACTGACATTTTTCCCTCCTCATCTTTTCTGACTGTTTCTTCACTAGTTTTGCATTTGGCTACAGTCAGAGTCACTACTGGTAGCATGAGGCGATACCTGGACCCTACAGAGGTTACACAGGTAGTCCAACTTCTCCAGGATGGCACATCAATACGTGTCATTGCCAGAAGGTTTGCTGTGTCTCCCTGCACAGTCTCAAGGGCATGGAGGAGATTCTAGGAGACAAGCAGTTACTCTAGGAGAGCTGGAGAGGGCCATAGAAGGTCCATAACCCATCAGCAGGACCAGTATCTGCTCCTTTGGGCAAGGAGGAACAGGATGAGCACTGCCAGAGCCCTACAAAAAGACCTCCAGCAGGCCACTGGTGTGAATGTCTCTGACCAAACAACCAGAAAGACTTCATGAGGGTGACCCAAGGGCCCCATGTCCTCTATTGGGCCCTGAGCTCACTGCCCAGCAGCATGCAGCTCGATTGGCATTCACCACAGAATACCAGAATTGGCAGATGCACCACTGGTGCCCTGTGCTTTTTACAGATGAGAGCAGGTTCACCCTGAGCACGTGACAGAAGTGAAAGGGTCTGGAGAAGCCATGGAGAACATTATGCTGCCTGTAACATCATTCAGCATGAGCAGTTTGGTGGTGGGTTAATGATTGTCTGGGGAGGCATATCCATGGAGGGTCACACAGACCGCTACAGGCTTGACAAAGGCACCTGTGGTGAGAGTATGCAGGCAGTTCCTTTAGGATGAAGGAATGGATACCATTGACTGGCCACCACACTTTCCTGACCTAAATCCAATAGAACACCTCTGGGACATTATATTTTGGTCCATCCAATGCCACCAGGTTGCACCTCAGACTGTCCAGGAGCTCAGTGATGCCCTGGTCCAGATCTGGGAGGAGATCCCCTACAACACCATCTGTCATCTCATTAGAAGCATGCACCGATGTTGTCAGGCATGTATACAAGAACACAGGGGCCATACAAAGTGCTGCGTACAATTTTGAGTTGCTGCAATTAAATTTTGGCAAAATGGACTAGCCTGCCACATCATTTTTTCACTCTGATTTTTGGGGCGTCCTTGAATTCAGGGCTCTGTAGGTTGATCATTTTCATTTCCATCAAACGATGTGGCATCCTTTCATTCCTAACACATTACCCAGTCTATATCAGTATAGATATCCAGGAGGATTTCTTTTTCCCATTGAGATCTGATGTGTTTTCAAAGTGTTCCTTTAATTTTTTGAGCAGTTTATATATATATATATATATATATATATATATATATATATATATATATATATATATATATATATATATATATATATATATATATATATATATATATATATATATATATATATATTATATTTTGAGCCATGATGCTATATTAAGTGGACTTTATATATTCCAAAACTGAGTATAAGCAGCATATTATTATAAAGGTGATCACCAAGTTTCAAATTTCAGATATTAAAAACAAGATAACAAAGAAAGGGTCAGAGCTAGAAGCCATAAAAGTAACTAAACATTTTCTTTCAGGCATTAAATCAGCTCTATGTCAGTTGTTTGAAAAATAGTCATTTAATACCATATTTTATCTTATGAAGTATCATGAAACTAATTTTTTTGTGGTTATGAAGACCACATCTTGCAGTCATTGCAAGAACAGCCTATGAAGTGAAATGGGGCTGAATGTTTGGAGCAACTCACAATTACTGTTTATCATTCTCCTAGATGATGTTGCATTCATGAGTGAAGGTTCACTAAACTTAACATAACAACTTATCTCATGAGTCATGGCCCCAAAAAAGACTATGAAAGAGCTGGAAAAGCCCAGGAATGATTAAAAGGTCATTAGAGAGTGATAACAATGAAGGTATAACAGACAGACAATTTTGTATAATATTAACGTAAGTGAGGGGGAGGAACGATCTCCTCAGTCTGTCAGTGAAGCAGGACAGTGACAGCAGTCTGTCAATATTCTTTAAATTAAAATCAAAGATGAGTTGAAATCTAAATAATCAATGTAGACTTCAGGGTATTCAGCGTTAATGTTTGCAGTGCGCCATCTATTTGGAATGTATTTTGTAATGCATATAGTTACAGAAAGCAATGCATTTTTCATTCCAACAGATGGTGCATCATAATAATTAGCACTACTTTTAGCCCTGGATGGACACACTGATACACAGACGTTAAGGCCTTTGTCCTTTTATTAAGGTGGACTATATAGAGAAGTAAACAAAGGGAGAGTACAAAGTATAACTCACCAGAAAAAAAGCTGCAACAATACAGCATCTGTAGGTCTTCCAGAATCACTGGCTATTGTTATGCTTTGGGACAAACGTTTTTGGGACATCTTGTTCATTTTGTTAGTTGGGATATTTGAGTCAGGGATCGGCCATTCTCACAACTTATGCTGCAGTCACGTGCAATGGTCCATTCAGTTTGTCACGTGGGCTGCTTCTCACATTCTCCAAAGCATCATGGCTCTAAAAAAACAGAAATGCTTGGAAGAAACAAAGAAATATTGAAAAGCCGCTCCTTTGAACATGAAACTTGAAGTGATAAAATGTAGGTAAAATAGCTATGTTAAACAGTATTTAATGAAGATATAACCGGTAAACAACTGCATTCCTGATGATTGCAGGAATCACATTTCCAGTATCCTTACATTTAATGTTTGATGAAGAGAGGTGTTTCTGGCATCCCTCACATAATGAAATTTAGCCTTGTACCAATAACCACTATGAAAATCACATGTCCCTATAGGATTGAATTTATCACAACAGACAAATGTATTAACATTACCTATTTAGTCAGATATAGAAATTATTAGCTTAAAAACACCTTAAAGTATACATCTAATATGAAACAAAAGGAACATTAGTTATACTCCTCTGCTGCAGGTTGAAAAAACAGAAGGTTAAATGACAGAAATGTGCACTTCTATTCCGATGTTTACTCGCAATCAGATTTTATTTTTATTATGATGCTGACAATTTGTTTGACATTTGAACAGCTAAAATGTATCACAACTCATTTGTATTACAGCATGAGAAATAAGAAATTTAGATAATTGGGCAAGGTCAACCCTGGCAGAATTTCAAATCTGGCAGTTGAAAATTTCTGGCCAAATGATTTGACTGCCCTTCTTGTGCATTCATGTGTGTGTGTACTTGAATACTCCCACGCAGCTTTAGAAACACAGCACCGCTCTGAATGTCCAAGGGCAGAAATAATATCTGCAGGCATGGCAGTTCTGGCAGAGCCCCTTCAAACCTACAGATGTGAGACAGTAATGCACAAAATAAGAATGCAACATACATATTTGTTCTCTTTTAGTTACAGCTCTCTTGTGATTATTAATTTGAAGCCTTATGCCAGCATTGTTTTTGACAAATGAGGTTAAGGAAGACAGGGTTGGTAAAGTACTACATTTGAAATTGTACTGACTATAAGATTCAACCTGGGCATATTGTTATTTTTTTATTTTGTTTTTTCCTTGAATAATCAATGTAATATATATTATCTATTGTAGAAACCCGTTTAAATAAGCGCAGGAGGAATCAGAGCTGGCAGGCCTCTTCTAGTTTATTGCTCGGTTCAGTTCCATACAAACAAAGCCATATCGTTAGCTCCGTTATTTTGGGTTACAGAGCACACCTCGAAAACCTTAACCACTTATCAAAGCCCTATAGCTTTTCTGTCTTAACTAGGTTATGTATCTGTCCACTTCACTTGTCATCCCTGTCTCTTACCTTTAGTCTCCTCACTCCTAATCCCTTCACCCTGCATTTCTGCCCCCTGTTAAGTCTTACCCCTGTCACTTCCCTCTCAAGGAGGTGTGTTCGCCTCTTATAATAAGAAACCTCTCCTTCAAAGGTTGTGGAACAAACTTTCCTCTATTTTCTAAGAAGACATTCTCGGAGATCAGATGAAAATGCAGAACAATTCTTTATTTGTATGCAGGTATTCACAAACGTCTCAGTCCAGGGTGCAAGCAATTAATAAAACAATTCATCTGCTTTTATGTTACATTACCTCATCAAATACAACACATCATCTGACTCTTAATATGCATAATTTGCAGAGCTTCATCCAATCAAAGAGTGCCACCAGTATTTTCTGACTCCTTTTGACTCTCCCATTAATCTAAATATTGCCTTGTAATAGGGTTGATCTGCAGACTCTTCTATTGCTTTTAGCACCACATCATAGGAGGGTGTTTGGACTTTCCCATTAGTTTATTCCCAATTTCTAGAGGGGTGTTTGTTACTCATCTACTATATTTTAACCTTAGCAACTATCTTGGTGGCTCCTGTAAGATGAGGCAAAAGCTTCATGTCCCTAGGCTTGAATCAACATTTAGTTAATTCTTTAGTTACACTCAACTCTTATCCTTATTTTAATAATTCTTTGTTACAATTTCATATAAGTATATACTTGTGTTAAATTATTAAATTATATCATGTATTGAGTTAAAATATTGATTACAATTCTATACCAGCCCTCCCATTCCCTCAGACAAAGGTTAGGAAGTGACTGCCTGCAAGTCACAATATAAACATTACATTATAATCATCCTCTTTAATAAAACCCCTGTGTGCGTCCAGGTGTCTGTGTGTCTTCTGGTGAAGTGCGCATGCGCTGGCCGCACCGCACATTGTACCGTGCCCCGCCCATGTGCTCGGCACGTGGACGCACACACACTGGAAGCTGGGCGCACAGTGAATGGCCTAGCCGCTGTCGTGCATGATAAGCAAATAAAGCACACACACTGGAAGCTGGGCACACAGTGAATTACCTTGCCACGGACGCGCATTATAAGATATAAAGGACACCATTGCTGGGGAGAGTGCTGATTGGGTAGTCGTGGCAGCGCACATAAAATCCGTTGTTGGGGAGACGGCACACAAAATAATCAGTTGCACGCCCCCACAGATTAAAATACTTGCTGGGGAACTGTACAGTACTTGCTGGAGAGACGCCACAGGCACGATTATAAGCAGCACGCCACACGTTACATCAGTTGCTGGGGACTCTCTGCTGATTGCCAACTGTTGTGACCTAAAATTAAAGCCATATTACGGACATCAAAGCCAGTATTACTGTCAGAGAAAATTACAGGCATTTTATGGAAATACAAGCCAGTATTACTGCGAGAGAAAATTAAAGACATATTAAAGGATGCATATTACAGCCACATACAAGCCAGTATTACTGTAGGAAAAAATATCACAGACGTATCTACTAACAACATGCCACCCAAAAAAAGGACACGTCAAGTAGGACAAAAGACATAGACAATCAAATCCTATATAAGCAACATCTCCTGGAAGAACGGTCAGCTCAACAAGTATACATCAACAAAAGAAAGGCTGAAAGACAAAGAAAAATACGAGCAAATAGATCAATTGAAGAAAAAGAAAATGACTGTCAGAAAAACACTAAAAGAGAGAGACTCAGAAGAGCAAACCTTAGAAAAGGTTGGCATTTACTTGCCAGAACCAGTATTCAGCCACGGTCAGTTATATGTTGCATTATCAAGAGTTAGAAGTTTTCCAGATGTTGTTGTCAAGGTTGTAGAGATTCCTGAAGAAGGCAAACTGTTGCCAAACTCAGACAGAATATTTACAAAAAAATGTTGTCTATAATGAAATTGTACAGAAAAATTTCATGAGGTAAAAAAATTGAAAATTTTACCTAAATATCTTCTTCAGATATTGTGTCTTACTGATTGTTACAAAGTTTTACACTAAGGCATTAATTATACTTACTGTATTGTCATACGTTTCTATTTTATTTTTATTATTATTTTACTTTAGGCCTCTTGAAAAAATATTTTTTGACAAAAAAAAAATTAAGACAAGAAATAGAATGAGGTCAAGGTCCCTTGCCATTTAATATAGACTGTTCCTACTAATGTTTATGCACTACTGTTCTAACGCCTGTTATTGTAACTTGCTTAATGTCTAGTATATAGAATAATTGAGGAGACACCTACACTCCCATTATGTCTGTATTAGGCAAATTTGTCCCAGCAGAATGGCTTATTCCTCATGAAATGGTGGTGAACACTGAGACTTCAAAGTCCCAAGATTGAATTCTGGTCCCATCATTGTCTGTGTGATGTTTGCAGTTTCTCTCTATGTCTCTCTGAGTTTTCTCCAGATTGATGTTGATCAGTTGACCCTGTGTGAGTGATTGTAAGTGTTGATAGGAGTGTATAATGACATGAACTGACGCCTCTTCTCTGGTTGTTTCTTGCCTTGCTTGATGCATTCACCAAGAACTGCAAAATGAGGATTGCAGAATGGATAGTGGCATGATTATATTGAATGGAATCTCTCTGTTTTCTTGCTTGAATATGTTTATATCTATCTTATCCATACCCGTTATTAACAAATAAAATAAGTATATTTACATCTGTCTTATCCATATACATCATTACAAAAATAAAATAAATTGATTTTTAATAATCAAGGGGGTGTCAACAAGATACATTATTATTACAACATGATCATGTGGATTTCCAGTGGGAAATAAAGCAAGGCAGTACTCAAGATGTTTCAGCTTCTTCATCTAATCCATTGTTCATATGTAAGCTCAGAGAAAAATGGATAGAAAGAATGCTTGTGGAGGGGTGGAAAGTGGGGTTGGGGTCCCAGGAGATAACAGCCAGTTGACACATGCTTATTGGTGAAACCCAGCTGATTTCAAGGCATGCAAAAACTTGTGGTACTCCAAACAGTTAAAAGTAGAAGTAGTGGTTCAAGCACTGGTTCAAACATATCTAAATTCCCTAAGCATTTGAACACCCAATTGTCTCTAATTAAAGTTCACTTCCTGCCTTACTCCAATTGCTGCCCATGGCTATTTTCAGAATATCTAGGTTCCAGCATGCAGCCAGCTGAGACCTCTTAATATCTTCCTACTTCAGATACCTTCTGTAGAAGAAGAAAATATGTTAGGCACTTCTTTAATTGGTCAAATACTCACATATACTGTACATATACATTTGGCTCAGAAATTAGTGACCGTCCTGATAAAGGAGAACAAAAAGGTTGTATATAATAAACAATACTTAAAAAATCCATTTTATTTTTTTTTTACATCAAATATATACTCCTTTAAAATAACAGAATTGCTTATTCAATCTGGTTAGGCCCACAAAATTAAAACATTTAGAATTGTTCATTAGGGTTGCATGCATATACAGGCATACCACAAATTACAAACAACCGATTTACAAAAAGTTGTATCTCTGAAAAAGTCATTTAATTTCCTTTCTTGTCTTATGAAGCTGAATTTTCACAGTTACGATTTTCAAATGCTCAACACTAGCACTAACATCCCATTATTACAGAGGGACTTGAACAGCATATAGGCTTAAACAGATTTGTGGCAGATGAAATTTAATGTAAATAAATATAAAGCATTACACATAGGGAGCAAAAATGTTAGGTTTGAATACACAATGGGAGGTATGAAAATCGAGAGTACACATTATGAGAAGGATTTAGGAGTTATAGAGGACCCTACTCTTATTCTATGTTAATTAACGTTGACTTATTTTATATTCTTACTGTGTCTCTTATTTTTCTATTCTTCATTATGTAAAGCACTTTGAGCTACTGTTTGTATGAAAATGTGCTATATAAATAAATGTTGTTGTTGTTGTTGTTGTTACGCTCTCGAGTTCCCGATGGTGTTCAGAAGCCATTAAGAAGGCTAACACAATGTCAGGTGATATTGTGCCCTGCTGTGTGTGGTACAAATCCAAGGAGGTTCTGCTCAGGCTTTATAATGCACTGGTGAGGCCTCATCTGGAGTACTGCGTGCAGTTTGGGTCTCCAGGCTACAAAAAAGACATAACAGCACTGGAAAAACATCCAGAGAAGAGCAACTTGGCTGATTCCAGTGCTAAAGGGGATGAATTATGAAGAAGGATTAAAAGAGCTGAGCCTTTTCAGTTTAAACAAAAAAAGATTAAGAGGAGACATGTCTAAAGTTTTTAAAATTATGAAGGGAATTAGTACAGTGGATCAAGACTGTTACTTTAGAATGAGTTCATCCAGGACATGGACATAGTTGGAAACTTGTTAAGGATAGATTTTGAACAAACATTAGAAGGTTTTTCATTACACAGAGAACCACAGCCACATGGAATAAGTTATCAGGTAGTGTGGTAGACAGTAGGACTTTAGGGACTTTCAAGAATAGACTTGATGTTACTTTGGGAGAATTAAGTAGATATGACTGATGGGCCTTGTTGGGCTGAGTGGCCTATTCTCATCTAGATTGTTCCAATGTTAAACCTCACTTGGACAGTAGCAAGGCCAATATTTGATATCTAAAATAGTACAGTATATTTGTAACATATTGATAACATGTTATCAGATTAAAAAATATTGTACTGTATATTTTAATGACCTAAAATTTGTGTTGATGAACTCCTTAAATTATAACATGCAAAAATAATAATAGTAGAAATATTAAAGAGGCAACATTTTCATGTATTTTTATACCACCATTAACAGAGGTGGCGGCATGGAGACAAAGTTGTTATTGCTTATGTCTCACAGCTCCCAGAGGCCAGAATCAAATTTAAGAGCAGAGTTGGGTGTGTCAGTGAGTGTTTTCCTTCCGTGTACCCAGCTTTTTATTCTAATCATCTTCACAGTCCTTCCAGGTACACCAGCAGGATGTTTGGGACGCAGCTGTATGCCTGAGCCAGGGATCAGCTGTTCTCTCACCTATGTTCTTAGTCATCCATACCCATGAATGAAGCGCATAAGAAAATTTATATTCAAATGGTGGTCTCTTAGGTCATCTACTCTATGTAGCCAGCTACTCTGTACTCACATCTCATCTATATGGATCTTTAACAGTGGCAGTGTCTCCAATTTAGCTATGTAAGCACATCTCTATATATATATAAAATCCAACATCTGTCTGTCTGTCTATGTCTGGCCGCTTTTCACAAGCGAACTACTTAACGGATTTAAATCGGGCTTTTTTCTATAATTTGCTTGAACATTCCGGTTGATTTTGCAAGTTCTCTCATCACGCTAAGATTCATATATTTGGGCTAATCCAAGACAGAGGCTGTGGGCCGAGGGGAGGGGGGAAGCGTGACATCAGGAGTAGAGAGCTGGGCAGGGCCCTCCTCACTCACACACCAGCCTCTGTTCAAGTCTGTCTACCTCTGCATTTTGGAATGTACTTTGCCACCTCTTAAGTAGCGATACCTGTTTGTTTATTGATTTTTAAAGTTTGTCCTGTTTCATTACTATGCAGAAATGGGGGAAGGTTAGTGTTAAATAAGCTGGGACTACCCATGCCCCTTCTCTATTAGAGTAAAACAGCCTTCTCACATTCCTCTCAGATCATCAAAATACTGTACATGCTGTACAGTATTTCACTACCTAGCATTACACTAGAGAGGATTAAGGGTTTGTCATTGTGCATCTAATAGTCACGTATTGCAATGTAACAACAAACAAAGCCCTTATTAAGATGTTGTTCATTTGAAGTAACTAGTAAATAACGGTATATATAGTAGTCCATTTCTTAAAATGTGGCCTTTGGCACTTTGTAACTCTAATTAGAACAAAGAAAAATCTTGTCAGCAGTAAATGACTGATATGCAGCCCATATTTAAAGTGTTATTGGTAAGGTACCACTTTAGTTATCCATTATAATTAGCTGAGCTATGAGAAAACCTTTGTTAAGGTTTTGTTACAGCAGTAAGTGACACACAGTATAAATAACACTATTGACAGCCCCTATTTTAAAAACAATACATTTTAGAGGTAAAATTGTACAAGAAAACTGTAGTGTTAAAGTTGAGGTGTGTGAAGTGTCAATATGTTCTAATCATTAATGCTTAGCGAGTATAATATTCATCCATCCATCCATTTTTCATACTTTCTTATCCAGAGCAGAGATGTAGGGAAACCAGAGCCTATGTCAGTAACTGTCAGACGCAAGACAAGAGCAGTCTCTAGACAGGGGGCCAGCCAATTGCAGGATGAATACGCACACATCAATGACCAATTTAGCACTACCAATTCACCTAATCTGCATCTCTTTTAACTGTAGGAGGAAGACACAGCAGCCAGAGGAGACCCATGTGGGCAGGGGGAGAACATGCAAACATCACCCGGGGAGCATTTGGTCTTAAATGATTTTGTTTTTCTCCTGAATTTAACATCATAATCTATCACAGAAGTTATAGCCTCAGAATGATTACTGAGTGGGTATGTGCACTGGCCAAGGTCATGAACACTGTACTCTACAGTAGCTTATGAATTATTACAGCCTGAAGAAAACAAGCGATGAGGTGAATAGCAGCTTTTATGGAACTTTGATTAAGTACTTCATTAATCACAGCATTTGCTCTACAGCTGTCGCGTAAATGTTATTGATTAGATGGTAATTCTCCACTCGCAATGGGTGCAACCCTGTTGACTTTATGTTTCAAAAACATCACAGTCCAAATGAAATAAAAGACACTGGTAAATTAATTGAATATATGACCTTGAGTAATAAAGTATCACACTACTACACTGGCAGATACTGTAGGTAGATATTTTAGAAGAATAGTGAGATTTGAAGGGACATTCATGTCAGCTCTTTATAGACAGACAAATACCAAGGACATAAAAAATGGAAACAATATACTTGAATGGAGGGATGACTACAGGCAGTAGCACAAAGTACAATATAGGCAGAAAACTAAAGCTCTGCTGCCTGTTTGAACCTAAAATCTCTTTTCTAATGTCCACTTGTTCACCAAAGTACCACAACATAGCACTCAAATGCTCACGTTCCCATGCCCTCTCTCACTTTCTCCACCATAATATCTCTTGCTTTGACCATTTGCCTTGACTGCTCACCCATCTGGCTTCTTGCAACTTAAACCTTCATCCCTGTAACTTCTGGCCATGTTCTAGATTCACTTTTGGGACCTTTCTTTGCTCTAATAACACCAGCTAGGAATCTCCTCAACCTTCCCTGTGTCTCTACACTCCTGAACTTTTCAAGTCCAAGTCCATGAGGTACTACTGGTATTTTGTACATCTCAAAGACTTGTGCAATTGGGTTTGCTGACTATTTGTCCACTTTTGTAGCCTAAGATGGACTGCCATCCCATTCGTGGCTGGCTCTGTTCATGTGTGGAAGGTACCAGCTTAGCTTCTCAGCAAATGTTTCTTCCACTAAGTGATTTATGAAAATGGATAAATTGCCAATATAAAAATGAGAAGATTTTAAAGCATTTTACACTGTACATGTAGCACACACTAAACCAGGGGTGTCCAACTTCTGCCCCAGTGGGACGTAGTGGCTGCAGGTTTTCATTCTAACCATCTTCTTAATTAGTGAGCCGTTTTTGCTGCTGATTATCTTGTTTTGCCTTAGTTTGAATTTACGTGACTCAGACCCCTTAGTTGGTTTTTTTTTTCCTTAATGAGCAGCTAAACAATAATGAGACACAAAACAAGCCGGCACATGACCAGCTAACCTGAAAATAAAGAAAGGTGAAAGTCTCCGTCATGTTGGTCTGCTCAGGTCACCAAAACATCTTGATGGTGGCCTTAGAAAAAACAGAAAATCAACAATCTGCTGTGGCAAAATGAGAGCAGCAACAAGACATGATATTCATTAAAACCAAGAATTGGCTTCTCATTAAGAAACTGGTTGCAGTGAAATTGGTTGGAGTTTGACATTCCAATTTAGCTGGTCATCTGTTGGCTCCTTTCACACCTCATTTGTGTTTGGCTGCCATTTAATGAAGAAACAAATCAATTCAGAGGACTAAATCCTTAAAAGCAGGGCTAATAAAATGAAAGGAAAAGGAGTTAATTAGCAGTGAAAACTGCTTGCTGATTAGGAAAAGGGTTTGAATGACAACCTGCAGCCACTGTGGCCCACTAGGACCGGAGTTGGACTCCACTGTACTAAACAGAACATCATTCCCTTTAGTTTCATTATGAAGTGTATTTAAAGTAATGCTGGGATGTTACTGTCAGTGTTCAAGTAATGGTAATTTCATCCATAATAGTTGCCTTTTCAAAGTAAATATATCAAAAGTAAGGAAAAGATTGTAACACATTGCAGTGGGTTTAAAAGCACTGCACAATTAGAAGTCCATGTTTAAGATTCTCATCAAATCAGGATTAAATATGGGAGCTACATGCCACAAGGCAGATTGGAAATAAAGGATCAGAAAGGATAAGACAGAAATGTGGTCAGGGACAGTCCAAGAAAAGGTAAACTATACTAAACTTCAAAGCCTTTAAATCAGACCAAAAAAGTCAAAAAACTAAAGAAAGAAGAGGTTCCAACAAGATCTTCACTAAAGCACGTTTAGCTTCCACTAACTTGATAAGAAAGAAGGAGTTTGTTTTAGGAAAGGACGCATGAGTTGAATGTGAATATGAATGAGAAAGTGAGAGTGTACTGGTGTTAAGCTGATTTTAGTCATAAATAACAGGAACAATTCTCTGGATAACTGTCATAAGAGATGTGTGACACGTTGTGTTGCACCACAAGGACCAATACTTGGTCCATTGCTATTCTTAATATGCTCTACTTGGGTGAAATCAGCAAAAAGCATAACATAAATTTCTGCAGCTATGCAGAGGCTCTGAACATCATGATTGAAAGGCTGTCTAGCGTAACAGAGTAAATGAACAGCAATTTTGTTAAACTTAACAAGGAATCAAAGAGAAATTCTGCTAATTCAATATAGAATAATAAACAGGTATCTGATAAGAAAACTCAGTTATCAAACTTTACAAATCCACAAGTAAAGAATGTAGGAGCAGTCATTGATTTCAAACTGAATTTCAACTCCCACATTACACAGAGTAGAAATATAGTGTGGTTCCATTTAAGAAAAATGGCCCCAATTTGATAATTCAGCCTAATATAGGATCGTGAGAAGCTAGCAGCTGCTGTTACACACACTTCTTAAGGAGTCAAGGCTGGGGGGCTGTCAAAAAACAGGGCCTGTTAAAGCCCATTGAGGCAATCCTTGTGTGATTTTGGGCTATACCACAAATAAAGTGTTGTTGTTGTTTTACTTTTTAGCAGACTTTATTATGTACTAGCAAAATACCCGTGCTTCGCAGCGGAGAAGTAGTGTGTTAAAGAAGTTATGAAAAAGAAAAGGAAACATTTTAAAAATAACGTAACATGATTGTCAAAGTAATTGTTTTGTGACTGTTATGAGTGTTGCTGTCATCAAGGATTTCATTATCATTATTTCTTTCAATCAGGTTCGTATTTGGAAGATGTGTTGTGTTCAAGTTATATTCCGTGTTTGTCAACCGTTGTAAAGATAACAGGTTTCATTCATCGAAGTGTTCACGACCTAAATCGGTACTCGTGAATCTAAGATATTTACCAGGCATTCCTGGTATTAAGTTGTGGATTTGCCTGCGAATATTTAGCGGTAGCGTGTCTATGAACTTAATTTAACCTTTCCCAGTCCTGCAAAGTCAGTTCACGTGAGCCGCTCGGAGTACATGCATCGAAGCTTCTCAGCTGTGCTTGTGCTATCTCGTGCGATCTCGCGATGTCCACGGCTTTATTTAATGTTAGCTCAGACCTGGCATACCAGCAATTTTTACTCTATTACAGCAATTTTAACTCTGTTACAAAGTGATCAAAAGTCTCATTTAAACCCTGCGTCTTCTCATTTAACTTGTATCTCGCGAATATCGTATTCGTCATAGGCATGACAAACGCCAGCGGCAGCCTGTCCATGAACTTAATTTACTTTAGGTTTACATCGTGCTTTGTTTCCGAAGTAGCTGCACTTATGAATATGCTTGTATGCGTCACTCGCTTCATATTCTTTTGCTGCCTTCTCAATTGTGTAATGTGTTTTTTGAACAGGTTTCATTCATCGAAGTGATCACTACCCAAATCGGTACTCGTGAATCTAAGATGTTTAACAGGCATTCCCAGTATTAAGTTGTGGATCTGACTGCGAATATTTAGCGGCAGTGTGTCTATGAACGTAATTTTAACTTAAGCTTTAGACCTTGCTTTTTCTATTGATATGTGTACAAAGGCTTGTTCAGCGTCAAAGGGTTTCCGCAGTAACTGCACTTATGAATATGCTAAGCACAGTCCTACACCCATGAATATTTACCTTATATGGGCATGCACTCAATTATGTGGGAGGTGTGATGATGCGGGACACAACTCTGCCTCACACGGCGACTGAGCTGCAGGCTATGGCCGTATACAGTATATGGACGAAAGTAGGTTCCAGTTATGACCGTTAACGCGTAGAATTTCGAAATGAAACCTGCTTAACTTTTGTAAGTAAGCTGTAAGGAATCAGCCCGCCAAATTTCTGCCTTCCACCTACACGGGAAGTTGGAGAATTAGTGATGAGTCAGTGAGTGAGTGAGTGAGTGAGTCAGTCAGTCAGTCAGTCGGTGAGGGCTTTGCCTTTTATTAGTATAGACTAGCAAAATACCTGCGCTTCGCAGCGGCAAAGTACTGCATTAAAATTTTTATTACGAAGAAAATTAAACCTTTTTAAACTGAGGAAAAATATGGCAATAATTATTTGTTAAGGATCTCTTTGTATACCATGTTGTCAGTTCGGCCCTCCGGTTGCAACATGACCAAGCTGTGCGCTGAGCTTACTCTTTAATCGGTTTCAGTTTCATGGTTTGTTTCAATTACGACAGTATTTGCAGGATTTGTTGTGTTGAAGAGACATTCGGCATCTGTCAAGCGTTGTAAGCACACAACCGGTTTCATCAATAAAATCACATCCAGCTTTTGAGAGTTTAAACATTCATAAACATCAAAGTGTCCACTACTGAAATCGTCACCTGTGAATCTAAGATGTTTAAGAGGCATTGGCGGTTGTCGAAAGGTGTAAAATATTTGGCCATTTCGGTACACTTGAAAGCGACAACCGAACAATTCAGCAGCAGTCATCAACTCAAATGCACAAGCATAGGTGAAGGGCTTAAGCATTTCACTCTTCTAGTGCTCCTGTGTAGTATAATTATCTCCTGTACTGTCATCAGTCCACACCTTGAACCTGTCCCAGTCATTCAATACATAAGACACAATGTTTCTCCGGATATCAAGAGTGAGCCTAATATGGCCGTGCAATATGTAACAAAGAGAATGGAAAAGGTAGGTGCCATCTCCGGGCATGGAAACCACTCGGTAAGTGACAGTTCTTTGATCGATAGTGATCACCACGATAGACATGGTAATGGGGGTTGGAATGATAAAGGAAATGGGTACCTGAGAAATGTAAAGTAAGTCTAAAATACCTATACAATAACTATAATTGTAATAAAAATAATAAAACAGCGGAGAAGCCGTGGATTAAACAAAAAGGCTGTAGTTATCAGTAGGGAGATGTGAATCCCATGGCGAAGCAAGGAAGGGAATGTAGAGACTGGAGCGACGGACGGTCTTAAATAGGCAGGCAGCCAACAACGTGGGAGGCGTTGGGATGGGGGACCCAACGCCACCTCACACGGTGGCCGAGCTGCATGCTATGGATGTATATATGTAGGTAAGTAGGATTCAGTTAGTGTTGGGAACCCGTGTACCAAATCTCTTGAAGATGGGCCCATAAGTAACAAAGACTGTTGAAAAGTTCAATATGGCGGCCAACAGTGGCATCATACAACCGAAATAAGTACATACATTGGTTTCGGTTAGTGCAGGGAAGCCGCCAACCAAATTTCGAGAAGATGGGGCCATAAATAAGAAAGTTCAACATGGCGGACGTTGTTGACCGTTATGACCGTTACGCGTAGAATTTCGAAATGAAACCTGCTAAACTTTTGTAAGTAAGGTGTAAGGAATGAGCCAGCCAAATTTTAGCCTTCTACCTACACGGGAAGTTGGAGAATTAGTGATGTTGGAAAGTTCAATATGGCGGCCGACAGTGGTGTCATACCAACGAAATAAGTACGTACATCGGTTTCTGTTAAAAGTTCAATATGGCACCCGACAGTGGCATCATACCACCGAAATAAGTACCAAATTTCAGCCTTCTACCTACACGGGAAGTTGGAGAATTAGTGACATTGGAAAGTTCAATATAGTGGCTGACAGTGGCATCATACCACCGAAATAAGTATGTACATTGGTTTCGGTTAGCGCAGGGAAGACGTCTACCAAATTTCGTGAAGATGGGGCCATAAATAAGAAAGTTCAACATGGCGGACATTGTCGACCGTTACGTGTAGAATTTCGAAATGAAACCTGCTTAACTTCTGAAAGTAAGCTGTAAGGAATAAGCCTGCCAAATTTCAGCTTTCTACCTACATGGGAAGTTGGAGAATTACTGATGAGTAAGTGAGTGAGTCAGTCAGTGAGGGCTTTGCCTTTTATTAGTATAGATTACACTTTTAACATCATTACCAAAAGAAGATAAAAATGCAGCAATAGAAGCTCTAGCCAAATATTAAGCGACCACTTTTACTCACATTTCATAATGAAAATTTGTTTCTCATTTAAACCTAGCTGTTTTTGTCTCTAATTGTTAAAAATATATCCCTCTACTAAAGTATTCTTGTTCTTTCCCCTGGTATTATTACTCACTCCAGACTTGATTACACAGGTAACACTTTAGGGACCACCTATAATACATCTATTGGTCACTTACTATAATATAATAACAAAATAACATTAATTAACATTAATCTTTTGTCTCAACGTCACTTACAAAGCACCAGTAAAAGTGTTTGTTATTTGTCTCTGTGAAGTGTGGCAAATTAAGAGTTTGAGAGACAAATTATGTCCCACATAAAATCCTGTACCTCAGACCATTTCAAGGTGAATTTACGTTAGTATGCCACATTGTACAGAGAAAATCAGCCACTTTACTGGTGCTGATAAGTGCTGTTAGGGTTTTTTTTTTGTCATAATAGCATATAACTACTAGTACCTAAACTAAAATGTTACCATCACTTTTATTTTCTTATGCATCTCTTAAAATGACCATATTACCTATTCATAAATTTCTATTGACCAGTTTCATGCTCTGTTGCTCTGTTTACCTGACACCCTTTAAAGGTTTCACATTTTTCTCCTGAATACTTGCAATAACATTTCCTCCAAATTTAAAGTTAATTCCAGTTGGGTTAATGACCCTATGTATGTGTGCAGATTACTTTTGACTTCATGGTCAGGTATGCTGACTGAATGGCTTGTATACATCGGCAGTAAGTTATTGAACTTGAATCCAGTCTCTCATTGTTGGTGGAGGTATGCACTTGAATAATAAATCTAGAGCATAAGCTATTGATTAGAAAAAAATTTCAACTCATTTCTTTGCTTTTACAGAACAAATCCACCACTCATGGACACAATATTATGTTTCTGGAGAAAACTACAGGCTATAAGCCTGTAGAAATACATGCATTTTCAATTCAGGAAACCTCACTAACAAATTGCTGAGTTTTATTTTGACTTATTTTCTGAAAATTTCAAAATACCCCTTTTCATTTTAAGACAAACTCACCTTCTCCAAGAATAAGATGTTGCTACCTTGGATTTCTCAATTACAATGCCTCACCTCAAGAGACTTTGAATTCTATGCATTCTCGTATCACCAGGGGCCTCATGTATAAATGTTGCATATGCTCATTTCCACGCTCACATAGCAATGTATAAAAACTAAACTTGCCGTAAAGCCACACACATTTTCACGCCAGATCAATCCCTTGCATACACAAGTTGCAATCAACCTGTAACCATATAATGGTGCACCGAATGGCCAAACTATTCCAAATACCATAGCCACTTTAGCGCTGTTACTCTCAGTGCACCACTCAGAGTATTTTAACCTGTTGTATCTGAGTGGGGACAACAGCCGTACAGCAGTTGATCGGAAAACTCCACAGCAGATTGTATCAAGAGAAGGGAGAAATACTAGGATACAACTTCTAGCGCATGCTGCCTCAGCCATTCGCACAGTCTATTTGAACTTCTCCCATTCAGCAAACGCTTCCGAGCCTTTCCTGTATGGACCTCACGGTTCAGAAACACTTTTATCCCAAGAGTTATAAATGCACTCAATTAGTCCATCAAGTGCTCCCGGTAGAACTGTTTGTACTTATAAGTACAATTACCTCACTGTAAACTTGCATTACAGTTGTAATATTGCAAAACCTGAGCCACTTATGCTTTCATATAGTATATATTTCATTGTTTCTTATCCTATTACTATTATTGGTTGTTGTTATTTTACCATTTTATAGGAAAATAAGTTTATGGAGGATATTGAGCATATTGAATCCCATTGTTCCATACAATAACAATAAAATAATTCAATTCAATTCAATAGAAGAAAGCGGGTATTTACAGATGATGACGACTGGCTTCTAAGTTGATTTAGACTTCCAGGAGGTATCTTCTTGGAGCTCTTGATATTATTTTTAAGATGAAATGCAGTAAAGTATATATATTATACAGATACATTTTTAACTTCATTTAAATAATGTATATTATTAATGATTAAATATGCGAGGACTCGGTAGCGCAGTGGTAGCAATGATCTGGCACCCCGTTCAAGGATTGTTCCTGCCTAGTGCTGTATGCTTGCTGGAAATGGCGTGACCCTGGATGGATAGATGAATGGAATAATAAAACATGTACAGTGGAACCAAGGGTCATGACCGTAATTCATTCCAAAACTCTGGTCGTGACCCGAAGTAATTTTCCCCATAGAATTGTATGTAAATATAATTAACCCATTCTGGACCATATGAGCTGTATGTAAATATATTTTTTTTAAGATTTTTAAGCACAAAAATAGTTAATTATACCACAGAATGCACAGTGTAATAGTAAACTAAATGTAAAAACATTGAATAACACTGAGAAAACCTTGAACAGAGAAAACTAACATTGCTAGAGTTCACGCTATAGCCTTATGAACTGCTCTCTGTAAACACTTTTTTTAATGAATTTTAAGTACAGGGAAAAAAATGAACATTTGAAAAATCCATAATTTATACAAAAACTAACCATAAACAACCAAGAAAACTAACCTTGCATGAGTCATGTTCTGTCATGAAGGAAGTGAGGAGGAACTGGGTAGAGAAGAGATTACAGTTTTGAGGTAGTGTCTATGATCATGAGGGTTCGCTGCATGCTTCCAGAGCGCTGCATGAGCCCTTAAACCCGTCACCGTTGGTAATGTTACCGATGATCACGACAGTGAGGCACTACAATGGAGCAATTAGATGGTGCAAAAAGTGCCAAGTGCTTTTATTAAAATCAACAAAACAACAATCAAAAACAAAGTCCAAATTAAATAAAGTGCAGTGCTTTCAGAATCCTTCAATAAATAAATGATCCCATAAAAACAGAAGTGAAGTGGAGGTTAAAATCCATTAGAAAAAAGTTTTCATTAAATACGAGATTAAAACAATGCTCGAAGCAGTCTCTTTAAAAACAAGCCCGGGCATTCTTTAACTGCCTTCATGCACTCTCTCTCTCACTCTCACTTGCTTGCTCATGCTCTCTCTCTCTCGCTCACTTACTGCACAGGGTATGCACAGGGAGAGACTGAACATGTGCGGAAATCATCAGCACGTACGAACCGGAAGGAAAACTGGCTTGTTCTTCACCCGAGTGTGTGGTCATGAACAGATGTAAAAGTTTGTAACCCGATTTGTATGTGGTCTCAGACGTTTGCAACCCGAGGTTCCACTGTACTATGAAGATATTTCAATGTTCCCAAAAAGTTATGAAGAATTGGGGTTATAAGCTTACAGATGGCTTGATATTTATTAAAAAGTTGATCTTGTGGCGATTGGTTACTTGGAGAAAGAAAAGGAAGGACAAGAATCGGGGGTTAGTACATTTGATAGAGACAGTACTGCTGCAATGAATTATTTGATTGAGGGTCGCGCACGGACCAGCAAGCATCTTGCGTGACACAGGAACAATCTCTGGAAGGGATGCCAACTCGTCACTACCACTGCGTCAACATGCCTCAATGTTTTATACATGCTTTAATTTCTATTATCATGAAAATGATATCAAGTAGTAGTATTTATATTGTTCAGAGAGCTATAATATCATTAATGTAATGTATTCTGTGTCCTGTCGGCATAAGATAAAGCCCATATAAGGAGCACATAGTGATTCACACACTTAAGAGTACATAGAAGAACACATAGAATATGAAGCATTTAACATGTTACTTTAGTTACAATGGGATTTGAGAAACTATTAAATTAAACAATTTTAAGATTACGTTTATTACGTTCTACTTTAAGGACAAAATAAACAACGTGATTAAAGTGGAAATTTCAACTATTTCTTCACACTGTGTCCAAAAGTCCTTTTCACTGTGACTTTGATATCTGACCACTTCTTATTTATTTCAGGCACTGTGAGACTTTCTGAACTTGAACATTCGAGTTTCGCCGCTACTCTGTCATTCGATCAACTTCCTTTGTTGTTTATATTACTGCTTAAACCAATAAATAGTACATTTTTCCTTGCCTCTACTTGGTATTCACTGAAATTCTTCTTTTTCTCTGTGCTTTTGCCATTGTCTTTTCACAGAATGCAAAACATAAGGGTCTATTTATGTTTATTTGCATATTCAAAGAGGCGTAATTCTGGGAGGAGTCAGGGTGGGGTGGCAGGCCCGTGCACGAGTGCTACTTTCATGGCTGATTTATGGAGTGGAAGAACATGGAAACTGACATACACACAGCTTTACGGATCTGGATTTTTGTGTTTGTACACCATGTTTTAGTGTGAATTCTATGCATGGAGTTATGCATAATGCCCCAGGTGTTGCTTTCCTACCTCCTGAATTCCCTTCTACTTTTTTGGAAGCTACTAAAACTCCCATTTATGCAGATATTGAATTCTGCTTTCTCCATTCCAGTAGTGAATCCTTCATTAATTTGGCCATGATTACTCTCCATCTAAAACAATACAAAGAACCATCATAGTACTTTAACTATCACATACTTTATTGATGAACACTGATGAAAAACTGCTGGCAAAGTTGTTTAATTAATTCATTATGACCAGTCATGTTTCATCTGTCCTCATCATGCAGAAAGTTACATTCTTTACCTATAACATTTTATAGCTGTTACCTCCACCTTGTCTTACTCTGCCACCTTTCAAAATGGAGTAGGCTTTCAACCATTTTTGTCTAAAAGATTTTATACTGAATGGATTTTGGTAAGGCTATGTAGACATGGTTAAGAAACTGGGCTCCTCCCATCAGCAAGTAAATTTTGACTACTAAATAATGCTTGTTTATATTGTTTATAAAATATGTTAGGCAGGCCTGTGAGAGCTTAAACAAATCGGCACATCTACATAAAAAACGACAAAGTGTGTGCATAGACAGAGGTTCAAATTGCTGCATACCACAACTAACCAGACCTACTGGTTTATATACCTTAAAGATACGCTTTGTACGTGACCGAAACAAGAGGTAAAAGGGGTGCCTACGTGAGACACATGTGGTGTACTGTACTCAAATGCTTATTATGGGACCTACGTGCTTTATGTGAGTTTCATAGACTTTTATAGCATCACTGAGTGGGGAGTGTGGGACGTGACTGACTAGTGTGTTAATAAATGACAAGATGAAGGGGGAGCATAGCTCAGCAAATAGCAGCTAACAAGATGTGGGGCAGAACAATGATGATAGCAATCATGGGAAAGAGAGCTTTCAATTGTAACTTAATTTAAGAAATATAATTTAGCCATCCATTAAATACATTAGTTTTAAATCTGTGCCACACATGCTGTAAACGAAATGTACACTGCCTTGTTTACCCGTGTAAATGTTTCTGTGACATGATTCAATTTGATAATGGCGTGATCACACACCTGCCTCTCAAAGCCATATGCTTTGTAAATGCTCTACATTTTTGGATTAAAATATTTGAATATCTAGGTTCAAATCCAAAATTCTCCCATTCCTTGAAAAGCATTTTTCAAAGAAAAATCTGATGGTATATCATTATTTTATTAAAAATCTATTGTAGTATCCTACACTACATTACATGCAGATTCATTTTGGTTAACTGGAAGAGTCAAAGAGATATTTTATGGTATTCAGAACTGGAAAAAAATAAATTGTCGTTACAAGGAATGGTTTAAAGATGTAATCGAATTTTAATATTATTCTAAGGTAAACATGCAGGATCTCTGGTAAAGCTTTTCTGATGTTTTAATGCTGTTATACTGTATAAGGAAACTCTTCAGGTTGAGCTTAAGACTTATCCAACTCTGTAAAAGAGGAAGGAAAGAGGAGTTTGTTTGTGCACAAATTGTACTTCTGACTGAACTATGTTTTAATTACTGTTGCCAATTTTATTTCCTCAATTTAAAAACAAATCATACAAGATAGCGTCAAGATTAAGCAAAGACTGATCCTTGTGATATTCCCTAAGTAATAATCAACCAAGGTTCTTTCACCAGCTGAAGTGTTTTTTCTGCTTTTTTAGTTGTTTTTCAAATCTTATCGTGTATGTTTTATCTATTCTGTTGTTGGTGTTATTCTGTCTGTATGTTATTTGATTAAGATGGTGCTATTTATCTACTATTTTTCAAAGTTTTATTGTGGTTACTTCATTCTTTGCCTTGTCTCCTGTCTGTAAAGGCTATGGAGGTGTGGCTACCAACTCATGGGCTACTACCCCACCAGTATATAAGCCAAAGCTTCTGATGGATTAGCAACTTCTTTCTTGTGTTTTAATGATTTAGATTTTGTTCTTCATGTTTAAATTTTCTTTTATCAACCCTTGCTTTGTTTTGAAGGTACTATTTCTGTTTGTAGCGACATATTGAATATATTTTAAGCAAAACCTGCTTTTGCTACTTTTTTATGCCTTACCTTTTTGTTATTCTAAATAAATTCTTGTTTGTGTTGTCCTTTAAACAACCCAGCACAGGGGATGCACAAACCAGTGTGTTTCTTCTTGCTGGTCCGAAGCCCGGAAAAATGGGTAGGGTTACGTCAGGAAGGGAATCTGGTGTAAAATTTTGCCAAATCAATATACGGACAACAATACAAATTTCCATACCGGGTCGGTCGAGCCCTGGGTTAACAATGACCGCCACCAGTACTGTTAGCCAACAGGGCGCTGGCGAAAATTGGGCTACTGTTGGCCGAAGAAGGAGAAGAAGAGGGGAGAGATGTGTCCAGAGGCAGGTGGAGAGGAGGTAAGTAAACAAAGTGGAACTGAGGGGAAGAGCTTTGAATGTTGGCAGTGTGACTGGTAAGGGGAGAGAGTTAGCAGATATGATGGAGAGAAGGAAGGTTGGATATATTGTGCGTGCAAGAGATTAAATGGAAGGGGAGTAAGGCCAGGTGGATTGAAGGTGGATTTAAATTGTACTATCATGGTGTGGATGGGAGAAGAAATGGGGTAGGAGTTATTCTGAAGTAACAGTATGTCAAGAGTGTTTTGAAGATGAAAAGAGTGTCAGGCAGAGTAATGATTATGAAGCTGGAAATTGGAGGTGAATGTTGTTAGTGCATATGCAACACAAGTTGGATGTGCAATGGGTGAGAAAGAAGATTTTTGGAGTGAGTTGGATAAAGTGATGAACAGTGTACCCAAGGGACAGAAAGTGGTGATTGCAGCAGATTTCAATGGGCATGTTGGTGAAGGGAACAGTGGAGACGAGGAGGTGATGGGTAGGTATGGTGTCAAGGAGAGGAATGAAGAAGGTCAGATGATAGTGGATTTTGCCAAAAGGATGGACATGGCTGATGTGAATATGTGTTTTAAGAAGAGGGAGGGACATAGGGTTACGTATTAGAGTGGAGGAAGATGCACACAGGTAGATTACATCCTTTGCGGGAGAGTTGATCTGAAGGAGTTTGAAGACTGCAAAGTGGTGGCTGGGGAAAGTGTAGTTAAGCAGCATAGGATGGTGGTCTGTAGGATGATGTTGGAGATCAAGAAGAGGAAGAGAATGAGGGCAGAGCCAAAGATCAAATGGTGGAAGATGAAAAGGATGACTGCAAGGTTGAGTTTAGGGAGGAGATGAGACAGGCACTGGGTGGCAGTGAAGAGTTACCAGACAGCTGGGAAACTACAGCAGATGTAGTAAGGGTGACAGCAAGAAGGGTGCTTGGCGTGACATCTGGAAAGAGGAAGGAGAAAAAGGAAACCTGGTGGTGGAATGAGGAAATACAGGAGAGTATACAGAGGGAGAGGATGGCAAAGAAGAAGTGAGATAGTCAGAGACATGCAAAAAGTAGACAAGAGTACAAGATGATAAGGTGCAAGGTGAAGAGAGAGGTGGCGAAGGCTAAAGAAAAGGCTTATGATGAGTTGTATGAGAGGTTGGACAATAAGGAGGGAGAAAAGGACCTGTACCGATTGGCTAGACAGAGGGACCGAGCTGGGAAAGATGTGCAGCAGGTTAGGGTGATAAAGGATAAAGATGGAAACATACTCACAAGCGAGGAGAGTGTGTTGAGCAGATGGAAAGAGTACTTTGAGAGGCTGATGAATGAAGAGAATGAGAGAGAGAAGAGGTTGGATGATGTGGAGATAGTGAATCAGGAAGTGCAACGGATTAGCAAGGAGGAAGTAAGGACAGCTATGGAGAGGATGAAAATGGAAAGGCCCTTGGTCCAGATGACATACCTGTGGAAGCATGGAGGTGTTTAGGAGAGATGGCAGTGGAGTTTTTAACCAGATTGTTTAATGGAATCTTGGAAAGTGAGAGGATGCCTGAGGAGTGGAGAAGAAGTGTACTGATGCCGATATTTAAGAATAAGGAGGATATGCAGGACTGCAGTAACTACAGGTGAATAAAATTGATGAGCCACAGCATGAAGTTATGGAAGAGAGTAGTTAACGCTAGGTTAAGAAGTGAGGTGCAGTATGGTTTCATGCCAAGAAAGAGCACCACAGATGCAATGTTTGGTCTGAGGATGTTGATGGAGAAGTTTAGAGAAGGCCAGAAGGAGTTGCATTGCGTCTTTGTGGACCTGGAGAAAGCATATGACAGGGTGCCTCGAGAGGAGCTGTGGTATTATATGAGGAAGTTGAGAGTGGCAGAGAAGTAAGCAAGAGTTGTACAGGATATGTACAAGGGAAGTGTGACAGTGGTGAGGTTTGCGGTAGGAGTGACGGTTGCATTCAAGTTGGAGGTGGGATTACATCAGGGATCAGCTCTGGGCCCTTTCTTATTTGCAATGGTGATTGACAAGATGACAGTTGAGATAAGACAGGTGTCAGGATGTTTGCTAATGACATTGTGATCTGTATCGATAGTAGGGAGCAGGTTGAGGAGACCCTGGAGAGGTGGAGATATGCTCTAGAGAAGAGAGGAATGAAGGTCGGTAGGAACAAGACAGAATACATGTGTTTATAAATAAGATGGAGGTCAGTGGAATGGTGAGGATGCAGGGAGTAGAGTTGGCGAATGTGGATGAGTTTAAATACTTGGGATCAACAGTACAGAGTAATGGGGATTGTAGAAGACAGCCTAAAAAGAGAGTGCAGGCAGGGTGGAATGGGTGGAGCAGAGTGTCAGGAGTAATTTGTGACAGGCGGGTATCAGCAAGAATCAAAGGGGAGGTCTACAGGACTGTAGTGAGACCACCTATGTTATATGGGTTGGAGACGGTGGCACTGACCAGAAAGTAGGAAGAGCAGGAGGTGGCAGAGTTAAAGATGTTAAGATTTGCATTGGGTGTGACAAGGATGGATAGGATTAGAAATGAGTACATTAGAGGGTCAGCTCAAGTTGGATGGTTGGGAGACAACGTCAGAAAGTCGAGATTGCTTTGGTTTGGACATGTGCAGAGGAGAGATGCTGGGTATATTGGGAGAAGGATGCTAAGGATAGAGCTGCTAGGGAAGAGGACGGCCTAAGCGAAGGTTTATGGATGTGGTGAGAGAGGACATGCAGGTGATGGGCAAAACAGAACAAGATGCAGAGGACAGAAAGATATGGAAGAATGTGATCCGCTGTGGCAACCCTAACAGAAGCAGCCAAAAGAAGAAGAACAAGTTGTCCTGCAAACCAGAGGTTTCACGATTTTCCTCTCCTCCTTTCTGGACATTTTCAGATTTTTGATATTTTAAAGTCTTTTCCCTATTTATGGGGTGATGCAGGTCACAAACTTGCCATTTGAATTTAGGAGTGGGTTTCTCGGGGTGAGGCTATTCTGGGAAGTCAGAGGTGGATGAAGTTCTTGTCCAGCTTTTGTATGTTTTATTGAGGCCTGCACCCCTTTTTATTTTTGTATGTGACTGGATCCATAACACTAACTTGTATAGCATTGTCTCCAACATTCTGATGATAAAATACAAAGCATCTCCTACTCTCAATACATGTTTTGACAATTTGCTCTATACCAACCTGGAAAACAACCATTTTGCTGTCTTAGAGCCTTGCTATATTTTCAGAGAATGCTTGTTAATCGCTGTGGCTCGTGCTCTGCAATGCTCTCTCCCTCATTTATCATGTCAAGCTCAGTTGATCATAATGTTTAAATTGTGTGTAGGCCCACTTCTTTAATATCTTGTATGTTAAAATTATATTGTATTTTATTTCTTTTATACTGGTTGTATTGAGACAATTCATTATTCTATTCATGAGTTAAGGTGTATCAACTGTGTCCAGTTATTTCATTGGTCTACATTTTGGAAAAAATGCCTTGGCAATTTTAGGTTTTTCACATTTTCTTGGTTATGCCAGGTAATTTACCTTCTACATGAATTTTCTTGTAATTTTAAAATGTTGGAATATATTGGGTTAAATTGTATTATTGTTTTATTAAAGGAAACATTTTGTCAAAAATGTGTTTGAGCTAAACGTCATTCTCCATCCTAAGAACTCTGCTGATGCAAATATATTCATTTGTGGTGGTAAATCAAATCCTTTCACTTTGAGTCTAAAAATTCTGCCAAGGCTGTTTCTGGTATTCCCTCCTTTTCATGGTTTTCACGGATGTCAAGGTGTAATTATTGCTTCAACCTTTTAATCTTTGTTATTAGTGGATGATGTCACTTTGGCCTTGCTGGTCTGTGACCTTTAGTGCACAATGCAGTGATTGCCAGTTGAATGTGAAGTTATCATGATGGGAATGATTTGAAATCAGAGAGAGGGGTGGGCAAGATGTGTCACAGGTGAGGCCGATGCAGGTATGAGGGATGGCAAGTAAATGAAGTCGATCACAGCTGTTGGAGTCGTCTCCAGCTGAGAGGACCCACTGGTGTGAATTGGACTTAGAACGAGTCATGGGAAACTTACTAAGAAGCCTAAACTGATACCTTGGATTCTTTTGAACTGGAATTTTAATATATTACACATTTGTTTTAATCTAAACAAAAGCACTTTTTTGTAATTGGAATATTTATTGGCATTATTTATCATCTAAACTGCATTTTATTATTTGGATGTGATTTCAATAAACACGTACTTTGCACTTTGGGTAATGTAACATGGTTTTTATCTTTGACAACAAAATACCTGGGGGTCATATGGATGGTGTAATGAGGGGTATGTGCTCTGGACTTTGACCCCAGACAATGGCTCTTTCTATAAAAGGGCTCAGATGTTCTGTAATGTTACATAACTTCAGGGAATTTAGATAGCTTCACAAATAAGATGGATAAGTTTTAGACATTAAAAAAAGATCAATGCACCATCGCTGTGATGTTTTCACAAGGTAGTAATTAGATTAGATTAATTTTATTAATCCCTCAGGGAAATTTAGCAGCAGCACAACCATAAAAAACAAGGATACAGACTCACAGGACGAATAATACAGCCAATCGATTGTTAAATAAATAAATTAATGTACATTGTACAGAAATTTCAAAATGAACTTAAAAAGTACATCAAGAGGAAGCATTGAATTGCCTGACAGTGGTGGAGAAAAAAAACATCCAGAGGCACTTAGCACAATGTGGTAAAATGAGCCAATGGCTAAAAGTGCTCCAAAAGAGCACCACCTGGAGGGGGCGGAGGTGATTTTTCATGATGGCATCCAGTTTTGCCAGTGTCCTCTTTTGCACAATAGCTATACCCAGAGCTCACCCTGTGATGGAGCAGGCTTTCCTGGTAAGTTTGTTTGGGCACTGCACTTCTTTTCAGTTCAAGATGCTTCCCCGAGGAGACCACAGCATATAATGCCATACTAGCTACCATGGACTGATAGAACTTTCCAACATCTTCCGGGAAAATAACTGACAGACCATAAGACCTGAGTCTCCTTAGGAAGTCCAGTCTGCTCTGGCCCATCTTCTGCAGCACCACTGTGTTGTCAGACCAGTTTATGTGAACCCCAAGGTACTGGTAGCTCTGCACCACTTTCACATTCTCCACTTGGCCCACCAGAAGTCTAATACTATCTCTTTTATGTTGCTGATGTTGAGTTGCAGATGGTTCTCCCTTCACCACAAGACTGTGTATTCCACAACCTTCTTGTACTCTGACTCATTTCTATAGTTAATGTAGCCTATGATTGAGGAGTCATCTGAAAATTTGATAATAAAACAGGTACTCAATGCTCCAATGAAGGTTTTAATTATGTGCATACTCTTCCTCACCAATTTCTAAGATAGGCCCTCAAAAATTGCAGGCAAAGGAGTAAATGGGGGGTCATTTTCATGTTGGCAGATGCCACTCTCTGTAACAGATTTAGGAGCTTAACAGTGTGGTTGAACTTAATGGCAGAGTGAATGCTACTTTGACTGGAGAAGAGGTAGTTCCAAAATGGTGTGGGCATATAGTAACCACACTCCTTGAGCACATAGAACTGTAAGGGGACACAAGTTCTGAACCAGGACACAGTGGAGGGTTTATACCTAAATTGGCCAAAAAGCATCTAGGAGGTCCCCAGAAGATCTGGAGACTTTTGCTGGAGATAGGGATATATAGAGAAAGCAGTGGAAAATATTAGATGAGGTGATCTTGAAATAAACTTGCAAACATAAGATGTAAACCATTCCAACAGAAGTATTATATAAACTGTTGCCCTTGATAGGAAATTAGAGCAAAAGTGGAAAAGGCTGTCCTCTAATCACAAATCTAATGGGATAAAAGGGTTAATGAGGACTCTGTCCTTTACAATATGGTAGACACTTGTATAATCTCATGCTGGGACTTTTACCCTCACACATTACTTCAACAATCAAACTACCTCATCATAGTGTATTACGAGAGACAACCATCCCGTGAAGCTTGATGAATAGAGAAGCATGTTATCATAGTGTAATTAGGATAACTCCAAAATGCAATACAGGCTTTCAGTACTTTTAGTACTTTTTTTTGCTTCCAAATATTGGCAATAATACAGTACAATAATGCCAGATCCAATCCTATCATTTGTGCACTCAGACAAATGTGACTTATCCAGCAAGGCTACAGAGCCCACAGTGCACTACTGAGTCATGTAATCTTTTGAGATCACCCATGGTGACTCAGCACAAGTATCAGAGACCCCCTGCTGTAAAGAAATGGTACAGACAGATGGCAGAGATCAAGGTGACTAATTATCATCCAAGCTCTGCAGGTCAGCCTGGGGACGGCTGAGCTGATGGGCATTCCTAAATAGGACAACAACAACCTCCTCTAGGAGAAACAAAATTATAAAATGACTGAAAAAAGGGTCAGGGAAAATAGGCTAATAACAAGTCAGTAGACAGTAATTAGGATTTAAAAATACGTAATATCCAATCAAGTATAGTACTTGTGTTTCAAGGTTAGAACAATATGCAGCAATTAAAACCACAACATAGGTGACTACACAGATAAATAAAAATAAAAGTCATTTTCAACACTGAATAATTTTAATATATTTTGACACAGCCAAAAACTAAATAGCTCTATTTACTGAAAGACATTAGGATGGCATAGTGCTTAGAGTAGACACATCACGCAGTACTCAGCCTTATCACTTTTGGATGGAGTTTACTTGCTCTCCCCAGAGAGCATCTGCTTCTCATCAATGTAGATAGAAACTGGAATTCAAATACAAAGAATTCCATTTCTGTCTTCACCTACAGACGTTTTGTATGACCTTAAGCAAGCCACTAACCCTAACCCTAAGCCTGTACTCCTATCATTAAAAAACTTGTAAAGTTAGAACATTAGAATATCACAAAAATTGCGACAAGAACAGGCCTTTCAGCCCACAAAGCTCACCCAATCTATTCACTTAGATCGTTGAGATTTGAAGATTCTTAAAGCCCTGCTCTCCACTACACTACGTTGTTAATTTATTCAATGTGTCTGTGGTTCTTTGCATGAAGAAAGATATTCTAAAGTTTTTGTGAAACCTGCCCTTAACAGGTTTCCAACCCTGTCCCCATTTTTTTGATGTTAGTTTCAAGTAATAGTCTGGATCCACTGCAATGATTTCTTTCAAAATTTTAAACATTCCAGTCACATCACCTCTTATTTTCTATTGGCTTACACTGAAATATTTCAACACCTTCAATCTCTTCTCTTCGCTTATCTTATTTACATTTATTTATTTGGCCAACACCTTTATTCAAAGTGACTTACAACATGGAGCACAAGCGGGTGAAGTGATTTGAATAGTGGGATTTGAACCCACAACCTCAGGGTTTGAAGTCCAAAGCCTTAACCACTCCAGCACACTTTATGCCTCTTCATCTAGTCACTCTCCTCTGGACATTTTGCAGTGTTGTTATGTCTTTTTGTAATACGGAGACTAAAACTGTACATAGTACTCCAGTCTAGGCCTTAGTAGCGCTTTAAAGGTAGAGTTTCAGATGACTACGGTTTAAATGTAATTTTTACATCTATTTTGTTCATTGTTTATATTAACAGTATTATTTAATTTAGTGTTTTATAAGTGTTCTGTAAGTGTTCTATGTGTGTTGTGGGCAGTTCCTAAAGAGGAGGAGCCATCTCTCATGTGCAATGGAAAAACCTAGTAACTGCCATTATTTTTCAAAATGGACTTTTTTAGTTTTTGGAGTTACTAGGTCTTTCCTGATGTTATAATGTAGTAATGATGGCCAGATATGTCTTAATGCCGGTCATATCATGATGGAAGAAGCTTGTAATGTACTCCATATTTTACATACTGCAAGACAAAAACCTAGCAACTCCACTGACCAGTGAGGAAAGACTGCCTACCAATAAAAATGTCAGATAATGATCACGTGATTTACAAAGTAAATGCTGGGACTGCATGATTCAAATGGCAGGTGTTGTTGATTCGTGAAAAAAAATATCATGTACATGAAGCTCAGGAAAATTAAATCTAAAGATTCTTAATTATAGGCGCAACATTATTTTCTCTTTTTGCCGAAAACTTGAAAGATGTGACATACTAGGTTTTTCCATACTTGGTGAGTTCTGATCAGCCCTCAGCCCTATAAAGGCATAGTTCCCTACAGTTAATTTCAAATGTGTTTAGGAGTGGTGAGTTCTCTGTTTGTGATTTTCTTTGTGATTTTCCTGTGCTTTTGTGACTTATTGGATTTTTTGACCTTATTACTCTGTTCTTGACCACTCTTTGAATTTCATATTGGTACTTTCTTCACTTTGGATTGACTTTACTGGCAGCTCCTTTTTGCCTTTTGTCCTCCACAGAGCTTGTTTTTGTTCAGAGCATTTTTGTACGAATTAATCTTTTATTTAGAAAGATTCAACATGGCCTATTGTGTTACTAGCCAGGGTTTTTTGACAATGTTTTCCCCACAAATTATCAGTTTTGAAACCAATGTCACTAATCAATGGGATACATATATGTAAGAATCTCATTGCACTGTGTACACATGATAATACATGTGAATTAGTATTTAAAGAAATCTCTCATATTTGTTGGAAAATATGATGAAGAGGGTCAGCAAAAAGAGTTGGTGTACCAACAGGGTAACCCAATTTAATGGTTGGAAAATAAATAACGTTCATGGGTACAAAAGACAACTGTCTCAAGCCACATAGATAATAAAAGAGAAAAGAACTACTCAAATGGTCTGCACTCTGAGATGCAGGTAGAACAATGAATGCCCTTTACCAGTCACCTCTGGATCTTTGTAGAAGCCTATCAGAAGGGATGGGATGGAGCCTTGGTGGAGAATGTGGAAGTGATGTTGCATTTCTACTGGCTGGCTGAACAGCAGAGGGAAAAGAAAAAAGGGGTTACCAACAGCACCCTCTCTCAACTATGGATGGTATTGCTTAACTTTTCAGAGCCCTGAAGATGTCCTAAGCATGAGTAAAAATGCGATAGAAAAGCTAGCAGATCATATATTATCATTGGTTATGTTAAGGCTTTCCAGCACAGATTGGTAGCTATAGAGCAGGTGGATTGATGTCTTGTAAAAGCTAAATAAATAAGTAAATAAATAAAATCAAAAATTTTCTCCAAGATGGAGGTGAAAAGAATAACTCTAGAAGAGAGGCAGAAGAAGTTGTTGGAGGTGATGTAAGATGATATGAAAAGACTGTAAATTACAAAGGATACCCAACACCACAGAGAGTGGAGGAGAAAAGATTTAGGAGACACTAACTAACATGGCTAAAACTGGAAAATGACAAATAAACCAGTAATGGTGATAATAATAATGTTAAGAATTTAATATTTGTTCATTGTCAGGTGAACTAACCCACTCCCATCAAAGCAGTCTGGAACCGGGACAGTGCTGAAACGAGTCCTGAGTTGTGCTTTTCAATGTTAAGCCTCACAGAGAAGGTTACAAATGTTTCAAGGGACAACTGGGAGTGGAAACATGATACAAACAGAGGTTTGAAACCAGCAGCATTATCTTTCATCTAACCCAAATCTTTAAGTAAGAATCAAGAAGTCAAATAAATAAATTCTGTGACTATATAACTATAATTGCTAAACAAAAATCAGCAAAATAGGCTTATAAAAATGAATAAAGAATACCAAACATAACATTCTGAAACTATCCCAGCAGCACTGGACTTAAAACAGAAACATTTTTAGATGTGGTAACAATGCATGAAGAAAGTTATTTGTATAGTAGATCTTTCTCCATTTTGTACAGCAAACATTATTACCTTTGTTCCCTGTTCCTCAGTGTCTGATAAGGTTATGCTGTTCTGATATGCAAGGCAGGGAGACTGAAGTGGCATTAAGTCTATCAACTTTTATGGCAGGAGCAGATAAAACAGACAAAGGAGTACATTGCTTCCACAAGTGGCACATCACCAGAACAGCACTCCCCATGGTGTGCAGCATTGTCACCCCAAGTAGGCTAAGAAGAAAGAAAGATAAAAAGAGATGTTAATCGATAAGTGGAGAGCTGTTGTTGGTACTTTAAAAGTGTGAAAATTAGCAGCCACCCCATATGACAAACAGAACAAACATTAGGAATAGTTAAGAGGATATCATCTTACACATAATCCATTTTTAGTAGTGGATTTAGGAGGAACAGAATGAGCAATGCAATGCAAAACACACTTCCCTATACATATTATTAATCTGTTTCTACCCTTTGTGACTTTTCTAGGTCACCTTAGACACATTATTTGTCCAGAATATCTTCTGCTCCTCTCAGTCTGAAGTAACACTGAATATAGTGTAAGGTAATTCCTTAAAGTAATTCCAGAAATACAGGAATCTTACTTGTGTGACACACGTGCACATGGATGGCAGCTAAAGGGCTCAAATGAGAGTAATTCCATTCCAGGCCAGGTGGTGGTGGAGTGCACTAATCCTTTCTCTCGCTCCTCTGTAGACCAGTTATGGGAAATTCCACCTGGCCCTGATGATGTCACTTCCGTTCTCAGGCCTGATGATGTCACTTCTGGTTCTACCCCAATGATGGCTTTTCCGGTCCCGGCCCCGATGACACCATTTCTGGCCCTGTTTACATGACTTCCTATTCCTCATCAAAAAAACGCCATTTTGTTTCATCCACTCAGTTCTGTTTTGGACTTGAATCTGTAAACATCTCACATTTAATTGTCTTCTTTGCAGCTGGATTTGGCTGTCCCAATCCTTTACTGTGCAGTTTGTCTGGTTATTTGGCACTTGCTATTGTATCATCCAAGCTACTACCCAAAGAGTGTAATCAAGGCTAAGTATAAGGACATACAGTAGACTGTCAAGTAGTTGTCTTGCTTTGGATCAGTTGTGCTGCTACTCATGCACCCACTCATTAGTTAGCTTCACAACTACTTACAGCATCACAAACGAACCTCTAATGGTCATGAACAAGGCCATAAGATTAGTTAAGATAGCCATTTCCTCTCCACATGGAGATAAAATACTTTTCATCTTAACCATGTCTCAACTTTTTGTGAAACACTCCTGTGTGCAAAATAGGTCACAATTAGGTGAGGCCAAGAGGGAATCACCATCTTTAAATAGTAAAGTTGTGTTCTTTAGGTCTGTAGTCTGAATAATATCCTAAACTCAGCTTTTCATTAATGTTCCAAAAAAGTCAAGAACACGTGAGGAGATGACACAGAATCCTATGCCATCTTTACATTAATTTAATTTATCAATAGAAATAGCATGCAATAGTGGTTTCAAGAACCATAAACAAAATAGTTTGGGTGTCATAATTAAAGGGCTTATCCCAGTTCAGAAACACATAAAGGGGGCTGGTAAACTTCCACAGCCCTTTATATATATTTTAAATGACAAAGAGATAGTAGGATAGAAATCACTTTGTTCGAACTGGTTCCAAGTTTCAACTATTGTCAAGAGTCTCCATTTTTGCTCTTTAGTGTAGATGTTCCAGGGATGTACTTTAAAAGTGGAAAACACATTCTTGTGTCCATGCAGTTTTAAAAATGGGTAGTGTGTCTAACAATGCTCAAAATAAAAGAATAGCTTTAACTAAGACACTTGTACAATGCCTAGTTCTTTCAGCATTTCTGGAGTTTTGGTATAAATATTTCATAAAAAGTAACAGTGAACAAATAAGTCTAATGTTAAACAGATAACATTCCCACATTCAGGAAAAAAATGATAGTTAAATCCTTGAACTCATTATCAAATCATAAGATGTAAAGCACAACAGATGGGAATCATTGGTGTTTTTTCTGCCAGTGCATACCCTACTAGTACGTCTGATGGCCCAGCTCCTCTCTTGTATATTAAACAGGTTTCAATTACATTTGCCATTGGACTGTCCTTCAAGTGAATATATGCAAAGGAAGTTCCAAGTTGGTTAATAATGTGGTCAGTGTCACACAGTGAGTAAATCAATCCTATTACGGGTTCTGTATGTCTGCTTGGTCACTTAACTAGTTAAACACTTCAGAAGATAAAGTAACACAGTCAAGAAACTCTTTGTATTATTTTCTCAATCCTTAATTACACTACCAACCCTCACAATTTAGAATGGTATATCTGGGGTCTCAATGTAACAATACCCCCAGTGATCATAAATTTCTGAGCCTGAATATACTATTAAAATTCACGTGAGATTTGGGTCTTCCAGAAGACCCTCAATTTGCATCTCATTGTGCAATGCCCTATAAACTCCAAACTTTGGAGAATTGATTTTAAATTTAGGGAACACCACCTTACAGGCCAGTTTAAAAGGGCAACCATTGTGTGGACGGACATAAGTGAATGCGGAGGGGTACCCCTTGTAGCAGTCCATTATTCAGACCAGTATTCTCATTCTGTCTCTTTCACTGTGTTTCACTCATCACAATCAAAAACTCACCCCTTGGTTTCTGCTTGCATTACTTGTGTAGGACACCCTTAACTCATTACAGTAAATATTACTTTACATATGTCGAAAAAGAATATCGTTATGTAATACTGTATACATTTTCAATAACCACCCCTATAAGTAATTCAAATTTTTTATAATCAGATATTTACCCTTCAAAGAACAAAATATTGCAAACAGTACAGATTATTCTGTATAAAACCAAAAACATTACTTGTAGAGCACAGAAGGTCATAGATGTTAATTAAATAAAAAAGTAAAGGACATTGACAGCAGAGTGTATGAAGCACAATGCATACAACATAATAATTCCACAAATGTCAAATCTATGGGTCAAATACATTTCTTATTCATAAAGTTGTGTACCAAATAGTTCAATAAAAAATTAATTAATTCTTATACATGTATACATTTTCTTCCCATGCTTTTCATTACAGTTTATTTTAAAATAATTTAAGGGTACAAATAAACCAAAAATGAATCCTTTGAGAAGACCTTAACAGAGCATGTATAATTATTATGACTAAAATTAGCTAAAAATTACCCAAGCCAAGCATGTCTGTAATCTGAGAGCAGAGCTTTTATCATCATCAATAAATTAAAATTTAATGTAAATTTAAATTACATTAATTCTGAGGAGGTCGCAGTAGCAGCATGCCAAGCTTAGCTGAGCACACTAAAGCGACATATTCCTCATCAGCGTCTTACATCTCCCATAGCACTAGTGGGAATGACTTGTGCACCTCCCATGGCATTCTGTCTAAACCTGGAAAAGAAGCAGTTTTGCTCCAAGCTCCTCCAGTATTGCTGAGCTCCTCATTCAGTCACTGAGGCTTAGCTCAACAACCTCTCATAGAATGTCATTTTATCCATATGTATTTGCAATGTCATTCTTTCAGTCATTGCCAATTTTTTTGTGATCAGTTATTTATTAAGCACTGTTAAACAACAAAATGCAGATGAACAGGGAACACAAATAAATAATGAAATTTCTACACTACATTGGTGACTAACCCTCAAAACCCCACCACTTTCTCCAACCTGTCAAACTAATATACAGTGCATCTGGAAAGTATTCACAGCGCATCACTTTTTTCACAAATTGTTATAACTGAGCTCGTTAAAACTGAGTTTGACTGTATTTACTTCAAAATGAATACAAAGGAAAAAAACAAAATTAAAAAAAGAAAAAGAGAAGAGACAAAACAATAAATAATATAATAAATAAATATGTTGAAACAATTAAATAGCAGGAGATTCAATCACAGGCAGGGTTGCCAGGCTCAAGGACAGCTCAAAAACCACATAGTGGCACAAGAAACTAGCCCACTAAATGACATCTAAAGTGTTGGGCAAGGTCCACATTGGAGATTCTAGGGTATAGATGTATTAGGTACATACCATTGTAGAGATTTGAGACTGATATATACAGTATCTATTGTATGTACTGTAGCTAAAGAAGCTTAAACTGATAATGGAGAGGTGGCAAAGTCAGAGCTTTAGAGGTGTCTTCTGGATCAGCAGTGTTGACCACTTGAAACCCAATTCTGAATGATTTTCACACAGTGGTAACAATTGTTATTGTTAACCCCAGATCCGCCATTAGTCCTTGCTGCTGTTAGCATCAATATGTTTAAATTAAGAAAAGAGACTTTCCAGCCTGAGAATGGCAGAAAGTCTGTGGATTTCCAACAGGTTATTAAAATTGATTTAGCAGCAAGGGAGCCTAGGGAGAAGAGCCTGTTGGAGAAGATTCAGTGAGAGGGATGCAAGATCAAACAGAAGAAAATGATGAGTGAGGGATATTAACAAGAATGGAATAAGCTTTGCATCCATTGTTATAACATGCTCGTAAAATATTAGTCTTTCACATTATAATATATATATATATAATTTTATTCCTAAGCTTTTGACAACCTGACAGGTGTCATCATCAGAGTAAAGTGATTAGACATAAAGGAATTAAAGGCAATATATAGCAGGAGAAGGGTGGGGAGGAGAAGTGGTGAGTTGTAAAGGGGGGGTTGGATTAGTAAGGTGGGGGTTCGGAAGGTATTGATCATAAAGTCTTTTTTTATTATTTATTATTATTTATTTTATTATTTAGATGTTCTTCTTTTTAAGCCTGCATATTCTGGGTTAAAGTCCAAGTGTCTCTTAATGGCATTTTCATTACATAGCCATGATTCATCCAGCTCTCTGGCAATCCTGGTATTGGCCCTGAATTTTACTTTTACAGTGTGCCAATTAAACGAGTGTCCGGTGGAGCTTGTATGTGTATAAATCAAAGAACATGAGTCTTTCCTTCTAACAGCATTGCGATGTTCCTGTATACGTGTTGCAAGTCTTTTAGATGTTTGTCCCAGGTATACCACTGGAAATGCACTGCATGGAATGCTGTAAACTGTGCTTCTTGTCTCTGTGGGTGACTTTTTGGTTTTGGCATTGAAAAGGATAGTCCATAAAGTGTCTGCTGGTTTGTGCACTCTTGATCCCAGATCTGGACAGGACACGTGTTTTGCTTTCTTGCATGCCACAATGGAAAAAGGAGGGTGTGGTAAGTGTGGTGGGGTATCAAGTTGGAGTTGACTGTTTGCTAAGGTCTGTGGTGTCTCCTATATAGACATTGTTTAATAAATGTCTTGTGGTAGCAGTTTGATGTGAATAGACAGTAATATCTTTCATTTTTTTTTTTTTTGTGTCCATCATGTTACAATGGTTATCAATCCTTTCGAACAACGCAACTCTATTTATGTAATGAAAGGTGGCCGCTGGAAAAGTGTAGTATTTTTTCAGCATAACAATCCTTGTGATAACTCATAATTAAACCAGCTTGGTTACCGCTTTCAATAGAAATGTCAAGGAAATTAATGTGTCCTTTTATTTCTTTTTCCATAGTGAATTGGATTGGGTGGAATACTGAGTTGATGTGGTTGCACTGTAGAATTTATTCATCTGGTTACTTTTTAATATGATGAGTGCACCGTTGATGTAGCATATTTAGAGTTTAAGTTAGACCTTTCAAATCACTGCATAACTAGTTCAGCTAAGAGTCCTGATAACAGAGAACCCATTTGGCATAGCTTTATTCTGTCTATATTATTTTCCGTTAAAATGGAAGTCTGTATTTCGGCAAAGTGATATTAGATGCATTATGTCCTTAGTGGTCAGCTTCATTTGTGCAGTTATGGTGGAGTCATTGTTTAGTTTTGTCAGTAAAGTGACTGTAGCTAAATAAATTGGGATTGTGGTATATAATGATACGACATCAAAAGAAACCATGATCTCATCATCAGCAATGGATATATTCTTCAGGTGGTGTAATGCCATCTCAGCGTTATTAACAGAATGATCTGAGTTACATGTTACATTTTTTTCTGAAGTTTTATTAATTTTATTGTAATCCATAAAAATCTGTTTTTTACAAAAAGTAAAATTGAGTTAAGAACAAATCAATCCCCACCCCTGAGAGAGAGAGCAAGGCGAACGGTGTGAAATTTAAGGCTTGTAAACATACCTAAATTAATAAATTTGAATAGATGGATGCATAAGACAGAAAAATACGGAAATAATTGCTTCCTCTGTGCTTTAAGAGCTTATTTTAAAATATTACTGATTAGATCCTGCCATGTTTTGAAAAAAATCTGTACAGATCCTCTAACTGAGTATTTGATTTTTCCAATTTCAAATAGTATAACACATCATTTTCCCACTGACTTAAAAGAGGAGAGTTTGGGTTCTTCCAGTTTAGCAGAATAAGTCTGCGTGCCAAAACTGTAGTGAATGCAATCACAATTTGTTTGTCTTTCTCCACTTTAAACCCAAACACAGCTGTTAATGGGTTAGGAGGGATTGTGAGTCCAAGGCTGTCTGAAAGGTAATTAAAAATTTTGGTCCAGAATAATGTTAAATTTGGTGCAGGCCCAGAACATGTGACCCAGTGAGGCTGGGACTTGGTTGCAGCGTTCGCAGGTTGGATCATGCCCTGGAAACATTTTGGAGAGTTTTAGTCGAGACAGATGTGCTCGATATATAATTTTGAGTTGTATAATTGTATGCTTTGCATATGGAGCTTGAGTGAATTCTCTGCATTGCTACTTTCCACTCCTTTTCTGATATATTAATTGAGAGATCTTTTCCCAGTGTCCTCTTGGATCTTTGAAAGGAGGGATTGTAAAATGATTTTATATATTGTAGAGATGGAGTCTAAGTCCTTGAGATTGAGCAATATTTTTTCCAGCATTGAGTGAGGGTGCAAGATGAGGAAAAAAGGTTCTGTTTAACAAAGTTCCTGATTTGAAGATAGTGAAAGAAATGTGTAGCTGGAATGTTAAATTTGGAATGTAATTGTTCATAGGATGCAAAGACGTTGTCTATATAAAGATCTCTAAGCAAGTTAATTTCAAATTTTTTTTCCAGATATTAAAACTGCATATGTTTGTGAAGGTTGAAAGAGGTGGTTCTCTTGCAGAGGTGCCACAGATAGAAGCTTCTCCGTCTTAAAATGCTTTCTACATTGGTTCCAGATTCTAAGTGAGTGGAGCACAATTGGGTTATTAGTATATTGCCGATAACGTGTGTTTATTGGAGCACAGAGCAGGGAATACAAAGAAGTACTGCAGGATTTTACTTCTATTGCGGTCCAAGCCTGTGTATGTTCTTCTATTTGTGTCCAGGTTCTTATCGCTGTATATTTGCTGCCCAGTAATAAAACTGGAAGTTAGGTAGAGCCATGCCGCCTTCTGCCTTTTGTCTTTGTAGGGTCGCTCTTTGGATGCATGGTTATTGTTGAATCTAATTGCTTAAAGAATGATTTATTAATGTATATTGGATGTTTTGAAATAAAAAGGAGCTTAGGAAGAATATTCATCTTAACAGTGTTAATTCTTCCAGCTAGTGTGAGATGAAGGGTTGACCATCTATGCAAGTCTTGTTTAATTTTTTCCATGCAGACGGCAAAATTTTGTTGATAAAGAGCTTTATGTTTACTTGTGATGTTTACCCCTAGGTATTTAAACTGTTCTGCAATGATAAAAGGTAGGGTGTCTAATCTAATATTATATGCTTGAGAATTCACTGGAAAGAGTACACTTTTATTCAGATTAATTCTGAGACCAGAGATCTTTTGAAATTCTGTGAGTGCTGCTAAGACTGCAGGCACAGAATTTTCTGGGTCTGATATATACAGTACCACATCTGCATATAATGAGATTTTCTGTTCCAGTCCTTCTCTGCTAATCCCCTTTATCTGATCAGTATTTCGACAATGTATTGCCAGTGGTTCAATGGCAATTGCAAACAGCAGTGGTGACAAGGGCATCCTTGTCTAGTGCCACGTTCTAGTTTAAAGTAGTCTGAGCAAATGTTGTTGATGCAAACTGAAGCTTCTGGGTTAGTATACAGTAATTTAATCCATGCACAAATGTTCGGGCCAAACCCAGTAGTAAAAAGGTATTTCCATTCAATCATGTCAAATGCTTTTTCTGCATCCAATGATAATAATATTTCTGGGGTGTTTGATTTAGTTGGTGAGTATATTACATTAAACAGGCGTCGAAGATTTGAAGATAAGTGTCGGCCCCTAATAAATCCAGTTTGGTCTTGTGATATTACGAGGGAGCACTTTCTCCATCCTTCTAGCTATGATTTTAGAGAGTATTTTAACGTCATTATTCAGAAGTGAAATTGGTCTGTATGATGCACATTGTAATAAGTCCTTATTTTGTTTTGGAAAACAGTGATTAGTGCTTGGCAAAAGGTTTGAGGAAGAGATTGGTTATCTCTGGCTTTTGTAAATGTTGCTAATTGGAGGAGAGCTAGCTGAGCGGAGAATTTCTTGTAAAATTCTGCAGGGTAGCCATCAGGGCCTGGGGCTTTCTCACCTTGGAGTGACTTTATAGCATCTAGTAATTCTGATAATGCCAGAGGTTTATCAAGTTCCTCCACACTAAAAGTGTCTATTTGTGGTATCTGTAATGTATCCAGAAATGCATTAGATTGTATATTGTCTTCTTTAAACTCAGTAGTATATAGGGATTTATAGTAGTCTCTGAAAGTGTGCATTATATTTTTGTGTTGATGATTTTATCTCCGTTCGTTGGTGATTACGAGATTGCGTTGCACTTCTTGCTTGTGAATTTGTTGAGCTAAAAGCTTATTAGCTTTCTCCATGTTCATAGTAATGATGTCTGGATTTGTAAATTAGTTGTTCAGTTTCTTTAGTTGTCAAGAGGTTTAATTCTGAATGTAGAGCCTGCCTTTTCCTATGTAGAGTCTCGCTTGGTAGTCTGGCATGTTCTTCATCTATTTTAGTAATTTCGCTTTTATCTCTGCTACTTTCTTGGTTTCTATTTATTTCTGTGGGAAAGATATGAGATAATCTGTCCTCTTAAGAAGGCCTTAAGAGTTTCCCAGAGTATTCCTGCAGAGATCTCAGGATGTATTTGTCTCTAGAAAGAATTGATTTGTTTGGATATAAATTCAGTACAATTCTCGTCAGCTAATAGAAGCGGGTTGAGACGCCATCTGCGGGTGAGTGTATGGGGCTTAGTAATTTAGCTCCAAGATCAGAGGTGCATGGTCAGAAATAACAATAGCATCGTATTTGCAAGATTTAATCTTAGGCAAGAAGTTATTATCTATAAAGAAGTAATCAATCCTTGAGTAGCAATGATGTACTGGTGAGTAGAAAGAATATGTTCTTGAGTTTGGGTTTAAAAACCTTCAGGGTCTGATAAGTTGTGATCAGTTATAAACTTTGTAATTATCTTTGCGGTGTTAGATGCCGTTCCCCCTGTGGAGGAAGTCCTATCTAAGAGTGGATTTAAAACACAATTAAAGTCCCCAGCCATTATAATTTTATGTGTGTTCAGATTGGGAATGGATGCAAATAAATTTTGTATAAATTCCTTATCATCAACATTAGGTAAATAAACATTTATAAAAATAATTTTGCAGTTAGATAAGTCTCCCATGACCATTACATATCTCCCTTCAGGATCCAATACTACATCTGATGCTACAAATGAGACTGTTCTATGTATGAGAATTCCAACACCTCTAGTTTTCTTTGTAAAACTAAAATGGAACATTTGGCCAGTCCAGTCTTTTTGCAGCCAGAACTGATCCTTGCTTAGTTAAATTATATTTTGCACATATATATATACTGTATATAATATACTAGCAAAATACCCGCTTCGCAGAGGCGAAGTACTGCATTAAAATTTTTATTAAGAAGAAAATTTATCCTTTTTAAACTGAGGGAAAATATGCCAATAATTATTTGTTAAGGATCTCTTTGTATACCACATTGTGAGTTCAGCCCTCCAGTTGTAACATGACCAAGCTGTGCGCTGAGCTTACTCTTGAGCATGCAACTTACAGTTGGCCATGTGAACAGTAATCTTGATTCAAATCTCACAGCTTGGATTGCTGCTGTTATAATCGGTTTGAGTTTCATGGTTTGTTTCAATTACGACAGTATTTGCAGGATTTGTTGTGTTGAAGTAACATTCGGCATCTGTCAAGCGTTGTAAGCATACAACCGGTTTCATCGATAAAATCACATCCAGCTTTTGAGAGTTTAAACATTCATAAACATCAAAGTGTCCACTACTGAAATCGTCACCTGGCAATCTAAGATGTTTAAGAGGCATTGGCGGTTGTCGAAAGGTGTAAAATATTTGGCCATTTCGGTACACTTGAAAGCGACAACCGAACAATTCAGCGGCAGCCATCAACTCACATGCAGAACCATAGGTGAAGGGCTTAAGCATTTCACTCTTCTAGTGCTCCTGTGTAGTATAATTATCTCCTGTACCGTCATCAGTCCACACTTTGAACCTGTCCCAGTCATTCAATACATAAGACACAATGTTCCTCCGGATATCAAGAGTGAGCCTGATAAGGCCGTGCAATATGTAACACAGAGAATGGAAAAGGTAGGTGCCATCTCCAGGCATGGAAACCACTCGGTAAGTGACAGTTCTTTGATCGATGGTGATCACCTCGATAGACATGTTAATGGGGGTACGGTTGGAATGATAAAGGAAATGGGTACCTGAACAATGTAAAGTAAGTCTAAAATACCTATACAATAACTATAATTCTAATAAACAAACAATAAAACAGCGGAGAAGCCGTGGATTAAACAAAAAGGCTGTAGTTATCAGTAGGGAGACGTGAATCCTGTAGCGAAGCAAGGAAGGGAATGTAGAGACCGGAGTGACGGACGGCCTTATATAGGCAGGCAGCCAACAACGTGGGAGGTGTTGGGATGGGGGACCCAACGCTGCTTCACACGGTGACCGAGCTGCAGGCTATGGACATATATATGTACGTAACTAGGATTCAGTTAGCGCTGGGATCCCATGTACCAAATTTCTTGAAGATGGACCCATAAGTAACAAAGACTGTTGAAAAGTACAATATGGCGGCCGACAGTGGCATCATACCACCGAAACAAGTACGTACATTGGTTTCGGTTAGTGCAGGGAAGCCGCCTATCAAATTTCGAGTTCGGCCATAAATAAGAAAGTTCAACATGGTGGACGTTGTTGACCGTTATGACCATTACGCGTAGAATTTCAAAATGAAACCTGCTTAACTTTTGTAAGTAAGCTGTGAGGAATGAGCCTGCCAAATTTCAGCCTTCTACCTACACGGGAAGTTGGAAAATTGGCGACGTTGGAAAGTTCAATATGGCGGCCGACAGTGGCATCATACCATCGAAATAAGTAAATACATCGGTTTCGGTTAGCGCAGGGAAGCCACCTACCAAATATCGTGAAGATGGGCCCATAAATAAGAAAGTTCAACATGGTGGATGTTGTCGACCGTTACGTGTAGAATTTCGAAATGAAACCTGATTAACTTTTGTAAGTAAGCTGTAAGGAATAAGCCTGCCAAATTTCAGCTTTCTACCTACATGGGAAGTTGGAGAATTAGTGATGAGTCAGTCAGTCAGTCAGTGAGGGCTTTGCCTTTTATTAGTATAGATATATATATTGTAAAAGATTCAAAAGCAGACAGCATAAAGGTTTGGGGTTTCCGGCCCCGTATACTGTAGAAATATCCACAATTAAACAAACAAAACAAGGTCAAAATATAAACACAAATTGTTGATATGAGCGACGGCGGCCATTTTATGGAGGAGGAGCCGGAAGTGGAGGAAAGCTGTGAAGGAACCGTGAGGGAAGATGGGATTGATGACGTCAGGAACAATGGCGGAGGAAGGGCGGAAGTAACGTGCTACGGGAAAATGAGGCTTATGGTGGCGGAGCGTCTTTTTTTCTGCAAGAAAGCAAAGGAGAAAGTTTAGTACCCCGCTATTGCCTGCCCGGCGAACGTCTTCCGAAACGTGTTAAGGTCCGTCCGCAGTCTCCTACTTGTGCGTGCGTGACAATATATATATATATATATATATATATATACACAGTGGCGGCGGCTGGGGGCGGTACCCAGCCGGGACGACCGGAAGGACTGAAGGAGGGATTATGCCTCCTCCGGACCATGAGGGGGCAACCACCCTGGTGGCTAAGGGGACCACGGGAAAGGAGCATGGAAGCTCAACCCTATAGGTGCCTTTGGTCACCGCCAGGGGTTTGCCCGAATGCCTGGAGAGCCCTGGTCCTCAGCACTTCCGCTACACCCAGAAGTGCTGGGGGGGACGAAGACCAGGGACACTCGGAGTGCTTCCGGGTGCACAGCCAGCACTTCCTCCACACCAGGGGGTGCAGAAGTTCATCGGGAGGCACCTGGATCACGTCCGGGTGAAGAGAAAAGGGGCCACCTCCCTCCATTCGATAGCTGGATTTTGGTGGAAGAGGACGAAGCCTGGAGGAGAGGAGTATAGGCGGTCAGAAGAAAAGGCCTGGACTGAGGGTGATTGGTACGGGAGCACATTGTTATGTTGCAGCCTTATTCCAAAATGGATTAAATTCATTTTTTTCCTCAGAATTCTACACAAAACACCCCATAATGACAATGTGAAAAAAGTTTACTTGAGGTTTGTGCAAATTTATTAAAAATAAAAAACTGAGAAATCACATGTACATAAGTATTCACAGCCTTTGCACAATACTTTGTCAATGCACCTTTGGCAGCAATTACAGCCTCAAGTCTTTTATGATGCCACAGGCTTAGCACACCTATCTTTAGCCAGTTTTGCCCATTCCTCTTTGCAGCAACTCTCAAGCTCCATCAGGTTGGATGGGAAGCGTCGGTGTACAGCCATTTTAAGATCTCTCCAGAGATGTTCAATCGGATTCAAGTCTGGGCTCTGGTTGGGCCACTCAAGGACATTCACAGAGTTGTCCTGAAGCCACTCCTTTGATATCTTGGCTGTGTGCTTAGGGTCGTTGTCCTGCTGAAAGATGAACTGTCGCCCCAGTCTGAGGTCAAGAGCGCTTTGGAGCAGGTTTTCATCCATGATGTCTGTGTACATTGCTGCAGTCATCTTTCCCTTTATCCTGACTAGTCTCCCAGTTCCGGCCACTGAAAAACATCCCCACAGCATGATGCTGCCACCACCATGCTTCACTGTAGGAATGCTATTGGCCTGATGATGAGCGGTGCCCGGTTTTCTCCAAACGTGACGCCTGGCATTCACACTAAAGAGTTCAATCTTTGTCTCATCAGACCAGAGAATTTTGTTTCTCATGGTCTGAGAGTCCTTCAGGTGCCTTTTGGCAAACTTCAGGCGGGCTGCCATGTGCATTTTACTAAGGAGTGGCTTCCGTCTGGCCACTCTACCATGCAGGCCTGATTGGTGGATTGCTGCAGAGATGGTTGTCCTTCTGGAAGGTTCTCCTCTTTCCACAGAGGACCTCTGGAGCTCTGACAGAGTGACCATCGGGTTCTTGGTCACCTCCCTAACAAAGGCCCTTCTCACCCGATCGCTCAGTTTAGATGGCCGGCCAGCTCTACGAAGAGTCCTGGTGGTTTTGAACTTCTTCCACTTATGGATGATGGAGGCCACTGTGCTCATTGGGACCTTCAAAGCGGCAGAAATTTTTCTGTAACCTTCCCCAGATTTGTGCCTCGAGAAAATCCTGTCTCGGAGGTCTACAGACAATTCCTTTGACTTCATGCTTGGTTTGTGCTCTGACATGAACTGTCAACTGTGGGACCTTATATAGACAGGTGTGTGCCTTTCCAAATCATGTCCAATCAACTGAATTTACCACAGGTGGACTCAAATTAAGCTGCAGAAACATCTCAAGGATCATCAAGGGAAACAGGATGCACCTGAGCTCAATTTTGAGCTTCATGGTAAAGGCTGTGAATACTTACAGTATGTACATGTGCTTTCTCATCCATCCATCCTCTTCCGCTATTCCGGGGTCGGGTCACGGGGGTAGCAGCTTAAGCAAAGAGGCTTAGACTTCCCTCTCTCTGGCCACTTCTTCCAGCTCTTCCGGGAGAATCCCAAGGCGTTCCCAGGCCAGCCAGGAGACATAGCCCCTCCAGCGTGTCCTGGGTCTTCCCTGGGGCCTCCTCCCGGTTGGACGTGCCCGGAACACCTTACCAGGGAGGCGTCTAGGAGGCATCCTGATCAGATGCCCGAGCCACCTCATCTGACTCCTCTCGATGCGGAGGAGCAGTGGCTCTACTCTGAGCCCCTCCCGGATGACTGAGCTTCTCACCCTATCTTTAAGGGAAAGCCCAGACACCATGCGGAGGAAACTCATTTCAGCCACTTGTATTTGCGATCTCGTTCTTTTGGTCACTACCCACAGTAGAACGACTGGTATATTGAGAGCTTTGCCTTACTGCTCAGCTCCTTTTTCACCATGACAGACCGATGCAGAGCCCACATCACTGCAGATGCCGCACCGATCCGCCTGTCAATCTCATGGTCCATTCTTCCCTCACTCGTGAACAAGACCCCGAGATACTTGAACTCCTCCATGGTGCAGGATCTCACCCCCAACCCTGAGAGGGCACTCCACCGTTTTCCGGCTGAGGACCAGCTTCACACTCAGCTGCTAACCGATCCAGAGAGAGCTGAAGATCACGGCCTGATGAAACAAACAGGACAAAATTATCTGCAAAAAGCAGTGACCCAATCCTGAGTCCACCAAACCGGACCCCTTCAATGTGCATTCTCAATTTTATTATTTTTAATAAATTTGCAAAAATCTCAAGTAAACTTTTTTCACATTGTCATTATGGGGTGTTGTGTGTAGAATTCTGAGGAAAAAAATGAATTCAATCCATTTTGGAATAAGGCTGTAACATAACAAAATGTGGAAAAAGTGATGCGCTGTGAATACATTCCGGATGCACTCTGTATATATATATATATATATATATATATATATATATATATATATATATGCAAAGAGAGAGAGAGACAGAGAGTAGCTCCAAGCACCACTTAATGACTGGATAGCTAGGCAGCTATCTGTGGAGTCAGCAACATGAGTGACAGTAAACTCACTTCAAGTATCCTGTCTATAAATCACATTGCCAAAAAGACGAAAGTGCATTAGAGCATATAATTTGATTGTGGAGTAGGTGGAAAGACAAAGACATTTTACAGATCCTGAGGACTAATCAGACAGCAGTCTGTCACTGAAGTTGCTCCTCTGTCTGGAGATGACACTGTTTGGTGGATGCAGTGGATTCTCCATGATTGACAGGAGCCTGCTCAGTGCCTGTTTGCTCTACCACAGATGTCAAACTGTCCAGCTCTGTGCCTACAATATAGCCTGCCTTCCTCACCAGTTTGTCCAGGCTACAGGCGTCCCTCTTCTGTATGCTGCCTCCTTAGCACACCACCACGTAGAAGTGGGCACTCGCCACAACCGTCTGATAGAACATCTGCAGCATCTTATTGCAGATGTTGAAAGACGCCAGCCTTCTAAGGAAGTATAGTTGGCTCTGTCCTTTCTTACACAGAGCATCAGTATTGGCAGTCCAGTCCAATTTATCATCCAGCTGCACTCCCTGGTATTTATAGGTCTGCACCCCCTGCACACAGTCACCTCTGATGATCACGGGGTCCAGGAGGGGCTTGGTCTTCCTAAAATCCACCACCAGCTCCTTGGTTTTGCTGGTGTTCAGTTGTAGGTGGATTGAGTCGCACCATTTGACAAAGTCCTTGATTAAGTTCCTATACTCCTCCTCCTGCCCACTCCTGATGCAGCCCACGATAGCAGTGTCGTCAGTGAAGTTTTGCACGTGGCAGGACTTTTGCACATGGACAGGACCAGAGAAAGCACAGTCCCCTGCGGCGTTCCTGTGTTGCTGACCACAATGTCAGACCTGCAGTTCCCGAGACGCACATACTGAGGTCTGTCTGTAAGATAGTCCACGATCCATGCCACCAGGAATGAATCTACGCCCATCTCTGTCAGCTTGTCCCTAAAGAACAGAGGTTGGATCGTGTTGAAGGCGCTAGAGAAGTCCAGAAACATAATTCTTACAGCACCAATGCCTCTGTCCAAGTGAGAGAGGGATCGGTGTAGCATATAGATGATGGCATCCTCCGCTCCCACCTGGTATGTGAACTGCAGAGGGTCGAGGGCATGACGGACCTGTGGTCTCAGGTGGTGATGCAGCAGCCGCTCCATGGTCTTCATCACATGTGACTTCAGAGCGACAGGCCGGATGTCATTCAGCTCACTAGGACATGATACCTTTGGGATTGGGGTGATGCAAGATGTTTTCCAAAGCCTCGAGACTCTCCCCTGTTCCAGGCTCAGGTTGTAGATGCGCTGTAGAGTACTACCCAGCTCCAATGCACAGGCCTTCAGCAGTCATGGCGATACTCCATCTGGACCCACTGCTTTGCTGGCACGAAGTCTCCTCAGCTCTCTGCTTACCTGGGCTGCTGTAATTGTGGGTGGGAGGGAAACTCTCTCATTATGCTGGTATCAGCAAAAGGATGGGTAGAGATTACAGTACTCCAAGGTGAGAGTGGGTTAGGGTGGTCAAACCTGTTAAAGAAGTTAATCATCCCCGCTTCGAGCTGCAGCCAGTGATGATCTCCATCCCATCCCACACTTCCTTCATGCTGTTATTCTGCAACTTTTGCTCCAGCTTTCTCCTGTACTGCACCTTCACCGCCCTGAGCTGGACTCGGAGTTCCTTCTACATGCACTTGAGCTCATACTGATCACGGCATTTAAAGCCCTTTTCTTCTGGTTCAAAAGACCCTTGATGTCACTTGTAATCCATGGCTTGTAGTTAGCATAGCAGCATACTGTTCTTACTGGAACTACAGTATCCACACAGAAGTTGATGTAGTCAGTAGTGCAGTCAACAACCTCCTCAATGTTCTCACTTTAAGATCCCTGCAGGATATTCCAGTCCGTAGTTCCAAAGCAGTCTCTCAGAGCCTGTTCTGCATCAGGGGACCACTTCCTGAATGATAGTTACTAGTCATGGTGGATATCTGATGGACTTTGATACTGAAATTGTGGTTGGCAAGGTATCCAACTCATGACCAAAAGCTTCATGTGAGAATTTAACTTCCACTTTACCATCATGATTTAATACAATGTCTGCAGAACTTGTGTTGCTTGATCAGTGTATTGGTAAGTTTCACGATCACCTCTTCACCTCAACAAGACAGAAGGTACTTGAACATCTCCACTTGGAACGGCTGCTCACCCCTTACTTGAAGTTAGTAAGTCACTCTTTTCTAGGACAGAACAGTGAGCTTAGATTTGGAAGTTCTGATTGTGATCCCTGCCACATCACACTCCACTGCAAACTGTTGAAGAGTGCATTTGATATCACAGTTTGATGAGGCCAAGAGAACAACATTGAATAGTCTGTAATGCTCAGCTGCACCTTGATGTCTTGCCGATGAAAATCATGAACCTAAAAAAAGATAAGATTCACTCTTAGTGGAGTCCAGAGCTTTGCACTGAATGCTTGACAAATACAGGACTTATTAACATATAGTAGCTGCATACTCTTGAACCCACTAGATACTGTAAGTCCTAAGTCCTTTCAAAATCCATAAAGCACTGTAGACATGTTTGCCAAATCAGCTTGGATGTACTGTAGGTGCCGCTAATTTGTGCATTGTGCTTGGTGTAGTTGCCAAGCAGTTGGTAGATAAGGTCAACTACAGTGGATGAATAACCAGACCAAAGGTATAAAGGTCTGCATCGTACACTTCCTGGCTGTCTAAGTTTGTGGATACTGACTCAGGTACTTTCATGGTAAAGTGTATGTTGCTTGTATAGAAAAAGTTACAAGTAATATCTAGTTAAAGAAATTATAGTTGGGGAAAATCTACTATGGAACTAATGAAGCTTGAGCTTAAGGTAATCTAGTCCAGGATCCACATTGCTTAAAAATTTTGGGTGTCTACTGTATTAGAAGGTTTTTTTTAAATAATAGCATTAATGACATGGAGTAATTCAGTACAGAAAATAGATCAAATAAAAATTAAAAGGTCATTCAAGTATCATATAGGCTAGCCTTAAATGAATAAAATGTTCAAATTAAGGATGTTCTAAATATATTTAATATAAAACAATTATAAATAATTTAAAACAATATTAATGTTTATGACAGAAATTATAATTTTTAATTCAATTATTTATCTTAGGCTAGCAATAATCGAAAAAATTAAAGAGTCTTTCACTTCTTGTGGTCATTGTAAAGACAACAATATTTATTTATGTAGCACATTTTGATACAAATTATGTAGGTCAGAGTGCTTTATAAGATAAAGGAAGAAAAATATAAAAATAAAAATACTAAGTAATAAAGAATAAATTAAGGTTCAATATCCAGGATGACAGAAAAAACAAAATCTGCAGGGGTTCCAAGGCCATGAGACCACCCATCCCCCACTGGGCAACATTTTGGTAATGTTTAATTCATTTCTTATAGATGTGTAAAATAAAATATCACATTGACTGTTGTCTTTTCTATGTTTTATTTAATCATTCTGTGATGCATCATGCATATGCTGTATATAACATTTCCCTGATTTTCATCCCCCCCATAACTCAAAAACTATAAGGCAAATTTGTATTCATACCAGTGACTGTGAGATTTAATCTTTGGTGCAGCAGTTACATTTTTAAAATCTCTGTAGTGGTCTGTTGTACAAAAACTGCATTGAATAAGATACCACTGCGCACTTTGACCTCGTTGCCAGGTGCGAAGAGGCCCCTATACCCTAAAATGAGACCCTTCCACTGACTATTGTAAAGAGATCTATAAATATAAGGTAAAGTGTGATCAAGTCTTGAGGTCACTGGAAAGGGGTGTGTGGCACCTGTGAGATCAACTCATAAGGATGAAGGTCCAAGTCTTTAAAATCCTGAGGCCTCATGTATAAACTGTGCGTACGCACAAAAATGTTGCGTAAGAATGTTTCCGCGTTCAAATCACAATGTGTAAAGCCACGCACAATTCCACAGTACCTCATACCCTGGCGTACACAAGTTCTCCGCCCGTTTTCACAGAATAGGAGCACCCAGCGTCAAAGCAGTGCTACTGTTCCTGTGTGGTTATCCTTTCTTTTTTAGATCCTCATCCCTGACGCGGCTTTATAAATACACTGAAATTAACTGCATATTGTTTATTAGTTTAATGCATCTGATTGTAATTAACCAGTAACAATATAATGGTCCACGGAATGGTCAAACTATTCTAAATACAATAGCTGCTTTAGCGTTGTTACTCTCACTGCACCTTCTTCTTCTTCTTTTTTCAGCTATGCTGTCTATTGAACTGCTTTCACACAGCAAATGTTTCAAAGCCTTTTCTGTACAGTCCTCACGGTTCAGAAACAGTTTCATCCCAAGAACTATAAACACACTTAATCAAGTGCTCCTTGTAGAACTGTTTGTACTTATAAGTAGAATTAACTCACGGTAAACTTGCACTACAGTTATAATATTGCACAACCTGAGCCACTTTATAAAGTGCATATTTACATATAATGATGATATCATGTTTAAGATGAAATGCAGCAAAATATGTTAATTATATTATACAGATAAAACTAACTTCATTTAAAGAATCTATATTGTCAATAATTAAACATGCCAGGACACGGTGCCGCAGCGCTAGCCACGAGCTTGCACTCCATTCACAGATTGTTCCTGCCTTGTGCTGTATTCTTGCTTGTGCTGGTGCAACACTAGAAGGATAGATGGATAGAATAATTAAACATGTACTATGAAGATATTTCAATGTTCCTTAAAAGTTCTGAAGAATCACCGTTCTAAGCTTACAGACGGCTTAACGTCTATTACAGAGCTGATTGTGTGGTGATTGGGTATTTGGAGAAAGAAAAGTAAGGACAGAAAATGAAGGTTAGTACGTTTGAAAGAGACGGTACTGCTACAAAAAAGTATTTCATAGAAGGTCGAGCTTGGCGCAGCAAGCATCTTGCATGAAACATGAACAATCACTGCGCCACCGTGTTCCCATGTTTAATAACATGATTTAACTCCTATCATCATGAAATGATAGCACGTATACATCTCAGTATTTTAATTATTCAGAGAGCTGTAATATCACGAATGTAATGGATTCTGTGTCCTGTCAGAGGAAGAGAAAGCCTGGAAGCACTTAGTGATTCACACACATAGAGCACAATGAAGATCAAATACAAAACAAAACATTTAACGTGCTACTTTAGTTACAATGGGATTTGAGAAACTAGTAAATTAAATGATTTTAAAATGAAGTTTATGATGGTCTACTTTAATGACAAAATAAACTACGTGATTAAAGTGGAAATTTCAAGATTAAAGTTGACATTTCGTGCTTTTTTCCCCACTGTGTGCCTATTTTTTTTGTCTATACCCTAATAAGCTTTCATATGACACTCAGACGGTGGGCTACGACTCGCCTTTTCACTGCGATTTTGATATGTGACAACTTGTTTTTTATTTCGGGCACTGTGCGACTTTGTGAACTTGAGCTTTCGAGTTTCTCTGATACTCTGTCAATCGATCAACTTCCTTTTGTTGATTATACCACTGTTTAAACCAACAAATAGTATGTTTCTCCTTGCCTCCACTTGGTATTTGCTGAAATTCTTCTATTTTCCCCCCCTTTGCTTTTCCCATTGTCTTTTCACAGAACGCTGAGCTTAAGGGATATTTATATTAATTTGCACATTCAAAAAGGTGTAATTCTGGGAGGAGTTGGGGCGGGACAGCAGGAGTGTGCACGCGAGTTACTTTTCATGCTGACCGGGATTTATGTAGTGGAAGAACGTGGAACTTTGTGTATGCACAGATTTATGCATCTGGATTTTTCTGTGCATATGCACATTCCCGCTTTTGTGCTTACGCCATGTTATAGTGTGAGTTCTACGCACGGCATTATACATGAGGCCCCTGGTGCTCACTGTCTTGCTATATGGTTGCGAGACATGGACACTATCCAGTGATCTGAGATGAAGACTGGACTCCTTTGGTATTGTCTCTCTTTGGAGAATCCTTGGGTACTGCTAGTTTGACTTTGTTTTGAATGAGGGGTTGTTCATGGAGTCCTGAATGAGGCACATTATCTGCATTGTGAGGGAGTGTCAGTTACAGCACTACGGCCATGTGGTGCAATTCCCTGAGGATGATCCGGCTCACAGGATCCTCATTGTTGAGGGCACGAGCAGCTGGACCAGGCCAAGGGGATGCCCACGTAACACCTGGCTGTGGCAGATAGAGAGTCATTTCTGGAGTGGGGATTGGACCTTGTGTCTGCCTGGAGGGTTGCCAACCAGGATCCCAAGCTATTTTGTTGTGTGGCGGGTGCAGCAACGCACTATATCAGTGAATGTTCCCCAAGTTGACCTGACCTGTAATCAGAGTTGTAACACAAAGGTCTCATTACCAGATTACAAAATTAGTAGGGCTTAATTTGAAATTTGCCTACATAGAGAAGCCAATGGTAGTCAGTATCAATTTATTCATAGTGTCTTTCAAAGGGATTATGGTCAGTAAGTCTTTTTTAAAGCATGTTTAATGTTCATGTATTAGCAAACTAAGTTTCACATAATGTATTACATTGCATTATTTGTCTAAAATAAATGCTGAACACTGTCTATTGTATATATTGTAGGTGCACAGCTTGCAATCACACAAAGGATATAACGTATGCACGTACACATTAAATACATGGCATGAAGAGAATACTAGCATATTTTTCAGGCCAATTCAAAAACATTGGATAACTAGTATAAATTTATATTAATGAAAATTGTACATCTATGAAACCTCTTAATATGTTCTGTATACTGTAGTTTATCAGAAACAATATTAGGATGGATAATAAACTGCTGCAATGTAAAGTTTACAGATTGAGAATCCTACTTGGTTGTATAGCAGAATAAGGACTTAGAATATCTTTTTGCCATAACTCTATAAGAAAGATATTATGGTCAGCTGTTATATCGTAGTGAGGTTTACGCTACTGGCTGGAGTTCAAATGCTTGTTTTGTGTCTTTGCTGTACATTTTTAATTTATTTATACTGCATGGATTTTTGGAACACTTGTCCTTTGGGACTCTCGGTTCATAACATCAGCAAAGTGATTGCTACATGTGATCAGTGTGTGAAATGCCCCATGGTAACTGGGGGGTCCCTTTAGTGCTCCAGTCTTGGCAAAACTCTGAAATCTTACTATGGAATATAGTTAACTGTGGAGAATGCTATCATTGGTGATATGTCTGCTTAAGATAGATCATATGTGGATTCCCACTCGTAGGCGTAGACTGCTGCAACTCTGCTATTATATGTTCACCTTGAAGATTGATTCCTCTTAACCTTCACACCAATCAAGTCCTCCTCAAGTTGAATGCTGGAAATTGAAATCTTCTATTGAGCACTGCTACAGGTTCACCTCAGTAAAGGCCATTGTGAACCTTGACCCGGACAAAGACAGACGGACATCGTTTGTTGCACCCAACACACTCGTTTATTTACAATTTATATTTACAGTTCAGTTAGTTCCACCGATCTCTATACTGGTAGCGCTCTCCCCCCCTACTGACAGCCCGCAACTTGCCTGTTCGGCACCTCCGCCGCAGGTTCCATGCCCGTCCGGTCGTCCTTGTCGGGACCGCTCTCACAGGCGGCTCCTCCACCCACCCAGGGGTTTCCCTCTGCCTCCGCAGAGGATAGCCCTTCACTGGACGCGCGTACCCAGCGACACGTCCCATCCTATCGGAGGAACCGGCATTCACCCCTCGGTTCCTCCTTTTCCTCTTGGACGCTCTGACGGTCTGGGTCTGAGCATGGTGAAAGCTCAAATCCAGCCCTGTCTGCGTCCCTGCAGAGCGACAGGAGACTGCCGCGGGCTTGGAGCGCAGGGCGCTAGGACCCAGGGCATTCATCAGCTCCTGTCCTGCCAGCGCATTGCGGTCTCGCTCTCCTCGCTCTGCGTGCAGCCTGCTCTGCCGCATCCGCTGTTGGAGAATTGCTTACTTGATGCCGGTCATTCTTATTATTGTCACGGCGAATTCTCCCACATGCTGTACGGGGAGGGCAACACTCACCTTCCCCGCCGTACTCTCCTGGCCAAAAGCTCCAGTGTCGCACCGTTCCACCGTACCACATGGCGTCTCCGATGATGCGACCGCCTTCCCCTTCAGCCTCTCCAACTCGACGGAGAGAGCACGTAGCACCTGTAATAAAGGGACTCCTCCAGCTCGCGCAGAGCCACCAGCGAGAACAGGGAGACAGACGTTGGTGGGCTTACCTGTCCATCAGCCACACTCGTAGTCTGCCTCCTGTGGGCCACTCCCTCTGGCCCAATCGGGTCTCTTCCAGGCACAAGATTGACATTCCTTGGTCCCGCCTCTAATTAGTCATTGGCGGGCACACAAGACACACCAGCCAATCCCGTGCCTGTCAGGGGGTGGGACTTCCGGTCCGTGGCCATCTTGTCTCCCCTTCTCCAGGTGCAGTGGCATGCCTCCTCTGCTGCCGCCCTCGTGCTGCCGACATCCTGTGGACTGGCGTGCTCCTGCCACGGACGCGGATCTGGATCGTCCCTGCCTGTGGAAAACAAGGTAAGTCCAACCCTGCAGGGCCGATTACCGCAGGGCAGGGCACTTACCTCCCGGGTCCCATCACTCTGATGCCCCTGCCTCGGTGTGGCCTTCTGCGTTGCAACGCTGGCCTGGCCATCCTTCGCGACAGCGCGACTCTCGGAACCCGCAGAAAAATGTTTTTTCACTGCAGGTCCCTGTCTTGCACCGGACAGAGCATCCTGCCTGCTGGGCCACTGTGAACCTTGACCCGGACAAAGACAGACGGACATTGTTTGTTGCACCAAACACACTCGTTTATTTACAATTTATATTTACAGTTGAGTTAGTGCACGTCCCAGTGCCTCCAGTACCGATCCCCCAAAGTCCAGGCCTCACAGTCTAAATGCCTTTCTGGCCGCCTCCAGTCCTCTCTCCAGCTCCGTCCTTCTTCCACCCGACTTCCACTACTGAATGAAGGGAGGCGGCCCCTTATATAGGAACCCGGATGGGCTCCAGCTGCTTCCTGGCAATCTCCTGTGGACACACCCCCGTGTGGCAGAAGTGCCGGCTGCGCACCCAGAAGCCCTTCGGGTGTCCCTGCTTCTCTTCCCCCCACCACTTTCTGGTGTGGAGGAAGTGCTGAGGTCCAGGGTTGTTCAGGCACCGGGGCGCTGCCTGGCGGTGGCCACGGGTCTCTACAGGGTTGGGCTTCCAAGCCCTCTACCCGTGGCCCCCAACGCAACCAGGGCGGTCGCCCCCTCGCGGTCTGGAGGAGGTACACGCCCTCCTCCGGTCCTCCTGGGCGTCCCGGCTGGGCTCCACCTCCAGCCGTATGCGACACCATGTTTATAGCAACACCTTGCACTAAAAGCCTATCAAGGCTGATGACAAGTTTCCCATTTTTATGAGCTCAAGAAAAACAATAAATAGAAGCTGGAAACAAGTTGTGACAAGCTTTACGCTATTCCCTTGTCAGTATCATGGCATAATGCAGTAAGAAAGTAACCCACTAACCTGCAGATGAGTTCATAGACATTCATGAGAAACAAAATTTTGTTTTGTAACTCCACAATTCAGTCTCTGCCAAAGGCTACAACCTGATATATTGGTGTAATTGGTAGAACCAACTAAGTACATGTGAGAATTTGGGTCTGTGAATTACTGGATAAAACTTATTTTAAACTTCTACAAGTCATCTATCATTTACAAATAGTACTTCACTCAGTTCCACTTAAAGATTTGTGTAACCAAGCTAAAAAAATGTCCTCTCTTATTAAGCATTCTTTGCCAGATTCACTTGTCATCCAAGAAATAACAAATATTACAGACAAGTGGTTAACTGATGTTATGGTTGCTTTAAGGTTACACTATAAAAAAGTAATTCAGGAACTATCTAAACAACTTGTATAGATAGATGAGCTAGCTATTCACAAAGTTATATAGTCTTTGCTAGACAGAAGTACAAAAGCAAATTAACTTTAATATTTTTGGACTCATTTAGACAGATTATTTATCATCATTCCACTAGAGCAACTGATTCATCCTTTTCTGCTCTAGAATATCAACCTGAGGCCCACCTGAGTTCTGGCCCACCTAATCCAGATGGCGTAGTGGAAAGACAGATTATACTTCCGATTCCTGTAAATATATATTTCATATAAGGCAATTTCGCTCCATTCTACAACTGAAAGGAATGGATCAGAAAAGAAAAAAACAATTTCACCTTGGTAAGTGTTCCAGTGCCTTTCCACAAGTAACTTAAACTGGCAATGCATAGAGTCACTTTTTGTGTTTATTTATCTGTTCATCCAATATAAATACGGATCCTTAAAAATTAAATCACGCTTGCTGCTGCAAAATAAACAGAATTTATATTGTATGATTCAAAGATAACTGTTCATTAATATGGCTACTCCACTGGTTTTTGTAATTATTTTGCATCTTTGTGGTTTTTTTTTGTGTGGATATTGTCATTGTTTTCCTGGGATTTATTTATTTTTTCTTTGGGTTTGTAAAAGTGCATAATTCAGTTTCACTTTAATTTTCTAATTTAATTTTCTACTTTACCTTATTGAGCTTCAGTTACTGTGATTTGGGTTTGACGCTAGGGTCACATCCTGGAAATCATGTCACATTACACCATCAGCATGGCACTATTTATGTCAGGGTCATATTTCCCTCCTTTTTCATGTTTGTGGATATCCCCTGTAAAAGTATCTCTTGCTTTCTAGTTACTCTGATATTCAGAAGTAAGTTAGAAACTTACTTTTTAATGTCCACAATGATCTTTGGTGTACGAATTAGGCACTGGCACTTTGATCAATTCAAAGTATTTGCAGTTTTGACTTCAGCTAGTCTTCTGGTAATTGTATATCTTTCATCTATTGGCCCTGTACTTAAATCACCCTTACGGTGAGACAGCTTCCACCTATGGCTAGAACAGTTTTAAGGTCTACAGAGCTGTAACTTACACTGCAACCCCTGGTTACAAACCATCTTGATCTTCTTAAGGGTGATCACGATGATCACAATCCTAACCATTGTGTCAGCTTTGTTCACATCCTTGTAGCATGTGAACAAACCTGACACAATGGTCAGAATTGCGATCATTGGTTTCATAAGTGCCTTTAACAGTTTTCCAGCTTTTTTAGTTGGAAAATAAGCTCAAATTGATGCCAGTAAATGGCCCTACAATAACCTGGGTCATGGACTGTCTAACTGCTAGGAAAGGGTTTGTCAGACTTTAGGCATGTGTGTCAGATATGGTGTGGTTGTACTCAGCAGCACAATGGCAACCCAAGGAGCTGGGCTGTCACATTTTCTCTTCATTCTCTACAGCACTAATTTTAAGTAATCTACAGAAATTCTCTTTGTATGCTTCAGGCAATGGAGATGCAAAAGGAGAATAGAAAGAATAGAGAATAGAAATAGATGTGGAGAATAGAAAAGTGATGGAGGCCTCTTTTATGTAGTGCATGGACCACCACCTGGAAGTGAATACTACCAAGGAAGTCTATAGTAGACATTCAGCATTCCAGAGAGCAACTGAGATTCATCACAAAGATGGAGGAAGAGGTGGGGAAAATGCACCATCCTGCTTTACTAAAAATCCCAGAGCAGATTTCTTGACAAAGCTCAGATCTTTTAAAATCTACAACAAACTCCCTCTGAGGATGTTCTACTACTCCACAGTGGCTAGTGTAATGTTCTTTGCTGGTGGCTGATGTTGCTGATGGATGAGTTGATTAGGAACAGATAGTTGCAAAAAAATGAAAATGGTGAAATTAGGGGTTATCGTGACTAATGCTCTTTTCCATGATGTATTCTCCTAGAGAGTATTTGGTCACCAGCTACTTCCACTGAAGATGCACTACTGTGACTTTTGTTGCCCACAGCCAAAAAGTTCTTTAATGCCTTTTCCCATTTCACTTTTACAACAAACACACACATCTTTCACTATTTCATAGCTCAGTTTAGTAGCACTGAGCAGGGTCTGTTCTTCAACTGCCAGCTCATAAACAAAAGTTAAACAGCACACGACCTTGAACCAAAATTGTACAGTGTTGGTCAGATATAATATGTATTGATTATCTTGTGATTATTCCCTGATTATCATAATCTTGATTATCTCAAGATAATCTTGTGGACTTTATTTCATAAGATCTTAATTGCAATGCCTCCCCATGACTTTGGAAAAAAGGATACATGAATGGCTACATATGACTAAAAAGGTCACTAAATTAAAGCATTGATATAAGTGCACAGTCTTGATAAACAAGTCTGGAAAATGCAAACAATTTCATATCTCTTCTTTTTATTAATCTAGTTATTCACATTAAGATAAGACCTGTAAGTTTTAGAACTCACAATTGTTTACAACTATGCATGTTAAAAGGGAAACCAGTCATTTGAAAAATATGAAGAACATTTTCAAATCAAAATAAGATGAATGATGCCCTGGCATTCCTAGAGTATTTGGAGGGCTAATTGACATGATCCAACAACTCCATTTGTCAAGGTTTGGTGTTGACTGGCGAGTCAGAACAGTGATTACAAAGCTACACATAAATCACAAAACTGTGATAAGAATGACAGTTAAAAAGGAAGAACAACAAATTAATTAAGCGATGCATATAATTAATCAGACTCTGTATGCTTTGCTTTGAAGGTCACAGAGTCTGTATTGTGTGTTTTTAATTCAAACATTATTTACCCTTTCAGTAATTTCCAGAACTCACTTTTCTCAGCTTTATAGGGCAGGATGCAGAGTCTGGTGACACCAGTTGCAGGGCATTGAACAACACTGGAAGAAGTCATAGTTGTAGGCTTATATTTAAATTACTACTAATATCTGAAAAATAATTAAGTATGTCTTTCTATCCATTTTCCAAACCACTTCAATTTTCTCCTACAGCACTCCATATAATCGACAATCTAGAAACAGAAGGAAACCTTAACAGTCCATAGATATAAGCGTCCTCAACTAAGGCCATGAACTATCAATTTATCAAAAAGAATAAAACAAAAGTTATAGCTCAACCGGCAGAAATGTTCAGCAACTACAGTTTGATAGATGCATGGATGGAAAAATGTTGTTGCATGTGCAGGATTGTGTGTAATTATTTTACTCTGGCCTTCTTATAAGTACACCTGGCGTTTACTAAAGGTGTGGAATGTTTGCTCACACAATTTCCATTTCCCTGTCTAAAGTGGAAAAACAGCAACTGGAAGACGTCTGGTATCACTTCTGCTCTTCCTCCAGCTATGCCTCTTCCACCCCACCAGAATAAAGGCATGGATCACCAACCGACAGCTGTCATTTGACGGAAAGCACTCAAGATGTGCAGATGCTACTGTGATTCTTTCCTCGCACCACTTTTTTTTTGTCTCTGCATTTTTTCCTATGCTAAAATGCATTAAATATGAATCTCCTGTCTACAGCCCCAAACCTTTCCTGACTTTCTTCTTATTTTACAATGGATGGATAGATATGTGAAATGATTGCCATACTGCTGTAAGGAAAGTTATGTAGAATTTGTATATGTACTGTGATGAGAGTTAGAAAAGGGCAAATAGAGTATGTAGGATGTGTGAGGAATTTCTGTTTCACCCTTCATTTGGGATGCCAGAACTATGAAGAGATTTGTGCAGTAAATTAATAAAGTAAATAAATTAGTGAAAGTCTACATTAAATAACCTTCATGTTCATAGTTTGTGGCTCAGACATGGCAATAGACTATTTTTTAAAAAACACCCCAAGTGCACTTACTACAATAAACCAAATAATATGTAACATTAAGGTAATGGAAGATGAATATACGCAAGTATCCACTGATCACCCATAAGACTAAAAGTACTAATAGGTGAAATGAATAATGTTATTATCTTGGTACAATGGTACCTGTCAAGGGCTGGGATATACTAGGCATCAAGTGAACAGTGAACACTTTAACACAGACCAAATTGTGATGGCCGGATGACCTTCTTTTGTTGTCCAAGCATTCATGAAAAAATTGTCATCATTTTAAGATAAGCAGATGATTTAAAACTACTGTTAAATGATATGGAATTGTACTGCATGTCTTTCAGTTATCCTTTGCCTACTGTGCACTTAGAGAAGATGAAGTTCATAGACAGAGACATCCAGGCTTTCCTCAAAAGCGCAAAGTAATGAAGATATTAGTGAGGTTTCCTGACATTATGTTGAGATGTGTTGTTTTTGGCAGTGTGGTGTGCCTTCCGCTTGCTGAAATCTATAACCAGTTCCTTGCTGTGGCTGACCTGAACAGACAGATTGTTATCCTGGCACCATTGTGTAAGTGGCAGATCTTTTGTGGTGATCAAGCCTATGACTGTGGTGACATCAGCAGATTTAATAATGGAGCTGGAGCAGTTGTATACAGCAGGGGGCACAGCACTCTATCCGGTATGATGCCTGTTTTGAGGATTAGCATGGAGGAAGTCATGCTGCCAATCTGCATATGCTAGGGTCTTCCAGTTAGGAAGCCCAAATTTCAGCTGCAGAGGGTGGCACTAAGTTCAGATGCTTGGTAATCAGCTTTGATGGTACAATAGTGCTAAATACTGAACTGTAGTCTATAAACAGCATTCTGGCATGCGGTTTAATTATCTATGGTGTGCCAGAAATGTATGAAATGCAAGCCCTATGGCATCCTCTGTGTTTTCATTTGCCTGTATAAACATAATTATTTGCTTTTCATCTTCTATCATTTCCTCCATCTATTGTATTTATTAATTTTCTGATCCCACTTATTGAAAATCCAACGTATCAGGCTTGGCCAGTGCCTATTCCAGCAGCACTGGAATAAACTTTTGGCAAAGCTGATCTTTAATCCTGATTACGTCACATATCCAAGAATACTTTAAAAAAAATTTTTATGCCAAATCATTTGTCATGAATGCACCCACTCCCACCATCTCCATCATCACTTTTAGCAACAGATATCGACTGTGTGTCACTGTATGTATTTTGGAGAAAGGATGTCCTTTCTGTAACCTGTCTCAGCCAGATTGTTCCTGTTCTTAACCAAAATACCAATGTTCTTCTTCATGTGTTTTAAGGGGTACAAAGGTAAGCCTGCTGGGGCTTTTCTGTGCAGTGTGATGCTGTTACTGTAAAAGTCTGTGCTCCAGGCACATTGAATCTGATTTCTCATTTACCTTCTAAACAGATAGAATTGTTTTCTCTACATATGTCAGTCAATTTTAGGGCACAATTCCTTACATGTCCATATTGGGCCAATTTAGAGTTCCAAGACAACCTGTGTTTCATTTCTTTGAGATCTGGGAGAACATCCAGAGAACTCACACAGATACAGATATAGGGCCATGGTTGCAGAGACAATGGAGGCTCTGAGCAAGGAGTCTGAGTGTCTGGGCTTGCGAGTAAAACCAAGATCCAGGCCTTTAATGGCCTCTTTGGAACAGCCATCAGCAAAAGGACGAAGAAGTCTTTACACTCCTAGTGCTTCCTGTCTTGCTATATGGTTGTGAGACATGAATGCTATCCAGTGACCTGAAATGAAGACTGGACTCCTGTGGTACTGTGTCTCTTCGGAGAATCCTTGGGTTTCCGCTGGTTTGACTTTGTGTGCAATGAGTGGTTGCTCACAGAGTCCTGAATGAGTCACACTATCTACATTGTGAGGGAGCGTCAGTTACGGCACTACGGCCGTGTGGCGCAATTCCTCGAGGGTGATCCAGCTCATTGGATCCTCATTGTTGAGGACCAGACCAAGGGGACACCCATGTAACATCTGGCTGTGGCAGATGGATGGTCATTTCCAGAGGGTGGGACTGGACCGCATGTCTGCCTGGGAGATTGCCAACCAGGATCCCAAGGTGTTTCGTTGTGTGGCAGCTACAGTAATGTGCTGTACCAGTGCATACTCTCCAACCTGACCTGACCTATTAAGTCTAAAGGAAAATGAAAAAGAAATTCAAGCTTAAAATTCTTTCATTAAATACTCTAAAGGTTGTAAAGATGAACATTTAGAACCATGTGCTGCCATCTTTCAAAGCCTGAATGTCATGATGATCATACAAGCATCATCACCACAAACAATCTGGCTGTGCTTTTGCAAAGAAAATAATGTAGATGACCATATGAAAAACATTACTGCAAAATTTCAACATGATAACATTACTGTCATAATGATAAAAATATAAGAAAAATAAAATTAATAAAAAAAAAGTGACAAATGGCCAAACCCTGGGCTTCAGTTTTTATTTGGCAAGAAGTTGACAGAGAAAATACATTTAAAAGAAACTGTTGCATCTGAAACAGCAAAGTGTTTTGTGGTAGGAAACTGCTGCAGGTGACAGGGGCCTTTATCTTTTAGTTTGAGGCTGAGAAGCCAGCAAGTCTATTGTTGTGAAGATTACCACCAACTACTGACTTTCTAATACAAGGGAGACCACTTAAAAATACTGACTTGTTTTTTAAAAAAAACAAAAGATTAGTGTTACTTTTTAATTTCTTTTTAATGTCTAATTAATTTAATCCAGACCAAGGATGTATTTTATGTTTTCTACACAAAGCACACAAAGTGCATAATCGGACTGCGGTCCAAAGGTACGCCCCATTTAAGGTCCAGGACTGAAAAGTTGTAGAAAAATAGAAATTATAAAAATTATGGTGTTTTCCAGAGTGGTGTGGGAAAGATGCTACTAACCCCATCTTCATTTCTGTCTGCAGTTCAGAAGCTTTCTGGCCAGATATAGTTGCTGCTTCAGCCATGAAGCCCCATGAATTTGGGATGTTGGTCTAAGAACTGCTAGGACAGCAGTAGTCGGAGAACTTGGAGGTGGACAGAGAATGTCATCCAGGCATCACCAAAATTTTGCAGCAGCTGATGTCTATTTGTTTACCACCGATGTGTGCTTTTTGCAGTCCATTTTCTTCATCATCTTTAGTTAAATAGGGATTACCAGCTGGTACCTCAACCCTTCTACTGCCTATTGCTCATTCTTTTTACTACATATACTGTATATTTTATATATTTGTTGTGATAAAGTGATGCCAGAAGTTAATTAAGAAGCACCTGGAGCACTTCGGGGTGCAGTATAAAAAAGGCCACCTCACTGTATTCAGGAAGCCGGAGTTGGGAGGTAGAGAAGAGAGCTTGTGAGAGAGAAGTACAGGCGGCCAGATAAAAGAAGAAAAGGACAGGACTGAGCATTGTGGCTGGTTGGTGTACTGTGTTGTATCTACAGAAGTACTGTAAAATGAAAAGTGTGTGCTTTTGGACATTGTCGTACCTCAGTGTCTGTCTGTAGCCGGGCTGGTCTTCTACTATATATATATATACTGTATATACATACATACATTCATACATGAGATATCTATCTATCTATCTGTAACATGTTAGTCTCTACTTGTTTTGAAAAATGAAGGTCTTTCCATGTGACAAATTGCCAAGAAACTGTAGATTTCATACAAAGTTGTCCTACTACAGTCTTGAGATAAGAGGGCAAATCTAACTGGGACAGAAAAAGAAGGGGAAGGCCAAGGTATACAACTGCATAAGAAGTTAAGGATATCAGAGTCTGTAATTTGAGAAACAAAATGTCCTACAGGTCCACAGCTGGTTTCCTCTTTAAATATAAGCCAAATACATGTGACAAAATTTCAGAGAAATGCCTTATATTTGGAGTCTGAAGTGTGAAAAGGACGCTATATAGCACCCAAACCGGCACAGGCTGATACATCTGAGGCATTTGTAAAAACACAAAGGACTTTTATTTTTCTTCACCTGTGGGGCACGTCTTCCCCGCAAACGCCACAGGCAATACGCAGTCCCAAACACAGTACAACAAGCATTTAGCAATTTCTTCCTCTTGGCACCACCACTCCTCCTCAGCAAGCTTTGTCCTCCTCCCACCTGACTCTGGCTGCTGAGTGGTGGTTGCTGGAACCCTTTTATCAGGCACCCGGAAGTGCTCCAGGTGGTTGATTGCCGACATCCGCTCCTGTTGCAGCACCCCCTGGCGGCGCCTGTGGAACCCCACAGAGCTGCACAGAACTCCAACCCCCATGAAGCTCTGGGGGAGTCCGAGGCACCGCTGCAACCCAGGGAGGCTGCCATCTAGCATCCAGGGGAAGATACTGGGCTTCCCATGCTTGTCCCCCTGGCAGATGTGGTGAAGAGACGTTCCGGCCAGGCATGGGCCCCAGCCATCTGTCACAGATGGTTGTGGTCTTTATCCATTTTAACCTTCTCATTTTATGTTTATTATTGACCTGCTTTTTTTTAATCTGTATATATTTAAAGAGAAAGAGAGATCTGTATTATTATATATATTTATGCATTTACTTACCTGCTTGTTTGTTGGTTGTTTGTATATACCATCATAATTTAGGGTACAACAAGGAGAAGCATTGATAGTATTGGATTATTCCTGTATTTCTGTCATGTTAAATGCTGCAGGTTTATTCATTTTAGTGAGAAAATAAAAACTGTAAAGGAAAGCCCTCCAAATGACCTTTCAAACAAGGTCTAATGTGGCCACTAATCTTCTTTAAAATGGGAGTTTCCTTTTTCAGCCTAAAACAAATTAACATATACACCAGCTGGAGACCCAGCTGACCGCTCCAGCTCATAAAATTCTCCTTGTGCTGCAGTCAGACTTTATTCCGAGTTAGTATGCTGTAGCTGTACCATTAGTTACTCTGTGTGGTAGAATTAATATGGGCAGAGCAGGAGGACAGCTCTCACTGTAAAACTTCTCACCACAAGCAGACAACAAGCTCTTTGACCTCTGTGCCTACTCAGTGTCTCACGTTATCCCAAATAAAAAATAGGGCTTCATAATATTACCATACTTTACTTTATTAACATATCAATAATTTGTGAAATTTGTCTTAGTGCGGCATTCAAGACAACACATATTACATGAATACAAAGTCAATGATATCTCACTACAAAAAGCAGCAAGAGCAATCGTGTACAGCATATATGGTATGTAAATTAACTACAAGACTACATACTGCTATAAACAATGGTCTTGTAGTTTACTGAAGGAGGCTTAATTAATCAGTAGCAGTGAAATGAGAGTGAACAACTAAAAAACCACAATGATTTGCATTTCTTCCTCATGAATCCAGAATTTCAGTCACTGTCTCTATAGTTTTTCTTCTAAACTGTTTACATGTTTTTTCTGGGTACAGCAGTTTCTTACTTTATTCAAAGATGTGTGTATTACATTAGGCTTCTAAATTAGCTATGTGTGAGTCAAAGTATGAGTAGGCCCTCCAATGGACTGGTACCCCATCCCAACTCCAGACCCCCAATGACCCTCAAGCTCTCTCATGTCTTGCAAGTAAAGCATACTTCTAGGAAATCTGCTTTGATTTAAGGCAGTCAGACTTAGGGTTATCTATTCATTTAGGGCAAGTGGGACACTGCCCCATACATAACAGCAGATGGCACTGTAGTGCAAATATGATTTTTTTTTTCTTGATACACTGTATTACCCCAAGGGGAAACTGTCTTTTTACTTGGCCTTTGGAAGTCAGAGCGCAGGGTCAGCCATTGTAGTGTCCTTGGAGCAATTTTCAGGTTAAGTGCCTTGCTCAAGGGCTCAGTGGATTAGGTATTTGGAAAGAAAGCAAAAGTTAATGTTTTTAAGTGGTGGCCCTGTTGTTATTGCTAGCTGTACCACCCGTCATCCATCCTGTCTCTCTATCTATGTCTATGCTCTCATGAGTCAAGAATTTGTTCTTTTTGGGTCTCATTGGATAACAGAATTGCGGGAACTCCTTGCTGGTTGGTAACCTTGAATGCCGTCATGTCTGACTTGTCCTCTTAGTTTAAGGTGAACGGTTTGTAGTGCTTAAATTATGAAGAAAAACCAACAAAGTAGGAGCTAAGCAACAACACTTTGATTCTCCTTTGTGATTCTCCTTCTTGATCAAGCCTTTCCCTACACCCCTCTATACAACACATAATACTTTTGTTTGATAATGGACAGAAGTAGCATGCAACATTCCTCAGTTAAGTAATGTTAAGATGGGAACACCAAAGACAAAATTTTGAATTCCAAAGTAGTCTAGAGAGCAACCATGCAAAATTTAGTCCAGATCAGTCAAAGAGTGTAGGACTGTAATACTTGCTCTGTGCCAGCACATGCACACAGCACACCTCCACAACACATCGCTGCCTCTCCAGTTCAGATGAAACCTGGCAGAACAGGTCCCATCTGTTCCAAAAGCAGTCCCAATGCCCCATAAACCTATACTCTTCTACCCTGCACCAAGATCCGAGCCATGCATTAAGCCTTTTATTTTCCTCAATCTTATCTGGACTGGTGCATGGCACAGACAGAACTTCAGAAAAGACTACCTTGTCAGTTCTGTTCCTCAGCCTGGTAACTCTTTAAATTTACAGAACTGCCAGACTACCCTTATGTATGCAATTTGTTCCAACATGGACAATGACTGGATCAACACTTACAGGGAGGTCCCCTACCTGTGCAAACAAAAGGCAACACGCCGTGTGAGACACTCTGTGTGTGAAGCAAACCTGCACTTCAATCACTCTAATGATTGAGTCCCACACTATCACTACCTCTCTCTTTCTGGGAATGGGTTTTGAGGTGGCCTATTGGGGCTCCTCATCCCTGCCTACCACCTCAGAATCTTCAGAGACACCATAAAGCTCTGTAAGGATCTGAATATGGTTTGACACTTCCAGTTTTGTGGCTGAAGCACCCAGACAGTGTGCACTCTTCTCCTTGCACCTTGTGACCGCGACCCACTTATCTCTACCTGTCTGATCTTGAATCTCATCCTGCTCTACCATAGGGGTGCACACTATCTCAATATTTCATGCATGTTTCATCAGGTTTGAACTGTGCTTATTTCAGTGATTCAGGAAGAAACCGCTCAAAGTTATATATCAGTGAATCCAGGCTAGAGCACAGCTCTTGACCTTTCTGAATGTATTTGTAAGTTAGGCCCTTTAATGGGTAGTGACCTGGGAGTGGGCTGTATTCAGTGAATTCTGGCAGGAGCAGAGCTGTTGTAGTGGTTTCTGACTCATTCTAAGGTACGCTGGGATTCTGTCCTTTCAGTGGAGGAAACTAATGTAACTAGCCTCAGTCATTGTTAAGGTGTTGCAGAGTCAAAGTTATTTCCTTTCAAAGTGGGCAACCCTCAGTAAGAACATGAGTGATAAACAAAAGTTAAAGAGGTAAGTATTTTGGGTTGTACATGTATATAATTATTTAGACAACTAAAAAGAACCTTTGAAGGAAAAGGGGCTTTTATTGAATGTTTTTTCATGATAAAACATCTGACAATTACATGAAAATGATGAAGATAAGTTAAAAAAAAAAATCACCTTAACAAGAATAGGATGCACTATTAAAATGAGCTTTTAGGATACAGCAAATATGTTTTATTTAAGTCTATTGCAGTAAAGATTAACTGTTGTTGTTTATTATTAGTAGTGTCAGTGAGATTTCTCCTGTGGCCTGTTGTACATTATGTGCAGCCACCAAAGGCTCCAAAGTGAATGCGGCTTACATGCATTTGGTTTCATTATCTCTGTATATCATCTCTAAGAAGTAGCAAAGACATCTGCTTTACGGATTATATACAGTATCATGAGAATTGCAAGGAATAAACTTTCCATCTAGGTGTTGTGAATATGATCAAAACATTTCTTAGATGTATATCAGTTATTTTTATATGACACATTAAAACACATTACATTTTATAGATGTTATTGATTTATATCACCTTAAACTAAACAGCCTGCTTCCAAGTTTCTAGCTCGCTTATCTTTATTTACTCAGGTGAATTCAAAGACTAAAGATAAGCAGAACATATAATTAGTGTAATTAACATAATTATTATTTACAAAATGAATACACAGTTTTTTTGCTGCATTACAATATTCTAATGTAAGGCTTTGTGAAGGAGGTCAGCCATAAATGTGTAAACTATAAAATGGAATACTGCTGAGTTATATGCTTACACCTTTCAAATAACATATTTTTTGCAAAAGAGGGAACTAATTACTACTAAAAAGAGGGAAAACTGCTACATATATTTAAATATGTAATTAAAAGAGCTTTATGAAAAGTATTCAGACCTTGGTGTTTTTCAATTATTTATCGTTTGATCACAAATGTAATTTATTTTTCCTTTTTCATTACTAATGTTTTGACATGCACTGTTGTTTTAAAAAAAATCTCATAAAGGGTGGACTCAATTCATATTGGATGACTCAGATGTGCAATCCCTTAATTCCAATTTTCTGACTTTCAATTGACTGGTATATGGTGGACTGACTGGTTTCAATGCAGATGCTGCAATAATCATTGAATAATGAGGTTAAAATCAATCTAGACTGAAGACATTCTACTTTAGTCTAGTATACCCTGACTAGACCTGCTGATTAGCTGTTCACGTTGCATTTCTGTTTGTTAGTCATTTGTTTAAAAATAATTATCACAATATTTTTAAACCATTACTAAATCTCCACTATTCTGTGTTTCTTCTCAGTATCTGGATAAAGCACTCCAGACTGCTCTCCTGCATATGGAAAAGTCGTCTCAGATAAAGGAGTGTTGGAATCATCAGATGGAAAGATTCTTTCATCAGGTTAAACAGCCAGCACTGACCCCTTGACAGAAAATTTGGGAGTGGTTATGCAGCCAGTTGGGCAAGATCTCCAGGACTGTGACTTTATTTTTGACTTTCTTTTTTACAATTTTAATCTCCACTGTGGACAAAGGCCATAGTTCATCAGTAAATTAATGAAAAGGTATTGTTGATTTCCATTTGTGTTCAATTAGTTTCTACCTTGTTTTTGTGTGTTTTAACAAATTTGCATTTACATGTGCACTATTTCTGTATTTTGTAATTAGTTTAACCTATACTTTTATTTTAACTGGGAATTGTTCTTGCCAAGTAGTATTTATCTATTAACATTATCATTGACAATGGAGAAGAGGAAACAAAAACTCCAGTCAGCAACATTCCTAGGGAAAATAAACCTCCTGGGATCCACAGTCAATTATAACAGACAAAGTCAGACACAGTAACATTTTTGGAGACCTTGGCCAACTTGCCATTATGCTTGGCCATCCTATCTGATGACATATTATCCCCATCAATTGATTTCAAGGCTCCCAGTGTCTCAGGTGTCTTTACATGAGCAGGAAAACATCTTGACAATAGATCAGTGGCACCAAAAGTCACGCAAGGACACGAGAGAAGAAACAGAACAGAGGAGCATGAGTAATAGGTTGTTATTATTGTATTATTATATTTTTGTACAAATGACTAACAAACAAATGCAGTATGCACCGCTAATCAACAGCTCTAATCAGGGTATCCTAGACTAAAGCAGTAAGTCTTCGGCCTGAATTGAAAAGCTGAGACTGATGGGGCATCTTTTATATTCGCAGGCTTATTATTCCACAGCCAGTAAATAATACATTGCAGTTGTCAGTCAAAGTAGAAATAAATGCATTAATTCATTTCTTAGTGTCCTCCTTATTTTCATAATCATAATTTTCCAGCATTTTTAAGATGAGAAAAATATTTTTTAGTTTTGTAATGTGTGTTGTAAAAGGCATGCTAGTGTCAAAAATAATGGATAAACTGCACAATGATTCAGCAGAACTAATGCTTAGTCCCTGCGGTGAGTTGGCACCCTGCCCAGGATTGGTTCCTGCCTTGTGCCCTGTGTTAGCTGGGATTGGCTCCAGCAGACCCCCGTGACCCTGTGTTTGGATTCAGCGGGTTAGAAAATGGATAGATGGCTGGATAATGCTTAGTCCAAATGAACTGAAAGTGAGAGATTATTGTTGTAGTCGGTATCATTCTGCAGTAAATAACATTTCTGTTTTTCTGTGCATTCAGAGGCAAGCAGTTCTCATCCATTCACTCCTTTAAAACACTGACATAACGTATTAAGGATGCCATTGGAAAAACGTCATTTGGTCTAAAAGGGTGTCGTTTGCACATGAGTGACTGCTATGGACTGCCATGTTTTCTAGTGATAGCTCCCAGTGGAAGCATGTAAAATGAAAACAGAGAAGGTCTGAGCTCTGCGGGATACCATATTTAACTGTCAGTACATTTCTGTACATACTGAAATTGATTTGATAAATAGGAACTCTATCCACAAGTACAGTGCCAGTTAGCCCAATGTAATTTTCCAGCATGTATATTAAAATACCATGGTTAATGGTATCAAACATTGCACTATATTCTAACAAAATAACTACTATGGAATTTCCTTCATCAGAGAATATTACAATGTCATTTATGACATGAATTAGTGCCATTTCTGTACTATGATTGGTGTAAAAGCCAAATTGGAATTTTTCAAATAAACTGTGATGTGGAAGACTGAAGCCGAGCGGCAACTATGTTTTCAAGTATTTTAGAGAGAAAGGGTCATTTTGAAATGGGTCTTTGATTACTAAAAGTATGGGGGTCTAGGTCTGGCATTTTAAATAACAGTCTGATAACTGACACTTTTAGTGCACCTGAGTGCAGGACCATGCAGTAGTAATTAATACTAAGGATGGGTGCTGCCAGAACAGCTATTGCGCTTTTCACTAGTTTTGCTGGAACTGGCTCCAAGGAACAAGTAGTATACAGTACTTAATTTAAAAATTAATATTATGACTTCCTGTTGTGATATCAAATTTCAAATTATTAAATTGGTGTGTCCCACTCCATTGTATAGCATATGAGGAGAGGCTGAAATCGAAGATCTCATATAGTCAATTTTATTATTAAATTAAATAAATGAAGCCTCTTGATTCATTATGATACTTTAAACCAAATTCCTTGTTATGTCACTCTACAAGTTAAATATTCTCCTATGTAACAAATAAGGTTTAAATTGATACCCTTGATCTTTTAATTGGTAGATATTATCTGAGAAGAAATACATATTAATGTATGAAAGTTGTAAATTGTTCATTTTAACGCTGAAACCCCACATATGAAAAGAAAGCATATATTTTTTGTGAGATGGCAAAAAATCTTTTCTGATGATTTAGCTTCAAAATTCTGGTTGTTTTTCTGTTCTTGATTTGGATCCATGCTAATTTTTGGATTAGTGTTCTCTCCTTTCTTGGTCTTTGTTTTGTTTATTTTTATCTGTCCATTTTCATTATTGTGAGTAGATTGAGTAGGGTATTGGGTTTTAATATTAGTGGTGTGAAAGAAATCTTTGTTCATGTAGTGTAGTTTTGCAAATATGGACTTTTTCTTCCTTTTCTTTTTATGTTATATGATATGATTAATATTACTATTATTAATATTATTTATGTTAATGAATGTTTGTTTTATGGTGCCTTGTCCATCTAGTTATGTTTCTAATAGTCTGTGTTGTGACTCTGTTTTTGAGAGGTTTTTCAACCTATTAGGGATTATTTTATAATGTAGAATGTAGAGTTCACTATTAGTTTTTAGTTTCAGTTTTTGTTTTATCTTTTGAGTACCTTTCATAGGATACAAATAAGAGAGAGGCTGGGAGCATTCTGTGGTTACAACGCGTTGCTGCACCCACTACATGTCGAACCACCCGGACAGGTATCAGCGTGCAGCTGTGTTCCACAACACCTACAATCATAATAAAGCCTTTAGCATGAGGTGCATCTGTTATAAATTGTTCCAATGGATGTAGTGATACAAGGTTGAAGTACACTTACAGTCAGTCTAGACTGACTCTTTGCTCAGCAACAAACCTCACAAGCTGCAAAGTACCCACTAAAACCCTTTCCACCAAAAATGAGGTTGAATTATATTCAAGGTTTGCATCATCCCATTGTCCTCTGACATGAACGTTTGATGATATAATTCAGTTCCATTCATTTGTTTACAAAGACTAGAAGGAACATATAAACAACCAGGACAAACAATATCAGGCCAGCTGCATGTGTTCTGAACACACTTCTCATCTGCCATAATTTGCTCAATAGAAGGTAAGATTGTGGTACCCAAAAATTTATCATGTGAAAGAATGGGTTCAGGAACCTCAGAATTTTCATTCAGTTCGTTAAAATCAGATAAAGTGTCAGACTTGCCATTTTTATTCCCAGGTCAATAAAAAACATTCACAACATTATAATTCTGATCAATTTTCCTTAATTTCTTGAAAGAATATTCCCAGCACTGCTACTTCCAAGATAAAGCCATCTCCAGATTAGGATGGCAAAGTACCAGAGCAGTCATAAATACATGCCTAATATTTGCAAAAGATTAATTAGCCTCCTAACTCTAGACAACCTTTTTACTAGTTTTTCTTGTTAATGATTGAAGAAGTAATGGTAATAAATCTATACTAATAAAAGGCAAAGCCCTCACTGACTCACTCACTCACTGACTCATCACTAATTCTTCAACTTCCCGTGTAGGTATAAGGCTGAAATTTGGCAGGATCATTCCATACAGCTTACTTACAAAAATTAGGCAGGTTTCATTTAGAAATTCTACGCATAACGGTCATTACTGGAACCTACTTATGTAAACTTATACTGGGCATAGCCTGCAGCTCAGTCGCTGTGTGAGGCGGAGTTGCGTCCCTCATTGTCACGCCTCCCAAGTAATTGAGTGCCTGCCCATATAAGGCCGTCCGTCAGCGGCAATCCAATAGAAACACTCTGCCGCTAAATATTCGCAGGTGAAGGACTGTCCTTATGCAGACGAAGATGAGATGGTCAGGGTGGTGTTTGGCACAAACTCAGCAAAACTGTGAGAGAAACTTCTAAGTGTCGGGTCTTAGCTAACATTAAATAAAGCCGTGGACATTGCATGAGATAGCACAAGCACAGCTGAGAAGCTTCGATGCATGTACTTCGAGCGGCTCACGTGAACTGACTGTGAATGCAGTATGCAGACAAAAAGAAACAGCTTCAAAGTGCTGAACAAAAACACATTACACAATTGAGAAGGCAGCAAAAGAATATGAAGTGAGTGACGCATACAAGCATATTCATAAGTGCAGCTACTGAGGAAACAAAGCACACGGTGGAAAAAGTCAATGTCCCGCTAAAGGAAGACAGTGTAAAAAAAACCTGTGTATGCAGTGTGTGATGTCTCAAATAAAGAGGAAGACGAGCTGTTTATTGATGCAGTAAGAAAGGAATTGATGAATGAAACCGGTTATCTTTACAGCGGTTGACAAACACAGAATGTAACTTGAACACAACACATCCTCCAAATACGAACCTGATTGAAAGAAATAATGATAATCAAATCCTTGATGACAGCAACACTCATAACAGTGACAAAACAGTTACATTGACAATCATGTTACGTTATTTTTAAAATGTTCCCTTTTCTTTTTCATAACTTCTTTAACACACTACTTCTCCGCAGCGAAGCGGGTATTTTGCTATATATATATATATATATCCCGATCTACATACTGTTAAATAAACTAAACACATGCTGTGGCGCAATACAAGAGACTCTAGAGCTGATGTCCGAGGTTCGATTCATGAGAGGCGGTGCAGTGAATGTGTACGCCTGATGAGCCAAGAATTAGGGCGAAACACGTGTTGCGTACTCTTTGCATTTTTTGACAGTAAAACTATTTCAATATATATATATACTGTATACACACATACATATATATATATATATACACACACATACATATATATACACACACACATATATGTGTGTATATATGTAGATACAGTATGTATGTATATATATATGTATATATATGCGGATGTATGTGAATATATATATGTATGTGTATATATATGTATATGTATATATTTGTATATGTATATATATCTATACTAATAAAAGGCAAAGCCCTCACTGACTCACTCACTCACTGACTCACTCACTGACTGACTCACTCATCACTAATTGTCCAACTTCCCATGTAGGTAGAAGGCTGAAATTTGGCAGGCTTACTTACAAAAGTTGGGCAGGTTTCATTTCGAAATTCTATGCATAATGGTCATAACTGAACCTATTTTTCTCCATATACTGTAATGGACTTCAGCTCGATGGCCGTGGGGCGCGAAGTTGGGTGTCGCATCATCACGCCTCCCACGTAATCACATGTACTGACTGTGACCGAAGTACGTAAAAAACAAGGAAGAGCTCCAAAAAGCGCAGAAGAAAAACGCATACAAGTTTATTCAGAAGTGCAGCAACTGTGGAAACAAAGCACGGTGTAAACCGTAAGTTTAAATGAAGTTTATAGACACGCTACCGCTGCCGTTTGTCATGCCTTCGTCGAATACTTTATTCACGAGATACAAGTTTAATGAGAAGACACGAGGTATAAACAAGACTTTGGATCACTTTGTAACAGAGTTAAAATTGCTGTAATGAGAAACTTTTAAGTGCCGAGTCTTAGCTAACATTAAATAAAGCCGTGGACATCGCAACATCACACAAGAGAGCAGCTCACGTGAACTGACTGAACGCAGTACGAGTGATGACTTCCATGCATCAAATCTGTTCAAAAAACCCATTACACAATTGACAAGGCAGGAAAAGAATATGCTCCGAGCTGAGCTCCACAGCTAACGCGGTCTTGCAGAAGCAACTTTGTCACGCTGCCACCAAATACTCACAGAAAAATATACAAGTTAATACACACACTGTCTCTAGAGTTTCTCCACACTCAATGTATTCCTCTCATCCCTGTTATACCCTCTGATCTCCCATTTCAATTCAAATGCCTTCGCGATGACAAGTAAGAAGTCTCAGGAACAGACCCTACAAAAGGTTGCCATTGATTTTGGGGAAGATTGCTTTTCTCCTGGACAACTATATGTTGCATTCTCAAGAGAGAGCTTGCACAGCTTCGTCATATTACAACCGGAGTGCTGAACTGACAACGTGCTATATAAAGAGAACTATAACAATTGTAATAAACGAACAATAAAATAGCGGAGAACCCATAGATTAAATAAAAAGGCAGCTTCCTTGGCGAAGCAAAGAAAAAGGGTGGCTTTATATGTCGTTCGTTTATAAAACACCAGAGAAGCTGTGTAAAGGCTGCTTCACAAAACACCAGCAGAGCGCCTTATATGAGCAGGCAGTCAGCTAAAGAAGGGAATCAATAAATATCTATAATCATAATAAACGAACAAAAAATAGCGTACAAGCTGTGGATTAAATAAAGTATATGGGTACCTGAACAGTAAATTAAGTCTCAAATAGCTACACAATAACTATAACAATCCTAATAAACAAACAAAAAAACAGTACAGAACCACGGAGCAAGGAGAAACGATGGCCTTATATGGCGTTCGTTTATTAAGCAGCGAAGAAGCTGTGTGAAGGCATCTACACAAAAAAACAGCAGAGCGTCAAACTCTGAATGTATTCCTCGCATCACCGTTATACCCTCTGATCTCCCATTTCAATTCAAATGCCTCAAATTTTCAGTAAGGCTCTGCTTCGCAATGACAATTAATAAGTCTCAGGGACAGACCCTACAAAAGGTTGCCATTGATTTAAGGCAACTTTGCTTTTCTCCTGGACAACTTTACGTTGTATTCTCAAGAGTAATCTCAGTGCACAGCTTGGTCATATTACAACTGGAGTGCTGAACTGACAACGTGGTATACAAAGAGATCCTTAACAGATAGTTATTGGTATATTTTCCCTCATTTTAAAAAGGTTCTTTTCTTCTTAATAAAAAAAGAAAAGCAGTGCTTTGTCGCTGCGAAGCACGGGGATTTTGCTATATACAGTATATATATGTAGATATGTATATATATATATATATATATATATATATGTATGTATGTATGTATTGTGACAGTGGTGGGCGCTAGTGCTCCCTTGAACCCTCAGGTACCACTCTGAACACCAGGTGAAAGTATAATAATTATTATTTTTATTAATATACAGTGCACCAAGCACCCTCCACTCCACACTCATAAATCACCAATAAACTGCAAAATACTCTTTCCTCCTCGCCCAGACACTTCGCCCTCCTACCTCCCAGCTCCGCTCAATGTCTGGGCCTTCCCACAATCCTTTTATACACCCTGACCCGGAAGTGTTCCTGTCCAATCAGTCCACAATTCCTTATTCCTTCCGGGTCAGGGCAAACAGTGCTTTTCTTCACCCCGGGAGCACGTCGTTTCTTCCAGACACATGACTATGACGTACTCCCGGGTTATAGGGCACATGCGAGCCTATGAGCCCCCCTACAGCGACACCTGGTGGCCCCCAAGGTATCCAGCAGGGCTGTGTATAAATACTACAAAGTCCTTGATGCCCTGCTGGAACTCGGGGCATGATCATGCTGTCGGGAGGGCTCCTCCTGGCGGCCTGGGGGTGAGGGCCGGAGTAACATGCCGGCAATCCACCACAGTATGTATGTGTATATATATATATATGTAGATATGTATTTATATGTGGATATATATATGTGGATATATATATATATATATATATATATATATATATGTGTGTGTGTATATATATATATATAAATGTATGTGTATGTGTGTATATATATGTATATTTATCTGTATGTATGTATGTGTATATGTATATATGTGTGTGTATGTATGTGTGTATATGTATGTGTATATATATGTTGATAGGTGTATATATGTATATATATGTTAATGTGTATATGTATACAGTGGTGTGAAAAACTATTTGCCCCCTTCCTGATTTCTTATTCTTTTGCATGTTTGTCACACAAAATGTTTCTGATCATCAAACACATTTAACCATTAGTCAAATATAACACAAGTAAACACAAAATGCAGTTTTTAAATGATGGTTTTTATTATTTAGGGAGAAAAAAATCCAAACGTACATGGCCCTGTGTGACAAAGTAATTGCCCCCTTGTTAAAAAATAACCTAACTGTGGTGTATCACACCTGAGTTCAATTTCCGTAGCCACCCTCAGGCCTGATTACTGCCACACCTGTTTCAATCAAGAAATCACTTAAATAGGAGCTGCCTGACACAGAGAAGTAGACCAAAAGCACCTCAAAAGCTAGACATCATGCCAAGATCCAAAGAAATTCAGGAACAAATGAGAACAGAAGTAATTGAGATCTATCAGTCTGGTAAAGGTTATAAAGCCATTTCTAAAGCTTTGGGACTCCAGCGCACCACAGTGAGAGCCATTATCCACAAATGGCAAAAACATGGAACAGTGGTGAACCTTCCCAAGAATGGCAAGCCGACCAAAATTACCCCAAGAGCGCAGAGACGACTCATCCGAGAGGTCACAAAAGACCCCAGGACAACGTCTAAAGAACTGCAGACCTCACTTGCCTCAATTAAGGTCAGTGTTCACGACTCCACCATAAGAAAGAGACTGGGCAAAAACGGCCTGCATGGCAGATTTCCAAGACGCAAACCACTTTTAAGCAAAAAGAACATTAGGGCTCGTCTCAATTTTGCTAAGAAACATCTCAATGATTGCCAAGACTTTCGGGAAAATACCTTGTGGACTGATGAGACAAAAGTTGAACTTTCTGGAAGACAAATGTCCCGTTACATCTGGCGTAAAAGGAACACAGCATTTCAGAAAAAGAACATCATACCAACAGTAAAATATGGTGGTGGTAGTGTGATGGTCTGGGGTTGTTTTGCTGCTTCAGGACCTGGAAGGCTTGCTGTGATAGATGGAACCATGAATTCTACTGTCTACCAAAAAATCCTGAAGGAGAATGTCCGGCCATATGTTCGTCAGCTCAGGCTGAAGCGATCTTGGTTGCTGCAACAGGACAATGACCCAAAACACACCAGCAAATCCACCTCTGAATGGCTGAGGAAAAACAAAATGAAGACTTTGGAGTGGCCTAGTCAAAGTCCTGACCTGAATCCAATTGAGATACTATGGCATGACCTTAAAAAGGTGGTTCATGCTAGAAAACCCTCAAATAAAGCTGAATTGCAACAATTCTGCAAAGATGAGTGGGCCAAAATTCCTCCAGAGCGCTGTAAAAGACTCATTGCAAGTTATCGCAAACGCTTGATTGCAGTTATTGCTGCTAAGGGTGGCCCAACCAGTTATTAGGTTCAGGGGGCAATTACTTTTTCACACAGGGCCATGTAGGTTTGGATTTTTTCTCCCTAAATAATAAAACCATCATTTAAAAACTGCATTTTGTGTTTACTTGTGTTATATTTGACTAATGGTTAAATGTGTTTGATGATCAGAAACATTTTGTGTGACAAACATGCAAAAGAATAAGAAATCAGGAAGGGGGCAAATAGTTTTTCACACCACTGTATATATATAAATATGTGTATGTGTAGATATGTATATATATACAGTATATATATGTTTATATTTGTGGGTGTCTGTGTGTGTGTGTGTGTGTGTGTATATATATATATATATACAGTATATGACAGCAACATTCATAACAGTAACAAAACAATTACATTGACAATCATGTTACGTTATTTTTAAAATGTTTCCTTTTCTTTTTCATTACTTCTTTAACACACTACTTCTCCGCTGCAAAGCATGGGTGTTTTGCTAGTTTCTTAACAAATCTCATAATATTTGGTGAAGTCCACAAGCCTCCAAGCTTATTTTATACTTTCAGGAGGTGGCCAGTGTAGGACAGCATCATCTTTAGATTACTCCATAGTTAGACATGTTCAAGCTATTTAAGTTTATGAAATTCACATTTCTCTGGTTTTACAAATTTTGGCAGAATGAATGGAAAACTTCCTTCATGTGATCATTATGTGTCTTCAGGAGCCTCATGCATAATGCCGTGCGTAGAATTCACACTATAACATGGCGTACAGACAAAAGTGGAAATGTGCTTATGCACAAAAAAATCCAGATGCATAAAGCTGTGTGAACGGCAACTTCCAAGATCTTCCGCTAAATAAATCCCGGTCATCGTGAAAAGTAACGCACGTGCACGCGCCTGCTGTCCCGCCACGTCTCCTCCCAGAATTACACCTCTTTGAATATGCAAATCAATATAAATAGCCCTTAAGCTCAGCAAAAGCATGAGGGGAAATGGAAGAAGTTCAGTGAATACCGAGTGGAGGCAAAGAAAAACGTAATATTTGTTGGTTTAAACAGAGGTATAATCAACAAAAGGAAGTTGATCGAGTGACAGAGTGTCGGAGAAACTCAAAAGCTCAAGTTCACAAAGTCACACAGTGCCCGAAATAAAAAAGAAGTTGTCAGATATCAAAGTCGCCGTGAAAAGGCGAGTCGTAGCACACCGTTTGAGTGTTGTATGAAAGCTTATTAGGGTACAGTGAAAAAAAATAGGCACATAGTGGGGAAAAAAGCACGAAATGTTAACTTTAATCTCTAAATTTCCACTTTAATCATGTAGTTTATTTTGTCATTAAAGCAGAACTTCATAAACTTCATCTTAAAATCATTTAATTTACTAGTTTCTCAAATCCCATCATAACTAAAGTAGCACATTAAATGCTTTGTTTTGTATTTGATCTTCTATGTGTTCTATGTGTGTGAATCACTACGTGCTTCTTAAACCGGCTTTCTCTTCCTCTGACAGGACACAGAATCCATTACATTCATAATATTACAGCTCTCTGAATAATTAAAATACTGAGATGTATACTTGATATAAATTTCATGATGATAGGAGATGAAGCATGTTTTTAAACATGGGAACAGGGTGGCGCAGTGATTATTCATGCCTCACGCAGGATGCTTTCTGGGACGTGCGCGACGTTTGATGAAATGATTTATTGTAGCAGTACTGTCTCTTTCAAACATACTAACCTTCAATTCCTGTCCTTACTTTTCTTTCTCTAAATACCCAATCGCCACACAATCAGCTCTGTAATAGATTTTAAGCCATCTGTAAGCTTAGAACGCCTATTCTTCAAAACTTTTAAGAAACATTGAAATATCTTCGTAGTACCTGTTAAATTATTCTATCCATCTATCCTTCCAGTGTTGTGCCAGCACAAGCAAGAATACAGTGCGAGGTAGGAACAATCCGTGAACGGAGTGCCAGCTCCTCGCTAGCGCTGCAACAATGTGTTTTCACATGTTTATTTATTAACAATATACATTATTTAAATTAAGTTAAAGTTTTATCTGTATAATTAAATAAACATATTTTACTGCATTTCATCTTAAAAATGATATCGTCATCATATGTAAATACATGCTTTATAAAGTGGCTCAGGTTGTGCAATATTATAACTGTATCGCAAGTTTACAGCGAGGTAATCCTTATTATTAATTTGATAGTATCCATATGTATAGTGTTCGCGTCAATACCCCGTATGTATGACGATGTATGTTGTTCGCATTAATATCTCAACTCAATGCAAGTTAGAATTATGCAATGGGACTCTGCCTCTATAGTTAAAACATAACGTGGCAAATGTAGATGCAGTATTGCATGATTGGCTAAGAATGTTCGAATGCTACAGTGACGCTGCTGGACAGCCGAGTATAGTAAGTCGGTGTTGATTCAAGCAGATAACAGTAAGTTCGGTGTTTTAAAATGTGTTACTGAATCGAGCTGACGTATATGAGCCGGAAGAGAATTCCTGAGTTCAGGAGCACTATGAGAGATGCTCGAGCTCCTATGGAATAGAGTCTGACTTGTGGTACAGAAAGTATAGCTGCAGATGAGGATCTGAGTGAGCAAGAGGGGTGTCAGTCTGTAGGACAGGGGTGCCCACACTTTTTAAAGTATACTGAGTATACTTTATAAATAAAATGTATGTTGTCGTACCTTGCATAACTGAATAACCTTTATGGCACAATAACAATTCAATACATTTATGGTCACTACAGTATTTGGATTTAATAATCGTCATGTGGGAAAAGGCTGACTCGCATAAATAAGTACAACCAAATAATGCAGTCAAGGAGCTTTTGAATTCAGCCGAGTGAAAAATGACGGCTGTCCGAAGAACTGCGATTTTAGTTTCCTCTCCTTTCTCTTTCTCAGATCACTTTTTGGAAGGACGTTAATTTCATACTTTTTATGAACAGGTCGAAAGTGCCTTTCCAAATTTTCCTTCTTTGGAATAGCAATGATAGATTGACAGATCAGACAAACGCACTTCGATTGTGACATTGTGAGAAAAAAATCCTTTCTTTAGTTGATATAAATTGGAAGGCTAACTAGATCACAGCCGGAGTTTTGCAGTAGCTTGCGCGTTTGATCGTGCATGCGGGATGACCAGTGTGTTAGAAGAAAAGAGATCTCAGACTGGCCGCCCTGTATGGCAATCAAGTGTCAAATGCCATAGGGAGGATATATAATAGACTAACTTTAAAAATTTTTTTTTTGAATGCAACGCAATCTACCTGCACTACCTTTGCGATCTACCGGTCGATCGTGATCGACACATTGGGCACCCCTGCTGTAGGAGATCAGTGAGGTTGTGGATAGCTTTAAATGTTAAGAGTGGTATTTTGTATTGTATTCTGTAGTTAACAGGGGGCCAGTAAAGTTGAGAGAGAATAGGTGTAGTATGTTCAGTGGATTTAGAACAGCAGGTTATTATCCTGGCAACAGAATTTTGAAGAAGTTGTAAGCGATGGATATGTTTTTGTGGGATGCCAGATAGAATAACATTACAGTGATCTATACGTGAGGTGACTCGGGCATTAATCAATACTTCAGTACTGTGTTGCGTAAGAACAGGACGAAGTCTAGAAATGTTTTGGAGATGGAAGAAGGCAGTCTGTGAAATGTTACTTATATAGAAGGAATTATTTAATAATAATTATTATTATTAGTATTATTTAATAATTGCCTTTTTTAGTGTATAAATGGATATAAATTACATTTAAACGATTCGCCAAAATCTGTTGTATGTAAACGATACTGTTTTAAACGTTATTGTTTTTTCATCAGAAAACCCAGTTTCCACGTCTACGTGTATTAGTTTAAATGGCACTTTTACCACTCGCAATAGGGTGGACGCGCTGACGTATTGTGTCATCAGTAAAATTCTGGGTTTAAACTTCAGGTACACCAAGGGCAGATTCAATCAAAGTGGTTACCAGTGTGTTATTAATATTTCAAGGAAAAATAAGAAGATTTTGACAAAGGGTTTGACAACAATCTCGCACCCCTGCAACCCTAACGTAGACAGAAGTTGTAGTTTCCTAGAATCTTCTTCCAATTTGACACCATGTGTCCAGATTCACCACCGCAGAAACAAAAATGTTATTTAATTGTTTGTTGTCTTTCTTTTAATTCCACCATTGTTTTTAACCACTTCCATTGGCTCTGGTAAATTTTTACTTTTGGTACATCAATTTAAAACCCCCCTCTCCTACCTTTCTTCACCCTTGCATTCAGTTAACCTTGTGCCTTCATTTTGAGACATTTCTAATGAAGTCTCTAGGGTTTGCCAACATTTTGACTTGCCAACTCATCTTTTATTTTGGTAGACAAGCATTCCTTAAATACTGGAATAAGTTAGTTATTCCATTATATAATTAGAAACATATGAAGCAAAAAAAAAATTCACAAATGTGAGGTGACCATTCATCAAACCTGTTTATTTAGCTAATAGCTAAGCTGTCCCAATACCACATCCAGATTTTTCTTAAAGGTTGTCAAGGGTTCTGCTTCATTTCCATGTGTTGGTAGTTTGTTCCAGAGCCCCACAACTCTTTGCATAAAGAAGTGCTTCATGGCTTCAGTTTTAAATGCACTTCCCCTTACCTTCCACTGATGTTATTGAGTATGTGATTCACCCTCAATCTGAAAGAATGTTGCTGGATCCATTTTATCAATGCCTTTAATGATTTTAAATACCTGGATTTGGTCCCCACACAGTCTTCTCTGCTTGACACTAAACAGGTTTAATTCTTTGAGTCTGTCCTTAAGTCATGGATGCATGTGGTTGCTCTCCTCTGCACAGCTTTCTTGTACCGTGATGACCAGAACTGCACACAATATTCCAGATGCTGTCTTACTAGTGCACTATATAGGTTGAGCATAACATCCCTTGACTTAAATTCAAAAATTTTTATAATCTAACCTAACACTATTTTTTGTCTTTTTAATTGCTTCTGTGCATTGCTTAGTCAATGAAAATGTTATGTCAACATAGATCCTTCTCAGAGTTTGCTTGTGAACTGCATTTCCAAGTGTTTTCCCTGTATTGAAGGTTGTCCAAGTCTTTTTGAATTTTTTTTTTGCCTCCTCAGTGTCTGTCATCGCTCCAATTTTAGTGCCATCTACAAATTTAACAAGTTTACTAACTATACTTGACTCAATATCATTAGTATAAATCAGAAAAAGAAAGGATTCAAGGATAGACCCTTGAGGGACTCCACTGATGGCCTCACTCCATGTAGAGTATTCTTCACTTATCTGTACTCTTTGTCTCCTTCCAGTTAACCAACTAGAGATCCAGTTTTGTAGGTTACCTCTGATGCTTATAGTTTCTAGTTTCAGAATTAATCTTTAGTGTGGAAGAACTGTACCAAATATTTTTGAAAATCTAGTAAATTATTGTGTATGCATTGTTGTTGTCAACTAGTCTGGTTGCTTCTTCAAAAAACTAAAAGACTGGATTGGCTGGACCTTCCTCTCATAAACCCATGCTGGCTGCTAGAATGCTTGAATGTTATTTTTGTTTAGGTAATGTTCTAATTTATTTCTTATTATAGCTTTCATAATTTTGCATAACAGAAGTAAGACAAATTGATCTGTAATTACTAGGATCCATTTTGACTCCCTTCTTGACGATTGGAGTCACATTTGCAACTTTCCATTCCTCGGGTACTTCTCCTTTCTAAAGTGACTGCTCAAATACGAGATAACATCTTTCATTTTTTCCAATTAATTTGGTAAGGTACCACCAGGATTTACTAGTCATCAACATATTGATTCTTTTATTTTAAAATCTATGAACTCAAAGTTTATTTTTACTTCTGTATGAGGCATTCCACTTGTTTATTCCTTTATTGATATTTGCATGAAATATTTGTTTAGTTTACTTGCAGTTTCCTTATCATTTTCAATGATTTCTCCATTTGTCTTCCTTTTCTTTGATCATCAGTATTACTGAAAAAAATTGCTTGCTGTTCATTGTGGCTTCACTAGCAAATTTCTATTTCAGCTTTTTTTATCTCTTGTTGTAGTGTCTGTTAAACTTAATTTTTTGCCCCACTTTCAGTACAATGAACAATAAGGATGACAATATCAGGCAGTACTCTGTTTGTCAGTAAAGCAGTCTTCCTGTATGTCAGAAAAAGCCAAATTAACTCTGTGGTAAAAATAAGGCAGTAGACAAGAAAATGTTTTGGGGATGACCACCTCGTATAATGAAAAATCAGCAAAATAAAAGAAGCATGTCTTTACAGATCAGAGTTTATAACTGAACTGAATAAACAGAATAAGGCTCTTCTATAAATATGGTGGATATGAGGAAAAGGTGGATTAAGGGTGGAACTGACAGGAACTGACATGGCGGGAGATGAATTCTGGGTACCGGATGTAATGCCATCAGGGTTGGCCGGAAATGATGTTAGTGGTTGGTTCAGTAGTGATGTCACTGAGAGGCAAGGCCTTCAGCTGAACTGCAGGGAAATGAGGAGAGAGGTTCAGTTGCGAGCGTCGACTCCCGGTATGGCTGATAAATAACCCTATTTGAGCCTGTAAACTGTCCCCTGTGCGCATGTGTGTGACAACTCATAGATAGTCTTCTATTCTATTCAAAGAGTCAGGCTATGTAAGGCCATTGTTAGGTAAGCTATGAGAATTAATATATGGTGTCATTCTAGCCATTTTCATTATACAATATTTTGATAAAGCTTGAAAATGTCTAATATTCTTTATAACTGTATGTTTGTAAGAGATTCATGTTTCATTTAGATATTCCTTTAGTAAAGTGGAGGCTTTAGAGCTGTTATAGGTTAGTTTACATAGGCTTGTTATGCACAGTGTTAGTTGAAGGCAGCAAATATTTGAAATTTCTTTTATGAACTACTGCCTTTGTTTCTTCCTGTAGATTAGTTTTCGGGTCTGTTAGATTATTTCTTAACTATGTGATCTATCACTTATATTTCCATGTCAAAATTTAATTTAACAGTCCAATGGTGTGTTTGTGAAATATAAGAATGTACAGAGGTCCCTTGAATTAGTCACAAACACTTTATGAAAATTCATGCATCTGAAAGTATCATTAAATACCCTTTTCTGTCTCACAATCCATAATGAAGAAGTATTTTTGCAGTGACATGGACAAAGTCAAGAACATTTTCTGTTGCACCTCTCCAGAACCAATCATTTTCATGCCTAAGTCCAGTCATGGCTTTTAAGGGGGACCCAAAATGGGTCCAGAAGTGGTCACTAGCACAGGTGTATAGTGCGGTGTATATGCCGCTAGGTATCGTATGCCTACAAGTCTAATTAATCAGTCCGCCTAGTGGCATTGTACTTAATTGAATGTTCGCATGTTTCTGCTCTTTATTCTTCAGTTGCGCAGGTGACTTTGGTGATTCTTTGCATTGCTGACTTTGGGGATTTTTTTTCTCCAATCCACCATGGGTAATTTTCAAGAGATAATGATGATCACATTTTTCAACATTTACAGTTTGTATAGAGTTTATTGCCCATGGACAAATTCTTAATCAGTAACATTACACTGAAGTGCTATGGTATCTATCGGAAAGTGTGAGGCTGTATTTCCAGAGAGACTGCATTGACATTTAAAGAGCTTATGACCAAAAATAATGTGGTTGTTGCTCTACACTCCCCATATTCATCAGGTTTAGCTACCTTATAACTTCCTAATTAAGACTAAAGGGAAGAAGATTTACTACTGTGGAAGAAATACAGATAAAAATGCCAGAGGCTAGTAGACATGATAACCAAAGATGAGTATAGGAAATGTTTCCAGGAATGAGAAAAGAGGTTGGACACACATATTGAATCTCAAGGAAGAGTAGTCTAATAGTGAATAAAAGGGAATTAGTTTAAGTTTTATCATAAAGGTTTTTCAATAATTCTGGGAATGTTTTGGTCCCCCTTCGTACTTGTGTCCTAGTGATTTCATCTTGCCTTCTTTTGGGTATTGTGGCTCGGAAAGTGAAAAAAATCATGAAAGTTTCATAAAAGCCCAACCATTCCTTTGAGTTTGAAACTTAAAGTGATTTGGCATATTGACGCAGTTGAGTGTAACAAATTGACGTTATGCAAGCTTTTAACTTGCCACCATTCACTGTGCGTACAACTTATCTGACTGTTGCTGTTCCACCTCCTGTATACAGTACAATTACTCATTGCTTTCATTGATTTAATAGAATTTTTTTATTTGTGTTTTTTTGTTCTGCTTAATAATGTGGATACTGTATTTATGACGGACTAGTGTTTTAACAAGGACATAAATGTCTAATACACAGAAAAGCTTTTCTTTTATTTTCTGCTTTTTTAACAGTTGAACTTTTCTACCTTTCAGTCAACCCTTTCTTAATAAAACCAATTTACTTTGATAATTGCTGATCTCTTTAGCATGTTTATTCAGGACTGAAAAAAAACATATAAAATGCACTCCTTCAAAATGCTGTCTTGTGAATCAATAAAGAAGGCGTTTGGAGGAAGGCAGCAAGGAATTTTCTTATAAGTCGAGCATGTAAAAGATAAGTGCTTAAATGGGTTTCCAGTTACTGCTGAACATTACATTTTATAGCTCAGAGTAGATGAGCGTATCTTTGATGGTGACTTACCAGAGGACAGAATAGCAGCAGGCATACATGGTCCTGAATATTATCACTTTCATTGTGATTGCCTACAAGAAATGAATGGTAATCTTTGAATAGAAAATTGATACTGCTGAACATTTCCAGTGATTGAAGTACTCAATGTCACCATTTCATTTATCTCTTATGAGGCAGCATAACTGCAGCGCAGCTGCTCATGCATATGTGTTCAAAAACATAGCACATTGAAATTTAGGCGGCCCACATAATTTAATGACGACTATTATCAGATTAGTAGGCTCTGGATTGGCCTCAGACTTCACTCCAAGCATCAGTCTGAAAGAAAATGGTGCTTCTGAGAAGCAGAAAATGGGAACATTTCCCAGACACATGTCGGAAATGTATTCTGGGTTTTTCAGACAGAAATCAATTTTTAATAGTTCCTTTTTAAGATATGAAAGCAAGTCTTCACTTTATTGCTGAATATACAGTAGTTTGGCTTGATTATAAAATATCATCCCTTCACTTTCTTACCCTGTTTATCTGATTAAAAAATCTTGGGATGCCATAACCTATACTGGGAAACACTGGGTAAAAGTGTGCAACCAACCCCATATATTCTTTCTAAATGGTAACAGCGTGCAATGTAATTAATAAATCATCCACCGTAAAATAACTGAGTGATAGTTATAACATAACTTCTTCAAATTGTTTGAAAAATTTCTTTGAGGATACATATTAGATCAAAATATATTGTATGTTATACAGCTTTTTTTCCAGAGTAAGTGACCGATTCATCTCTTTGACATTTCATCATTAGGTGGCAAACATTTAATCATTGTCTCCCACAGAAATCAACACTGACCCAGTTTAAATCACCTCAGTGGACTGAGTAGGTGATCAGACCTCCCAGTTTAATACCTGAGCTTTCTACAACGTTACACCAGAAAGGACATTCTTCTTTACCGTTGCAGATTATTTTCTTGTCTTGAATATTATAGTATTTTGTACAATAAAGATGTTTACTTAAAGAAGTTTCACTTATTTTAGTTTTTCTTCTGAGCAGGATTGCTCCTAAGCCTCATGAATAGCACCTTCTTTTGTGTGCACTTAGTTTGCCACCTCTTTCATTTACTGTGCATTCAGAAATTATTCAGACCCCTTCACTTTTTATACATTTCTTATGTTACAGCCTTATGCTAAAATCATTTCAATTATGTTTTTCCTTATCATATACCTTAGAATGACAAAGTGAAATTTTAGAAATTTTGTAAATGCACTTAAAATAAGTGAAACGTCCCATCAATACAAGTATTCAGACCCATTATTTTGTTGAAGTACCTTTAACAGTGATTCCAGCCTGGTGTCTCCTTGGGTTTGACATGACATGCCTCGGACACCTGGATTTAGCAATTTTCTTTAATTTGTCATGGCAGATCCTGTCAAGCTCTATCAGGTAGGATGAAGACTGTCAGTGGACAGTAATTTTCAGGTCTCACAGGAGATGTTTTATTTGATTCACATTTGTGCTCTGGCTGGGCCATGTGATGATGCGGGTTCGTTGTATGCTCCCATCTTCAATCTGGGAGCCCTGAACCCGTCACCGTTGGTAATGTCACCGATGAGATTAGCAGTGAGGCAACAACATAGCAAGGGGATGGTGCAAAAGTGTCAAGTGCTTTTATTTAAAACAACAACAAAAACAAAGTGTTCAAAATAAAGTGCAGTGCATTCAAAAACGTCTTCAACAAATAATCCATAAAAACGTGTGTTATTGTGGAGGTTGAAATTAAATAGTACAAATCTTCTAAAAACAACAAAGTTAAAATAATGCAGGAAAACAGTCTTTTAAAAAACAAGCCCCGTGACTTCTGTACCTGCAGCTTCCCTGCTTCTCCCATCTGGGCTTCTCAACAGGGGAGTCGCCCTCTCAGCAGCTGAACCTCTTCTCCGCCCGACTGGTCTGTAGGCCTCTTGATCCCTGGCTTCGGTCACACATTCATCCCAGACCGAGAACTGGTAGTCCTTGACGACCAAGATGCTCACGTTAAGGACTTCACCAACCAAGCCTCGCGACTCCTGCTGCCTTCCATGGCCTTACGCGGCCTGTCGTCCTTCTACTGGTCACTCTGGCTCCTTAATTGCTCAGCTGGAGCGACCACTTCCTTCAGCCCCCACCAAGTGTTGGCCATACAGTTCCCTCGTGGGCTCACCTCCCAGCTGCCTACCTGCGAGCCTGCACTCACTCGTTCGCTTGCTCACACCAACTCTCTCACCACACTGCTTCCTGCTCTCCAGCAACATCCGTTTCCTTCTCTCTCTTTTTTCCTTTTTTCTTAACCACCTCAGGCTTCTCTTTATAATGGATGTGGCAGCTGTGGCAATCAGCAGCTCCTGGGAACAATTACGGAGCGGTCCGTCTCTCACCTGTGCACTCTGGCGAGAAACGTCCGCAGCACGAATCCACCCGGGAACCTCTTCAGCCACACTACCATGCCCCCTCGCTAAGCCTGAGCATGGTGCTTATTTATTTAAAAGCAGCCCTTTTTACATGAGCTGTGGACCCACTGCACCACAGGCCACTGAAGGACATTCTCAGAGTTGACCTAAAGCCATTTTTGCTTTGTGTTTAGAGTCATTGTTCTGTTGTAAGGTGAACCTGAGGTCCAGAGTGCTCTGAAGCAGGTTTTCATTAAGTATTTTTATGTATGTTGCTCCATTGTTCTTGCTCTCAGCCCTTAATAATCTTCTAGTCCCTGCTGCTGAAAACAAAAACACAATATTGTGCTGCTACTACTATGCTTCACCTTTGGAATGGTATTGTGCAGGAGAGGTGCAGGTGCAGTTTTAAAAGGCCCTAACATCTTTTTGTCTACCACACTACCTGGTAGCCTTTTCCAAATGTCTATGGTTCTTTGTGTAGGAAGTTTTTCTTTACACAAAGAACCATAGGAATAAGCTACCAAGTTGTGTGGTAGACAGTAAGACGTTAGGGGCATTCAAAACTCGACTCAATGTTTTTTGGAAGAAATAAGTGGATAGGACTGGTGAGCTTTGTTGGGCTGAATGGCCTGTTCTCATCTAGTGTGTTCTAATGTTCTAATGAGTGGTACCTGGTTTGCTCCAGATGTGACACTTAAGACTGAGGCCAGACATTGCAAACTTGGTTTCATTGGACCGGAGCATCTTATTCCTCATAGTCTGAGAGTCCTTCAGGTGCCTTTTAGCAAACTCCAAAGATACTTATATGTGTCACCTGGCCACTCTTTTATAAAGTCCAGATAAGTGGAGTATTGCAGTGGTAGTTGTCCTTCTGCAATTTTCACCCATCTCCCCATAGGTTATCTGGAGCTCAGACAGAGCGACCATATGGATCTTGGTCATCTCTCTTACCAAGACTCCTCTCCCATGATTGCTTAGTTTGGCTAAAAGTGTTACGTTTGTTCTAAACCTATTCCTTTTTAAGAATTATGGAGGCCATTGTGGTCTTGGAAACCTTCAATGCTGCACACATTTTTGTAGCCTTGCCTAGATCTATGTGACAACACAATGCTACCTCTAAACTTTTTTAATCCTGTCTTTGCACCGAACTGGAATCATCATGGCATAAATCAAAGTCATCCAGATGATCTGGATCTGTATAATTAAATCTGGACCACCCTGTAGATATTATCTGTACACTATATGTAGACTACACGTCACTTGTTAACTGTTGGATTAACTTGTTTATTATGAAAAGCTTTATGTATAATTAATAACAATTATCAACTCTCCTGTAGTATCTATGTAAAGGAGAAAATGAGTTGTAGCATTGCCAGATTAAGACCCCACACACCCCTGGGTGTCACATACATATATTTTCACACTAGGAACATTACATATAAAAATAAAATGAGCCTGGGGTTGGACTCCCTTGGAGTCAGCATTTTAATGCATGAATAACCGTGTGGAAGAGCATGAGGTACCTCTGACACAGAATAAAGCCTATACATACATAGAGAGAGAAAGTATGAAAGGTTGTGGCACCTTGAAGCAAAAAATATAAAACAGCAAGCAAAACCTTTTTAGACTCAATCCACAAAGCAGACTGGACCTTTAAAATAAGACCAGAGGGGAAGGGATAGGGTCAGAGGATAGTGACCCAGAATTGATGGTGCTGCCAGTCAACAGATCTGTTGAGGAGAGAGGAGGAGAAGGACTAGGCAACAGTGCCAACCTTTGACTTGGGATGGATTTATTATTTAGTGATTCCTCAAGTTGTCTCTAAATTGTATGTGTGTGGCAATATACAGTGGTGTGAAAAACTATTTGCCCCCTTCCAGATTTCTTATTCTTTTGAATGTTTGTCACACAAAATGTTTCTAATCATCAAACACATTTAGCCATTAGTCAAATATAACACAAGTAAACACAAAATGCAGTTTTTAAATGATGTTTTTTATTATTTAGGGAGAAAAAAAAATCCAAACCTACATGGCCCTGTGTGAAAAAGTAATTGCCCCCTGAACCTAATAACTGGTTGGGCCACCCTTAGCAGCAATAACTGCAATCAAGCGTTTGCGATAACTTGCAATGAGTCTTTTACCGCGCTCTGGAGGAATTTTGGCCCACTCATCTTTGCAGAATTGTTGTAATTCAGCTTTATTTGAGGGTTTTCTAGCATAAACCGCCTTTTTAAGGTCATGCCATAGCATCTCAATTGGATTCAGGTCAGGACTTTGACTAGGCCACTCCAAAGTCTTCATTTTGTTTTTCTTCAGCCATTCAGAGGTGGATTTGCTGGTGTGTTTTCGGTCATTGTCCTGTTGCAGCACCCAAGATCGCTTCAGCTTGAGTTGACGAACAGATGGCCGGACATTCTCCTTCAGGATTTTTTGGTAGACAGTAGAATTCATGGTTCCATCTATCACGGCAAGCCTTCCAGGTCCTGAAGCAGCAAAACAACCCCAGACCACACTACCACCACCATATTTTACTGTTGGTATGATGTTCTTTTTCTGAAATGCTGTGTTACTTTTACGCCAGATGTAACGGGACATTTGCCTTCCAAAAAGTTCAACTTTTGTCTCATCAGTCCACAAGGTATTTTCCCAAAAGTCTTGGCAATCATTGAGATGTTTCTTAGCAAAATTGAGACGAGCCCTAATGTTCTTTTGCTTAACAGTGGTTTGCGTCTTGGAAATCTGCCATGCAGGCCGTTTTTGCCCAGTCTCTTTCTTATGGTGGAGTCTGAACACTGACCTTAATTGAGGCAAGTGAGGCCTGCAGTTCTTTAGACGTTGTCCTGGGGTCTTTTGTGACCTCTCGGATGAGTCGTCTCTGTGCTCTTGGGGTAATTTTGGTTGGCCAGCCACTCCTGGGAAGGTTCACCACTGTTCCATGTTTTTGCCATTTGTGGATAATGGCTCTCACTGTGGTTCGCTGGAGTCCCAAAGCTTTAGAAATGGCTTTATAACCTTTACCAGACTGATAGATCTCAATTACTTCTGTTCTCATTTGTTCCTGAATTTCTTTGGATCTTGGCATGATGTCTAGCTTTTGAGGTGCTTTTGGTCTACTTCTCTGTGTCAGGCAGCTCCTATTTAAGTGATTTCTTGATTGAAACAGGTGTGGCAGTAATCAGGCCTGGGGGTGGCTATGGAAATTGAACTCAGGTGTGATACACCACAGTTAGGTTATTTTTTAACAAGGGGGCAATTATGTTTTCACACAGGGCCATGTAGGTTTGGATTTTATTTCTCCCTAAATAATAAAAATCATCATTTAAAAACTGCATTTTGTGTTTACTTGTGTTATATTTGACTAATGGTTAAATGTGTTTGATGATCAGAAACATTTTGTGTGACAAACATGCAAAAGAATAAGAAATCAGGAAGGGGGCAAATAGTTTTTCACACCACTGTATATATTGGTAAAAGTAAACTAAACTAAAGGTATTTAGCAACGTATGAGAAAAAACATTTAATGACAATTTGCCTATGTAAAGGCAGTATTTAAGTAATACATGGTGCAATTATGACTGGTGTTGTTCACACACTATATCCATGTTTATGTGTTAGTACAGCATGCATATGTTGCCTTTTTGGTAGATTTTTAATGTAAAATCAAAAATAAAGAACTCTTTAAAAACAAAAACAATCATTCTGACTAGAAATTAACTCTACTACTCCATCTACTGACAGAAAGAGGTATTGTGTTTGGGAAGGCAAGACTCATTAATCCATAGAGTTGCATTCATACGAGTCTTGCTACATGTATGATAGTCACAATGCTTTATTTCTAGCTTATAAAAAGCAATTGTTATCAAGACCATCAAGTCTAGCATATGGTGCCAATGATCTTCTATTCTAAACAAAGAAAAATATCACTTCTATGAGACTGGTTAATGTCTAATGGCAGTGCAAAATGTTTCAATCTATTTTGCGTGTAAGAACTTCTTCATAATAGTCACAACTGTCAAGAAGGTTATTAAGGTTGATGGCCTAAAGAGTTATGCAATTACACAACCTTCTTAACTACTAAATGGGGTGTTTCCCAGAAATCCATCCCTCTCTATCAAACCTAGCTTGTTATTGCCTAGATTAGTTTTGAGTGATTGATTTTTTTCTCTCTAAAGATGCTTTTTAACTCTGTCCAATATGTTTAACACCATTGCATTGTGATGGGAATCCCTTTGAGTTGTACAACAGCATAGCCAGTTACGTACAGCTTTGCCAATCTTGTTACGCTGACCATCTGTGCTTATTATTTTTCTGAAGATATTCTTAACAACACCATGCCACCTCTTCCTGGCAAACATTGGACTGCACATGTGCAGTAATTGGGCAACTGCCAAAGTTATATTTACACCAGGAGTTGGATCCTACTGAAAGCGTGACAGGCACCAATCTACCTTGCAGAGTTTATTCACAATACATTTATCAGTTAATATAAATAGAACTGTTTTAATTTTAACTTTAGTAAGCCAAACTGTTGAAGAACTGAGTGTGAATTTTTCTGTCCAATGAGAAACGACAGGGATTTAATAAAACCCAACAGTCGCTTATGCCTACTGACGTAAAGGGTTGCTTAGGAAACATGCTGACTGCTTTTGGCACCAATTAAAAACCTGTCAGAAATCTGACGAGGAGCTCCCTGTTCACAGAGATTTTCCACAACAGCATGTGGTACATATTAAATTTAAAAGCATCTGGAAACCTCTAAAAGTGGGTACACCTTTTGTTGCCAAAAGGTAACAAAATGCAAATGCCAGACCATATTTTAGGACTGCACTAAGAATAGGGACGAACATGGTGAAAAAACAGTATTATGTGTAACAAGAATATGAAAAATAGCTTCCTACAAATTATATTTGCAGTTGGTATAATATAATAAAAATTGGACTAAGCACATTGAGTAAGTGGATGGATGGAATGAATGGTTGGATGGATATTAGCAATTTATTGGTATTAAATGAAATGTATTTTTTCATCATTGTGCTTTTTGAACAAAACATAAATCACATTAGAATAAAAGAATTATTTATAAATATAGCTTGAAAAAGGCATATTAATTGCTAAATAGAGTTTCATTAGTCACAAAGGGCCATTACAGGATTAATGTCCTTCACAGCACACATTCAATTCAATTCACTTTATTTCTATTAAGTGCATTTCAACAAATTATCACAGAATTCTTTACATTAATTAAAAAATATCATGTAACTCAATTAAATCATGATTCTTAAATGCAAATGATAAACACTATGCAGTATGCATAAAGAAATATACATATAGTATATCCTGCACACACACACACATATACATATATAGCAAGAAAGGCAACAAATAATCAAGAGTTGGGGCACCCGTAGGTAAACCCCATATAATTATAAACAAAACGTGCATTATAAAAGCATTAAATAAGGAAAGAAACGTCTTCACAGACACAAGTCTCAGAAGTGAATGATTCAAGATGGAGGAACTATATACAGTAAATATATATTTGTACATTAGAACATTAGAACAATCTAGACAAGAACAGGCCATTCGGCCCAACAAAGCTCATCAATCCTATCCTATTTATTTCTTCAAAAAAAACATCAAGTCAAGTTTTGAAAATCCCTAAAGTCTTACCGTCTACCACACTACTTGGTAGCTTATTCCAAGTGTCTATGTTATTTTGTGTAAAGAGAAACTTCCTAATGTTTGTGCGAAATTTACCCTTAACAAGTTTCCAACTGTGTCCCCATGTTCTTGATGAACTCATTTTAAAATTACAGTCTTGATCCACTGGACTAATTCCCTTCATAATTTTAAACATTTCATTCATGTTGCCTTTTAATCTTCTTTTGCTTAAACTGAAAAGACTAAGCTATTTAAATCTTTCTTCATAATTCATCTCCTGTAGCCCTAGAATCAGCCTAGTCGCTGTTCCCTGGACTTTGTCTAGCACTGCTATGTCCTTTTTGTAGCCTGGAGACACTATATATATATATATATATATATATATATATATATATATATATATATATATATATATATATATATAGTGTCACAAAGTGCTTGTGTCACAAAGTTGCACAGGTACATTCAGGGTTTTCAAGAAACAGAAACTTTATTCAAATACAGCATAATAAAGCAAAGGACATCTGGTGGAAGTGAGACAAGGCAGTGAGATACTAGGGCAGCTGTGGTACGGTCTTTTAAATGTTCGAAACCACTCACGACATGTAGAACACGCAGCACGGCAGCAAGCAGCAGGCTAGCAGCTGAGCCACAAAGAGGAGATGAAAAGCTGTGTTTGTTTCCCACTGTATCACTGTTTAAGAGGGGGTTTCAGAGGAACAGCCACGTCCTCTTTGGGCCACGTTTACCGTGTTCACTATATATATATACATATAAATATACAGGCATATACAGTGCATCCGGGAAGTATTCACAGCGCATCACTTTTTCCACATTTTGTTATGTTACGGCCTTATTCCAAAATGGCTTAAATTCATTTTTTTCCTCAGAATTCTACACACAACACCCCATAATGACAACGTGAAAAAAGTTTACTTGAGGTTTTTGCAAATTTATTAAAAATTACCTCAACCTGGTAGGCTATCTCATACCTTGATTGAGCCCATGAGGAGATCCTCCAACATGCAGACAGTAGTTATTCTTTTGAATTCAAACAGGTGATGAATAGTATTAATGAGAATTTTGGGTCTAAATTTCACATTGCAACAAATTCTACAAAAGTGGTATGTACAGTCAGATATATTTGTAATGCTTTGATCAGTATTCTTTTACTGTTAGAAATTTTTTTAGGGTTTAGATCAAAAGCAATATTCACTGAATCATGGTTTCCTTTAACTTATTACTTATAGCATTGATGTTTACAGATTGTAAATTTATGTGGCACACGTAACGAATTAAATATTTTAGTAAGTGTGCACCATTATGACAAAATCAATAATTGATGGCTACTGCATTTCATATTATAATTGCAATTAAAAATTTCACTTAGCAGTATAAAGAAAACTGCACCTTGTCTTGCGAACTGCAGGTCCTGTATTTTTTTTTACACACAATACAAGACAACCATCATTGTGCAGGGAACCACTTAAAAATGTATATGAAATTGTTAAATGCCAAATTAGTTGAAAAACTTTACATTTAGATATTTAGTAATGTTTATTTGTTACAGTGAAAATACAGCCCACTTATACAATGTGTGCCTTTGTTTGTTGTAAATTACTGATATACAATTATTTATATAATACAATTTATAAAATATATTTTATAAAATATTGTTAGAACACCAACATTCCTCCTTTTTTTCTAAATGAATGTCCTTTCTGAAAAACCAGCCATCACCATCCTCATCTTGATCCTCATCCCTGCCACTTCATACCAGGCAGTGAATTGTTGAAGTGCATGCTGAAGTTTACAGTCAGAGGAGGCAAAGAGGACCGCAAATCAACAATGTTATCCCTAACCTTCCCCAACTGGACACCCTCACATAATCAGTTGCACCTTAATATCCTATCCATGAAAACCCCAAACAGAATGGTTGACAAGATGACAGAGTCCAGCACCCACCGTGAACGAATCTGACTTATCTCCTAAGTACTCATACGTATCTCTCACTGCACTCATACAGGACCCTCTTACCCCATATGCAGCACCATGTACAACACATAGCACATGTTGACTGGTTATCATACTCCTATACTCCCTCCAACAACAGCGCCAGGGAGAGGAGCTGGTCTACTCTTTCTGTATCTTTGGCTTAACCATTGGATCGATTCTTCTCTCCTGCACCCTTGCTTATGCTTTATCTGGGAGGCTGAGGTGTGTGATTCTTCTGTAGTTGGACAATAATCTCTGGTGCCCTTTCTTATATATGAGTGCCACCCCACAATTGTGCCAATTCAACAATGCTTTATTTGCATCCACCCCAGCAGACTTACCATTACGGAGTCCTTTGACCACCATATTAAAATTGACAACAAGGATGAGACCTCCTCTACTGAATATGTCCAATGCTTCCTCTTGGTAGGACAGCATGTCTTTCTACAGTACGCAGTTTTAATCAGAGCCATATATTTTGATAAACAAACCGCAGGGAGTACTATTATCTGATTTTACTTTTGATAGCCTGCAAAAGCAGAAATGTGGTAGCTTAAACAGGTAAGTAATGGTTAGCTGTGTCATGGACCTAATGTTACTGGAAACTAATGCTACTTGGATAGCTTTCATGCACTCTTCATACTAGTCTATATGGTTACATTTTAAGTGGCTGTATAAATGTTTGCCTGCAGTGGTTTAGAAGAAATACAGATGATTCTTTTCATGTTGGTACTTAAACCTCTAAAAAGTGTCAGATGATCTAAGCTTAAATTTACTTGTACTTCTAACTTTTTCTGAAGGCTACTGCAAATGGATAAATATATACACTGCTCAACAAAATCAATCACACATCGGATTTCGATAAATGTAATATTCAAGTGGAAAATCTTTACTGCGTAATACTGTGTAATTCATTGAAAACAAAATCATGTTACAACTGTCAACAGAAACTAAAATCATCAACCCCTCGAGGGCTGGATTCAATATTAAACCTAAAATCACAGTCAAAAATTGAACATACTGGCTGATCCAACTTGTGTGAATTTCATCACGGCAACACATAATGTAACTCCATAGTGTATCCGGATTCCCCCACATGCTTGTATGTACTCCCGACCAAGTCTGAACATGCTCCTATGAGATGGCAGAATGGTTCCTGGGGGTTCTCCTCAAAGACCTGGATCAGGGCATCAGTGCCAAAATGGAGGAGCTCGATAACTTGTGCATCCTGAATCGGCTGTAGGTACCACCTCATGTTACCAGTAGTGACAAGGAAACTAGCAAAATGCAAAACTAGACAAGAATCAGTCATGAAGGATAAGGAGAGAGCAGTTCTCTGTGGCCACCACCTGCAAAACCATTCAATTTTTGGGGGTGTCTTACTGTTGCCTCTCCAGTGTACCTGCTGTCATTTTCATTTGCATCAAAGTAGCTGAAGTTGGTTCACAATCGCTTATGCTTCCTAACTGGACAGATTGATATCCTTGAAGCTTAACTGACTTTGTGTTAGACTGTGACGATAAAGTGTTCCCTTATTTTTTAAATGCCACCATTTTCAATCAAAACCCTCAAGGCATTTTAGGTTTTGCAATACTTAGTTTTTGTATTGTTTAGGGTTTTTTTTAATCTTAGACATTGATATATTGAGATGACCTTTCTTAGTGGCATAAGTCAAAGACAAGACCATCATTATAAGCTGGGGTACCATCCTGGATAATTGATGGAATGAAAACAAATGAATAGCACACAACAATTGCAGAAAGGTCTTTATAGACATAATTTCAGGACAGAACTGATCTAAGATGGCGTATCTCTTGGCTTCAAGGATGTCTGGCAGGAAGAGGCGGGTCCAAGTGGATGGACACCGGAAGTGATGTCAGTGGTGATAAAGCCATCATATCAATAAAGCTTATTTTTTTTTCAGAATATGAACAGAAAGAGAGAACAACAATAAAGAGTTGGGGTGCCATGCCAGCCACTCTGTGTAAATGGTTGTGGCAAAATTAAAAAAAAAAAAACAAAACATGCAGTTATTGTGGAGTCGTCTCTGTAGATGTCAGTTGAAAACAGAACTGTTCCAAGGTGGCGGAGCTTCAGATTTTGGGCCTTTCTGACAGGAAGATGCTAGTCCAGGTAGACAGACACTGGACTGACATCAGACATGTTCTAGCCACCAATCAACCTGTCCAGAAAGGGAGGAAGAGAGAAAGGGATTAGGACAATGTGCCAACCCCTGGAACGGTGGTAGAAATGTGGTTACTAGAGCCCTTCAGCTGTCCCCTATGCACACGTGCATGACAAAAAAATAAATAAAATATACTTGTGAATTATATAGATGGGCTGGGATGATGGTTTCTAGAAGGGAAGTCCAGACAATGAAGGGACAGTGGAGGACTATCTGCTAGTGCTACATGTTACTCTAGTGTAGAAAACCTCTGCCATCTTTCTAGGTTGGATGTGTAGTTCAGGTTAGCAGCCATGTTTGGGACCTCTGGCACCACTGGAGGGAGCTCTTGGGGGTTGAATTTGCTTTGTAAGTAACCTCTCCTTCTCAGCTGAGAGTAAGAGTCTGGAGTACAGTAGGTACAAAACTGGGAAGGAGTGGAGAAGATAAAGAAAGGAGAATGCCATACTGAGGAAGAACCATGTCAAGTTATTGTGTGAAAATAAGTGTCTTTTGATCCTGAGATTGGTGTTTGCTGCATTTGTGTCGAAGATTTGGAGTGCAGGTCACCCCACATTGATCACATACATACATTATGCTATAGTTGTTACACTAGAATCTGTGTTCGAAACAAGAAAGAGAGGATAGTAACTTCAGATCATACTTCGCAGTGACTCTACATAAGCAAAAGTGTTCTTGACAGTTATCCATGCTCATTAGTTCAGGGAATCCTCGCTAGAATAGTTCTTCTTTTGAGAGTAATTAAAAAGGTGCAAAATATAATAAAACTGTGAGTCTCTAAAAAGTGTTATTGATTGTGAAAGCTTGGCGGCCCAGAAATGTCTTTAGTATTTCCTATCATAACTTGTAATAGAGTTAAACTTTATGTTGGCTCCAGTCCTGTATAAAGGGAGCTACGGGGCTAGTTAGCAGACATTGCAGCTGTTTTTGCAAAGGCAAATTTTTTTCAGAAAGTGTTTGGCTGCCAGATGAAAAGCCATGTTCAGCATCACTCAGCCTCTTCAGGAGAACCAGGCAAAGTGTTTGCAATTGGCATTTCATTCTGTATCGACAATTGTATATAGTGATCATGAAACACCATCTAGTGGACATTTAATGTTACTGTGGTAAGTTTACTCCTAACTATAAGAAATTAAGATTTGCCTGTATTTTTGTTAAAGATCTGTTCTTCTATTCATAGGCAATGATAAATAAGAATGATACCTGCCAAGGTTATGCCTGTATCCTTGGATGGTTCAGAAATCCAGTCCTTCCGAAAAAGATCTTGGGAAACTGGGAGGCAAGAAGTACTGTTTAGCTAATTATTATGGTTGTTGCTTCTTTTAGTTAAGTCTGGAATATTTAGATAGATAGATAGATAGATAGATAGATAGATAGATAGATAGATAGATAGATAGATAGATAGATAGATAGATAGATAGATACTTTATTAATCTCTAAGGAAATTCACCATATATATATATATATATATATATATATATATATATATATATATATATATATATATATATAGTACAGGGTGGTCCAGATCTAATTATGCAATTTTCATTAGGCTATCACTTATTAAGTTTATTACTAAGAAACTATATCCAACTGAATGGAGGACACCGGGGACGTTACATGAAAAATCAGTGAATTAATTCAATGTAAGTCCATTTTCGTTTATTACAAGATACAATTCTTTTGTATTCTATTACTGCATTACATAAAAAGTTGCATAATTAGATCTGGACCACCTATATATATATATATATATATATATATATATATATATATATATATATATATATATATATATATATATATATATATATATATAAATCCATTCTGATAGACCAGTTTAGATATATATACTGTCACACACGTGCAAGTAGGAGGCAGCTAAAGAGCCTGAGTAATAGTAATATCACAACAGATCAGGGGGTGGTGAGGTGTGCTGACTGTCTTTCTCAGTTCCTTGCAGACCATTCCCGGGAAATCCCACCAGGTTCTGCCGCCCTCGATGACATCACTTCTGGTCCCGATGATGACACTTCCATTTTTTTCAGCACCTTTAACAAGTTTGACCACCCTAACCCACTCTCACCTCGGAGTGCTGCACCCTCCACCCATCCTTCTGCTGATACCAGCATAGGACAGAGTTTCCCTCCACCCACAATTACAGCAGCCCAGGTAAGCAGAGAGCTCAGGAGATTTCATGCCAGCAAAGCAGTGGGTCCAGACGGAGTATCGCCATGACTGCTGAAGGCCTGTGCGTTGGAGCTGGGGTGACCTCTACAGTGCATCTTCAACCTGAGCCTGGAACAGGGGAGAGTCCCAGGGCTTTGGAAAACCTCTTGCATCACCCCAGTCCCAAAGGTATCACATCCTAGTGAGCTGAATAACTTCCAGCCTTTCCCTTTGACGTCACATGTGATGAAGACCATGGAGCGGCTGCTGCTTCACCACCTGTGGCTACAGGTCCGCCATGCCCTCGACCCTCTGAAGTTCGCATACCAGGAGAAGGTGGAAGCGGAGGATGCCATCATCTATATGCTACACTGATCCCTCTCCCACTTGGACAGGCAGTGTTGTTTGGTGTTGTAAGAAGTATGTTTCTGGACATCTCTAGCGCCTTGAACACCATCCAACCTCTGCTCCTTAGGGACAAGCTGACAGAGATGGGAGTACAGTAGATTCATACCTGGTGGCATGGATCGTGGATCATCTTACAGACAGACCTCAGTATGTGCATCTCGGGAACAGCAGGTCTGACATTGTGGTCAGCAACACAGGAGCGCCGCAGGGGACTGTACTTTCTCCAGTCCTGTTCAGCCTATATACATCAGACTTCCAATACAACTCGGAGTCCTGCCATGTGCAAAAGTTTGCTGACGACACTGCTATCGTGGGCTGCATCAGGAGTGGGCAGGAGGAGGAGTACAGGAATCTAATCAAAGACTTTGTTAAATGATGCCACTCAAACCACCTACAACTGAACACCAGCAAAAACAAGGAGCTGGTGGTGGATTTTAGGAGGCCCAGGCCCCTCATGGACCCCATGATCATCAAAGGTGACTGTGTGCAAAGAGTGCAGACCTATAAATACCTGTGGGTGCAGCTGGATGATAAATTAGACTGGACTGCCAATACTGATGCTCTGTGCAAGAGAGGACAGAGCCGACTATACTTCCTTAGAAAGCTGGCGTCCTTCAACATCTGGAATAAGATGCTGCAGATGTTCTATCAGACGGTTGTGGCGAATGCCCTCTTCTATGCGGTGGTGTGCTGGGGAAGCAACATAAAGAAGAAGGACGCCTCATGCCTGGACAAACTGGTGAGGAAGGCAGGCTCTATTTTAGGCACAGAGCTGGACAGTTTGACATCCTGTCAATCATGGAGAATCCACTGCATCCACTAAACAGTATCATCCCCAGACAGAGGAGCAGCATGCTGTCACTGTCCTGCTCCACTGACAGACTGAAGAGATCGTTCTTCCCCCACACTATGCGACTCTTCAATTCCACCCGGGGGTAAACATTAACATTATACAAAGTTATTGTCTGATATACCTGCATTTTTATCAATCTTTAATCTTTGTACGTGAACTTCCTCTTGGGATTAATAATCTATCTATCTATCTATCTATCTATCTATCTATCTATCTATCTATCTATCTATCTATCTATCTATCTATCTATCTATCTATCTATCTATCTATCTAAATACCAGCTATTTATGAAGTAGGACTATTCTGATCATTCTGATCCCTGATCAACATTCAGAAAAAAGAGCACAACTCTTTTCCTCCATAAAGAGGATCTTCCTTTTAGGCAAACAGGACTATTTTACTTTGTGATGCAGATCACCCTTTAATGAAACAGTGCCAATAAGGAATACCAGAAATGACAGTGCAGCTGCCAGTCAATGACAAACAAACATTTCATGAGGTGAAACAATGGGATGTACTGCAGCTCCAATCAATCCTTTCTGATAATTCAGCTTTTGAGAACAATCTGTCATAGGAGATGACAAGAGGGAGCTAGAGAGGTTCGCACAACAAGCCAGGGAAGGACAGAGTGGGGTGAGGTATCTGTGCATGTGTTTTAAATAATGAAAGAAAAAAGTGGTTTGAAATCGAGAACCCCCAACCAAGACAACTTACAAAATAAAACATAACTGACAGGCATATGCTATTTGTATAAAATACTAGCTGATTACCCAGTGACTTCGCTCACTGAGTGCAAGGGAAAAAAATAAAATGTAGTATATAAATTATTAAACAGTAAAACATTAACATTTAAGAAGTAAAGATACATTGAGCACTACTTAAATGCTTTAGGGTAAAGTACATTTTAAAGGTGCTATAACAAAACAGGTAAGTAGTACTAACAGCAGCTTAAATGTATTTCGATCATCTCTCGGTAGGAGATCCCTTGTGAAAGGCACTGCACGACCAGTGTGGTATAGAATAACATTTTGTATGTGATACTCCAAATGTCTGCCTGACAACGTTACACTATGTGCCTGTGATTTAAGAGAAAAATTATTCTGAGAAATGTGGACGCTGCCGTTCTGTGCTTAACGGGAAGAAGGTCCAAGCAATTCCTAAGACCAATACTTTACATGAAGAGGTCGGTAAATCTTCTTAGATGTAAACCCTACATGTTGTTAAAAGAATTCATCACAAAAGCAACCTTGAATGTTGTGGGGTTTTAGTGACCCGAACTCAACATAAAGGAGAGTAAGTTACAAAGAGAGTCTTGCTTCGATGGCGCCGATTACACTCATTTGCAAAGATTCCCACTCTCCCAGGAGCCGACAGGGAACTCGAAGTGTCACAAACAGTGCGAGAACAGAGGACGCTGCCCGAAACTGTGAAGCTCTCAACCCGCTGGAGGAGCCCGACATTCCACGCCTTTTATCATTTACTTTGTTCTCACGACCCATCGCCGCTGAAGGCGATCTTGTCTTCACATTGTTTACAGCTCGGAGCAGTTAAAAAGTAGAAAGACGCAAAGCTGTTTTCCTCATCTCTTCTACCATAAAGTACAGGCAATTAAAAAAAAGTTACAATGTGGCAATTTCCGCGACAGTGACGTGGACGAATAAATAAAACTTCTCTGTCAGAATGCGCTTGGCGGTGGAAGGCTCAGCGCTGGAGTCCAGATAGGAGGGCTGGGAGAGGGCAACGCGAGGCGCACTTCTATGGGATAGATCAGCGTGTTTGTATTTATTTCTTTTCAATATCACTAAAATAACTCTCACACAAATAATAACAATTCGTAAAGACGATATAAAAATGGCGTCCACAAACGAAGTGATTAGTTCCTGTATTATAATATGTTCTGTGGTCATACGTATTTTCCGTTTCAAACGCGAAAAGAATTTTATATATATAGATGTACAATAATGATGCTGAAGCATTGATGAAGTGAAATGGTGATGCTAAATTTAGGTGGCTATGCTGTGCCTGCCCTTAAATCCAGCCATTCTATTCAAACTAATGTACAGTATATATCTGAACTGAGCTATATATACAAACGGATATATCTCAACCTATACATATATCTGAACAGTTGTATCTGAACCAATGTATATATCTAAACTGATCTATTTAAATCAGTTCAATATATATATATATACATTATATAAACCAATGTATCTCAACCAATGTATACTGTATATTGAAACCAATGTATCTAAACCAATATATATATATATATATATATATATATATATAGTCCTGCGGTGGGTTGGCACCCTGCCCAGGATTGGTTCCTGCCTTGTGCCCTGTGTTGGCTGGGATTGGCTCCAGCAGACACCCGTGACCCTGTATTCGGATTCAGCGGGTTAGAAAATGGATGGATGGATGGATATATATATATATATATATACTAGCAGAATACCCGCGCTTCGCAGCGGAGAAGTAGTGTGTTAAAGAAGTTATGAAAAAGCAAAGAAAAAATGTTAAAAATAACGTAACATGATTGTTAATGTAATTGTTTTGTATCTCTTGTGGAGCCGACCCGGACACAGACAGGCGGACATGTTGTTAAAACACCACCACACGTTTATTTACACTATATACAATAATTAGTCACAAAGACCCCAGTCCATTGGTCACTCAGACCCCAGTCACGTGCACAAATACCCCAATCACACACAGTCCTGGCCACAATGCCTTTTCTTCGGGCCGCCTCCACAGCTCTCCCCAGGTCCCCTGAGCAACCCGGAAGGCAACCCCCACGTGATCCAGGGTGGGCACAGACCCACATCCGGTCCCTCATGATGTCCCGGCCGGGTCATGGCCCCTGGCATCCCTGACAATATATATATATATATATATATATAGCAAAATACCCGCGCTTGGCAGCGGAGAAGTAAAAAGAAAAGTAAACATTTTAATAATAACGTAACATGATTGACAATGTAATTGTTTTGTCATTGTCATGAGTGTTGCTGGCATATATATTGTTGTCAGATATATAAGTTGTCAGTTATAATCATCAAAATTAAAAGAAATAAACATTTGAAATACATCAGTCTGTGTGTAATGAATGAATCTAATACACAAGTTTCACTTTTTGAATGGAATTACTGAAATAAATCAACTTTGTCATGATATTCTAATTTTATGACTGGCACCTGTATATATATATATATATATATATATATATATATATATATATATATATATATACTGTATATATACATACATGTGTACATACATACATACACACATATACTATGGGGTGCCAAACAGGCAAATACATTGATTTTCTGAATATATAAAGTCGGCGTCAGAATATATAAAATCAAAACTTGAATACATAAAGTCACTATTGGAATATATAAAGTCAAAACTTGAATATATAAAGTCAGCGTCAGAATTTATAAAGTCATTCCTGATTATATAAAGTCAACATCGGAGTATATAAACTCATTTCTGAATATATAAAGTCAAAGTCAAAATATATTGATTGAAACGACTCTGAACTGAACTAAGTTAACAAAAACGTATTCAGAAAAATAAATTAAAAACACTGTTCGGTTAATGTTTTGAAAATGATGCATGTGCCCTGCCCAGGATTGGTTCCTGCCTTGCGCCCAGTGTTGGCTGGGATTGGCTCCAGCAGACCCCCGTGACCCTGTGGTCGGATTTAACGGGTTGGAAAATGGATGGATATTCCAGCAACTGACTTTGTATATTCCGACGCTGACTTTATATATTGAAGTTTTGACTTTATATATTCCAGCGCATACTTTATATATTCAGACGCTGACTTCATACATTCAAGATTTGACTTTATATATTCCAGCGCTTACTTTATATATTCCGAAATATTCCAACGCCATCTTTATATATTCAAGTTTTGACTTTATTTATTCCGACAGTGACTTTATATAATCAAGTTTTGACTTTATATATTCGGGAATGACTTTATATATACAAGTTTTGACTTTATATAGTTAAATTTAGTCATCATTGCATAACTTTTTCTTTACCATAGAAATTTAAAGACTAAATTCAACTTCCATTCCTACCAAAGATATTTCTGTCGACTAAATAGAACCTACTTATATCCAAATTCGAGCTATTGAGCTGTCGCCTGCCTGCCTGAATAAGTCACCCTCGCTTCGCTCTTACTTTTTTTCCGTTCATTTAATCATGGCTAGTGGAGGAAAAATTATAAAATGGAAAGAGGATTACAATGAGTATGGCTTTACCAAAACAATTATTGATGGCGAATCGATAATTCATAAAGCTTCAAATGGTGATCTGTTTTTCTGTGTTAACCTCATATTTTTTCATACTTCTTCTCAAACCAAGGGGGTGCGAGGCTAAAATGAATCAGGAAGCGCTGATCAATGTAATCGGTGTACCAGGAAATTATGCATTGACAGAGTTCCCCTTTGTTTGGAATGCAAAGTGTGATTAAATGCATTATTTTTTAACGTGTTATGGAGCACATGCATCAAAGCTTCTCAGCTGTGCTTGTGCTAAGAAAAGGAAACATTTTAAAAATAACGTAACACGATTGTCAATGTAACCTTTTGTAAGTAGTGCCTGGAGGATTCAGTGTGGAGAAACTCTAGAGACAGCGTGTGTATTAACTTGTGGATTTTTCTGTATTTAGTGGCAGCTTTACAAAGTTGGTTCCTCAAGACGGCGTTAGCTGCAGAGCTCAGCTCACAGCGAAATGAGGTGAATTGGAGGGGAGATGATAACTTGACTCCCCCACCCGCCTTAACTGTCAATCCCCCACAAACACAGTCTCTCGGAATTTGCATAAGCACAGCCCCTCACCTGCAATTTTAACTTAGTTACAAAGTGATCAAAACTCTCGTTTATATCCTGGGTCCTCTCATTAAACTTGTATCCCGCATTACCCATGGGCATGACAAACGCCAGCGGCAGCCTGTCTATGCACTTAATTTAAACTTTAGGTTTACACCGTGCTTTGTTTCCGAAGTAGCAGCACTCATGAATATGGTAGTATAGGTCACTCGCACGGTTCTTATTGTTTCGCTGCCTTCTCAATTATATAATGCATGTTTTCTTCAGCACTTTTTGGAGCTCTTCATGGTTTTCTACGCACTGCGTTGACAGTCAGTTCACGTGATTACGTGGGAGGCGTGATGATGTCACACGAAACTACGCCCCCACAGCTTTCGAGCTCCACTCCATTACAGTATATAGAGAAAAATAGCTTCCAGTTATGACCATTACGCGTAGAATTTCTAAATGAAACCTGCCCAACTTTTGTAAGGAAGCTGTAAGGAATGAGCCTGCCAAATTTCAGCCTTCTACCTACACGGGAAGTTGGAGAATTAGTGATGAGTCAGTGAGTGAGTGAGTGAGTCAGTGAGGGCGAGAGTGAATTTTAGGATCTAGGTCACTTCTCTAACCAAGGCCCATCTCCGATAGTTGCACAGTTTGGCCATTTGGAAGAGTTGTGTTTGTTCCAAATTTTTCAGTTATCCCTTGTTTTATGCCCTGATACACATTGTTAGCTGTGGGACCTTCAATAGACAGGTGTGTGCCTTTAATAGTTATATGGAATCAAATTAATTAACCACAGGTGGACTCCAAACAAGAGTTAGAAACACCTCAGTGATGATCAGTAGAATGGGATCCAACACTTGTGACAATGTGATATTTCAGTTTTTTATTTTTAATAAATGTGCAAAAAGTTCTAAAATTGTTTTTGCTTTGTCATTCCGAGGTATTGAGTGTTGCTTGATGTGAGGAAAAATGATTTTAACATGATTTTAGTATAAGGAGGCAAAATAACAACATGTGAAAAAAGTGAAGAGTGCTGAATACTTTCTGCAGGCACTATATTTCTGGACTGAATGACTAGTCAGATATGCAATTTGTAATATCCATCCACTGTTACGAGAGAGGTGTCCATTAAACTTTGGTTGCCTAAATCTCTTGCCAGTTCATTATAGAGAACATTCATACAACCTGCCACACCAGACAAACATGTTTTTACAGATGCCACTTGAGCTAATATGTGTATAAATGAAGGAAAAGTCATTAGTGTTGGTTGTTTGGCTTCTTTTTTTTTCTTTTCTGTCAGGATTTTGTAGTATTTTATTAGTTTTGTTTTTATATACCCTGCTCCCTTGTTTGTCCCCTGTTGTTTGCGTGGTTTGTAATTTCTCACATACAAGTTGTACTTTCACAAATACAAGCACCTTTCCTCATATTTACTCATTTAGGATCCTGACATTTCCTTGTTGAACACACTTGCAGCCCATGGGGCTCCTCTGTTCACTGCAAAAAATGAAATCTAAGCCAAGTAAAAAGTATGTATGTATTCATTTATTATAAAGTTTATTGATTTTATTGTAATCATTCCATACAAATAGATCAATTTTTACAAATAATAGGATTTAAAACAAATCAACTCCCACCCCTGAGGAGAGCACGGCCAACGGAATAAAACTTAAAGCTTGTAAAAATACATAAACTGATGAGTTTAATAGGTGGATAAAGATAAATGGAGAAGAAAAAGAAATGATAAGACAATCTATTTCCTCAGTGCTTTAAGAGCTTATTCTAAAATATTATTGATTAGATCTTGCCAGGTTTTGAAAAAGTTCTGCACAGATCCTCTGAGAATTAGATTTTTTCCAGTTTCAAATAGTATAAAACATCAGTTACCTACTGACTTAAAAGAAGAGAGTCAGGATTCATCCAGTTTAGCAAAATAAGTCTGCGTGCCAATAGTGTAGTAAAGGCAATCACAGTTTGTTTGTCCTTCTCCACTTTAAGCCCATCTGGAAGAACACCAAACACAACTGTTAGTGGGTTAGGAGAGATTGTGACACCAAGGCTGTCTGAAAGGCACTTAAAAATTTTTGACAAGAACGATGTTAATTTGCTGTAGGCCCAAAACATGTGACCCAGTGAGGATGGGACTTGATTGCAGCGTTTGCAGGTTGGATCTTGCCCAGAAAATATTTTGGAAAGTTTTAGGCGAGACAGATGTGCTCAATATATAATTTGGAGTTTAATAATTGTATGCTTTGCGCATATGGAGCTCGAGTGAATTCTGTGCATTGCTACCTTCCACTCCTTTTCTGATATATTGAGTAAGAGATATTTTTTCCATTGTCCTCTTGGATCTTTGAAAGGGAGGGACTGTAAAATAATTTTATATATTGCAGAAATGCTGTCTGAGTCCTCAAAACTGAGCCATATTTTTTCCAGCATAGAGGAATAGGTGTGTGATGAGGAAAATCGGGCAGGTTCTGTTTAACAAAGTTTCTAATTTGAAGATAGTGAAAAAAATGTGTAGCTGAAAAGTTAAATTTGGAATGTAATTGTTCATAGGATAGATAGATAGATAGATAGATATAGATTTTAAAGATTCCTTTTTCTGTCCTTGCGGCTTACAATGGGGTTAATAGATACACGAGTCCATAGGGGAATGAATAAACCTTAAAACTTACTGAATACATTTCAAGCCAAAAATGTTATTGAGTATTGATCCTAGTCTCAAGATTACACATATTTTAAAAAAAGAGTATCCACGTTGTATTAAGAAGGAAAAAAACACAAAGCAAAATGTTTTTGCAACATTCAGAGATCTTCCACAGTATATTTCAAGGCCAGGTGCTGTCTGTTATTGCTAATCTGTTATTGACACTGCTGAATGCTGATACCCAGATATGATTTGTGCACTCTGTTCTGTAGACAATGAAAAAATAAAAACTGAAAATGTCACGCTTCAGATGGCTTATGGTCTCTCACTCTACAGAAGCTCATTTTGCTGTCTCAGTAGTTGCTTCCACCACCTGATGACCTATGCTCCCGCCTCACTCTGCTCACCCAGGGTCAGGGGAAACCCATATGCTACTCTTTCCTCTGTCACCTTGAGAGCGGTTTTGCATTAGGAGCTTAACCTCATTGAGCATTTTTTTAACCAAATATGTAAACTGTACTAGTAATCTGTCATGTGAGGTACAACGAATTGAGAACCCAAGCAAGGTCATAGTTCACAGGCTCAGCAAGGCCTGTGTCTGACATTTACATTCCACTCCCCCAAACAGTGATTCCTAACATTGCACCAATTGTCGCTGTCTAAGAGTTCAGTTTGTGGATGTCACTGTTACTGTTATCCCTGGGTTATGAAGCAGCAATCTTCAGATTACAGAGAAACACACATATAGCTTTCTTATGAAGCTAAGTGAGAGTGAAGATCCTACTACTCATCTGATAAAACAGCTTTAAAAGTGCAAACAGCATTCAGCGATGCAAGGCTAGCCATTCTTCCAAGCTCCTAACTCCTACACCCTGGTAAACTGCTACAGCTGATTTCTGACAACAAACACATCCATCCAACATGAAAACTTACTAACACTGTATCAACTACACTTTTGTGGATATACGATTAGGCAAGTTTATTAACATCACAGGACCAAAAGCCTATATTCTGTGGAAGAAACCCCCTGAGGAAGACAGGAATAGTTAGATTAGATTTTTACACAGTCACAGATGAAAACATGGATTCTACGTTGCAAGGCAGAAGAGTATACTTTTCAGTCAGCTTATTTTTATATTTTCTTACTTTCCTCCTTCCCCTTACTTATTAAACAGCATGATATTGTTTATCTAAGCATTTCATCTTATCTTGCAGAAAATTGACCATCTGTTTCTTATTTTTGTGTACGTGTTCTAATAGACACACTCCTAATGTTAGGAAATTACCCTAGGTCAATTTACTTCACCCTGTCTTATGACAGGCGCCCGTATAAATAACCTTTTACTATAGCAAAACAGCTTTGTTCAGCTTTTAACCCTTCATTTCTTGCAAGTAGTTTTTTTTTTGTTTCTTTCACAATTCCAATAAGGAACATAGCATACTGCACATCTGAATGGTCACTATGTAACGGTTGCTACATATTTTATTTGCTTTTATCTGTTTCTGCCGCTTGCTCCCTTTAGAATAGATATCCGAGGGAATGAGTGTCTTGGAGGATATCTCTTTAAGGGGAGCAGGGGGCCAAACCATGCCTGTGGGTCCTTGCCAAAACGTGCTGGTGTATATTGTAAGAAGGAGAACCGCATTTTAAGAGAAGGATTGCTTGAAAAGGAGCTGGGAAGGTGAATTAGCAAGGAAGCAATCGGTAAAGCAAATAAGGCTCCATAACTAGGTCAGTTAAGGCACACAGAAAAAAGAGAGGGTTAGCTAACCAGGAAAGGTCATCAGACTGCATGGTTTTACCTTGTATTTGTGATGCTTGCATCTCCCATAGAGGGATATTAACGCCAATACACCCGGGTGAGGCAGACTTCAGCATTCAATAAAAGAAACGTCGCCAAGCCGTTGAGATAGCTTCTTTTGTATCTTAACGAGTCAGTGGGATACTTTGGCTAGCACGCTGAAATTATCGGCGGAATTCCCAGGCTGGTTGGATACAAAGCTAAGCAAAGTCGATATAAAAGGGACTGGGGAATGTGTGGGGAGCGTGTATGTCCAATTTATATTTGTATATATTTGTATGAGTTCTGAATATTTTTGTGCTGTTTGTAAATGGTCATATTTCTGTTTTTCTTTGTTTTCTGTTTTGACGTTTTCTGGGGAGTGCATTATAGAGGGGTTCAAGGAGGTGGTCATATTAATTAGTATATGTTTATTTGTACCGGATTTGGGTAGGATTGGTTAAAGTTTTTTTATAGTTTTGTTTGGTTGCTTATAATATATATTCTTGTTTGTTTAATTAACTTAATTGTTTGGGTGGTTATTTCCTTTTTAAAATACATAAAGGACATCTCTATCAAATTGGGGCTAAGGTTCTGTCCGTTTCCGTTACCAATAGAATTAGTTTTTCCTAAGAGTAGGAGATTCACGTGTGTGTCGGGCTCATCATCTTGCTTTAAGAGGAACTTGCTACTCCATGCCAAGTGGATATGTGAAAAAACATTCAAAACAGGTTTTGATTTGTGTTTATTGGATGCACTATGAAGATCAAAAAAGACTGTGCATTAATACAGAACATTGGAAATCTTCGACTGACTGGATCATCATGCAGTACCTCACAAAACAATATATTGAGGAACAAGATGAAAACCCCAAACACACACTGAATTTTGCCTAATTCACATGTGTCTCTCCCCATTGTTCCTACTACTTCTTGTTATCATCTTCATTATCACATGAGGACAATAATTTTATAGTACACAAACAGCCAGAGTGACTAGTAGGGAATACCTGTCATTGGCCAGAAGTCTTTAACTGGCAAATTGTTACACTGGATTCAAATTCAACCCAAAACCCAGGATAAAGGGGCTCAGTGAATGAGGCTTTGAATGTGTACAGAAGAGTCATGGTGTCTGAGATGCTATAAAATGACAATAAACCAGAAGGAATGTCTAAATACACTCCTATTCTGGGGCTGTAAGATTCAGAGATTACAGTTGCTGTGTAGTTGTGACACACAGAATAACCATAATCAGAGCACCACAAACACCATGACATGTCATTATCTCCAATTCGACACTCATCATCTTCTCCTTTCCTGCAAATCCCTTTGTATGTTACTCCAATCTCAACCTCCCTTCCGTTCCATTCCACCTCCCAATAACTGCGGGTCCCAGTCAAAGCCTGTGCGCATAGAACCTGCTCCCAGTAGTCAAATCTGTCAGGATGGTCAGGATACTGGCTCTCTGCCCCATCATATGTGACCTTCCTGTTCCCTTCAGAAAGAGTGAGAAATATGTTTGCTGTGTTGGGGTCCAGGGTGAGGTCACAGGCATCTGAATGAGAAAAAGAAAATCAAAAAAGGTAAAAACACCCCTAAGAAGAGACACTAAGACACTAGGGTACACAAGAAGATACACAAGACACTATGGTAAGCCGAAGAGGACAGAAACAGTCAAACTGGATCTACACCTCCCATCAGGTTTTCAAATGCCATGTCTTGGAATGGTTTATTGATACAAGTAATTTACAAGATTAATACGTCTTGTTTTTTGTAATCATTACATGTCTTGAACCTCAGTTTTTTTCAGTAGGATATTCTTACACAGTTTTCAAGCAATAAAATGTATAAGTACAAATATATTTAAAAATGTGTGCAGATTGCTTATATTCCCTCTTTTGCAGAATAATAAATTAATGGGATCGGCTCTCCAGTATGTGTGACAGATGAACCCAGCTGAGTCAGATACTCTTATACTTATTTTTGTCTTACTTTTACATTTGTAGGAGATGTAGATCCCAGACTCCTATGTGGGGTGCCTCTGATCTGGACTGGTCTGGCCCAGGATGCATCTGGCACAGAATCCATACCACATTCAGCACATCTAGACTTTATACAGCAAAAATGTCTAACACACCACTCTTCACACAGTTTGAGAAAATACTTTTTATTCAGTTTCTCAATTGAATTAGTCAATAACTTACATTGTAAAAATTCCTCTCGGCTTTGAGGTGGTGGAGATTGCAAGATGTAAAGAGATGTTTCTGCCCCTGAATAAAAAAAAAAATAATAATAATTATAATTCTTATAGAAAGTACTTCCATACTATGCAATACCCCATGTGTGAGATTTGAAAACATAAGACCTTGAACTTAAAGGTTATCATAAACTGTTCAGAGGTCTGTTTGTCATGCAAAAACAGCTAAAATAGTTTTCACCAAATTTTGCAAGTGTGTTACCATTAGACCAGCTTAAAACATAGGCTATATATGTCGTGTCAAGGAAAGGGGTTATATTAGAAGTAGGTAACCCAAAACCCAGCGCTGATATGGGGACTACAGTTCCCATTAGGTGGTAGAAATGAACTGTGGCTGTTGGAAGATTGCCTTTAGCATATACAAAGTTTTGTAGCAGCTGAAGCACAATCTGATCAAAGACCACAGGTATGTACAGCATTTTCTCATCATCTTATTTAAGTAACTCGGGGGCTCTGACCCTTGCTCGCTTTGCTCACCTACCTCCGGGTTTGGTTTACCGGGTATACAATTTAAAGAGATTGTTATTTTCATGGGAATTGTTATATATGTATTATTTTCACTTTTACTTTAAAACTTTTGTAAGAACAATACTTGTCCTTTATTTCCTGCCCCAGGCGTGGTTAAATCTCTCTCACAGGACGTATAATGCTGCTCGCGTTGTGAATGTGGGGTGGCTGAACGCACACTAAGCTGCTGCTGGCAAACTGCATGTTATGTTTGTCGCGCTGCGCATCGATCATTTAAAAGCCTGTACAGCAAGCCACTTCGTGTCTCTGTCGCCCATGTTGTGAAGGGGGGTGCTGAACGCACACTAAGGAGAAGCGGTCGGATCATCTGCTGGCTTGCTGCTGCTGCTGGCGAGCTTCTTGTTCTCTGTCGTTTGCATTGTGGGGGTTGAATGCATGCTAAGGAGAAGTGGTTGGATCATCTTCTGGCTTGCTGCTCCTGCTGCTGGCAAGCTGCGTCTTCTGCTTGTCGCTTGTCATTGTTTTAAGAGCTGGGAGCACATGGTGTCTGTCTTCCAAAAGCATTTCAGCTAACCTGCTAGGTTAGGTGTCCGTGACCTTGTTTTAAATGTTGTCTCACTGCCTTGTCTCACGTGACATTAAAGTGTCTCTTGTGGGACGTCAAATTGTCTTCCAAGAAGATTACATCTCGCCTCCCTAGTCTCCCTCCCAAGATATTTTTTTATAATAGAGAAATAATTTTCTATTCCTGGATTAGCACCTTAGTCTAAGAGTACATTGTTTTATCTCATTATGGGTTGTATTTAGACATGTTAAATATCACATCAAATCTAATGAACCTAATGTTGCTGTGGCAAGAACGTTTATTTTGGTCAATTCTGCATCCACCTACACAATGTACCCTAATTAATAGCTGAATGGTAACTTAACTAAAGATTTAGTAAGATCTGGCAGGTTTATTGACTCCAAAAACTGCGCCTTTCTGTCATAAACATTCAGCCGACTAATGACACAGTACCTCAACTATCTAAACCTGTGCCTCATGCCGATACGGGTTGGTTGATTTTCCCTCTTGTCTCTTAGAAAAGCTGCTGCTAATTTAGCTTTAATACAGGTTATGTTGACTGTCCCACAATTATAAAGGTCGAACATTTGCTGGCTTCTGGTTTTTAGGAATAGATGATCTCCAAAAATAGAGTTTCTTAACTGTGATTTAGGGGATCTACTCGACTATGGTTGTTAATTTTAATTTTAATTAGAAGGTAATTCTTGGTTTTAAAAAATATGGCATTTAGTAAGGTGACTTTTTGTTTTTCTCATTTTGCTGTGCTCCTCACCTCCTCTTTTACTGTTGAAAATTGCTATGTTCACCAATGTGCATTTAGTAACCACACAATCCTCACTTTTTCTTTTTATTTCTTTCTGAATATTTGATGCAAACAGCTAACCTTATCATGTACACAGACACTACCTGCACCAGTTTAGATACTTTATTGACAGCTGCCTTCCTAATAGCATTTACAGTTTTTACAATTGGTTAAATTCACTTCTCAATTCCAAGCTCACTTTTCCAAAACTCATTAATACATTTTACATTCTTTTTTTCTCATTTCATTTTACATTCTTTCTACACAAATTGCATTAGGCACTACATGTCTCCAAAATTCACGGGACACTTTTCTCACTCAAACTCAAAGACCAAAAGAACTCTGTATATTTACAGCCCCATTCTGTACATGCTTAAATATTCCTTTCAAAACTGTCAAACTTAATCTCAAAAGACAAAATTAATTGAGACAGTGTTTTCCTCATTTACACAGTTAAGTCTAAATTTAGTTTACAACACAAATTCCCATTTCACAACTGATTACCAATTTAGATGAAGATTTATCCATGTATTTTTATCCAGTGTTGCTAGGATCTCTAGAAAAGGTGGTGCCTTTGGCATGATTTGTAGAAACAATATGGACTCACCCGGACAAAGAAAGGTGGTTGGGAGAGGAATAAGATAGGGCGGGAGAGGAAGAGGAATGCATATGCATGGTGTAAGAGTACAGAGAGGATGATAAACGTTGATCGTATCATCAATCATGTCATAAATGATGAGCTCTCAAAGAGAAAGGCTGGGTTCAGAGTGCAGCAAAATCTGCCATGTTCTACAGTTGCCTCAATTATGAGAATTTTCCAGCAGGCCATTAGGTTATTTGTGCATTCAGTAATTTGGTCAACTACAGTTAACTTTGTTAACTCTTAAGTTTTTAACTATGCTACCGGTAAAGCTGGTAGAGTAATATTATCTTGCATTTGCCATGAAACACCTGTATGATCCCTAAGTCTTTTGGAATAATTTTCATGTACAAATGAGTCAAAAAACACAAAAAAAAAAAACTCTTTGGAAGAAGCATGTTCTGTTATTTCTGGCATAAAGCCAATTTAGAGTTTGGTAGTAAAAGCATCATACCTGCTGAAATACATGGGCATGGTATTGTGATGGTGTTTTGCTGCCATAGAATGTGCAAGACTTGCTATTATTTAAGGACCCATTAATTCTGCTCTCTTAAGGCGAATGTCTGGTCATCTGCCTATGACCTGAAGCTGAAGCATAATTGAATTATGCAGCAGGACAATGACACAAACTACAAAAACAAGTCTGAAGAAACAAGAATAAAATTTTCGACTGACCTAGTTTTGAACTCAATAGAGGTGCTTTTGCAGGACCTGAAGCAAGCAGTTCATGCTCACAAACTTACTAACTAAAGTGGTTCTGCAAGGAAGAGTTGGCTTAAAACTCCTCAACACTGATGTGAAAAACTAATATCAAATCAGAAGGCATTTAATTGTGATTATTGCTGTCTAAAGGTGCTACAACCAAGCATTAAAACTAACTTTCTTCCCGGAATAAAGAAAGTAATATTTTAAAAACTGTAGTGTTTGTTTACTCAGGTTCCCTTTCTCTGATTTTGCATTTTGTCTGCCACTCATTGTGTAAAATATGGAAAAAGGAAGATACTAAAGTTACTGTACCTGCTGGTGTGAACTTCTCTATTTTCCACTGCCAGATTTTGTCCAGGCATTTTTTAAGCTGGGACAGCTCCTTACTCACATTCTCAGTAGAGAAGTTTGAAGAGATAGTAAAACAAAGTGAATGTTTATCTTCAGGAGGGACACAGAGAGATGATAAATTCTGTATGAACAGAGAAGAACAGATAATCACAGAGAGGATATAAAATGACGTGGTCCAACAATTGAAGATGAAATAAGTGGATTTTTTTTCCAGAAACATCTGCCTCAGGCTGAGGAGACATCCTACACTTTGTTTCACTGGTTATGTATTTCAGCAAAGATTAATCTGATTAGATTCCCACATACATGTTAGCCTCACCTGGAGAAAGTGGATGTTGTCGTCTATCTCTAAAAGCTCAGTCAGCTGAGCATCTTTTGCCTTCAGGTCCTCGATCTCTTTCACCAGTTGCTCGATTGCTGCTTCAGCATTCCCCATTTCTCTGTTGTCTTGCTCTGTAATCCACTCTGTCACTTTCCTGCAGGTCTCCTCAATGCAGTTTATAAGATCAGCAAAGCTCTTGTTACTTTCCCACACTTCTTTGTCTGCAGAGATCTGATTGGATGAATGAAATCATTTTAGTGCATCGCCTGATAAGATGAACAGCATGATTTTAATTCTTATGTTTATTATTTGTATATTAACTTATTATTTCACGCTTATTTTATGAGTGATAAGTGTGATTAATGCTGACAAATCACAGCACCAGAGTCTTAATGGAGCTTGGATGTTCTACCCATTTTTGCATTGGTTTTATCTTTGAATTTAGGTTCCTTCCCACATCTTACTGATCATGGAGACTTGGAGTTCTTCACTGATGCACTGAGATGGATTCTCATCACAGATCCAGCTTTATTAAAGGGGAGCGATCATGATGTTCTACCATTTAACAGCAAAAGGTACACTTTCATACCGTATGAGAACCTTGACAAAATTTCAGTGTTAAACAATTGACGAAAAACAGATAATATTGAGCTCAATGCAATGAAAGGCACTCACATGAAAGCATGTTTTTTTGTTAATAAAAGACAGAAAAAGTGACTGTTACACTTTAAAATATGAAAACCAAGAAATTAACTAAGGCATAAACAAACTTATACATATGGCATGTAATGGTAGAACATATTTGTATGTAAATCATTTGCAAAATGTTTTTAAGGTTATGGATTAGGAATTATTGATAAATGTAGTGCCAGCTTTCTTTGTGATGAGGACCTATGTAGCATTTTACATTTTTTTTATAATAGAAAATAATGTCTGTAATTCTCCATGTCAACCAGTGAAATGGCATGTACAGGCTTTTAAAGATTTGAAGAGAAAGAGTTTCCATTTCTCTCAATTTTAGCTCATGTTTGAGATATTTTTATACCAAATAACAATATAAAAACCAAAACTATCTCAACTGAGCACATACATGACTATAATTTTCTTCAAAATGAGCTTTGAAAAACATCATAAACCCTTAGATTTGTTGTGTTTTTCTAATCTGCCTAAAAGAATGGCCTTCTGGTTGAACAGCTAAGGTTAGAATGCTTCTTAATGCTGGAGCTCATATTGAAAGATGGTGTGGTTATTCAGGTGTTTTAAGTAGCTTAGTGGTTAAGTATATTCGTAACATAAAAATCCCATTTTTATCAATGTTATTTAAATATATAAATGCAAACCATCTATTTAAGGGTACACGCACTTTGGCTTGCAGGATGGGCAAAACAGACAAGGTTTATTTCACATATAATTTTACTATTGCAAATTTGAAAAAAAATATGTTGTTTGCTGTTTCAAACAGAAGTGCTTTAGAATATATCATTTTTAAATTCCTAATTTGTGTTTTTGACTGTTCTGTTTTGGAACTCACGCACTGAAGAGGTTACATTATCCATATTAATGTATGTATCACTGTCTCTGCAAATGGGGATTTGGCTATAGAAATGATTCAGCGCTCTAATGATGACTTATTCTGACCCTGAAGTTATAATATGGGGTGAGTTCAATTATGTGCCTTTGGAATGAATAATGAAAAACTTTCATCATTATGTGTTATGTTCTGCTCATGGACACAACAAGCTGGACCTGCTTTATTCAAATGTTAAAGATAAATTATGTCAGTTAAGTGCCGCCGTGAGTGGCAGCATTTCCAGCAGCTCGGTGTATGACTTTATATTTCTACCTTTTTCTCTGTCTCTCTGATCACTCCTACCACTTTCTTTTATGTGGATTCATTTCCTGGACACTTTTTACTACTCGGGCATGGATTATTACACGCTGAGACTCGTCTATTCAGGTAGTCAACTTCAAGCGCTGAGAACAAAGGCCCGTGCCGGTGTGGTTCCCTATTTACCTGACGAGGTATGAAGGCCATATCTTCGCAGCAGAGCCGGTGCTAAGCTAAAGGCTAAGTGGCCAGCAAGGAAGTGGCGATACAAGCCTTCGGTGCCTTCTGTGATCCTGGGAAATATGTACTCACAACCAAATCAGATCAACGAACTGGCTGTGATGGTGAAAAATGTCAGGACCTACAGAGAATGCAGTTTGTTGTGTTTTTGTGAAACATGGCTAACGACTAACATCCCAGATGCTAACGTGGAGCTATCCAGGTTTAGCACAGTTAGAGCGGACAGAGACACAAATAACTTCGGGAAGCGTAAAGGAGGAGGACTCGCTCTCTATGTGAATACAAGGTGGTAAGCCACCTAGTTTTTTAAAAATAAAAGCTGTGCTCCATGTTCAAATCATTAGTTATAAAAAAAGCACCAATACTTCGAAGTCAGTAAACCTCTCACAGTAAAGACTTTCTAAGATCAACTGGTGTGCTCCTGTCATCACATACTATGAAGAGCTTTTAAACCACAACACAACTAAGAATTAGAAAGAAGGCCAACTGTCATTTTTGTCATGATAGAATTTGTACGCACAATGTAAAACAGTAAAGAATAACATATCTGAATAGATTTAATTGCATACCTCAATAATTGTATGCAATAGACATTTACTCGAGCCGTTTAAAATGTAAAGATGTCAGTTTTGGTAAGTTCAAGTGCTTTGAGCATCTCACCGTTGTTACTCATGGAGATTCTCAAGTTCTAGTATTATCCGTGTATAGACCTCCAAAATTAAACGCGTCTTTTTTTGAGGAATTCTCTGACTTAATGTCAGTTTTAATTACTAACTATGACACACTCCTAATAGTTGCCGACTTTAATTTTCATATAGATAATCAGTGTGACCTAAAAGTAAAAGAATTTATGAACCTCCTGGGCTCTTTTGATTTGAGACAACTCATAAATCAGCCTACACATCAAGCAGGTCATGCGTTAGACTTAGTGATTACTAAAGGACTTAAAGTTGATATAAAGCAGGTCATTGATATTGGTCTATCAGACCATTTTCTTCTACTTTTTAATATAGAAATAATGATAAAAAACACCCATGAGAAGCATATTGTTAAAAAATGCTTCTTTGACTCAGCAGCAGCTTTAAAACTTACAAACATTCTAAGCAATCAGTCTGTTTATAGTGCCAACTATAATAGCGAGGACAATGTAAATAGTAAGGTGGAAAGATTTAATACTAAAGTGAGAACTGCTGTTGACATAGTTGCACCTGAAAAGACAGTTAAAAAATCTTCTAGCATTGTTATACCATGGAAGACCCAAAGATTGATTTAAAGAGAACATGCCGTAGAGCTGAGCGTAAATGGAGGAAAACTAAACTTACTATGCACTATGAAATATTAAAAGTTAAAATAACAGAATACAATAACACTGTCCGTCTTGAGAGGCGCTGCTATTTCTCTAAGATTATAAATAACAATGCTAGTAATCCCAGAGTCTTATTCTCTACAATTGATCGTCTGCTAAACCCAGGTAACTCAAAGAAATGCTTCCTAAGTTCTTCCAGTAAAACCTGTGAGGCTATCGCTGTATTTTTCAACCAAAAAATTAATGATATTAAAAATAACATAGTATATCTCCCCAACACTAAGGATCCTCCTAAACCCCAGCATTCGGTTATAAACAAATTAAACTCTTTCACTAGGATAGATTTACCTGATTTACAAAAAATAATATCTCAATTAAAACCATCTACATGCGTCCTTGACCCAACACCAACAAATTATTTCAAAGAAATATCGGGCGTGCTAATTGATAATGTTCTTGACATAGTAAATTCGTCATTAGATATAGGGGTCTTTCCAGACTGTCTCAATCTACATGCTTCCATTAGGTCAGATTATCTCAGGGCACAACGTGAGCTACCACAGCTATGCTGATGACACACAGCTGTACTTATCAATAGCACCTGATGACCCCAATTCTCTTGAGTCACTAACACAATGTCTGACTTGTATCTCAGAATGGACGAATAGTAACTTTATCAAGTTAAATAAAGAGAAAACTGAAATCTTAGTGATTGGGAATAATGGATACAATGAGGCTATTAGAAATAAACTGGATACATTAGGATTAAAAGTCAAGATAGAGGTAAAAAGTTTAGGGGTAATTGTTGACTGTAATCTGAATTTTAAATCACATATTAATCAGATCACTAGGACAGCATTTTTTCACTTAAGAAACATAAGTAAAGTTAGACCTCTTATATCATTGAAAGATGCTGAGAAATTAGTTCACGCGTTTGTTTTCAGTCGACTAGATTACTGTAACGCACTCCTCTCAGGACTACCCAAAAAAGACATAAATCGTTTGCAACTAGTGCAGAATGCGGCTGCTAGAATCCGAACTCATTTCTCCAGTTTTGATGTCACTACACTGGTTGCCTGTGTCTTTCAGAATTGACTTTAAAATTCTGCTTATGGTTTATAAAGCCTAAAATAATCTCGCTCCATCTTATATATCGGAATGTCTGACACCTTATATTCCAAATCGTAACCTTAGATCCTCAAATGAGTGTCTCCTTAGAATTCCAAGAACAAAGCTTAAAAGAAGTCGTAAGGCGGCCTTCTGCTGCTATGCACCTAAAATCTGGAATAGCTTGCCAATAGGAATTCGCCAGGCTAATACAGCAGAGCACTTTAAAAAACTGCTGAAAACAAATTACTTTAACATGGCCTTTTTATAACTTCATTTTAATCTTAATTTAACTTAATCCTGATACTCTGTATGTTCAATTTCCTCATAATAACTACTCATGGTGGCTCTAAAATCCGTACTGACCCCTACTCTCTCTTCTGTTTCTTTTTCTGGTTTGTTTGTGGTGGCGGCCTGCGCCACCACCACCTACTCAAAGCATCATGATGCACCAACAATGATGGATGGATCAAAAGCCAGAAGTCTTTGTGACCATCATCATCAAGTCCTTCCATGAGAACCCTAAATCCAAAGAGGATTGTTTCATTTATGTTAGGTAGAATGCCCAGAGGGGACTGGGTGGTCTCATAGTCTGGAATCCCTACAGATTTTATTTTTTTCTCCAGCCGTCTGGAGTTTTTTTGTTTTTTCTGTCCCCCCTGGCCATTGAACCTTACTCTCATTCTATGTTAATTAATGTTGACTTATTTTATTTTTCTTACTGTGTCTTTTATTTTTCTATTCTTCATTATGTAAAGCACTTTGAGCTACTTTTTGTATGAAAATGTGCTATATAAATAAATGTTGTTGTTGTGGTTAGACCTCTTTATTATTTTATAATTGCCCATACTGTATTTTATTTGCCATTTGTAAACTGTTAAAAATCCAAAAGTTATTGTATTTGAGAATTGAGAAAAAAAACACTCATTGTAAAGTTGCCAAGTCTAGTCTGATACTCGTGACGATGTTTGTGAGTATATTCAATCCATAAGAAGTCAGTTTGCTTTCAGAAACACTGTGCGATCATCCATTGTGTATCTATTTTTTGAAAATCCAATGAATGAGAAACTTAGATTGTCTGTCTGTAAAATGCATTTATCCAAAGCTGTATCAGTGTTGCTAGAAGTTATTTAATCCTCCCAAACCTCATTAGCTCAATATAGACTGCACTCTTGTGTGACTAACAGCACTGCCAAGCTACTTAGAGACTGAATATGTAAAATACAAATCATCAAGCACGTCAGTCCTTTTAAACAACAATGACGAGTATGACCAGTCTGACATTCTGATGAGGGATAACTAATCTGCAGGAGTGGCACTGGAGCATCCCACAGAAGCTGCAGCGTCCCTTTTGGTTGCTAAATATGCAATATACATTTGCATAAAAATATACTGTATAAAAGATTCTATATATATTCGCATATATATTCTATATAATTTTCAATTGCTGCCAAATGCGCTTTATGTTGATGCGGAATACTTACTTGTTTTAAGTGTTTCAAATATGACATTCACAAACTAGTACGTTCATATTTTTAATGTGAATAATGCTATTAACATTTAAATATACAATGTCATCAGTCAGTCAGTCATTATCCTAACACAGGGTCATGGGGGTCTGCTGGAGCCAAACCCAGCCAGCACAGGGCGCAAGGCAGGAACAAATCCCAGGCAGGGTGCCAACCCACTGCAGGGCACACACACACACACCAAGCACACACTAGGGACAATTTAGGATCCTCCCTGTGTGGAATTTGCATGTTCTCCCCGTGTCTGCGTGGGTTTCCTCCAGGTTCTCCGGTTTCCTCCCACAGTCTAAAGACATGCAGGTTAGGTGCATTGGCAGTTCTATATTGTCCCTGGTGAGTGGGTGTGTATGTGTCTGTGCGTGCCCTGCGGTGGGCTGGCACCCTGCCCAGGGTTTGTTTCCTGCCTTGCGCCCTGTGTTGGCTGGGATTGGCTCCAGCAGACCCCCGTGACCCTATAATTAGAATATAGCGGGTTGGATAATGAATGGATGGATACAATTAAGATAGCAAACCCACAGAGTTAAAAAAAAGACAAAACAAACATAAACATTTACAGATATAGCAAAAATAAAACTGTTCATGTAACTATGACATTAATGCACTTTTATTAATGCAAAACAAGAGAATGAATAAAGGAATTATAATTCAAACAAAATGATATGTAAAAGGTAAAAATGATTACTTCTAGATTGTGAAACTGGTTGAAACAAAAACCTGCAGCTTGGATGTACAGGACTGAACCTGAGAACCGGAGCACATTACACTACAATACTAATAAATCATAGGGTAATAATGCTGTATATGTGTGTGCATTGAAGGGAGCATGAATAGTTGGTGTCTGGCCAATTGTGATGTGCCAGTGTTGACCAAAGTCCAGTTTTCAATTTCTGGTGCCAGTCCATCCCCAATGCCAGTGAGGAGCACTCTATCAAAGTGGGCTATGGTAAGTAATAGACTGAGGTCTGCAGTGCCAAAGGAAAGACTCAACAGTCTTAAACTAATGCCTCTTGAAAGTGAGACCCTTTAACAACTGGATTTTACAGGAATCATAAAGGAGTTAGCTACTAAGAACACTAGAATAAAAAAACCTATGAAGGTAAGGAGATTTATTTTACTATTGCACTATTTTATGTTCTGCATTCACCCGAGCTTTTGTGGATGTTGTGGAATGACTGGCCAGATAGCAGTAGGCAGCTATATAGACTTGAGGAAGTTTCCTTGTTGCTCATATTTTTTACTGTTTGCAAATGATTGCCACAGGTTATTCTTTCAGTCACTGTTCTTGATATCATACCGTTGATTTAAAAGCCAGATTGTTGTTTTACTGGGCATATGTCTATGGCCCATAATATATTGTTACATTGTTAATGTAAGTTAAATGCAATGTATGTGTCAAGAAATGTATGATCTGCTTTTCATGCTTGTGGGTCACTAACTGAAGGTAAAGTACAGAGAGGTGGGGCATTTGTAGTAACAGGAAAGTCATAGAGGGCCTAAAGGTAGCCTCAGGCGACAGGCTCCCAAGTTAGTAAATTTATTCGAACCCTGGTGACACCCTTTACGTGTTCTTTTATTCCATAATCTCTAGTGTGATTTTCTGTGATGTGGTGTGCTGGCCTGTTAACATCATTTCAACAGAGGCCCACTGAGTTTACAAGCTGATTACTAATGGTATGTTGCTTCAATTGTTTAAATTAGCTTATTGGTATGAGGGGCATCCTTGTGTGGCATTCCTTCTAGGAACAGAATTCCAAAATCTAAGACTTTATCAAGAACAACAAAAAAACCCATTGGAGAGATAAAAAGTATGAAAACAAACACACACACACACACAAGAATACACTAAAATCAGACTCTATGGCTGCTAGACAGGAGCATGTGATGTGGGGTCTGAATCAAGCCTAACAAGTGGGATGGCTTGTTCATGAACCCAGTGTCCAAAATTTCTTGTACAAGCACACACACACAAGTTTCTTTCATGCTCATTTTCAAATTCACTTATTCTGTAACCACCATCAAATGAAGTCTTTGTTCAACCTCCTTCTGGTTAAGCAAAAAAGGGCTACTTGGTCAAGATACAGTTAAAACCCACTTGGGGACCATGTCATGTAATCTGACATCGTCAAGGCAACAACATCCAAAAACTGCAGTTGTTAAGGATGGCATGCTATCTGACTCAAAGTAGCATTATACCTTCTTCTGTAGAGGCAAATGAAATTCTGCACAATAACTTGCTCGCTGAAGTGAATGCTGCTGCACTACTTACTGGGGAAGTAACATGGTGCAGAATCTGGCAGGTGTAGGTTAAAAGCTTGCAGATCGCCTGTATAGTGAATTCCAGGGTTAATAATGAAATATGCTCTTGCATTTTTCAAATCTTGTGACATAATCACTAGACTATACTGTCAGTTTAGCTAGCCAAGTGACCCACCACGAACCCTTCATCCATTTGAACTGCTCTCATTGTGTCATCCGCCCTCAGCATTTACCTTAATAATGTCTATAGCATCTCTGATCTCCTCTACTTTCCTCAGTCGCAGCTGGAGTTTCTTCTTAATTTCTTTTAGTGTTGCCTCTAGCTGGCTCTGTAAGTGGGAATAAAACTGTTTAATAAGAAATAACCATTTCAGATGAAACCTAATGTGTATTTATAATGTCTAACCATGTTATCCCAGGTAATTAAAAAAATAATAATTCTAACAATGTGACCCATAGATAATAATTATATCTTGAAATGCCATAAAGGTTTATAGTTAAAGTAACCAAGCATTTGTTTAACTAGCACTTGAACCTTAACTCCCATTACCTGGTTCTCTGCTCTCTGTGTGTCAGATATTACCACATCATGATCCCTGTGTTCAGTCATTACACATGAATGGCAGATGCCACTCTGATCAGTCCTACAGAAAACTTCCAATAACTTCTCATGCTTTGAGCACATTTTATGCTCCAGGTTTCTAGTTGGCTTCTCCACTTTATGTTTCTTCAGTGCCTCAGATTTCCTATGAGGCTGGAAGTGCATCTCACAGAAGGAAGCCAAGCAGGTCAGGCAGGTAAGGATGGCTTTCTGTTTTTTTGTAGGACATACATCACAAGGTATGTCCTCTGGTCCTGCAAAGTTGTCAAGTGAAGTAGAAATGAGTCTTACTGCCTTCAGTGCCTTAACAATATCAACCAATATGGCATTCTGGTGAAGCACAGGCCTTAAATCAAAGTGTTCTGCACACTGGGGACAGCTATACTCTTTACTCTGATCCCATTTTACTTCAATGCAGCTCATGCAGTAATTGTGACCACATGGGATAGTCACTGGTGCCTTCAGGATCTCCAGACAAAGAGAGCAGATAAACTGATCCTGAGAAAGAGAAATATTCACTGCAGCCATTGTGTGTCAGAGAGAGACACAATCTGACAGAGAAATTACTTTAGGGTGTGATTAATGTGTGACTGCTTCTGGTTCTAAATGTCATTCAGTGTTTCAAAATAAAAGCGTAGGTTTTTTAAAGTAAATGTGTGCATTTACATCATTTGTTGGATCTTCAAAAATTGTATTACCTTTATTCTGTTATTGCCACATCACTTCTTAAATAAAAGTACACTTTATTTCCAATTTGTTGGGGAATGGTATGGAAACAGAGCAAGTCAGATTCTGTGTCTTTCATAAAAAACATTATATTCTTCTGCCAGTAGATGGGGAAGAAGAGCTTTCTTTGTATGGAAACAGAACAAGTCAGAGTCTGTGTCTTTCATAAAAACATTATATATTTTTCAGCCAGTAGATGGGGAAGAAGACCTTTCTGTGTGAGGTGAGTCCCTGAAATAAATACAGAGAACAGAACAGCAATTTAGCAGTTGACAAAAATTTCATTATGTACAGTATCTTAGATATTGCAAGAGATGGAAAATTACAAAAAAGCAATGTACAACTACTACAATAAGTGAATATTTTAAAAATACTGTTTAAATAAATTGTTACAAGCTTAGCCTAAATTGCCTGTTTTATTCATTGCCTCAGTTAACACACTTATTTTTTCTCATTTTTTTCATATTGCAAGTTTTCATCTCTGTACTCATTTAAAATAGAATGCATACAAAGAGTGAAAACAAAAAGAAACAGCAGTGCCTTTGACGGCATGACAAATAAGCTGTTTGGACAATGTTAATGCGATGTCATTGCTTTGCTTTGGCAAGCAAAGGTTTCTTGTAAGTGGAAAGTAGGCATTTTCCAGGATTTTAGTTTGTGCAAGTACAAGAAGAAGTACTTTATGTGATTCTTAAGTATCACTTTGTTCAGATACGCTGACTGTCAAGTTTAGGCCAAACAGTTCAGTTCTGGGGACACTGGGGTTGCAGGTTTTTACAATCTGGGCATCATTGTTACTTTTCATTCATTTTACTGTTTAATTAGCTCACTTATTCTAAGAAATTCTGAAATATTTGTATTTTTTACCAGAACTTTAAATTAGACTAGATTAGATTATATTAAATAAACTTTATTAATCAATTAGAAACTGAGATGCATACAGCAGCAGAAACATAAAAAACAGGATACAGACTCACAGGACAGATAATACAGCCAATCAATCAACAATTAAATAAATAAATAAAAATAAACAACGAGTACATCAGGTAGAAGCATTAAATTGCCTGACAGCAGTGTGCAGAAAAGACCCCCAGAGGCACTTCATAGCACACTGTGATGGAATGAGCCCGTGGCTAAAAGTGCCCCAAGAGAGCACCACCTGGAGGGGATGAAAGGGATTTTTCATGATGGCATCAAATGTTGCCACCATTCTCCTTTCCACAACAGCTTCCAATATGTCCAGGGTTTGCCCTGTGATGGAGCAGGCTTCGACGATAAGTTTGTGCTTCTTCTGAGCTCAAATTGCTCCCCCAGAAGACTGCAGTGTAGAACATCACACTGGCTACTATGGACCGGTAGAGCATTTCCAGCAGTTTGTTACAAACATCAAAACACCTGAGTCTCCTTAGCAAGTCCAGTCTGCTCTGGCCCTTCTTGTACAGTGCCATAGTATTGTCAGACCAGTCAAGTTGGTTGTTTATGTGAATCCCCAGATACTTGTAGCTCTGCACCACTTCCACATCCTTTCCCTGAATGGTGACTGGTCTCAGAGGCTTCTTGGCACACCTGAAGTTCATCTACAGCTTTTTTGTATTTCTGATGTTGATTTGCAGGTTATTGTGTGAGGCACAGCTGTTATCTCGCTTATATAAGTCCTTCACATCTTTCGTGTACTCTGATTTGTCTCAATTATTAATGCAGCCTGTGATGAACGGTTCAACTGAAAATGTCTATAGATGGAAAGTGCTGGGATTGTGCTGGAAGTTTACTTTACCATATGCCATATATTTTGAAAATACTCTAAATTAACACCACCGTGGACAGAAATCTTTAAATACTTCTCAAATAGCCTCAGTGTTACAATCACTCTTAATCTATTACTGGAAGTACTTAGTCCATAGGGATAAATTGAAATCGTAATAGCCTGTACCACACATGTCAGCAATCTGGCAGATAAACTTTTGTGCAAAACCCTAATTCATGTAAAAAAGCAAAACAACAGAGGTGGATAGCGTAGCCAAAAATTGTACTCTAGTAGTAGTGTTACTTCAAAATAATATTCAAGTAGAAGTGAAAAGTAGTCATCCAAAAAATGACTCAAGTAAGAGTAAACAAAGTATTTGGTGAAAAGACTACTCAAGTACTGAATAAGTGTTTGATGATAATAAATGATTTATTTTTTAGAAATGTTGTAACAAGACAGACAAAAAAATAATGTGCAAATTCTGCTATTTCCAAATAATAAAATAAAAAATGAGTAAAAATAAATAACATCTTTACACAATAAAGATGCACAAATAACACAAAGTTCCAAATCTCAGATTTTCACAACAAAGCAAACAAAACTAAAATCCACAAAAAATGGATTTATGTAAAACTTACCGCGACATGTTTCCTCAGGTTAGACGTTAAGTTTTTGTATGCTGAAATGCCCATTTGTTTTGGCAGACACAGAAGACATCACATTATATAGCTGTACTTTTGCACTGTGTGTAAGCAAAACATGCTTTTTATATGAAACCAGTGGTGTTCATCCTCATCCTCTTCAGTTTAAGTATTGGATTCAGTTGCCTCTGCCATTTTTCATGTATTCTTTCTTTCCTTTTCCACTGTCTGTGAGGAGTTTGTGCCGCTATGTCGCCACAGTAATGTGTATGGTAATGTGACTGCATGGCTATGTCTAATTGGTGAAGCAGAGTCATGTAATTATTGTTACTATGTCTGATTGGTGAAATGGAGTCATGTGATTATTGTTACTACGTCTGATTGGTGAAACAGTCATGCAATAGATCCACTAGTGGCTTCTCTCTGGCAAAAATATAGTGTATCTAATGTGTAAATGGAAAAAAAGTAACGAGTCGAGTGTTCAATGTAGCGGAGTAAGAGTAGCGTTTCTTCTTCACAAATGTACTCAAGTAAAAGTAAAAAGTATGGTGCAGTAAAACTAATCTTAGAAGTACACATTTTTTAAAAAGGTTACTTAAGTAAATGTTACTCGTTACTACCCACCTCTGCAAATCTAAATAAAAAAAAGATATAAGTCATAACAAAACCAAGCCCAATATGAGAAAATAATCATGGTTGAGAGAAGAAGAGGGTCAAAACTGAAAGCACACAGATTTAGTATCTGTAGCTCAGATAAGGATTTACACTCATAGGTGTCCTTTTATCTCATCAAATCAATTAGTCATGTGTCTAATTTCAGAGGCTACACCCCTAGCAATGCTGGAAGCAACCATAACAATGGAAATAGACACTGGTGGTCTTTTTAGACCTAAAATCATACCGATTCATGGTAATTCAGACACAGACTTATATTGCTAAACTGAAAGAATCCCAAATTACCATCTATAAGTCAGTGGGTAAGCAATGTAAATATAATTCATTCTTACAGGATATGTCCAAACCTCTTTTAAAATGCATTAATATTATTTCAGAGAAAGCATGATGGGCCTATGATCAGTGTTTCCAGGTCTGTGTTTTTCTTGTTCAATTGAGTTGTTTTTCCTCAGTGTCCATGGGAAAACATGGACTTTAATGGACTGTGGTTTTTTGGGCTTTTTTTCAAACCCCCCTCTTCCACTCTGATAGCCTACTTTTCACTCATCAGTTACCACTTCCTCTGCCTTTCAGACCTTTATATGCATTTTATCACTCTCAAATCTCCAAGGAAGACTCTCCTTTGTCTTTTGATGGTACAGTGCATCTGGAAAGTATTCACAGCGCATCACTTTTTCCACATTTTGTTATGATACAGCCTTATTCCAAAATGGATTAAATTCATTTTTTTCCTCAGAATTCTACACAAAACACCCGATAATGACAACGTGAAAAAAGTTTACTTGAGGTTTGTGCAAATTTATTCAAAATAAAAAAAACTGAGAAATCACATGTACATACTGTAAGTATTCACAGCCTTTGCTCAATACTTTGTCGATGCACCTTTGGCAGCAATTACAGCCTCAAGCCTTTTTGAATATGATGCCACAAGCTTGGCACACCTATCCTTGGCCAGTTTCGCTCATTCCTCTTTGCAGCACCTCTCAACCTCCATCAGGTTGGATGGGAACCGTCGGTGCCCAGCCATTTTAAGATCTCTCCAGGGATGTTAAATCAGATTCAAGTCTGGGCTCTGGCTGGGCCACTCAAGGACATTCACAGAGTTGTCCTGAAGCCACTCCTTTGATATCATGGCTGTGTGCTTAGGGTCGTTGTCCTGCTGAAAGATGAACCATTGCCCCAGTCTGAGGTCAAGAGCGCTCTGGAGCAGGTTTTCATCCAGGATGTCTCTGTACATTGCTGCAGTCATCTTTCCCTTTATCCTGACTAGTCTCCCAGTTCCTGCCGCTGAAAAACATCTCCATAGCATGATGTATTTTGGACTTTCTTAGAAAATAGTATATTGTACTTGATGTATGTTTTTATTCTGGGCTAAATGTATATTTTTTTCAATAAATCATTATTACTTTAATAGACTGAGTTAGTTTTTGTCAAATTCGCATTTCCCAGTTATAACGAATTCCACTTAGAACAGGCAAATAGTGTCAATCCCATCAAACTCACTATAACCAAGTTTGACTGTAGTTGTATTTGCTATGTTGTTGTTATTATTATGTTTAATTGAATAGCACACCATTGTAATGTTTTGTTTTTCAGAAATAAAATCAATTATAAATACAAAAAGTTCTCCTTTAGTATTTTCTTTTAAATTTACCCTTTTCTATAGAGTGTGCCCCCTTGTACACAAATGTTGATGACACTGAACGTTAATGCGGAGTGATGAGTTTGGTGCCACATTGCTTATTTTGTAAGAAATGTTTGTAAATACACAAGTGAAAATGTCAGGGAAGTCACTGCTACCTTAGAGTACACAATGTGGTTTGAACCTGTGTTTGGGCTGCTCATAGATGAATATCAGCATTTTTAGTTTTGCCAGGTCAATGGTTTTCTCACCTAATTTGGCTATTTTTGATCATCGTTCACAGGGAAAAAATTGACTTTTCAGGTTGTGGTTTTTTGGACTACTTTTTAAAAATCAGTGTGGTATTTTGAGCTATCCCCCCCATTTTAACCAAAAACTTTCTGGTGTATCATTTTGTCTAAATCAGCTATTGGGCTATTCTTTGGGCAAATTTTCTGTTTTTACGCTTTACATGGGCTGTACATTTTTAAGGACCTGGCAAACCTGATTTGGATACTACAGGTTGAATGTACGTTATCTGAAACACTGGGCACTGATGAATGTTCCCTCTAATTTTTTTTTCTATTAGAGAGCAGATATGAATAACATATGAGCTGGTACTTACTTTTTTTGACCGATTGCTTCAATTCCTCTGTGAATTTCAAGGTACACACCAATGTACAAAGAAGAAGCAGGATTTCGGGACCACACGTTCTTTAACAAAGGTTGAGAGGTGTGATAACAGCTGTGCCTCACTTCCAAACTGCTGCACATGGTAGGGAGTGAATGGTGTGATTCAAACGCGGCTCTGATGCTCAGTTGGTGGCAGTTTGTTATCAGCCATTATCACCGCCAGATCGATGTGCAATACTGCGTTTTTGCTTATTCTCTGTGTACAATAACATTTAGGCAAAACACAGCACCATAGGTGGAGACTGAAGGCCTGCCATTGTTTAACAACTGATACAGGTACTCTGCTGATGCTACTGTGAACAAAAATTCCACAAATGTTTAAAACTATTGTATAAAACTACCTTCAGGCTATGTGTATGAAGTGTATGTGAAGCAGAAATAAATGTTGTGTTTACACTTATGTCCTATCCCTAACTGATCTTATTATGTATATGCAAATATTCTAAAATCTGAAATACTTCTGGCCTCAGGCATTTCAGATTGGGGCTGCTCATACTGTATTAAGAGAGCAAATACTGCAGGAAAGGGTAAATTAAAAACGGAAAAAAGAAAATGGCAAACATATAAATATTTATGTCTTTCTTACATATATTTATACCCCCAGATAACTAAATGATGGGACAACATACCGATTATAAAATTTGTTGGAATAAAAACCTGCAGCCATTGGAGTCCACAGGATTGAAATTGAAAACCACTGCGCTAATTAATCTTACACTTTTCACATCCATCTTATGAACTGTCTCAGTATCTGGGCATTTCTTTTAACAGAAAGAAGTGCTAAGAGTCTGAATTGTTAAAGGATTTTTTTAATTGCAAAATAATAAAATCTGTTTTACTTTATATTGCATATAGCAGATAACACTTTAAAAAATTTTAAATAACCTTTTGTTTTCATTTTTTTCCAAAGCACATATGAATAATACAAATAAGTAAAACACAAATAAAACATAAAATAATTTCAATGACAAATAGTTATTATGAAAAAATATTGCTTGAAATGCAATAAAGAGAGACTGTGAATATACATCTGCTGTTACCTCAGTCTGGATATTTGCTCAGTGATGTTCCTGGGATCATTGAGTGTTTCAGGTCTTTCAACATCATACACTCATACACTGTCCTCCAGGTGATCCCACTAGGGATGATCAGAGCTAAGCGTGTGCCCAGACAGTTAGGTACTCTGAACCCATGTCTCTCCTCTACTGAGCCACAACCATTTTGAAGCTCTTTCTCACACTTTGATGGTGCTGCGGATGGCTCTCTTCTTCCTCTCTCCTTCAATGCCCAAACTGCTAGAGGCTCTAACCAAAGAACAGGCCACAAATCCCCTGCACCCAACCTCTACTGGGAGACACCTAGCTCTCCATTGATGTGGATACTCAAGTACTTGTAGGAGTGGACCACCTCTATATCCGCTCCTTGAATAGTAATCAGGCATAGAGGCTCCTGGGTGTGGAGAACATCAATTACCAGTTCCTTGGTTTTGTTGATGTTCAGCTGCAACAAGAAGCAAAATTCTCCATCAGACTCCTATACTCGGTCTAATCCCCCTTATCATTACACCCCACAAGTGCAGAATCATCTGTGAATTTCTCCAAGTGGCATGACCTGGTGTTATATTTGTAGTGTGAGGTGTACTCCTCCTTGAACCGTCACCTTATCGTGGTGGAGGGGTTTGCGTGTCCCAATGATCCTAGGAGCTATGTTGTCCGGGGCTTTATGCCCCTGGTAGGGCCACCCAAGGCAAACTGGTCCTAGGTGAGGGATGAGACAAAGAGCGGTTCAACAAACCTCCAATGAAGAGCAAAAACTTTGGACAACGTTTTCCCTTGCCCGGACGCGGGTCACCGGGGCCCCCCTCTGGAGCCAGGCCTGGAGGTGGGGCTCGATGGCGCGCCTGGTGGCCGGGCCTGCACCCATGGGGCTCGGCCGGGCACAGCCGAAGAGGTAACGTGGGTCCTCCTCCCCATGGGCTCACCACCTATGGGAGGGGCCAAGGAGGTTGGGTGCAGTGTGAGTTGGGTGGTGGCCGAAGGCGGGGACCTTGGCTGTCTGATCCTCGGCTACAGAAACTGGCTCTTGGGACGTGGAATGTCACCTCTCTGAAGGGAAGGAGCCTGAGCTGTGCGAGGTCGAGAGGTTCCGGCTAGATATAGTCGGACTCACCTCGACGCACAGCTTGGACTCTGGAACCAATCTCCTTGAGAGGGGCTGGACTCTCTACCACTCTGGAGTTGCCCCGGTGAGAGGCCGAGCAGGTGTGGGCATACTTATTGCCCCCACTTGGAGCCTGTGCATTGGGGTTTACCCCGTGGACGAGAGGGTGGCCTCCCTCCGCCGGGTGGGGAAGGGTCCTGACTGTTGTTTGTGCATATGCTCTGAACAGCAGTTTGGGAGTATCCACCCTTTTTGGAGTCTCTGGAGGGGTTGCTAGAGGGCATACCTTCTGGGGATTCCCTCGTTTTGCTGGGAGACTTCAATGCTCACGTGGGCAATGACAGTGAGACCTGGAAGGGCGTGATTGGGAGGAATGGCCCCGATCTGAACCCGGCGGTGTTTTGTTATTGGACTTCTGTGCTCGTCATGGATTGTCCATAACGAACACCATGTTCAAGCATAAGGGTGTTCATATGTGCACTTGGCACCAGGACACCCTAGGCCTCAGGTCGATGATCGACTTTGTGGTCGTGTGTCGGACTTGCGGCCATATGTCTTGGACACTCGGGTGAAGAGAGGGGCGGAGCTGTCAACTGATCACCACCTGGTGGTGAGTTGGCTTCGATGGTGGGGGAAGATGCCCGTCAGACCTGGTAGGCCCAAACGTGTTGTGAGGGTCTGCTGGGAACGGCTGGCAGAGTTTCCTGTCAGAAGTAGCTTCAACTCCCACCTCCGCAGAACTTCAACCACGCCCCGAGGGAGGTGGGGACATTGAGTCCAATGGGCCATGTTCTGTGCCTCTATTGTTGAGGCGGCTGACCGGAGCTGTGGCCGCAAGGTGGTCGGTGCCTGTCGTGGCGGCAATCCCGAACCCGTTGGTGGACACCGGCGGTGAGGGATGCCGTCAAGCTGAAGAAGGAGTCCTATAGGACTTTTTTGTCCTGTGGGTCTCTGGAGGCAGCTGATAGGTACCGCAGGCCAAGCGAACGCGGCTTCGTTGTTGCTGAGGCAAAACTCGGGCATGGGAGGAGTTTGGAGAGGCCATGGAGAACGACTTTGGACGGCTTCGAGGAGATTCTGGTCCACCGTCCGGCGTCTCAGGAGGGGAAGCAGTGCAGTGTCAACACCGTATATGGTGGGGATGGTGCGCTGCTGACCTCGACTTCGACGTTAGGGTCGGTGGGAGGAGTACTTCAAGACCTCCTCAATCCCTCTAATATGCCTTCCAATGAGGAAGCAGAGCCTGGGGACTCTGAGGTGGGCTCTCCCATCTCTGGGACTGAAGTCACCGAGGTGGTCAAAAACTCCTTGGTGGCAGGGCCCGGGGTGGATGAGATACGCCGAGTTCCTTAAGGCTCTGGATGTTGTAGGACTGTCTTGGTTGACACGCCTCTGCAACATCGCATGGACATCGGGACAGTGCCTCTGGATTGGCAGACCGGGGTGGTGGTCCCCTCTTTAAAAGGGGACCGGAGGGTGTGTTCCAACTATAGAGGGATCACACTCCTCAGCCTCCCTGGAAAAGTCTATTCGGGGTTCTGGAGAGGAGGGTCCGTCGGATAGTCAACCTCGGATTCAGGAGGAACAGTGTGGTTTTCGCCCTGGTCGCGAACAGTGGACCAGCTCTTCACCCTTAGCAGAGTCCTGGAGGGTGCATGGGAGTTTGCCCGACCGGTCTACATGTGTTTTGTGGACTTGGAAAAGGCATTCGACCGTGTCCCTCGGGAATCCTGTGGGGGTGCTCGGGAGTATGGGGTACGGACCCCTGATAAGAGCTGTTCGGTCTCTGTACAACCGTGTCAGAGCTTGGTCCGCATTGCCGGCAGTAAGTCGAGCCCGTTTCCAGTGAGAGTTGGACTCCGCCAGGGCTGCCCTTTGTCACCGATTCTGTTCATAACTTTTATGGACAGAATTTCTAGGCGCAGCCAGGGTGTTGAAGGGGTCCGTTTGGTGGACTCAGGATTGGGTCACTGCTTTTGCAGATGATGTTGTCCTGTTTGCTTCATCAGGCCGTGATCTTCAGCTCTCTCTGGATCGGTTCGCAGCTGAGTGTGAAGCGGCTGGGATGAGAATCAGCACCTCCAAATCCGAGAGCATGGTCCTCAGCCGGAAAAGGGTGGAGTGCCCTCTCAGGGTTGGGGGAGAGATCCTGCCCCAAGTGGAGGAGTTCAAGTATCTCGGGGTCTTGTTCACGAGTGAGGGAAGAATGGAGCGTGAGATCGACAGGCGGATCGGTGCGGCATCCGCAGTGATGCGGGCTCTGCATCGGTCTGTCGTGGTGAAAAAGGAGCTGAGCCGTAAAGCAAAGCTCTCAATTTACCAGTCGATCTATGCTCCTACCCTTACCTATGGTCATGAGCTATGGGTAGTGACCGAAAGAACGAGATTGCGAATACAAGCGGCTGAAATGAGTTTCCTCCGCAGGGTGTCTGGGCTTTCCCTTAAAGATAGGGTGAGAAGCTCAGTCATCCGGGAGGGGCTCAGAGTAGAGCCGCTGCTCCTCCGCATCGAGAGGAGTCAGATGAGGTGGCTCGGGCATCTGATCAGGATGCCTCCTGGACGCCTCCCTGGTGAGGTGTTCCGGGCACGTCCAACCGGGAGGAGGCCCCGGGGAAGACCCAGGACACGCTGGAGGGACTATGTCTCCGGCTGGCCTGGGAACGCCTTTGGGATTCTCCCGGAAGAGCTGGAAGAAGTGGCCGGGGAGAGGGAAGTCTGGGCCTCTCTGCTTAAGCTGCTGCCCCCGTGACCCGACCTCGGATAAGCGGAAGAGGATGGATGGATGGATGGATGGTGTACAGTGTGAAGAGGAAAGGAGATAAGACTGTTCCTTGTGGTGCTCCAGTGCTGCTCATATCTATATCAGAAACACAGTCCTTGAGTCTCACACACACTGCAGTCTCCAAACAGATAGTCCATTATCCAGGACACCATAAGCTCATCCACCTTCATATCTCTGAGCTTACACTTAAACAGGGATTGCTGGATGGTTGGAGAAATCAAAAAACATAATCCTCACAGTGCTGCCAGCTTTGTCCAGGTGAGAATAAGCCTTGTGGAGCAAATGGATTTTTGCATCCTCCACTCCAATCTTTGTCTGATTGGCAAACTTCAGTGGGTCCAGGTGGTCTACCACAAGAGGTCTCATATAGACTAGGACCAGCCTCTGAAAGGCCTTAAGAAATCGAGGACTGACTCCATATGATCCCACAGCTTTTCCTGTGTGTAACCTCCTCAGTTGTCAGTTATGGACAGTCCATACTGGTGGTCAGAGGTGGTCACTGGCCATTCCAGTCGACGTGGTAGGAGTTGTTATGTACAGTAGAAGGGATGGTGTAGGAAGACTGGTCATACAAGACAGAGACAGGCAACAGCAAATTACGATGACAATGGTATCAGGAGTTTTTTGGAAATGTTTCAACCCTGCTTCTATCACGTTCTGAACTTTTTTTTTCTTTTGCTTTTTAGTGCCTCTCAAACATTGCATGAAATGTATACTAGTTTAGCAAGCCCACTAGAGGGCACTATATCACCAGGCAAACAGTTGTTTTAAATTGCAATAAAACATGTGCCTATTAATTCATTTTCTGAATCTACTTATTCCAAAACAGGTTTGTACAGGTGGGGCTCATCCCATAAACCTAAGGTGCAAGGCAAAAAAGTCTTGACAACTGGAAAATCACTCCATCATAGCCTTATTCATTTGAGATTAACGATATAAATATAAATTTGTTTTTAGAAAATTCATAAAGGCATTTGTAGTTTATTTGAGACATTTGTATTTGCTTTACAATACTTTATAGCTTTTATCAATCAGTTAGAGGCATTTCTTAAAACACTAACCCCATTCTCCAAACAGTGCCTCAGAACTTAACAGCATTAATGCAGTAAGCCACAGCACTATTTCAGTGTGCATTATATTTATACAAAACACAAATGCTAAAGCACATTATACATATTACTAAGTGCAACTGTCATCACATAGATGCAATTCTCATTTGAGCATGGCATGATGGTTGAAAAACTGATTGTACTTTTCTCCCTTGGTTATTTACATTTACACAGTTGTTTATTGCATATATCACTGCATGCAAAACACTCAGTACAATGAGCAGGGTGCTGAAGATGCATGCAATGTCAATAAAACAGATGCTGGATCACGTGGATGCTGCACATTACTGGTGGTTGAAGTGGCTCCCCACTCACTATGTAAAGTATAATGTATAAATGAAAATAATAATAATTATTATTATTAAAAAGCTGTTAATTGAGTTTCTCAACTGCAGAATTTCATGCAAAATGAATTTTGATGTCAATTTCTTGAAACTATACGCAAATCAAAACTTCCCTGTTTCACACATTGATAGCTGCAGACTTTAAATTGTATGGGACAAAATAAGTGTGTAAGTGTACCCAGTGATGACCTGGCACCCTTGCAAGGGTTGGTCCCCACCTTTATCCAGTGACTTTAATTTAGCTACCATGATCCTGAACTGGATAGGTGAATTTGAAAGTTAATAGTGTAACAGCAACACTGGCAACTGCAGTAGCAACAGCAAGAACAAAAGCCATCGCATCTGAATGAGAAATATCATAGCGGTAATCGGGCGACTGACTACGCAAACATAAGAGGCATCAGGGCCACCATGTATATGGAAGTATATGCACAGCCATTTTGTCTTTAGTCTAGTACTGGGTGAACAAGTCCTTGCCAGGATAGTTAGCCTTAAAAACAATGAAAAAGACCTTCAATCCTTATGAGCCATGTGCACTGCCACCGTATATCACTGCAAAAGTTTAGTGGATGAATAGATGGAGAAGTTCAAAATAAATACTCTAGAGGCCACATCGGCTGGACCAGCTTTGCAGGTAGAAGAGGGTATGGTCCCTTACCCACATGGCAGGCTCCTTGAAGGCAGAAAGGCATTCCAGCCAGGGAAGAGAAAGGAGCCAGACCCAGGAAGAGATGGCCAGAATAAATGGACGAACAGCCCACTGGAAGTAGAAGAGGTCACAAAAGACTTTCTATTCCTCCCAAATGAGAGATGGAATCACCCTAGTACCAGAAGTACTTCTGGATCCATAATAAAAGGGACCACACACCCTTATTCAGGTGAGTCAGAGATGGAACGAGTTAGAGCAACACTTGATTGGAGGAGGGCAGTGCGGTGGTAAGAAGAAGAGCAGTACTGTGGAGAGTGAAAAACCTGTATATTGTGTGCTTGTTTTACTTTATGGAAGGTGAATTTAATAAACTTTCCATTATTTGAACCTGGCACTTGGTGTACTCGTGTTTAGGGGTTTGGGGTTCGCTGATGCCCCTGGGTTCCATCACAATGCTGATTGTATGCTTTTAATTAAATATTCAAGGCTCAACATTATAAAAATATACTAAATAGGAGTCTCATTGTACTGTGTCATAACAATACATAACAATACTCAGTAACATATTAGGGACTTTGAGGGCTATGTTAAATCTATAATTATACACTATAAACCAGAAATTCCCTTATTAAGATCTTATTGGGTAGAAGTAAGTGACTAATAGATGCAGCTTTGGTAGCCGTATACTGTAAGTCTAAGGGCCAGTTTATGGTTTATGCTCAGAACAGGTATGCGCATGCCTCATGGCTGCCATTCATTCCCAGTGTTCATTTGACACATCCTCTGAGCACACCCTCAGAAATTAACACATTGCTTTGACTTTGGATCACTTTGTAACGGAGTTAAAATTGCTGTAGCGAGAAACTTTTAAGTGCCGGGTCTTAGCTAACATTAAATAAAGCCGTGAACATCGCAAGATCGCATGAGATAGCACAGGCACAGCTCAGAAGCTTCGATGCATGTACTCTGAGCGGCTCACGTGAACTGACTATGAACGCAGTACGCAGTGAAAGCAAGACCTCTAAAGAGCACGGAGACTTTTGATCACGTGAATGTGTCTGCAAAAAGTGGCGTTTCCTGCACTGCAAAAATACTACAAAAGTCTGGCAGCCGGCGCGCGCGCGTGTGCGTAGCTGTGCCAGCCTTTGAGATGCTGACTGCGCTTCTGCCTTAAGTGAAAGTAAACACTTTAAATTTTTTTCCTCCTTCCCATGAGCTATAGCCCAGACAACTGTAAACAAGGGATCCCATTTCTAGGCAGCGGCAAACTAATATTAAGGCGCTTCGCACTTTCCTTTTACACGTATACGATTATGAGGTCGTCAGGTCAGATTATGAAGACACGCACAGGAGTGGAGGACCGACAGTACCATCCTGGCCAGTTAATGACAGGGCCGTCTCTCCAGTCTACACGAGACCCACCGCGACGCTCATATTGTCAGCGAAGAACTCTCTCTACACTATATAAAAGAAAAAGGCAAGTTTCCTTTCTTTACACCTTTTTTCTTTTTATCCCAAACCAAAGCCTTTCTCTCTTAACACTGCAGAGGACACAAAAAAGATTTTCTTTTAATTGCTGGTAATGCCGGTAAGGCACATTACCACAGGCAGAAATTTGGACGTTCACATAGAAAATGTAATTTCTATACCACAGCCATCGTGTAGCGCCTTTCAAAAGGGATCAACTACCAAGAGATGATCCATATACATTTTAGCTGCTGTTAATACTACTTACCTGATATGTTATACCAGCTTTAAAATATAGCTTACCCGAAACCACTCCACTGGTGTTCAATGTATCTTTACTTCTTAAAATGTTAATGTTTTACTGTTTAATAACTTATAGACTACATTTTATTTTTTTCCCTTGCACTCAGTGAGCAAGGCCAATGGGTGATCAGTTATATATATATGAATGACCTCCAAAGAGCGCTGAGACTTTTGATCACGTGAACGTGTCTGCAAAAAGTGGCGTCTCCTGCCCTGCAAAAGTCGAGCAGCCAGCGCACATGCATAGCTGTGCCAGCCTTTGAGACGCTGACTGCGCTTCTGCCTTAAGTCAAAATGAGCACAATTTTTTTCCTCCTTCCCCTGAGCTATAGCCCAGACAACTGCAAACACGGGATCCCTTTTCTAGACCGCGGCAAACTAAAATTAAGGCGCTTTGCACTTTCATTTGCACGTATACTATTATGAGGTCGCGGAAGACACGCACAGGAGTGGAGGACCGACAGTGCCATCACAACCGATTAATGCCAGGGACGTCTCACCAGTCTACACACACACAAACACACCTATCTACATTATATATACACACACACACACACACATATATATAATTTGTGTGTGTGTATGTATGTATGTGTGTGTATATATAATGTAGATAGGTATGTATATATATATATATATGTGTATATATATTTATATGTGTATACTGTTATGTATATATGTATATAGATATGTATGTGTATATATATGTATGTGTGTATATATATATATATATATAATGTAGACTCAAACCGATTATGACAGCAGCAATCCAAGCTGTGAGAAAACACTAAAAAGGAGGCGTGTCAGACGTCGTGGTACATTTTCTGATGCAGCTAGACGAAAACTACTTTGTGACGCTGCCGCCAAATACACAAAACAATTACATTGACAATCATGTTACGTTATTTTCAAAATGTTTCCTTTTGTTTTTCTTTACTTCTTTAACACACTACTTTTCCGCTGCGAAGCGCGGGTATTTTGCTAGTGTATATATATATATATACAGTATATCTCCTTTGGGGTGCGAGGAGCTGTTGCTGGGGGTGCCAGAATCCATCGAGGAAGAAAAATTAATTAATTATTTGTACAAAATCTTAATTTATCTATCCATTCCTAAATAATTAAATGGGCAGGCTATTTCATATCAATGCAATACGCTGCTTGTTAAAACGGATGACTCCTGCTCTTACATGCACTTAGTGCTGCATGGGTATTATGAACTATCGTATCTGTTCAAGTTCTGTTTAAATTTTAAATATAAGTAATTTTTATTTAGTCGACAGAAATATGTTTAGTAGGAATGTAAGTTAAATGTAGTCATCATTGCATAAATGTTTCTTCACCATAGAAATTTAAAGACTAAATTCAACTTCCATTCCTACCAAAGATATTTCTGGCGACTAAATAGAACCTGCTTATATCCAAATTCGAGCTATTGAGCTGTCGCCTGCCTGCCTGAATAAGTCACCCTTGCTTTTTTACCGTTCATTTAATCATGGCTAGTCGCGGAAAAATTATAAAATGGACGGAGGATTACACTGAGTATGGCTTTACCAAAACAATTATTGATGGCGAATAAAGTATCCATTATTCATAAAGCTTCAACTGGTGATCTGTTTTTCTGCGTTAACCTCATATTTTTTCATACATCTTCTCAGACCAAGGGGGTGTGAGGGTAAAATGAATCGGGAAGCGCTGATATATATATATTGAATATACTGAAATAGTTTTACTGTCAAATAATGCAAACAGTACGCGGCACGTGTTTCGCCCTAATTCTGGGCTCATCAGGCGTACACACTCACTGCACCCCCTTCCGGGAATCAAACCTCAGACGTCAGCGCTAGAGGCAATAACTCCTGTAGCCACAATAAATGCCTTTATTGAATAGACAAACCAGGGATGAAGAAGTTCCTTTCTACTGCAGCCACAGCCGCGACACACATAAAAAACATCAATAATAACTCATAAACTTGCAATATTATTTAGGAAAATCGCAACATTTTACTCACCAAAAATTCGGATTATTTGTAAATAAAATCCATCATCCTCTCTTTCCTCAAAAACAGTTCAATTACTCTGTCGTACGGATTATCTGTGCGCTTCAGTTCCATCAAAACCTCACTTTCTATCGCCATCGAAGCTAATGCTGAAAGGCGAACCCGCCCTATGGTATTTTTGGCATAAGTTTCAATTCGCTTTATGGCTGAAAAAGTCCGCTCGACAGAAGCAATGTACACAGGAATGCTCACCGCCTAATATACCAATGTGAACAGCTGCCCCATGCTCTCATTCAGATTTTTCTGATTAAGGAAGTCAAGGAGATCAGTGGGAGTTTCCTGCAAAATCATCCATGGCATACATTACAGTCAGTTCTGTTTTTAGCTGAGACAGATCAAAAAGCGCTTCGTGGCTCTTGTGTTAAAGTGGAGAAGACTGCATGCGTGAAATTTTTCTTGTATACCCAAAACTCCTGGGGCTTGAGGAGCATGACAAACATCAGGTTTTCGTAGTCTTGAAATCTGATTTGTGTCTGGCAAATAATATTGTCCAGAATCCTGCCATGGAGTTGGCCGTAGTGCATGCGACGATCTTTCGCTCGGAGCGTTTGCGGTACGTTCTGTGGCCTCAGAGAGATTCTCATATCGGCTTCTATCCAATCAATGGGTCTGAATACAGTGACGTTGCCATACGCCTACTAGAGGGCCCTACTGACACCAACTCAAAATCTGATTGATTGAAGCAAAAGGCTAATTGACATCTATTCTGTGTTAGAGTGCCTCCACAACAGATTGTGAAAGCCTTTCTGCCTGGCAAGAAATTATGGCTGAAATGTGATTGGTTAAATGCTTTAATACGAAACTCCGCCTGCCACGGCTATCGAGCTGCAGTCTATTCTCTCTGCCTGGCAACAAATGACGGCTGAAATGTGATTGGTTAAATATTTTAATATGAAACTCTGCCTCCCACGGCTATCGAGCTGCATTCTATTACAGTATATGGACAAAAATACGTTCTAGTTATGACCATTACACATAGAATTTCGAAATGAAACCTGCCCAACTTTTGTAAGTAAGCTGTAAGGAATGAGACTGCCAAATTTCAGCCTTCTACCTACACGGGAAGTTGGAGAATTAGTGATGAGTGAGTGAGTCAGTGAGGACTTTGCCTTTTATTAGTATAGATAGATAGATAGATAGATAGATAGATAGATAGATAGATAGATAGATAGATAGATAGATAGATAGATAGATAGATAGATAGAGTTGTGCTTGAAAGTTTGTGAACCCTTTCAAATTTTCTATATTTCTGCATAAATATGACCTAAAACATCATCAGATTTTTACTCAAGTTCTAAAAGTAGATAAAGAGAAACCAATTAAACAAATGAGACAAAAATATTATACTATTTATTTATTAAGGAAAATGATTGAATATTACATATTTGTGAGTGGCAAAAGTATGTGAACCTTTAGGATTAGCAGTTAGTTTGAAGGTGAAATTAGAGTCAGGTGTTTTCAATCAATAGGATGACAATCAGGTGTGAGTAAGCACCCTGTGTTATTTAAAGAACAAAGTCTGCTCTTCACAACACATGTTTGTGGAAGTGTATCATGGCACGAACAAAGGAGATTTCTAAGGACTTCATAAAAAGAGTTGTTGATGCTCATTAGGCTGGAAAAGGTTACAAAACCATCTCTAAAGAGTTTGGACTCCACCAATCCACAGTCAGACAGATTGTGTATAAATGGAGGAAATTCACGCCCATTGTTACCCTCCCCAAGAGTGGTCGACCAACAAAGATCACTCCAAGAGCAAGGTGTGTAATAGTCGGTGAGGTCACAAAGGACCTCAGGGTAACTTCTAAGAAACTCAAGGCCTCTCTCACATTGGCTAATGTTCATGTTCATGAGTCCACTATCAGGAGAACACTGAACAACAATGGTGTGCATGGCAGGGCTGCAAGGGGAAAGCCACTGCTCTCCAAAAAAAAAAAATTGCAGGCTCGTCTGCAGTTTGCTAAAGATCACGTGGACAAACCAGAAGGCTATTGGAAGAATGTTTTGTGGACGGATGAGACCAACATAGAACTTTTTGGTTTAAATGAAAAGCGTTATGTTTGGAGAAAGGAAAACACTGCATTCCAGCATAAGATCCTTGTTCCATCTGTGAAACATGGTGGTGGTAGTATCATGGTTTGGGCCTGTTTTGCTGCATCTGGGCCAGGACGGCTTGCCTTCATTGATGGAACAATGAATTCTGAATTATATCAGAGAATTCTAAAGGAAAATGTCAGAACATCTGTCCATGAACTGAATCTCAAGAGAAGGTGGGTCATGCAGCAAGACAACAACCCTAAGCACACAAGTTGTTCTACCAAAGTATGGTTAAAGAAGAATAAAGTTAATGTTTTGGAATGGCCAAGTCAAAGTCCTGACCTTAATCCAATCAAAATGTTGTGGAAGGACATGAAGCGAGCAGTTAATGTGAGGAAACCCACCAACATCCCAGACTTGAAGCTGTTCTCTACGGAGGAATGGGCTAAAATTCCTCCAAGCCGGTGTGCAGGAATGATCAAAAGTTACCAGAAACGTTTAGTTGCAGTTATTGGGGATCACACCAGATACTGAAAGCAAAAGTTCACATACTTTTGCCACTCATAAATATGTAATATTCGATCATTTTCCTTAATAAATAAATGACCAAGTATAATATTTCTGTCTCATTTGTTTAACTGGTTTCTCTTCATCTACTTTTAGGACTTGAGTGAAAATCTGATGATGTTTTAGGTCATATTTATGCAGAAATATAGAAAAGTAGCAAAATACCCGCGCTTCGCAGCGCCGAAGTACTGCCTTAAAATTTTTATTAAGAAGAAAATTAAACCTTTTTAAACTGAGGGAAAATATACTTAATAATTATTTGTTAAGCATCTCTTTGTATACCACATTGTCAGTTCGGCACTCCGGTTGTAATATGACCAAGCTGTGCACTGAGCTTACTCTTGAGCATGCAACATACAGTTGGCCATGTGAAAAGCAATCTTGCCTCAAATCAATGCCAACCTTTTGTAGGGTCTGTCCCTGAGACATAATAATTGTCATTGCGAAGCAGAGCATTACTGGAAATTGGAGGTGTTTGAATTGAAATGGGAGATCAGAGGGTATAACGGGGATGCGAGGAATAAAAACTCTTTCCCCTGAGCCACTGCCAGTAAAAATAGTTGCCTCAATTAGGTTCTTTTGCAGACACATGACCTGAAGTCTAGTACCATTACAAAGTTTTGGGGGCTGTAAGTTTCTCAGTAACATTATTCGTGCCCTAACTTTCAAAATTAGATTATGCTCAGGAGTGCCTAGAGGATTCAGAGTGTGGAGAAACTCTACCGGATAGTGCACTGCGTCTTCCACTTCTACAACTGAATCCACAGACTGATATGTTTTCGATTGTGAAGGTAGTTCTTGAAGTAAAATGTGGTTTATAGTCGTAGTCATGTCATTTCTTGGTGTCAGGATAGCTCTCGTCCTAAACCATGATACGTCGTTTCCATTGGAAAGTTCAATATGGCGGCCGACACTGGCATCATCCCACCAAAATAAATACATACATCAGTTTCAGTTAGCGCAGGGAAGCTGTCTACCAAATTTCGTGAAGATGGAAACATAAATAAGAAAGTTTAACATGGCGGACGTTGTCGACCGTTATGACCGTTATGCATAGAATTTCTAAATGAAACCTGCTTAACTCTTGCAAGTAAGCTGTAAGGAATGAGCCTGCCAAATTTCAGCCTTCGACCTACGTGAGAAGTTGTAGAATTAGTGATGAGTGAGTCAGTGAGGGCTTTGCCTTTTATTAGTATAGATTCTAAAGGGTTCACAAACTTTCAAGCACAACTGTAGACAGACAGATAGATAGATAGATAGATAGATAGATAGATAGATAGATAGATAGATAGATAGATAGATAGATAGATAGATAGATAGACAGATAGATAGATAGATAGATACTTTATTAATCCCAAGGGGAAATTCACATACTCCAGCAGCAGCACACTGATAAAAACCAATAAAACCAATATTAAATTAAAGAGTGATAAAAATGCAGGTAAAACAGACAATAACTTTGTATAATGTTAACATTTAACATTTACTCCCTCGGCAGGAATTGAAGAGTTGTGTATATAGGCAGTGTGGCACAGTGGTTTTGAACTTCAAACCATGAGGTTGTAGGTTCAAATCCCACCACATATTTCACATATTCGGGGTGACCCAGAGCAAATCACTTCACATGCCTGTGCTCCGATTGGAAAAACAAATGACATGTAGGAAATTGTATTTTAAATTTTGAAGTTGCTTTGTATAAAGGTGTCAGACAAATAAATAAATGTAAAGGTATATTTTCTCCAAACATTGTTTTTCCCACATGTTGCAGTCAATAAACTTTTTTGTCAGATATAAATTGCATTTTTCATTGTGGTTACAGACAAGAAACTAGGAAATTCCTGGAACAAGTCCAACAAATGTGACTTCTCTGACAACCAAGCCCACCTCACCAGGTCCTTCTGAGTCCAGTCGGTCTTCAAAACCAACAGCTTCAGAACCATCAAGGAAGAGAAAGTGAGACAATAGAGTTGACCCCATTGATGCTGCTATTTTTCAGACTTCATCCAAACTGCAAAATCAAAGTCAGACATCCAAAAAACATGTATAACGCATTTTGTATTTACGTAGAACAGTTCCTTTTGTAGCTTGCAGAACCGGATGCCAAGAGACTGATTCAAGAGATAAAGCAACTCATGCTCTCCTATAAATAGCTTTACAAAACCAATAAAGTTTTGCACTGACAGCCTTAATTGAAAAGTGCAAACTGTAAATTTTTTGCACATTGAGTTATGAATATGTTTTCATTGTTATAGGTGGAAACTGCATATACATTTGTATTCATTTATGAGACTTTAACATTTATAAGTTTATGTTTAAATAAACACAATAAGCAGTTTTCTGATTGTTTACATATGTTTTTTGCATGTCACACACATCCTTAAAAATAGGACATGTTTATTAAAAGTTTTACACATTGTTACGCACGTGCAAGTAAGAGGACGTTGTGTGGACCAAGTGAAGGTAATTGCACGCCAGGCCAGGGGGTGGCGGGGTGCACTAAACAGTCTCTTGTTATCTCTGCAGACCAGCCACGAGAAAACCTATCTGACTCAACTTTGAAGTTGTCACTTCCGGTTTTGGCGCCTTAACTGACATCACTTCTGGCTCCAGGGCCTCGACTGACGTCACTTCTGGTTCCCCTACGTCACTTCTAATCTAACTAGTTAAAAGCATATTCTCTTCCAACCATGATCAGTTTTATTTTGTACTCAGTCTTGTAAACAATGTTATCATTTTCACAACCTTTTGAAGCCTGGATCATAATATATGGGTGGCTGCCCCAAACCTGATCATTTTACAACATATACCAAAACAATTCTGTGAAAGATTTTACAGAACTGTTCAGCATTGCTGTAACAAAAGTAAAGTATTTCTTAAAAAAAAATGTCAAGTAAGTACGTTAAAAAAAATCTTGTTAACTATTTCCATTCTAAACTTTGGAGACAAACAGCACAAACACAGTCTTAATTCATTGAGCCTCACTGGAGCACAGCATTTTTGAAGGACACTTTCCCTGCAACAGTCTGAAAATATTCCTTCAGATGGTCACAGACGAGAGTGCCAGTCTTTGTAACTGGGCTGGCAGTGAGGCATCCTGGATTTGTTAGGTTGGAGTCTCCCACAACCATGCATCTCCATTCTCCTAAGAAGTCCCAGGCATCTCCACAAGGTTTCTGGATGCATATCGTGCCCCATCAGGCTCCATATTGTCACCAGTGCAGAGGTAGTTGTGGAGAGCAATGCATTCAGGCAGATAGAGTAGACAGAGGCAACAGGGACAGGTTCACTTGAATAAGTTGTGATCCAAATTGGCATCTCATAAATATTCCTGCATCACTGTCATGGCCATCCACTCCTATATATGTAACAGTGAATCTGTAACTGGCATCGCACACGCCCATTAGGATAAAGCTAAAGTATCCTATGTATCCGAGTGTTGCATGGTACACGTACCCTCATGTGTTTCCCATCTATTGAGCCAAGGCAGTTTGGGTGGTTCCGGAAAAATCAGAAATCCTGTTTTATGTTCTCCCACTGCTTTGTATGTGGAAAACCATGATCTCCTCCTTTAGACCCATTTGGCTTGGCAGACCTCGGCCATGAAGTTGGAAACTGCGGCTGAAGCAAGCTTGTAGCTGGCTGCTAATGCTCAGAGGTTGATGCCTGTTGCAAGGTGACGTAGCGTTATGGCAAGTCTCACTGCATCTCCAACAGGATCAAGGTGCGTGCTTCAATGTTTGATGAATGGTTTGGTGTGGTGAAGGAAATCATCAAACTTAAGTGCTGACATGCGAAAGTATTTGTGGTGTTTTTCTTCATCCATTTCTTGCATGGGCAATACAAGCGTCGCATATTCGCCACTGTAATGACGAGATACATTTAAAGGTCTCACATACCATCTTCTGGGTCTCTGTTGCCTTGTATTTTTGCACCTTCACAACAGCATCAGAATGCAAATAAATTTTGCCATCAACATCTTTTTTCCCCTCAACTCACAAGACAGTGAAGCCGGTCGTTGTTTTCTCACCATGATGAGATGATTTCTCACACTGCCACCTAGTGGAATCCTCCAGATTTACATAAAGTACATGCACAAGTATAAACAGTATACTGCTTGCATAGCAGCAGCATCCGCAGATGCACGTGTCATGTCGCATGAAGTATAAACCCAGCTTTATTTTGAGCAAACATTATCGTTTGTTATGGAATTGTTACATAACGGTAAGTTGTTGACACATGCATTATAGGTGGTCCCCATGCTAAAATGTTAAATTTGGATTTCACTTAACTTAAACTCACAGTGTGATTATGGGAAGATCATGCAAGACACACTCGGGCATGGCCAGTAAATGAAAATGGGCTTGTGGTGTTGTGAGGCAGCCATGCTAATACAGTACACTGTCTCTCAGTCACAGTGACTAAAATTTGTATCTCCGGAATTGCAAGTCACTAGGTTTAACCACTGTGCCTTTCTTTCTTATGTAGTGACCCAATGGGGTCTTTCTTTACATTGTTCTTTTAAGTAGCTCACTGTCCATAGAGGGATGGCTTGCTTTCACAATATGTGGAATAGTGGCAGGCTTGTTGTTTTTCCAGGCTTCCCTGCAATTGTCACTGAAGCTGAAACCACTCCATGCAGTGGTGAATCATCCCCAGACCAATTACACAGCCCTCCATTCAAAGTCTCTGTCACCAGTTAGCACTTCCAGTGGCACACACACTCTTTGTAAAGGCTTGTTTTTTGTCTTTGTTTCCACCGTGGGTTCTACGCTGTCAGACGACACAGCAGGGATATTGAGGGTTGTGCTGTCTTGAATTTCAGCAGTGGTGTTTAACACTTCAGTTCTGTGAAGTGATCTGACCATTACTGTATATGTAGGCAGGTAAACCTCCTTGTGTAGAGCCGCAGATCTACCTGTCTGTTGACTGTCTTCCTTTTCTGGAATGATGCTGCAACCAATGTTTCAAGTGAGGATCCCAGCTTTGAGATTCACCTTCCTTGGTTGCTCTGTAATGTAACTTTGAACATGTTCTTGCCAGCTCTGCCACACATGACTCACTTGGGGTCAGTGGCAACAAGATCTGCCACACTTTTCGCAGTTGAATGAGCCTGAAGCCCTGCCATCCAACTGCACAACCAGGCCAATGAACCTCAATATGTGGAGGAGCAGCATTAAAGCTGCAGAGGTAACAGTCTCTTTCAGCAACTCCACAGAAGTATGCCCAAGAATTCCATTTTGGGCCCTTGTGGCACTTGACATTTTGCTGAGTTGGAATGTAGGTCTTCTATTTATCTCACGTGTAACAACAATGAAACACCACAGTGTTGCTTACCAGTGCTAACCCAATGGATTCCTGCTTTTTATGTTGCTCTTTTGGGTAGCTCACGGTCCTTAGAAGGACTGTTCACTGTTGCTGCATCTGTTTGGAAGTCTTTTGTGACTTTGGCAGGTTTGCCATTTTTATAGGCTCTCCTGCAGCTGGCACTGAAGTTAATTATTTGAATGATTGAGTGCCTGCTTATACTGGTGAGGTCTCATCCCTAGCCTGATGCAACAATTCAGCCTCATTACAATATTAGCTGTATGTTTATGAAACCATTTCTGTACTTTTTCTGATATTATATATTATTTTTCTCCCTTTTTCCTTTCTTGTAGGAATTACTCTATAGTCTATCAAATTTAACTGTCAATCAACTCAAAGTGAAATAAACTTTTGTTTTTTTAAATTAAATTTTGATTTGATATCAGGATGTATGCAACCTTTTCCCAGTGACCCATCATGCATTTCAATTATCTTGTATTGAACCTTGTTATCTTGTGTAGCTTTGAACTTTAGTCTTGTGTGCTTTGTAAAGTGCCTTGTGGTGATGCTCCCCATGAAAGGTTCTATGCTGTATAAAGAAAAAAACTGATTGATGGACAGTAGAAATCCACTAAATTTTTCATTTTCTTTCAATTTACTCACCATAACATGGCTCCTGAATGCCACACGAGAGCATCCATTCATTTTAACATAGCCAATTACCGCTTTGATTCATGTCAGTCTTTTCATTACAGCAACAGCTGTCACTGAGCTACTCCTAAATTAAAACAGTTACACATGCATGTTAATTTTTTAGATTATAGCCCTTTAATATTTCACCACACAGTAGGTGTATGTTTGGAGAAAGCTTCTTAATGAAACTATAAAACAAGTCAAATCCCACCTGGATATTTTTAATAAGAAGGAAGCGGTAGAGAAATTCTCTCTTCTACACCTACATTCCATCTCTTTCATTAATAATTCACACAAATAAAAACAATTTCATTAAATATAAATCATAAAGATTTATTGTGAGGTTTTAAATTAGAATTGTTTTTATTTTTAAACCAAAAATCTGTTTGAATAAAGTATACTAGCTTTTGAGAACTCCTAAAAATCAGTTTTTTATGCAATTCAACTAAAATACATTCTTTTGTTATTAAAAATATGTTTTCATTTTTATTACAACCATCAGTTTTCCTGGGCATCCATAATCCAATTGTAACGGACTAAAGAAGAAATTTATCTTAACAGGATTAGGTCAAGCAACAAGAGATTCCTTTACTCATTTTAGCCTAATTTAGAGCTTTCCATTAACCTAACATACACATCTTTGGCAAGCGGTCACAAATCAAAGGATTAAGAGAAATGGACACACTCCACACAGACAGTGCTCAGGCTAGGATCTGAACCCAACTCCCCAACTCTGCAAGACAGCCTACACTGCTACATCACTCCCTTAAAATATCTCATTTTTGAAATTCTTGTGATTATTATGTCATCTTAATTGTTAATATAAAAGTACTAAATATTTTTTTCTACACATCTCCAAAGTCTCCAGGTTTATTTGGTAATATGGTTATTCCATGAGTGTACTCTGCAATGAATTAGTATGTCATCTGGGAGAAATTCCTGCCTTTCACTCGATTTTGTAGGGATAGACTTTAGCCCCTCATAACCTTACAATGGAATTAAGAAGATAAAATGAATGAGTAGATAGTTATTTACATTTTAAACAACTAGGGGGGCTTTGCCCCTAGCTCCCTTTGCTCGCCAACCCCCAGGCGGGCGCTATGTGCTAGCCACTTCATGGACATGCTGCTCGCATATGGGGATGCGGACCTACAATTTAAACAGATTGTTATTTTCATGGGAATTCTTACACATGCATAATAGAACTATTTTATATTACAGTGAGTAATTAACCATAGTAAAAAATAGTAAAACGTAATACATTGAAAGAAAATTATGCTTCATGTTGCGTTAGAGGTAGTCGTTGAGTTATACGTTTTCATTCTTTTTGGCTTTAAAATGAACATGCAAATACTTTTTAAACATACACTTTTACTGTAAAACTTCAGTAAAAACAATTTTTGAATTAATTATTCCTCAATATCGCATTGAATTTTGATTCTGTGTTTGGATTTACATCGTGACAATGCAACGCATAACTGCCTGTGAGTGAATATCATTTCTTTCTCTCTAATAAATAAACCAACTTTTTCAAATATTTGTCCCTGTAATTTGTTAATTGTCATAGCAAAAACTATTGTATTGTAATATAATGGCATATCAAAATTTCCTTTGGCGTGGTATCCGTGGAAGATGTACCACATTACCATTCTTGACGCCTGTTAAAATTTTACATGTCAATGGCGTGTAACCGATAGACAACTTTCGTGTTAATTCGTTTGACTTTATCGTTTCTAGGTGCCAGCATTGCCCATTTACTCATTTCTTCTGTTGATAACCCTTCAGGATGAAATTCATCAATAAGATTTGGACATAATAAGTCTTCTTTTAGTGGGAACTTAAATCACCACTTAATCTTTTTTTAAACTCTAATGGTTCATCTCCTACAATATTTTTACACAGATCATCACAGTCCCAAATCAATGAAATTAATCATCTCTGGATATTTTTTAGCACCGTTATGTCTTTTTATAAAATGGAGACCAAAACTGTACACAGTACTCCATATGCCTGACTAGTGCTTTATATAGTTTCTGTACTACTTTTCTTAACTTGTACTCCACAGATTGTGCAGTACAAGCTATTATTCAATTAACATTCTTAATCACATCAGCACACTGAATGTGGATAGTTAAGAGTTCACTATGATTCCTAGGTCCTTCTCATAAAGTGCAGTTTCAAGTTTCAAACATCCCATTACATATTGAAATCTAACATTTTTATTTTTCATGTTTATTCCTTACTATGAATGAGATTCTTCTTGAATTAGATGATTAGCCACCTTTTAGTGAGGATGTTTGGATTCAACTAGAAAGTACCACAGGCTGAGGTCTGATATTTGAAGGGTTTTATAGATCTTATAGATATTCATTCTCATTAGGTTCATAGGGTATGGTATGGCTATTTATTGTTGTTCAATAAACAAATTCAGTTTTAGAATGATCCTGTGACAGTGCTACCAAGAGGATTTCAAATTACCAGAAGTCAGCAGGAGCGGGCAGGGGCCGAAGAGACTTGTACTGGCAAACACTATGATGGGAGTTGGTGTTCAGAGAGAAGAGATCAGAGAGGATTACTACCATCTGTTACCTATACCATATACTGTAAGCATGTATACAATATACTGTGTCATAAAAAGTGACTGTTCTGTGTGATGGTTTTCAGAGGTACAGGGTGAAATGACTTCTGCTTGCACAGTGCATATCTGTGTAGGATGTGAGTTGTCTACTAAAGATAGAGGAAAGATACAGGATTCTCTGCAGCTAATTTACGGATATTCCATGTTAGCAGAGGAAGGTTTCATACAACATTGCAGCAATAATGGGACTCTTTGATTACCATGGGGCTTTTCACCTACTGATTATAGTCACCCCCAGGTTTCTGTTATTAGTATAATATCCTAATCATGTGTGGTGTAATAAATAAATCGAGTAACAACTCAAAAAAGTGTTGGGGAATGGCCCTGTATATTGCTTGATAGCAAAAGTTGGTCAAAATAGATGAAAAAAAAACATCCAAACATTCGACAAACAACTGGTGTGTAATGGTGGCTTTTACATGGGACATAAAATGGATGCAGGAAGTGATGAAAAAGGAAGAGACGTCTCGGAGGGACCGGAAGTAACATCATCACCAGGAGCCGGAAATCACGTCATCTCTGAAGGACTTGAATTGAAGTCATCACCAGGAGCCGGAAGTGACGTCATCTTGGAGGGACCGGAAGTGACGTCATCCCCAGGAGCCGGAAGTGTTGTGAATAATGGAGTAATAGCTGTCCTATTCTCTGAATTATTGTTTACATTGTGAGTACTTGTTTTAATTGTCTTCTTTGGTTCTATAAGGTCAGAGAGAGAGGCATTAGTACTGTGAAACAAACCCCCATCAATTGTTACATCGCTCACCTTAGGATTTGTTGACTGCTTCCCAAGCGCACGTGTGTGACAGTGGCTACATATAAATTCAGCTTTTTTTTATTCTTGATACCCTTTAGCATTTTGGCAAGAACTATGTAATGTACTGTACTACTCATTTTATGTCAGCATATTAAAAGTGGTTTAGTAATTTCAAAATTACCTTGACTATTTGTATTAATAGTACCATTTGCCCATTTATGTGAAATTATTAACCCAGCCTGTCCTAAACTCCTTGCCCTCTATTCCCCAATTTAAACATTCCTTAAATAACTTGCTAATACACCTCCTCAATACACTGGAATTCATTCTGTTCAAATGTAACCTGTTATGCCAGTACACATCCCCACTTTTTCAGAAGGATATCTAATGCCCTATAAATTTTACCCCTCTAATCTATGCCAAGGTTTGAGAAGTCAAAATCTTTGGTCTTACCAGATGGAGTGTAGCACAGACAAACCTTCTAACAAGAAAACCTTGTCAGTTCTTCTCCTCAGCACCTAATTCTTCAAATTTAGATTGTAGAACTGTGGTAATGTGCCTCACTGGCATTACCAGCAAAAAAATAAAATTACTTTCATGTCCTCTGCAGGGTTATGAGACAGGCATTTGTTTGGGAAAAAGAAAGGAAAAAAGTATAAAGAATAAAAGCTTGCCTTTACAAAGTTGTTGTCTTGGCAGTAGCTTGGGGAAGGGAATAAAAAAAGGACTTACTTCAAATTTTTTGAGAGAAGCACAGTTCGCATCTCAAATCCGGGCACAGTTATGTGCATGCACGCTGGTTGCTCGCATTTTTATAGGAATTTTGCGGAGCAGGAGACGCCACTCTTCTTAGATGTGTTCATTTCATCGCATACCCGTGAAGGGATGACGTTTAGAAAGTTGATTGGTCAGTGCCAAATACAAAAGGGAATTTCTGGCCTCTAGACGGGGTCTTTTGGCTAGATCTTGCTGATAGAACATTGTCTTCAGTTTACCAAGCATTACAACTTGTGCATTGATTTTTGTAAATATGTTTCCTTCTTATATAAATATCTCTGGATTAGCTTTGGTGGAGGTGTTTATTGTGTTATGGTTAATCGCACATTATTTATTTTGGTACATACACTTTTTTCTCTCTTTCTGTATTTTGAATATTCTTGTTTTTGGTAAACCCTGTATTATACACTGTTTAAAGGAGCCGCTTCCTGACTTGGATTACTGTGGAGGAAGGCAGCTTTATTTTTTATTTTTGTGTATATATGAGTTTTCATTAATTTGTGTACATTTTTCTTTTTTATTTGGGACTTTCAGTCAGCACTGTAAATACTGTATATGGTCAGCATTTTTGGGCTCCATTTAATTACTGCTTATGTGTGTCCTTTGCATTATAGGAGTAGGTATATATATTTTCCGCAGGACATTATTTTTGTTTTTCTTTATGTGCACCTCTAAATAAAATTTTACTTTGTTTTTGCAAAAATCCAACCCTTTTGTGTTTGTATCTCCCTGTCTTACACCATCATCCTGATCATGCTCAGTCCTGCATACTAGACACCTAGAGTGTACGTTGGTGACCCTACACCACACGGTGTGTCACAAGAACTGACAGCCTACCTTTATGTACAGTATGTCATTTGGTTATGAACAGTAGTAACAGGGGCCTATTCACCCTTCCAAGGAAGGCAATATAATGGTAATACACTGTATGATACTAATACTCTCTGTCTCTTAAACTAACCTTAGTCATGTCAGAAAGGCAGGGTTTCTATGGTATATAATGGCTTCCAGGGCAGAAATGGCAGGAATTAAAATGGATGGACAATATAAGAGTGCCTTCACAGACCATGTGTTTCATCAGTAAACATGCAGTGTGGTAGCATCTATATATATAATTCACTAAGGCAAGACACCCATAGAAAGCATGCCGGAAGGTGCGTGGATTCACTAAGCCGTCGACATGTAAGACACCTATGGCGCACGCAGGAAGGAGCCACGCCCACCAACTCCAAGACCATTGGATATGACGACAACTCGCAGAGCCACGGCCACCAACTCGGACGCGATGACACAGAAAAAACGGCGTCATTTATATTCGTCTGTCGTAGAGGCCACATGCACCTCCGAGCCACGTTTCTCGTGGAGGTGAATCGCCATATGCAGCGTGTAAAACGGTTTGCGAGGGGTATCCAATGGAATCCTTAAAACAATCCTTTACAACTGAGGTTAAAACACAATAAAGTAAGCAGTCTTTAAAAACCAAGTAGTTGGTTACGCCGCACGACCGCGTGCACCATGGCGAACTGTTTTACACACTACATACAGCAATTCGCATCCGTGACAAACATGCGTCTTTGATGCTCCTGCAGGAACACGAAAGACGTTTCCCTGCCCACCAACACTCCTTTTTCACCGGCCCGCATCTACCCTAGCTCTCTAGGCATTCACACTGCCTGCCCATGTGCCCGGACGCAAAAACTCACCGACCACCCAGTTAGTCCCTTTCATCTGTGCTAGGAGTCCACATGCACGTTTGAGCCACATTGACTTTTCATTATTCTTTTCGGTTTCGACACCCGACCGCGTCCACCATTAAAAAACCATGAGAAAGGAACAACGAAGCCCCGCCCAGAGACTCTACCCCTCCTCCAACGTGCTCAGGAACGCACCTCAGACCACTGGCTGCCAACTCAAACAGCTCATCAAACACATACTCACTCGCTTTGGTCTGTGCTACGGTCCAAATCCAGCTGTGAGCCACGTTGACTGTTCTTTTGCCCTCCATGGCTACCGCTTCAAATGTATTTCATGGAAACAACACTACAGCACTTCTTTCAATGTTATAGAAATTCCTGCTTCAGGTAACTGTTTGTTTCTGTCAGTCGGGTTTTTTTGGAAAAATGTCACTGGCGAAACTGTTGCTCTCAAACTTCGTAACATGTCTGTTACCTTGGTTTGCAAACATTGGCATAACTTCGGTGACGTGGTGTCCGTTGTTGTTATTTGCAGAGGCATTGTTATACAGTCTGCTCAACAATACGCTGACTACATGAATACGTTTGGAGTCCATGGGGGCGAGGCAGAAATTGTAGCAATGTCCCAAATCCTTCCAGCTACTATCAGCATTTACTTCCAAGAACGTCCTCATGCTTCTCCTCGAGTTTACAATCCGGCCCAGCGTCTCTTCATATCCCTGCTCTTTAGTGGTCCTTTGGATCATGGGCATTACGAGGTTCTCATGCCTCTCAAATACCCATGTGATAACCTTCTGGCAACATCTTTTGACTCTGTTGGTATGTGCACACAGGGTGCACACCTTCTTGCTCGCCTCACTAATGTGACGTCACCTGCCCACTCTTCTCTTCCTGAAAAACATTTAAAGACACACTCCCCTGAACACACGCATTCCACACAGGACTTTCAATGCACCTTTTGTTCCAAAAGCTTCAGAGTGCACAGATATCTGAACGCACATTTAAAAAAACACAACACTAACCGAATGATACAATGTGAACAATGCTTCAAAACGGCTCACGCTCTCAAGAAACACTTACGAACTCATTCCACTGTCACCTTCAATTGCACATTTTGTAACGAGGACTTCATAGGTGAGATAGATCTCCACAATCATATGCAGATCCATTCAACACAAAGATTTGTATGCAAAATTTGTGACAAACACTTTCACGCACGCAAATACCTTTCTAACCATCTCAAAACACATTCCCTGATGAATTCTTTTCAGTGTCAACACTGCTCCAAAACCTTCACACGGCAAAAATATCTCAAAGCACATTTAAACACCCACTCCACTGAACAAACACATTCCAAACAGATGTCTGAATGCACGATTTGTTCAAAAACGTTCCGAGTGCAGAGATTTCTCAACATGCATTTAAAAACACATTCCACTGAACGAATTATGCAATGTGAACATTGCCGGCAATGCTTCGACACAACTCATTCCACTTCCCTTCAGTGTCAACACAGCACTAAATCGTTCATGCACAAACATCGCATTCACTTTTCTGTAGCTTTTCAAGAAGATTCCGCCATTCACTTCCAAGAACATAACATTGGCCTACCTACCGCACTATGTGCTTCTTGCGATGCTCTTCATTGGCCAGCAGAGGTCAACAAATCCGGACATTCCACTAAGTGTTGTCATGCCGGCAAAGTGTCTTTGCCACCACTATCCAAACCCCCTCTTTTATTAGAAGACCTCTTGACTGGCAAGAACCCTCTGTCCCAGAATTACTGTGATCATATCAGGGAATACAACTCTGCTTTAGCCTTCGCGTCAATGGGCGCACACATCGCTCAACCATCTGGACAAGGACCGTATGCTTTCAGAATCCACGGTCAAATTTATCACCAGGTCTCTCCTTTATATAACAATCCTGACACGTCTCCACAATACGGTCAGCTATATATCTTCGATTCTGCTGAGGCTACCACTCAACGTTTGCAAAAGGAATGTGATAGCGCTTGCAGTGACATTTTGTTGCTTCAACTAGACAACATGATACGACAGGTTAATCCCTTCGCACAGTCTTACATGCAAATGCATGCCATTTTCACTCATGGTAACCCTGTTACTGCTGTACGAATGGTGTTCATGGAAAATCCAGGTCTGGATATGAGAAGGTATAACACCCCGTCCTGTCAAACTGATGTTGCTGCTATCTTTGTAGGTGAAGACGGGGTTCCTCCTGCACAACGCGACATTTGCATATATCCAAGGGGAGATGCTTGCAAGCGTATCTCTGTTCTCAATATGAACTGTGATCCCATGGTTTATCCACTGCTATTCGCTTACGGAACTGTGTCTTTCCAGAAGTGTTCAACCATCGATAGATAATTATGCGGCGTTTGTTATGCCGCGAGTTCACTATTGTGTTGTATTTTGCTCTCTCCAGAGTTCCATCTTTTCATTCACTTACTGTTGTATTCTCACACCAACCCGTTTTAGACAACCGTGTCTTTCCAGAAGTGTTTAGCATTCAATAAATAATTATGCATCAGATTGACCGTGTGTCTTCCCAGCGCAGAGAGGTGTGGGTAAGCCGTTCAACCCCATTCGGGTTGCAAACCGTGGAATTCCTATTAAGTGCGACTCATACGCTCCCACTGATTACATCCCTTCGCTTTCTACACACCCCCCTCCCACCTCGCTACTACCGTGGTTGGGTGTCTTGGTGGACTATATATAGAAAAGCCCCAACACCGCACAGAGCAATGAAAAGTCTACGTGAGTCACAGGTGCATCTGGACTGTGCAAAGATGTCAACGACTCAAGTGATGGGAGGAGAAGACGCGATGACGCTCCGCCAGTTTTCAGTCATGGACGATTGTGTGTTGGTTCATTCCGTGCATTGTTACAATGTTGCTTTTCTTGCTGATTTATTACATTGCCGATTTTTCAAATGTTTATTTTCTCCCTGTACTTAAAAATCATTAAAAATCCGGCCTGATTATGCAGCGTATGGTACGCCGCGGGTTGGCTAGTCTCACTTATTTAGCTCTTGTTTTGGCATGGGAGCTGTAGTCTCAACAGGCAGCTCAAGTGGGGTCTTTGGATGCCTCTGGAGGGAGCTTCTTCGGTCCTGTAGAGGCCCAGTACTCAGTCCAATCCGCCAAACAAATATGATGTCATGATGTGCTACTTTATATTTCATTCATATAAATATTATTGTGCTTGTATACAGCCTCTTTAAAGCATCTTGTATTCTGTTAATGTTACTATATAAAATAAAAATTGATTGATTAAACATAGTAGGTTTTGTGGAAAAGAAGCAACAATAATTAAAAAGGACTGATTATTTATCTTTAAGCTTTTATCCTGCACCCTGTTTTTTATTTCATTTTATTTTTTTTTTATTTTATTCATTTTATTGTAATCATTCCATAAAAATAGGATTGAAAACAAATCGACCCCCACCCCTGAGAAAGAGAGCATGGCCAACAGAGTAAAACTTAAAGCTTGTAAACATACCTAAATTGACGAGTTTAATAGGGCAATAGAGATGAATGGAGAAGAAAAAGAAATGTGGAGAGAATTACTTCCTTGGTGCTTTAAGAGCTTATTCTAAAATATTATTGATTAGATCCTTATAGGTTTTGAAAAAGTTCTGTACAGATCCTCTAACTAAGAATTAGATTTTTTCCAATTTCAAATAGTATAAAACATCGGTTTCCTACTGACTTAAAAAAGTAGAGTTAGGATTCTTCCAATTTAGCTAAATACGTCTGTGTGCCAGAAGTGTAGTGAATGCAATCACAGTTTATTTGTCCTTCTCCACTTTAAACCCATCTGGAAGAACACCAAACACAGCTGTTAATGGGTTAGGAGGGATTGTGACACCAAGGTTGTTTGAAATGCACTTAAAATGTTTGGTCCAAAATGATGTTAATTTGGTGCAGGCACAAAACTTGTAACCCAGTGAGGCTGGGACTTGATTGCAGCATTCACAGTTGGGATCTTGCCCTGGAAACTTTTTGGACAGTTTTAAGCAAGACAGATGTGCTCGATTTATAATTTTGAGTTGAATAATTTTATGCTTTGTGCATATAAAGCTCAAGTGAATTCTCTGCATTTCTACCTTCCACTCCTTTTCTGATATACTGATTAAGATTTTTTTTCCCATTGTCCTCTTGGATCTTTGAAAGGGAGGGACTGTAAAATAATTTTAAATATTGCATAAATGGTGTCTAAGTCCTCGAAATTGAGCAATATTTTTTCCAACAAGGAGGAGGGGGCGAGATGAGGAAAATCAGGCAGGTTCTGTTTAACAAAGTTCCTAATTTGAAGATAGTGAAAGAAATGTGTAGCTGGAAAGTCAAATTTGGAATGTAATTGTTCATAGGATGCAAAGATGTTGTCTATATAAAGATCATTAAGCAATTTGATCCCAAATCTTTTCCAGATATAAAAGATTCTCCATCTTGAAATGCTTTCTACATTGCTTCCATGTTCTGAGTGAGTCAAGCACAATTGGGTTATTAGTATATTGGCGATAACTTGCATTTAATGGGGCACAAAGCAGGGAATATAAGGAAGTACTGCAGAATTTTATTTCTATTGCGGACCAAATCTGTGTATGTTCATCTATTTGTGTCCAGGTTTTTACAGCTTGTATGTTTGCTGCCAGTAATAAAACTGAAAGTTAGGTAGAGCCATGCCACCTTCTGCCTTAGGTCTTTGTATGGTTGCTCTTTGGATATGTGGATGTTTTGAGTTCCAAATCAATGAGGTTATGGTTGAATCTAAAATGATTTATTGATGTATATTGGAATGTTTTGAAATAAAAAAGAAGCTTAGGAAGGATATTCATCTTAACAACATTAGTTCTTCCAGCTAGAGTGAGATGAAGAGCTGACTATTTATGCAAGTCTTGCTTAATTTTTTCCATACAGATGGCAAAATTTTGTTGATAAAGAGCTTTATGTTTACTTGTGATATTTACCCCTAGGCATTTAAACTGATCTACAATGATAAAAGGTAAGGTGTCCAATCTAATTTTATATGCTTGAGAAGTCACTGGAAAGAGCACACTTTTATTCAAAATTAAGAACAGAGATCTTTTGAAATTGTGTAAGTGCTGTTAAAACTGCAGGCACAGTATTTTCTGGATCTGATATATACAGTACCATGTCATCTGCATATAGAGAAATTTTCTGTTCCAGTCCTTCTCTGATAATCCCCTTTATCTGATAAGCATTTCGACAGTGAACTGCCAGTGGTTCAATGGTGATTGCAAACAGCAGTGGTGACAAGGGGCATCCTTGTCTGGTACCACGTTCTATTTTAAAGTAGTCTGAACAAATGTTGTTAATACAAACTGAAGCTTCTGGATTGGTACACAGTAGTTTGATCCATGCACAAATGTTGAGGCCAAACCCAAATTTCTCTAATGTAGTAAAAAAGGTAGTTCTATTCAATCATGTCAAATGCTTTTTCTGCACCCAATGATAATAATATCTCTGGGGTGTTTGACTTTGCTGGTGAATATATTACATTAAACAGGCGTCGAAGATTGGAATCTAAGTGTCAGCCTTTAATAAATCCAGTTTGATCTTGTGATATTACAGAAGGCAGCACTTTCTCCATCCTTCCGGCTAAGATTTTTGAGAGTATCTTAACATCATTATTTAGAAATGAAATTGGTCTGTATGATGCACATTGTAACAGGTCCTTATTTTGTTTAGGAAAGACGGTGATTAATGCTTGATGAAACGTTGGAGGTAGAATTTGATTGTCTCTAGCTTCTGTAAATGTTGCTAAGAAGAGGGGAACTAGCTGAGTGGAGAATTTCTTATAAAATTCTACAGGGTAGCCATCAGGGCCTGCTGCTTTCCCGCCTTGAAGTGACTTTATAGCATCTAGTAGTTTTGACAGTGCCAGAGGTTTATCCAGTTCCTCAGCACTAAATGCATCTATTTGTGGTATCTGTAATGTATCCAGAAATGCATTAGATTGTGTGTTGTCTTCTTTAAACTCAGTCGAATATTAGGATTTATAGTAGTCTCTAAATGTGTGCATTATATTTTTATGGTCAATGATTTTGTCTCTGTTCATGTTGGTGATTACTGGGACTGCATTGCGAACTTTTTGCTTGTGGATTTGTTGAGCTAAAAGCTTATTAGCTTTCTCTCTGTGTTCATAGTAATGATGCCTTAATTTATAAATAAGTTGTTCAGTTTCTTTAGTTGTCAAGAGGTTGAGTTCTGAATGCAGAGCCTGCCTTTTCCTATGAAGAGCCTCACTTGGATCCCTGGCATGTTCATCATCTATTCTAGTAATTTCACTTCTTAGCTCTGATACTTTCTTGGTTTCTAATTTATTCCTGTGGGAAAATAATCTGTCCTCTTAAGAAGGCCTTTAGTGTTTCCCAGAGTATTCCTGCAGAAACCTCTGAGGATGTATTTGTCTCTAGGAAGAACCGGATTTGTTTGGATATAAATTCTGTACAGTTCTCATCTGCTAATAGAAGTGGGTTAAGACACCATCTGCGAGGTAAGTGTGTGGGGCATAATGATTTTAGCTCCAAGATCAGAGGTACATGGTCAGAAATAACAATAGTGTTGTACTTGCAAGATTTAATCGTAGGCAAGAAATTATTATCTATAAAGAAATAATCAATTCTTGAGTAGCAATGATGCTCTGGTGAGTAGAACGAATATGTTCTTGAGTTTAGGTGTAGAAACCTCCAGGGGTCTGATAAGTTGTGGTCAGTTACAAACTGTGTAATTGCCTTTGCAGTGTTAGATGTCATCCCACCCTGTGACAGGAGTCCTATCTAAGAGTGGATTTAAAACACAATTCAAGTCCCCAGGCAATAAAATTTTATGAGTGTTCACATTGGGAATAAATACATTTTGCATGAATTCCTTATCATCGACATTGGGTACATAAACATTTATCAAAATCACTTTACAGTTAAATAAGTTGCCCATGACAATCACATATCTCCCTTCAGGATCAGATATTACATCTGATGCTGCAAATGAGACTGTTCTATATATGAGAATTCCCACACCTCTAGTTTTCTTTGTAAAGCTGAAATGGAACATTTGGCCAGTCCAGTCTTTTTGCAGCCGGAACTGATCCTTGCTTAGGTAAGTGGGTCTCCTGTAAAAATACTATTTTAGCATTTAAACCTGTTAGGTGAGAGAATACTTTCTTTCCCTTTAATTCATGATCCAGGCCTTTAACATTCCAGCTCACAAAGTTATCTGTCCCATAATGGAGACATTGATTCTAAATTTTTGATGTCATTTTATAGTCTTAAGTGGAAATGAGACAGCTTTAACCTTAATTTCCAATTTCCCCACGAGTTATTGCCATGCAGCCTGTTTTTTAAACAGAAATCAGTTTAAATCATGCTGGTCCCAACCCAGATAGCAGCCGCAAGTTGGCCACAACTAGTTTAAAGCTGGCACCTCTGGTTCACTTCTGGCAGCGGCATGATGGGTATGGGCAACATGTGGCGCACAGTTGATGAATCCGCCAAATCAGCTTCTGGTACGGCATATGTGGGCCAATACTGGGCCATTAGCATAGTTCTGCGATTGGATGTATGACCCAGAATAGTGCAGACTCATGGTGAGGTGTCTTTAAAATAAAATGCAATATTTACAGTTAGCATATGTCAATGTATAGGGGTCTTTTCATTTCAAAATCGAAGATGGTATTGTTAAGGGCCGGCTACAAACATGCATGTAAATATCAGGCTGACCACAGAGTTTTTTATTTATATATTTGAGAAGTGTTGTTTCTTTGTGACAAGTACAAACAAAAACACATCTCAAGGATGAAATATTGTGAACTTTACAAACTTTCTACAAATTTTAAACACTATAAACGACCGGCAGAATTTTCGAAAAGTATCCAGCATCTGCCATGACACCTTTCAGCCTTTCTGTGGATTCAAATTTTCTCAAACTGTGCTTTAAAAAAAAGGCAATCTCTTTGATTGACATTAGGGCCAGCCATTGAGATAACTATCGGACTGCCTCCTGACGTTCACGTTAGCCAATGAGGGAACACCTTGAGTGACGAACAGTTGCCCATTCAGGCAGAGACTAAAGTTTGTAGTTGGTTTATGGTGAAGCGGTAAGTTAATACTCGATTATTTAACATATTATTTGTTCATTATCATTGTTCATGTTAAAATGTTTAAATTATGAAAAGCGTAACCAGTTAATTGCATAGTATGCAAGGTGCTGTAACGTGCTTAAACTGTTATATAAGCCATTTTTAAATTATTCGGCGGGCTTTTTTTTTTACTTAAACAGTTATGATATCCAGATATTAAATATAATAAGCGGTGACGAAGGCCAGCAAGTAACTTTAAAATTCGGCATTTATTTTAGCACGCAACATTAATTTTTTAAATGCTTAGAAACATCGAGAGTTTTTGCTGTTAGTGCGTTTAGTTAACATGAGCGGAAGTGCAAACGTAAAAACCCGCGAACGTGAGTTTATTTTTATAGAGTGAAAGCCGCGCAGTGGTGGAGGTGGCATCAAATTTGAACTGTGTTAAGTAAGGTATGTCTTGACAAATAATGAGTGCTCAATTGGAGCTTTTTACAATGTTCCAATCAGAACGAAGGTAACGTATTTATTTGTGTATCTCATAATGTACTTAATCACTGTATAAACCTTGAATCGTAGCACAGTGTGTACGTTATATAAATAATATTTTCTTGTCCATTTCTTTTGTTTTGCAGCATTGAACAGTAGTTGGGCATTGACAGGTATATTGTGGTATTTCATGGTAATATGGACAGGGCAAAATGGAATGTAAAATGCATTAATCTGAGAAAAAGGGCTATAAAGAGGGTGAATAAGCTGATAGATTTACTGGAGAATGAAAGGCAGGTTAGTCGTGGGATTGAGATCACTCACAATGAAATACATGTGGATGAGATCCAAACTTCTCAATTTGATTGTTCTTGTGATGATTTGGACTCCAGTCAGTCAGAGAGTGACAGTGATGATAACTTTGATTGTGGGAAGAATGATTACCAGGAAGCCCTCCAGGCTAGTTTGAGAAATTGGGCTGTTCAGTTCAGTATCCCTTTAATTGCCTTATCTGCATTACTAACTATACTCAGAATTAATCATGCTTTTTTGCCAAAAGATGCAAGGTCCTTACTGAAAACTAAGACTGCTTACACAGTTGAAATGCTTGGTGGTGGTTCATTTCATTACTTTGGCATTAAACATTCTCTGAGTGCTTTCTTTGAAAAGGTATGGTCAACTGTTCCAAGTGGGCACACATTTTATTTGCAACTTAATTTTGATGGGCTTCCTATTTTTAAGAGTTCTTCACTTCAGTTTTGGCCAGTTCTTGGAATTGTTAAGAATTATATCAAGATTCCATTTTTGATTGCATTATTCTGTGGATGTTCAAAACCAAACTCACTTTCTGAATACTTGAGTGCTCTAGTTAATGAGTTAAAAACAATTGGAAAAGGATTTCCTGTGAAAGTAAAAACATTTTTCATCACTTTATCTTCAGTTGTTTGCGATGCACCTGCTAGAGCCTTTATTAAGGGCATAAAATCACACACTGTATATCACAGTTGTGATAAGTGTGTACAAAAAGGAGTATATGTAAACCACCGTATGACATTTCCAGAAACCACTGCAAGTCTTCGAACAGGTGAATCATTTTAAACATTAGATGATGATGCACACCATGTAGAATCTTCACCTCTCTCAGAAATCATGGATATGATTAAGGGATTCCCTCATGATTACATGCACCTTGTATGCTTAGGAGTAATGAGACGTCTCTTGGATTTGTGGATGGGAAGCAATGGCCCACTACAGTGCCGTGTTTCAGCCAGTCAAGTGTTGTTAATTTCTGATAAGTTGTTAGCGCTACGTGGTTTCATTCCTAACGAGTTTGCAAGGAAGCCCCGTTCACTTTTTGAAAGACTACGGTGGAAAGCAACTGAGTTGAGACAATTCTTATTGTACACGGGTCCAGTTGTTTTGAGAGAAATATTGTGCTCTGAGGTGTATCAAAATTTCATGCTGCTCTCTGTGGGTATATACATTTTAGCAAGTCCTGAGTATTGTTCAACTATGAATGATTTTGCTAACTCTCTGCTAGTGGCATTTGTCAAGCATTTTAGTGAGTTATATGGTCCTTAGTTTGTCAGCTATAATGTACATGGGCTAACTCATTTAAGTCAAAATGTTAAAGTCCATGGTAGTTTGGATATTATATCAGGTTTTCCATTTGAAAATTATCTAAGAAAGCTGAAGAAAATGGTTAGACGACCTCACTGTCCTTTAACACAGGTTATACGTAGGATTTCAGAGCTTGACTCCTTGCATTTAAATACTGATTTTAGCAAACACCCTCAAAAGAGGTTTAAAATGCAACATTCAGATGGTCCAGTTCCACTACACTTTGAAGTAGTACTCCAGTTTAAAGAGGTGGACTTTAATGGATTTGTCATCAAAGTTTCTACAGGGGATTCCTGTATCAAAATTGACGATAAAATTGTCATAGTTCAAAATATAATTGTGTGTGAAGACAGGGAATATGTTGTCTGTCAGGAATACGAACACAAGGCCATATTTTTTGAATATCCAATTGATTCTTCATGCCTGGGGATTTATGTTGTGTCCAAGCTTTCCTCACATCTTCAGTGTTTACCTATTGGTTCTGGCATGCGGAAATATGTCCGTTTGCCACTAGATGACAAATATCTTGTAATCTCCCTACTTCATATAAATACAGATTAATTGGTACAGTATGTATTTTTTTTTTTGTTTGTTTCTTCCTCTTGTGTTATAGAGTTCATAAGTACTTTTTCTAATTAGTTTTTTAAACTGTCATCACCCCACCACTTGCATTCTTTATATTCTGGACTGATTTATGGTGGTGTGTGAAGTTGCTAGGTAAGCAAATTTGATTATTTCGACTGTACAAATGAAATCATGTTTAAGTAATATAATTTACTGTATATGTTAATCATATGTATTATTATTGTTACTTATATTTGATTAGTAATTGTAAGCATGCTTGCAGGTTGTAAGTGCATTTATCAAGGACTTTTGTAAATGTAATGTTTTAAAAAAATCTTTGTTTTTAGTCATTTTTGTAGGCTAGGTATCACATTGTGAATTTTTCGGAATGCAGTGAAGTTGAGTTGGTACCATCCAATTGGGTATCCAATGGAGTGTGTGCTTGGCCACCATATAAAACTGGAGATATCCATAAGGCTATAATAAATAAAGAGCAGCCCAAAGAAAACTGGAAATCATTTAAGGTTGAAGTTATGTACACAACAGGTTTGTATTTATAGTTGGTATAATTGTTATGTCATATCATGTCATCTTCTAACCCACTATATCCAGAAAAAGGTCACGGGGGTTTGCTGGAGCCCATCCCAGCTACTATAGGGTGCAAGGCAGGAATAAACTCTAGACAGGGCTCCAGTCCATCGCAGGGCGCACACACATGCACACACTAAGGCCAATTTAGGATCTCCAAATCGCCTAACCTGGGAGGAAACTGGAGCACCTGGAGGAAACCCACACAGACACGGGGAGAACATGTAAACTCCACACAGGGAGGACCCAGGACAGGAACCCAGGTCTCCTTACTGCAGGCAGCAGTGCTACCACTGTGCCACTGTGCCACACTGGTATAATTGTATTCCCGAGTACTGTGTATCCATATTATACAGTAAATGCTCTTACACCTGGAATTTAACAGATAATTACAGAACTGCAAGACTGAAGCTTCCAGTTGCCGAAAGACACTCAGATTTGCAGACAACAGAAGATGAAGAAGACAATGAAATTCCAAAAAGGACAAAAAGAAGGAAAATGTAAGCCTGAAATAGTTAATATGCTTGAACTGTAGCATCACCTGCAGACTGTTACTTGTGTTAATACAGTGAATTTTCAAGCTGTAATACTTGATCTTTTAAAGGGAAAACACTAAGTTTAATGATCTACCACAAGGTTAATTCATAAAAATTTGTCTAAATTGGTAAAGCTTTTTTTCTCATAATTGTACAGTTGCATGAGACACTTCCTCATTCTTGTATAACTGTGTATTTTGTCCATAATTTCTTAATCTTTTCCCAAAGAGCAAACACAAGATTTGATAGTGATAGTGACGGTGATGTCTGTAGCAAACCCAAAAGCCATCTACCTCCACCACCCAAGATAACCCCTTCTCAAAAATGTTCAAAATCAACCGCCAAGATGTCTGCTGACCATGGAGAACTTGGACGAAATGCAAAATCAATGTGCAGGATGCATCAACCTGACAGTGTTCAGCTACATTCAGAATGTAGTTCCACTGAATGTGGAAGATGCAGTCAAGAAAGGAAAAGCCTGAAAAATGATTACAGAAATCAAAGTGCATCTACAGTGGAAGAGCACCTAACCCCAGAGTGTGTGGAAATTGCAGATATGGCGTTTAGACACCGGTCTACCTCACAACAAAATGATGGACCAAATCAAGACATTTATGGCCGTAAGTGTTTTATCTCAGTTTCTCTTTAATATAGCTGCCTCCGTGTTTGTCACTTTAAATAAAGCCCTGATAACCAGATGCAACTGTGAAGCACAAAATAAAATTACCCTAAATGTTTTACATTTTGAGTAAAAGAATTATGAATCTGTGCAACTTTGTGTGTGTGTGTATTTAATGTTTCTCACAGGACCCACTTTTCATTACCTTTATTCATTAATACAGCAAAATTAATTTTACCTTCTCTTTTCAGCTGTTTCCTTTATTTTTCCACTTTTCATCAAGCTTGCCAATTTATAGTTTACATTTCATCCCCTTTGGTAAATGTCTCTGACAATTATGATCTGATTATGTTTGATATTCAATTTGTGGTGCTTGTACATTGTTTTAGCCATTCTTCGAAACATTCTGGGTAAGCAGGAGATGATGATGGAGCAAGTCAAAGTGATTTTAAAAACCGTACAAGACCTTCATGAGAAATGCTGTAGTGACAGTGGTTCAGATCCAGTGCTGGAAAAAGACATTCTTCCACTACAAGATCTTACATCACTGCAACAGCTTGAAAGTGACCTAGCGGTTGGTGTAGATTTAAAAAAAAAACTAGTAAGGAAAAACTTTTTTAATAATAACTGAAAAATATACCTTCAAACAACGACAGGCTTCAAGTGGTATTGTCTTAAATGCCCAAATAGCACTCATCAGATATGCACAAGCTGTGACGTGTAGTCAAAATTGTAGGCATAGTTAAAAAAAAATATATTTTTAATTAAGTCAGAAAAGCTTTTAACAGTCTACAATATTAAATTTTTAAAAGAACTGAAAAAATTCCTACCGGAGCATGTTTGTCAGTTTTTGGGAGTATTGAAGGCTGCTACTGTAGTCAAATCTTTGTTGAAAATTAAATGAAGTGCTCATAACTTGACATGTCTGACCACAGATAACATCTATAAAGGCCGTCAGTTTTGGGCATGACAATATGCTAAAGGACTGTTAAATGCTTTTTTTATTTAACATTGTTAGCATATCATATCAAATGGTGCTTTTAGTCCCATGTCCAAGTTTACCCCAAAGATTCAGCACATACATTTTATTATATAGCTCAGTCTATATTAGCTTCATTGGAGAGCTACCTAAAAACATAGGTGCTTGAACTTCTTGTATATTTTACTTTGTTGCTTGTTCCGATTCCTCCTAATGTTTCTATTGCATCGTGCATCTTAAGAAGTTATGAACTCCAGTGAATTATTTTTTTTCTTTCTGTAAACCTTTGGCAGATTACCTTCCTTGGGATTCAAGGAGGCATTGATGTGAGAGACACGGTGTGGAGAATCATGAGGCAAACTTTGACCAATTCATTGGCCAAACAACTTAACTGGAGGGGAATAAATGGAAAAACATGTTTTCATAGCCTTCACATTAAGGATATTGTGATTGGTGAGTATTTATAATGATTTCAATATGCCTACACTGCCTTTTAAAATGAAGTAACCTGTGACTGAAAATTTCCGTGAGATGAGTAAACATCAGTGATAAACAATTGTGAACTAACTACAGGGAAGTATTTAAAGGCAGTAACAAATGCAAATACTGTATTGTACAAATATCTCTAGTTTTAAATATTGTTTCTTGTTAGAATATCCATCCATCCATCCTCTTCCGCTTATCCGAGGTCGGGTCGCGGGGGCAGCAGCTTAAGCAGAGAGACCCAGACTTCCCTCTCCCCGGCCACTTCTTCCAGCTCTTCCGGAGAATCCCATGCTTCCCAGGCCAGCCGGAGACATAGTCCCTCCAGCGTGTCCTGGGTCTTCCCCGGGCCTCCTCCCGTTGGACGCGTGCCCGAACACCTCACCAGGGAGGCGTCCAGGAGGCATCCTGATCAGATGCCCGAGCCACCTCATCTGACTCCTCTCGATGCGGAGGAGCAGCGGCTCTACTCTGAGCCCCTCCCGGATGACTGAGCTTCTCACCCTATCTTTAAGGGAAAGCCCAGACACCCTGCGGAGGAAACTCATTTCAGCCGCTTGTATTCGCGATCTCGTTCTTTCGGTCACTACCCATAGCTCATGACCATAGGTGAGGGTAGGAGCGTAGATCGACTGGTAAATTGAGAGCTTTGCCTTACGGCTCAGCTCCTTTTTCACCACGACAGACCGATGCAGAGCCCGCATCACTGCGGATGCCGCACCGATCCGCCTGTCGATCTCACGCCCATTCTTCCCTCACTCGTGAACAAGACCCCGAGATACTTGAACTCCTCCACTTGGGGCAGGATCTCTCCCCCAACCCTGAGAGGGCACTCCACCCTTTTCCGGCTGAGGACCATGCTCGGATTTGGAGGTGCTGATTCTCATCCCAGCCGCTTCACACTCAGCTGCGAACCGATCCAGAGAGAGCTGAAGATCACGGCCTGATGAAGCAAACAGGACAACATCATCTGCAAAAGCAGTGACCCAATCCTGAGTCCACCAAACCGACCCCTTCAACACCCTGGTTGCGCCTAGAAATTCTGTCCATAAAAGTTATGAACAGAATCGGTGACAAAGGGCAGCCCTGGCGGAGTCCAACTCTCACTGGAAACGGGCTCGACTTACTGCCGCAATGCGGACCAAGCTCTGACACCGGTTGTACAGAGACCGAACAGCTCTTATCAGGGGTCCGTACCCCATACTCCCGAGCACCCCCACAGGATTCCCGAGGGACACGGTCGAATGCCTTTCCAAGTCCACAAAACACATGTAGACCGGTCGGGCAAACTCCCATGCACCCTCCAGGACTCTGCTAAGGGTGAAGAGCTGGTCCACTGTTCCGCGACCAGGACGAAACCACACTGTTCCTCCTGAATCCGAGGTTCACTATCCGACGGACCCTCCTCTCCAGAACCCCGAATAGACTTTTCCAGGGAGGCTGAGGAGTGTGATCCCTCTATAGTTGGAACACACCCTCCGTCCCCTTTTAAAGAGGGGACCACCACCCCGGTCTGCCAATCCAGAGGCACTGTCCTCGATGTCCATGCGATGTTGCAGAGACGTGTCAACCAAGACAGTCCTACAACATCCAGAGCCTTAAGGAACTCCGGGCGATCTCATCCACCCCGGGCCCTGCCACCGAGGAGTTTTTAGACCACCTCGGTGACTTCAGTCCCAGAGATGGGAGAGCCCTCCTCAGAGTCCCCAGGCTCTTCTTCCTCATTGGAAGGCATGTTAGTGGGATTGAGGAGGTCTTCAAGTACTCCTCCCACCACCCACAACGCCCGAAGTCGAGGTCAGCAGCGCACCATCCCCACCATATACGGTGTTGACACTGCACTGCTTCCCTCCTGAGACGCCGGACGGTGGACCAGAATCTCCTCGAAGCCGTCCAAAGTCGCTCTCCATGGCCTCTCAAACTCCTCCCATGCCCGAAGTTTTGCCTCAGCAACAACCAAGCAGCGCTCCGCTTGGCCTGCCGGTACCTATCAGCTGCCTCCAGAGACCCACAGGACAAAAAGTCCTATAGGACTCCTTCTTCAGCTTGACGGCATCCTCACCGCCGTGTCCACCAACGGGTTCGGGATTGCCGCCACGACAGGCACCACCACCTTGCGGCCACAGCTCCGTCAGCCGCCTCAACAATAGAGGCACGGAACATGGCCCATTCGACTCAATGTCCCCACCTCCCTCGGGGCGGGTTGAAGTTCTGCCGGAGGTGGGAGTTGAAGCTACTTCTGACAGGGGACTCTGCCAGCCGTTCCCAGCAGACCCTCACAACACGCTTGGGCCTACCAGGTCTGACCGCATCTTCCCCACCATCGGCCAACTCACCACCAGGTGGTGATCAGTTGACAGCTCCGCCCCTCTCTTCACCCGAGTGTCCAAGACATATGGCCGCAAGTCCACGACACGACCACAAAGTCGATCATCGACCTGAGGCCTAGGGTGTCCTGGTGCCAAGTGCACATATGAACACCCTTATGCTTGAACATGGTGTTCGTTATGGACAATCCATGACGAGCACAGAAGTCCAATAACAAAACACCGCCGGGTTCAGATCGGGGCCATTCCTCCCAATCACGCCCTTCCAGGTCTCACTGTCATTGCCCACGTGAGCATTGAAGTCTCCCAGCAAAACGAGGGAATCCCCAGAAGGTATGCCCTCTAGCAACCCTCCAGAGACTCCAAAAGGGTGGATACTCCAAACTGCTGTTCGGCGATATGCACAAACAACAGTCAGGACCCTTCCCCACCCGGCGGAGGGAGGCCACCCTCTCGCCCACCGGGTAAACCCCAATGCACAGGCTCCAAGTCGGGGGGCAATAAGTATGCCCACACCTGCTCGGCGCCTCTCACCGGGGGCAACTCCAGAGTGGTAGAGAGTCCAGCCCCTCTCAAGGAGATTGGTTCCAGAGTCCAAGCTGTGCGTCGAGGTGAGTCCGACTATATCTAGCCGAACCTCTCACCTCGCGCACTAGCTCAGGCTCCTTCCCTTCAGAGAGGTGACATTCCACGCCCCAAGAGCCAGTTTCTGTAGCCGAGGATCAGACCGCCAAGGTCCCCGCCTTCGGCCACCACCCAACTCACACTGCACCCAACCTCCTTGGCCCCTCCCATAGGTGGTGAGCCCATGGGGAGGAGGACCCACGTTACCTCTTCGGGCTGTGCCCGCCGAGCCCCATGGGTGCAGGCCCGCCACCAGGCGCGCCATCGAGCCCCACCTCCAGGCCTGGCTCCAGAGGGGGCCCGTGACCAGCGTCCGGCAAGGGAAAACGTTGTCCAAAGTTTTATTCTTCATTGGAGGTTTGTTGAACCGCTTTTGTCTCATCCTCACCTAGGACCAGTTTGCCTTGGGTGGTTCTACCAGGCATAAAGCCCCGGACAACATAGCTCCTAGGATCATTGGGACACGCAAACCCCTCCACCACGATAAGGTGACGGTTCAAGGAGGAGAATACAAACTACATTTTATATAGTCGCTTCATTTACTGAAAATAAACAACAAAGACATAACCTACACTTGCAGCCTGTTTCTTTCCCATTATGGTTGGATGCAGTCAATGCTCATGTCTGACAAATAACCAAGTATCAAATGCTGATTGACTCAGACTGTATAATGACTGTTCTTTAGATGCAGTACGAAGAAACTCTGTAACATCAAGAGCCACAACTCAGGAAATAGAAATGTGGATTAAGAGATGGCTTTATCTGGCTGCAGATAGGGATGGAGGGAGACGAGCAAGAATGGAGCGTCAGAGGAAAAACAGCTATCAAGAATCAGGTGAGCACTGTCAACCCTCAAACACATCTAGTAAGAAGTTAATTAGGAAATTGTATAATTTCATGTAACTGATCAACTGTTGATTTCTTGGCTGCAGGTGAAATGCATGTTCTTTCAAGTCATCATTGACACTGGCCTTCTAAATTTTTGCTGAGGACAAGTTGGATTCTTACATCACCAACCTTAACTACCTCTCCACCCTCACAAATGTGAAAACTTGATCTGCCACAACCTTCGCAAAGAGATTAGTGTTCATTCAATGTTTCTGGGTTCTAACATCAGGCACCATCTGGAACTGTGTGTAATAGTGGGTATCCAATCATGGACTTTTATAAAATTAATGTTTGTACATTTTGTTGACTGAAATTTTTACCATCACTTTTTTCACCTGTTTGATACATTCTTGTTTTGTGCTTGTTTTAAAGACTTACATTTAGGAAACCTTTCCTTGTTTGTAGATTTAAATAATTCATTGTGCAAGACAGCAGTTAAAATTAAGTTTAATATGTAAAGTAAAAATCTATTTTATAATATGTGTATCTCACCTATGTGATGTTTTTTAGGCACATACAGGCTTATTTGTTATTTTTCCATGTGTATGCTCACATGATTCATAAGAAAACTGTAATATAAAACTGTATAAATTGTAAATGTATTATAGACTTATTTTGTCATGGTGGTTTATTTGGATATGTCAGAAACGCAAGGAACTTTTTATTTGTTTTCTATATAAATGCAACATTTACTTTTATTATTGTCATGTCTACAAACTTCAGTATTAGTAATTTTGTTACTGATTATGTAATGCAGATTCAGGATTGTTCTGTTTGTTGAAATGCATTGCACTGTACAGTATATGGCAATAAAATGTAATAAGTTTAAATATGCGTATTTGGGCTTGTTTGTTCATATTGATATGCAGTAGATAGTAGTCAGACAGCATATATGGAAAGTAGGAGTAAATAATTGATATTTAAATAATTAATAGTGTAACGCATACTATATACTATTATACTATGTAATACTATACTCATATAGTATATAGAATAGTATAGTATATAATTATAATACTATATACTATTATTTACTCCATGTTTACTATTACTTATAATTATATTTAAATGAGCAAAGTGAAAATCTGACCTGTGGCCCACATGAGGCCCAGTAAATTTTCATCTGGTTCAGTGTTGGGCAGACTTCGGCAGGTTTGGCTTTTTAATTTTGTTTTGGCTGGGATGCGGCATCCGGATGTGGTCCACTCTATTGCCATCAATCCATGTGGTAAGTGGGCCAGAAAGTCCTGACAGAAGTGGACCAGATTTGGGCCAGATGAAATTTGCTATCTGGGAATGGTACCACTAAAATCAAGTCAAAGAGAAGTTTCAATACAGCATTTCCTAAGATTATGTCACATGGTTGGATAACCTGACCAATACAATCCACTGATTTTTATAATCTTGTTTGTATCTCAGTTGTCTCCTTTTGTTTCTATCATGAATGTCAGTTTAATTCTACCTTCAACAACAGTGAACAATGAGTGGCAGCTCACAAATGAGTGCTGACTTTCATGCACTAAAACTTTTCAACACCATTGCTGCAAATAAACAACAGCTGGTTTCCTTTCTTCTCAACAACAACGGAAAATAACTTTAAATGGTCTGGTTTACCCTTTGTTTGCTTACTTGATTGAAAATTAAAATTGTTCTTGTTAGCTTCTTCCGCCTAGAACATTTTTGCATTGTTCTAGGTGTATAGCCTTTGTAAGAAAAGAAGCAAACACAGGAGAAGGTTTCCGTCATGTCTGTGACTCGGTATAATGGAAATAAATGGAAGCAAAATGATCCTTTTCACAGAAGTGAAAATTACGTCTTTTTAGATATGAGCCCAAAACAGAATTGATTTAAAATGGCTAAAATTCCAGTCATATAGATTCCAGGCAGGAAGGGACAGGACCAGGAGGGAAGATAACAGAAATGGTGTCAGCGGTAGTAGAGTCATCAATTTTCTGCTCTGCAGAGGGAGGAAGAGAGAAGGCATTAGAACACATGCCAACCCCTGATTCTACTGGTAATTAACATCATTAGAGCCATTATGTTGCCTCCCAATCACACATGAGTGACACTTTCCAAATGACAGAAACATGAGAAATTTAACAAATAAAAGGAGACCATTCGGTTCATTAAGCGTTTTTGTTTAGCCAATAGTTAAGCTGTCCCAATATCTCATCCAGAATCTTCTTAAAAGTTGTCCACGTTTTTGCTTGAACGCAACAGGAGTGTATCCTGCTGTCTCAGCCCACCCTGCTAAAAACAGCAGGATTAAGATTTATACATCTACTGTTGGTCATTCAGAAATGATGCTATGATCTAAGACATTAGGAGGCAATGTTTACTGTAACCTTAGATCCTCAAATGAGTGTCTCCTTAGAATTCCAAGAACAAAACTTAAAAGAAGTGGTGAGGCGGCCTTCTGCTGCTATGCACCTAAAATTTGGAATAGCCTGCCAATAGGAATTCTCCAGGCTGATACAGTAGAGCACTTTAAAACACTGCTGAAAACACATTACTTTAACATGGCCTTTTTATAACTTCAATTTAACTTAATCCCGATACTCTGTATGTTCAATTTCCTCATAATAACTATTCATGGTGGCTCTAAAATCCGTACTGACTCCTACTCTCTTTTTCTGTTTCTTTTTCCGGTTTCTTTGTGGTGGTGGCCTGCGCCACCTCCACCTACTCAAAGCTTCATGATGCTCCAACAATGATGGATGGATTAAAAGGCAGAAGTCTACGTGACCATCATCATCAAGTCCTTCCGTGAGAACCCTAAATTCAAAGAGGACTGTTTCATTTATGTTAGGTAGAATGCCCAGAAGGGACTGGGTGGTCTCATGGTCTGGAATCCCTACAGATTTTATTTTTTCTCCAGCCGTCTGGAGTTTTTTTTTTGGTTTTTCTGTCGCCCCTGGCCATTGGACCTTACTCTTATTCGATGGTAATTAATGTTAATGTTTTATTTTTTTTTTCTGATTGTGTCTTTTATTTTTCTATTCTTTATTATGTAAAGAAAGCACTTTGAGCTACTGTTTGTATGAAAATGTGCTATATAAATAAATGTTGGTATTGTTGTAGCAAAATACTAAAACCAAACTCTTAAAGATTGAAGGCATATTTTTATACTTGTTTTTAACTAATTTCTTTTAACAGTTTTGGAAGTTTTAGTAATTATGCACTTAAATTACACATTCAAAAATAAGTAGCTATTACTTGTTTATTGTAATAAATGGTCTGCAAATGGCTGAAGAGTAAAAATATACATATACACACAAACACTTTATATCACTCTGAAGCAGCAAGTAAACAATCTGTAACTCTATATGAATAATTATGTACTCACACAAACCTTTACTTTCAAAATTGTTTTTCATGCTAGTCCTTGGAACAATTTCAGTTTACCAACAGACACATTTTGTACAACAGATTGTTTTTTTTTTTGTGCTGCAATTCATCCATCTTTTCATGTCTTCTGTTGCAGCTGCTCTAAATGTTCAGTGTGTTATTTATTTCCTTTTCTGATTGTTGTTGCTTTTTTCTTGCATTTCACATCTGCAATAAACAAAGTACATACCTACATTTTTTTTCATACTAGGTTATTACTGGGGTGATGACAGTGCCTTTGCTGGCATCCCTTGGCATACAGCTAGCCAAACAGACACGTAAACTTAAAACATTTTTTCTTAGCCACTTTTGAGTCACAGTTTGCAGGATGACTGGGTGGCGAGCACATAAGACTTGCTCACGGTATAATCATCCCCCTGCTTTTTATCCACAATTCCACCAAACGGGTCGACAGAGCTTTGCAGATGTTTTACCTGGTTTCTGAATGTGATCCCTTGAATCCTCCTGGGCCCCCCGCCACTATTCGATTTTATTACCCTTCTGTAATTGCACTCATTTCTCCGTTTTGGTTTTGGAGAAATGGGATGAAAAAAAAAAATACGGTGCTGTCTATCCCTTTGAAGGAGGATGTGGCGATTACACTGTGAACAAGTCAGTAGCTAAAGCTGTTTCTATTTTGCATATATGCTTGCAATGCAAGTTATGTAATACGGTGACTTTCACTCGGGTGTGGGAGTGGAAGAGGGTCCGTTTTCGTTACATGAAAGTTCAAGAGGCACAAGTACACCATAACAACTACTCATGGGTATGCTAAGAAACACTGCCTGTAATCTAAGTTGTAATTGAAAGAACTCTGCTTAGAAAACTAACATAGGAAGAACATGCAGCATACAGCCTCCGGCTATGGTAATCGAACCCATGACATTTCAACTGTAACATTGCATGCAGTGATGCTTCAAAGTCATACCAAGCAGTATATACAAAGCAAGTGTGGCCTGTAGTGCTTCATCAAACATGTCGTTTTCAATAAAGTCAAAACTTTTTTCAGAAACTGACTGAAGCTTTGTGCGTAATGATGCTTAATGGTGCATAAAGATGAGAGATTACATTAGCATTATTTTTGTTGCCATTTACACACAGCAGTGACATGTAGTACAAATGACCAATCATAGTCAACTATATATCATTTGAATGCTCTGAACCTCAGCTATTGAATGGTAATGTGCCTTTCACTGCATATAGCTCAACGTAGGAGGAATATGTGATAACAACAGATTAACTCAGCTGTGATGCGCTGCTAGCATGAGGGTATATGTGTTCAAATCACATATTTTAATAATGAAAAACACAGACAACATGGAAACGTAAGATTTATCTGAAAGAAGACACCTTTGGGTATGTAAAAATGCAATTATTACTTTTGATTGACTTTATTGCATCATTCTCAGACAACTTTGAAATACAGCAGTGTTCAGCCAGCAGGATGCCTAGTGCATAAGTAGTCATTGTGACGATGCAGGTTCTCTCCGTGCTCCCAACGTCCTTATGGGAGCCTTAAATCCAACACCGTCGGTAATGTCACAGAGATGAGCTGACAAATGAGGACAAATATCACATGAAGCCAGGGGATATATCCAAAAAGTGCATAAGTACTTTTATTAAAACAACAATCAGTGTCCAAAGTGCAGTGCATCAGGTTTCAATAAATAATCCATAAAACAAGTGTCCAGTGGGTATAAAAATCAAATAAATAAATCCTTTAAAATACGAGGTTACAATGCAGTCTTTATCATCACGATCTCGGCACACCCTTCTTTCTCACAGGCTCACCCATTACTTCCGCAGCCGGCGGAGATCTCTACAGCCACGAGCACCTACAGCCAACCTCTGTCTTGGCCTCCTTGCAGACGTCACTGCCAGATGTTCGAGGTCGGCTATCCTCCCTTCATCCTTCGCGCACCAGTAGTTGCTCCTTGGATCCCTAGTGAGGACACCTGCCTTGCTCACCCCACTCACCCAGACATCCAGTGGGGCGAACTAGCCCCCAGAGTGCAACAGCTTAACACTCTTCAGTGGGGCCCCAGCTCGTTCTGCCTCTTCTTTTCAGGTGGCCAGATACTCCTGCTTAGACTGCTTTTCTCACGTCCTTTAACCTCTTCTTTTCTTCACCTCGATCATTCTCTGTTCATGTTTCTCCTTTTCTTCCATTTCTATCGCTTCCCCTTTTCTCTGGGTTCGACCCACATATATACACCCCCTGTGTGCCTCCGTGTGTGCAATGCCTTAATCACACACCGCAGGAAGCCAATGAGGCAATTGAGAACGACCGCACCCACACGTGCAGGTGCGACTCGCTTCAACCACCTGATTAACTCCCTGCGGTCATTCAAGCATGCCCATGGAGGACGGCGCGGCTATACGGATTTAACACAGGCCTTTTTTTATTGGAAGCCGCGGACCCGCTATACCATGGTCATATTTAAATTGTTATTCACAGCACACTAGTTACCATTGTGTCAGTGACTTAATGTATTTGTTTCCTTTCTAGGATACAGAGATCTTTTACAGGACTCCCTAATCAAATTAATTAGAAGAAATTTAAAAAATCAGATATAGTGTGAAGAACACCCTATTTTTTTATTTATTTTTAAATTATATCCAAGTATGTATATGGATTTTAAACATACACCTTGGGAAATATTTCCAATTTTTTTATGTGTCATTATGACCATTTTCATAATCTGCCTTTTGTATTACAGAATCACGTGTTTATTTCAGATCTGGGCCCACTGGATTTGGCCTCGCCCAAGGCAGCTAATCCCCAACTGAAAAGGCAGGCTTCTGAAAACTGGGCTAAGACTTTTAAAGCTCAAAAGTCACAAAATTGCTTTTAAAAGGAGCAGATGACCAACTAGTCCAAGGACACCACCCACCAAAGCATCTGCAATATTAATGCAAATAAATAATACCATAAAAAAGGAGAAACACAAAACATGAAGGGCAAGAAAAATAAGCAACAAGAGTTTACTACATTTTTACATTAGATGGTGTCAGGGAGCTGAAGCCTATCCCTGATGTATACGTTCAAAATAGGAGCCAACTTTGGACTGTCCATCATTCTATACTCACACCACTCTGTTGTAAAATCCTTTCATTTTGAACCAAAAACAGGGAAGCAAGCCTAAAAATACTTACACAGAAAGTCAGATCAGCCATAAGTTAAGGTCTTGGCCCACTAGGTAGGTTTCAGACCTGCACGGGCCCAAAATTGGGCTGAGTCTCTTAAATAATAAAACTCCACAAAAATGGAGAAGAGTATTGTGATCCAAACAAAACAAAGCAAGTTCCTTTATATGTGAAAATTTAATAAGGAGATTCACTAAAACAGAAGTTACCACAAAAAAGAAGCAGAAATTACATTCTGATTAAGAGATAAAACCTAATACAGTAAGTCAGTACAATATCCAAAAACTGCACCTTAAAGTAAATGTAAGGTTCAAAAGCCAAGAAAACCAATACAAGAACAAAATAATGGAATCAAAAACAAACCACAAGCACTGTTAAGCCAAAGATTTCTAATCTACTCAGCTTTGCTTAAGTACTGTTGGTACTAGAACTGCAGCTGCATAAAATTATAAAGCTACAAAAACAAAACAAAAATAACAGAATGAATAATATGAAAAATATTTAAATAACACTACAATGACTAAATAAACATTAAGCTTGAGTCAGGGCTGTTCCATAACACTGTCATTTTCATGGAACATCTGCTTGACTCTTGTTTAGTGATGCATTGGCTGCCCAGAATAGGCCTGGGTCTCACAACAGCATATCATACCATTGTCTAACCCAGTTAATCCAGACCAGGGTTGTGGGTTGGTTCCAACTAGCATTGGTCACTAGGCAGGAAGAAACCCTTAAACGTTTTACAACTTGAAGCAAGTAAAGTGGGACTGTACCTTATGACGTTTCCAGGGCTACTCAGAAGGTCTGACCCCTCTACTTTAAACTGACTTTCTTAATTGATTTATCATTTCCTGTGAGAGGCACTTGATGGATAGCCTCAACAGATGCCAATGGCGCCTCAATTGGTTTCTTTCAGCACAGATGTTAGAAATACAATGAATTAAACTGTCTTATTGTTGTCTGTTTACCTTGATATGAACAAATAAACTACTATAGCTACTCAATGCTTTACACAGCAAGAAACAATCGATGTTGTTATACTTCTAAAGTACAGAAAACAGATATTAGATATCCAACTGGCAGTGTAAGAGGTAAAGGATAGATTTAATATTGATATAATGATGACTCTTGTCCCATAGCAAGGCAAGCATTTTTGGCCAGTGGCTGAAATGGTGCCCAGGAGACCAAGAAAAGAAGAAAAACACAATGAAAGAAAGCATTCTTGATAGCTCGAACATTAGTGATAAACTGTTCATCCATACATACATCTTCTCAACTCAATACAATACGGTGTTTCACAATGATGATAAACGATATGTATCAAAATCAAGAAAACAATACATTGTGTGCTGTCAAAACTTCAACAGAGGGGGTTATAATAAAATAATTGCTCTTTAGCGTCACTTTAAATGCTGCTCCTAAATGGGCATTAATTACATTTGAAAATTCAGAGGCCTATAATTATAAAGTGTAGTACATAACTGGAGGAATGATATACCTACATATATATACTATATACCTAATGGTTTAAAAAAAGGATTCCTCTTCATTTTGTTTTTTAATCAACACCTTTCAGACTAATCTCATTTTTTGCCTGTTTGCAATTGCTATATATTACTCTACTTTCCCCTTTTGTATTATTAATATGTATCATATGTATTAATATGTTGTCAGAAAGCCTCAAATCTCACAGACTTAACAATATTTATAAGGTATTATAGCATATAACTTCTCCCCACGTTCCCATCTACATCTATAACCTCAGGCAATTAGGTGTAGGAAAAGACAAGTATACTAATAAAAGGCAAAGCCCTCACTGACTGACTCACTCACTCACTCACTCACTAATTCTCCAACTTCCCATGTAGGTAGAAGGCTGAAATTTGGCAGGCTCATTCCTTACAGCTTACTTACAAAAGTTGGGCAGGTTTCATTTCGAAATTCTATGTGTAATGGTCATAACTGGAACCTATTCTTCTCCATATACTGTAATGGACGTTAGCTTGATGGCCATGGGGGGTGGAGCTGCGTGTGACATCATCACGCCTCCCACGTAATCACGTGAACTGACTGTGACCGCAGTGCGTAGAAAGAAGGAAGAGCTCCCAAAAGCGCTGAAGAAAAACGCTGAATACTTTATTCGCGAGATACAAGTTTAATGAGAAGACACGAGGTATAAACGAGACTTTGGATCACTTTGTAACAGAGTTAAAATTGCTGTAGTGAGAAACTTAACATTAGATAAAGCCGTGGACATCGCAAGATCGCCCAAGATAGCACAGGCACAGCTCAGAAGCTTCGATGCATGTACTCCGAGTGGCTCACATGAACTGACTATGAACGCAGTACGCAGAGAAAGCAAGACATCTAAAGAGCGCGGAGACCTTTGATCACGTGAACGTGTCTGCAAAAAGTAGCGTTTCCTGCACTGCAAAAATACTACAAAAGTCGGACAGCCGGTGCGTGCGTGCGTAGCTGTGCTGGCCTTTGAGACGCTGACTGCGCTTCTGCCTTAAGTGAAAGTAAACACTTTAAATTGTTTTCCTCCTTCCCATGAGCTATAGCCCAGACAACTGTAAACACGGGATCCCATTTCTAGACCGCGGCAAACTAATATTAAGGTGCTTCGCACTTTCTTTTACATGTATACGATTATGAGGTCGTCAGGTCGGATTATGAAGACACGCACAGGAGTGGAGGACCGACAGTGCCATTCCAGCCAGTTAATGGCAGGGCCATCTCTCCAGTCTACACGAGACCCACCGCGACGCTCATATCATCAGCAAAGACCTCTCTCTACACTATATAAAAGAAAAAGGCAAGTTTCCTTTCTTTACACCTTTTTTCCTTTTATCCCAAACCAAAGTCTTTCTCTCTTAACACTGCAGAGGACACAAAAAAGATTCTCTTTTAATTGCTGGTAATGCCGGTAAGGCACATTACCACAGGCAGACATTTGGACGTTCACATAGAAAATGTAATTTCTATACCACAGCCGTCATGTAGCGCCTTTCAAAAGGGATCAACTACCGAGAGATGATCCATATACATTTTAGCTGCTGTTAGTACTACTTACCTGTTATGTTATACCAGCTATAAAATGTAGCTTACCCAAAACCACTCCAGTGGTGCTGAATGTATCTTTACTTCTTAAAACGTTAATGTTTTAATGTTTAATAACTTATAGGCTACATTTTATTTTTTTCCCTTGCACTCAGTGAGCGAGGCCAATGGGTGATCAGTTATATATATATATGAATGACCTCCAAAGACCGCTGAGACTTTTGATTACGTCAACGTGTCTGCAAAAAGTGGCGTCTCCTGCCCTGCAAAAGTCGAGCAGCCGGCGCGCGCGCATAGCTGTGCCGGACTTTGAAACACTGACTGCGCTTCTGCCTTAAGTGAAAGTAAACACTTTTAATTTTTTTCCTCCTTCCCCTGAGCTATAGCCCAGACAACTGCAAACACGGGATCCCTTTTCTAGACTGCTTCAAACTAATATTAAGGCGCTTCGCACTTTCTTTTGCACGTATACTATTATGAGGTCAAAGAAGACACACACAGGAGTGGAGGACCGATGGTGCCATCCCATCCGGTTAATGGCAGGGACGTCTCACCAGTCTACACAAGACCCACCGCGATGGTCCCCAAAACGCGCACATATCGTCAACAAAGGCATCTCTCTATACTATATAAAAGAAAAAGGCAACTTTCCTTTCTTTACACTTTTTTTCCTTTTATCCCAAACCAAACCCTTTCTCTCTTAACACTGCAGAGGACACAAAACTAATTTTCTTTAATTGCTGGTAATGCTGGTAAGGCACATTACCAGAGGCAGAAATTATACTATATACTATGCCACAGCCGTCGTGTAGCGCCTTTCAAAAGGGATCTACTACCGAGAGATGATCCATACACATTTTAGCTGCTGTTAGTACTAGTAGTGCTCAATGTATCTTTACTTCTTAAAATGTTAATGTTTTACTGTTTAATAACTTATAGACTACATTTTATTTTTTTTCCCTTGCACTCAGTGACCAAAGCTATACACACATATAGACACATACATATATATGCACATATATATACCTGTGTGTATGTATGTATGTATATAAATATATATATATATATATATATATATACATACACACACACACCTATCTACATTATATATACACACACATACATACATACATACACACACACACACATATTTTTTTTTGTGTGTGTATATAATGTAGATAGGTATGTATATATATATGTGTATATATATTTATATGTGTATATGTACAGTAGATATGTATATAGATATTCAATCATGAAGAATCCACTGCATCCACTTAACAGTGTCATCTCCAGACAGAGAAGTGACAGACTTTTGTCACTGTCCTGTTCCACTGACAGACTAAAGAGATCGTTCCTCCCCCACACTATGCGACTCTTCAATTCCACCCGGGGGAGTAAATGCGAACATTAATTTTATTTTAATTCTTTTCATTTTTATTACTATTTAATTTAATATTGTTTCTTTGTATCAGTATACTGCTGCTGGATTATGTGAATTTCCCCTTGGGATTAATAAAGTATCTATCTATCTATATATATATGAAGATATGTATGTGTATATACACTCACCTAAAGGATTATTAGGAACACCATACTAATACGGTGTTTGACCCCACTTTCGCCTTCAGAACTGCCTTAATTCTATGTGGCATTGATTCAACAAGGTGCTGAAAGCATTCTTTAGAAATGTTGGCCCATATTGATAGGATAGCACCTTGCAGTTGATGGAAGTTTCTGGGATGCACATCCAGGACACGAAGCTCCCGTTCCACCACATCCTAAAGATGCTCTATTGGGTTGAGATCTGGTGACTGTGGGGGCCATTTTAGTACAGTGAACTCATTGTCATGTTCAAGAAACCAATTTGAAATGATTCGAGCTTTGTGACATGGTGCATTATCCTGCTGGAAGTAGCCATCAGAGGATGGGTACATGGTGGTCATGAAGGGATGGACATGGTCAGAAACAATGCTCAGGTAGCCCATGGCACTTAAACGATGCCCAATTGGCACTAAGGGGCCTAAAATGTGCCAAGAAAACATCCCCCACACCATTACACCACCACCACCAGCCTGCACAGTGGTAACAAGGCATGATGGATTCATATTTCTGTTTATGCCAAATTCTGACTCTACCATTTGAATGTCTCAACAGAAATCGAGACTCATCAGACCAGGCAACATTTTTCCAGTCTTCAAATGTCCAATTTTGGTGAGCTTGTGCAAATTGTAGTCTCTTTTTCCTATTTGTAGTGGAGATGAGTGGTACCCGGTGGGGTCTTCTGCTGTTGTAGCCCATCCGCCTCAAGGTTGTGCGTGTTGTGGCTTCACAAATTCTTTGCTGCATACCTCGGTTGTAACGAATGGTTATTTCAGTCAAAGTTGCTCTTCTATCAGCTTGAATCAGTCGGTCCATTCTCCTCTGACCTCTAGCATCAACAAGGCATTTTCGTCCACAGGACTGCCGCATACTGGATGTTTTTCCCTTTTCACACCATTCTTTGTAAACCCTAGAAATGGTTGTGCATGAAAATCCCAGTAACTGAGCAGATTGTGAAATACTCAGACCGGCCCGTCTGGCACCAACAACCATGCCACGCTCAAAATTGCTAAATCACCTTTCTTTCCCATTCTGAAATTCAGTTTGAAGTTCAGGAGATTGTCTTGACCAGGACCACACCCCTAAATGCATTGAAGCAACTGCCATGTGATTGGTTGATTAGGTAATTGCATTAATGAGAAATTGAACAGGTGTTCCTAATAATACTTTATGTGAGTGTATATATATATATATATATATATATATATATATATATATATATATATGTAGACTCAAACCAATTATGACCGCACTAATCCAAGCTGTGAGAAAACACTAAAAATGAGGCGTGTCAGAAGTTGTGGTACATTTTCTGATGCAGCTAGACGAAAACAACTTTGTGATGCTGCCACCAAATACACAAAACAATTACATTGACAATCATGTTACGTTATTTTCAAAATGTTTCTTTTCTTTTTCTTTACTTCTTTAACACACTACTTCTCCATTTCTGCCTAGGTATTTTGCTAGTATATATATATATATATATATATATATATATATACACAATATATATATATATATATATATATATACACATGTATTATATATACACACACACATACATATATATCAGTGCTTCCTGATTCATTTTACACTCGCACCCCCTGTGATAGACGATCCCGATTTCGCAACCTCTTGTTTTCGAAGTATTAAAAAATATGAGGTTAACGCAGAAAAACGGATCAACAATTGAAGCTTTATGAATAATGGATACTTTATTCGCCATCAATAATTGTTTTGGTAAAGCCATACTCAGTGTAATCTTCCTTCCATTTTCTAATTTTTTTGTGACTAGCCATGATTAAATGAATGATAAAAAAGTAAGAGCGAAGCGACGGTGACTTATTGAGGCAGACAGGCGAGAGCACAATAGCACGAGGACTCGATGTAGTGCACGTCAAGTCGATCTAAAATGCGCGATCAGATTCAAAAAATATATCTTTTCAATTTAGTATTTAAATTTCTATGGTGAAGAAAAGTTTATGCAGTGATGACTAAATTTAACTTACATTCCTACCAAACATTTCTGTCGACTAAATAAAAATTACTTATATTTAAAATTTAAATAGAACTTGAACAGATACGATACTTCATAATACCCACGCAGCACTAAGTGCACGTAAGAGCGGGAGTCATCCGTTTTAACAAGCAGCGTATTGCACTGATATGAAATAGCCTGCCCATTTAATTATTTAGGAATGGATAGATAAATTTAGATTTTGTACAAATAATGTTTTAAATTTTTCTTCCTCGATGGATTCTGGCACCCCTAGCAAAAGCTGCTCGCACCCCAAAGAAGATATATATATATATATATATATATATATATATATATATACTAGCAAAATACCAGCTTCACAGCGAGAAGTAGTGTGTTAAAGAAGCAATGAAAAGAAAAGGAAACATTTTGAAAATAACGTAACATGATTGTCAATGTTATTGTTTTGTCACTGTTGTGAGTGATGAGTGTTGTTGTCATATATATATATATATATATATATATATATATATATAAATATATATATATGTATATATATATATATTTACACACACACAAACATATATATATACATATCTATACATATACACATACATATACATACACACATACATACACACACATATATACACACAAATACATATATATATACATACACACATACATACATACACACACATATATACACACAAATACATATATATATATATATACATACACACACACATATATAAACATATATATACATATACATACATATCTACATATATACACACACAGCTATTTCAGTATCAGTGCAATACGCTGTTTGTTAAAACGGATGACACCAGCTCTTACGTGCAAGTCTGCGTGGATATTATGAACTATCGTATTTGTTCAAGTTCTATTTAAATTTTAAATAGAAGGAATTTTTATTTAGTCGACAGAAATATCTTTGGTAGGAATGGTAAAAACAGACAGGAATATTATTCCTGAATAAATCAACTCAAACCTTAAACAACTTATAATATTTTGCTCTCCATAAAAATATATCCTGTCTAAATTATACAAGTTAGAAATAAAGTAAACATTAAAAGAACAAACATTCAAATTTCTTTACTCTTATGTAATTTTATATTTTATAAAAAATAAACTTAGATTTTAAATATCCCAAAAGATTTTGCTCTCCATAAAAATATATCCTGTCAAAATTATACAAATTCAAATATGAACATGCTGCATAACAAAACCTGGAAATATAAATAAAATGTGTTCCTTTCAGCAATAACAAATCAAATCATTCAGTTGTCTTTGCTCATATGTCATTTTAGAGCTGGGCGCCTGGCATCTTTTTGGCAACAGGTTCGTTTCTGTTTGGTGTGAGGTTCTGTGTTGTGGAGATTCTCAGGATGGATTGCAGGTGCTCATCAGTGAGGCGACTCCTGTGTGCTGTTTTGTTAGTCTTTATCACTGAGAAGAGCTTCTCACACAGATATGTGCTACCAAACATGCACAAGGTTCGAGCCGCATGTAGGCGGACTTTTTGTTCTTCAAAGTCACCAAAGCGCCGTGCAAACTCAGTGCGCTCAGTTTATCAGCAAAGTGCGTATTTGGGAACACCGTAGTGACGACTTGGTTTAACATTACTTGGTAATAGGGAAAGTGGGGCAAGTGGTTGTGTCTCCCATAAAAGCAGCTCAATTGAAATCACTTTGTGATTGTGCACGGTAAAACGTCCGCTGAAGTGTCAGATTCTTATTTAATTCTTCTGCTTTCTGTATCTTCTGCATTGCATTCAGGTCTTTCAGGTTACCCTGATGTTTTGTTTTATAGTGCCGTCTTAGATTAAATTCTGTAATTACAGCCACATTAGCTCCACAAATGAGACACACGGGTTCAGTAAACATATACTCAGCCTCCCATCGGTTTTAAAGGCTCTATTTTCAGAATCAACTTTTCTCTTCAGCATCGTGTGAGCTAGCCGCAATAACTTGCAGCATCTTAAGGTAGACTTGATTAACGGTAACTGTTCGGCAAGGCAGCTGAAGCGCTGCATTATGGGATCTGTAGTTTATTGTGTTACCAGCGCTTCATATACCGGGCTTTAATAACAATAATACAGTATATAAAATGATCTGCGGGCGGATATAATTACGCCGGGCGGATGTGGCCCGCCCCTTGAGTTTGACACATATGGACTAAATAGAACTTGAAAAGATATATTTTTCAAATGTGATCGCAAATTCAGATAGAGTTGGCGCACTACAGCCTGCATGCCTCAATAAGTCATCCTCCCTTGCCCTTACTTTTTACCGTTCATCTAATGAATACACTGAGTATGGCTTTACCAAAACAATCATGATGGCGAATAAAGTATCCATTATTGAGTATGTAGATCGGGTTATATATATATACATATATATATACCCGCGTATCATAGAGAAGTAGTGTGTTAAAAAGCTAGAAAAGAAAAGGGAACATTTTAAAAATAACGTAACATGACTGTCAATATACAGTATTTGTTTTGTGAGTGTTACTGAGTGTTGCTGTCATCAAGGATTTGATTATCATTATTTCTTTCAATCAGGTTCGTATTTGTAGGATGTGTTGTGTTCAAGTTACATTCCGTGTTTGTCAATCGTTGTAAAGATGACAGGTTTCATTCATCGATTCGTTTCTTACTGCATCAATAAACAGCTCGTCTTCTTCTTTATCTGAGACCTGACACACTGCATGCACGGGTTTTTTACACTGTCTTCCTTTAGCGGGACATTGACTTTTTCCACGTGTGCTTTGTTTCCGCAGTAGCTGGATTTATGAATATGCTTGTATGTATCAGGCGCTTCATATTTTTGCTGCCTTTTCAATTGTGTAATTCGGTTTTGTTCAGCTCTTTGGAACTGTTGCCTTTTATTTGTGCACTGCGTCAGTTCACGTGAGCCACTTGGTGTACATGCATCGAAGGTTCCCAGCTGTGCTGGTGCCATCTCGTGCTATGTCCATGGCTGTATTTAATGTTACCTTAGTCCTGGCACTTAAAACTTTCTCTCGCAGTTTCACTGAGTTTGTGTCAAACACCACCCTGACCATCTCATCTTCCTCTCCATAAGCACAGTCCTTCACCCGTGAATATTTACCCGTGGCAGTTTGCTATTGGATTGCCGCTGACGGACGGCCTTATATGGGCAGGCACTAAATTACAAGCGCCAGCGTAGCCTGTCTATGAACTTAATTTAAAGTGTAGGTTTACATCGTGCTTTGTTTCAGTAGCAGAACTCATGAATATGGTTGTATATGTCACTTTCGCGCTTCTTATTGTTTAGCTGCCTTCTCAATTATATAATGCATGTTTTCTTCAGCGCTTTTTGAGGTCTTCCTGGTTTTCTATGTACTGCGTGATTACGTGGGAGGCGTGATGATGTCACACGAAACTCCGCCCCACGGCGTTGAAGCTCATCTCCATTACAGTAAATGGAGAAAACTGCTTCCAGTTATGACCATTACGCGTAGAATTTCGATATAAAACCTGCCCAACTTTTGTAAGGAAGCTGTAAGGAATGAACCTGCCAAATTTCAGCCTTCCACCCACACGGGAAGTTGGAGAATTAGTGATGAGTCAGTGAGTGAGTGAGTGAGGGCTTTGCCTTTTATTAGTATATATATATATATATATATATATATATATATATATATATATATATATATGTGTGTGTGTGTGTGTATATGTATGTGTGTATATATGTAGATATGTATACATATATATATATACAGTAATCCTCGCTATATCGCGCTTTGACTTTGCGGTTTCGCTCTATCGCGGATTTTATATGAAAGCATAACTAAATATATAACGCGGATTTTTTGCTGCTTCGCGGGTTCTGCGGACAATGTGTCTTTTTACTTCCTGTATATGCTTCCTCAGTTGGTTTGCCCAGTTGATTTCATACAAGGGGCGCTATTGGCGGATGACTGAGAAGCTAACCAATCAGAAACACGCAGTTAAGTTCCTGCTTGCTGAATACAGTGTTAACCAGGAAGTCTCGTCTCGCTCATTCAGCATCAACATGTTTCGCTGTGTAAAGAGTTGTGCTCTTTTGTGTTTATCTTTGTGCATAGTCAAGCCCTTCATTATGGCTCCAAAACGATCTGCTACTGCTTCAGGGGCCGTGCCCAAGTGCAAACGGAAGATGTTAACGATTGCGAAAAGGTAAACGTTTTGGATTTGTTGAAGGCTACAATTCTTTTTATTTAAAAAGTAGGAAAGGAATATAAGATCTACGGCCGCAGTGTCCTTTTAACCAGGGTGCTAAACAAGTTGTAAGTGGATGTAATAAGGCAGTAGTCTGGATGGAATCTGCTTTAGGGATTTGGATTGAAGACTGCCAGAAGAAGAACAATGGCAGTGCTACACAGTCGCCTGAAGTGGCTCCTTTAAGGGCTGTAACGCTCTCCTTTGTTGTGCAGTAAAATAAAACTCATTGTTATCGGACAAGTCATCGTGTCATTGTTGGTGAGTAACCATAATAAATTTTCTACTTACAGTACACTGTACTTAGTACATGTACGTACGTTTAGTGTCACTGTACACACACATTTACTGTATACTATTTTTGTTGCATTGTACGTATTTATTGCTGGTGGCATGTCTATCGTAATGGCTGTAATATGATATCGGAGACACTCAATATCTTTAAAATAATATTTAGGTTTTACTGTATATAAACAGTGTGTTTATATACATAATTTCAATGAATCTTACCTAATATCTAAGAGAATACAAAGGGATTGTGCTGTATAACTCTGCGGGGAATATTTATAAACAGTGTGGGAGAGTTTATAAGGGCTTAAAATATATAAAAATAACCATAGAAACATATGGTTTCTACTTCGCGGATTTTCACCTATCGCGGGGGGGGTCTGGAACGCAACCCCCGCGATCGAGGAGGGATTACTGTATGTATGTGACAGGTGTCTGGTCACCTTACAGGTAACTTAACTTAGACACCATCCAAATATCCGACTACGCCACCCAGTTTTATCAAGAGACTGGGATCTCCTGAAATTTACCAATAATAGCACACAGGTTTCTTTAAATTGGGCGGTAAGTAAACACACAATGAAAGACACAACAGTTCATGGTGTGTGTGAGCTGCTCCTTCATCAGTTGGTAAACAAGAGAGAGGGTGAGGGAGTGAGCAAATTTATAGGTTTTCTGTCCAACCCCTAGAGCCAATAGGACGTCATGGTACTTAAAGGCTTCTGATACAAGCCAGTTCCAAACAGCCATACTTCAGACCAATGATGGATAGAACATCTTCACACCTTCCCTCAAACCATATGTTAAGGTAAAGCTTGGCACTTAGGCAGCCTGGCTTTGTGTGGGAGGTTGACAAAGAGACTTCAGAGAAAGTCGTAAAATTCAAAGAGGCTCCGTCCTAAAGGGGGGAAAGGGGTTCTTAAACCATCAAACCATTGCTGTTATTATCTATAATGTAACACTACTATTACATTGCTTTGTTTAAGTTACAAATAAAGACATACACAATATTTACCAAGTTGTATGCAAAATTTCAGATCACAACAGCAATTTTAAAATTTTCAATTACGAGATACACTTTGTATATTTGGCAAGTTTTTTTTCTGGGTATGGATACCTAAAGATGCATTTATATTTATTCTTATTACTAGCCAAAGTACTAAACGATGTTTAGGTACAAGTAAGTAGGGGAATGAACTGTCTTTTGGAAAGTCAATATTGAAAAACACAACCCATGATGAGACCAAAAATTGTACTATTAGACAAAACTGTAATTTTGTGAGACAATAAAATTGTTATCCAAATCAATTGAGAAGGAAATGCTCGATGTACCTGTGGTTTCAAATGAGATTCCGCTTTGGCTAGTGCCAAACTTGTGTATGCTGATGACCATATCCACACCTTAGCCTCAGCCCACTCCTGCTGCCTGATGGGAATTGTAATCCCTACGTTGGCACTTGTTTTTAAGAAGCTTCCTCCTATTATAGCTCTTCCCTCCGGTACAACATATAGTCAATATTTTAAGTTGGACCAACAGCAAGGCACATTTAAACTTTTGGGAATTTTTGCGTGATTACTGAACAAACACACAAAGAAAATCCATAAATAAATAAAATATTGAAATTGATTTCTGCTTAAAGGACTTACAAAGTGGTGGCCCTTAAGAAAGTGCAAATTTCACATATATTCTGAGATTTTGGAATGTTTATGGACACTTTTAATATAAGATATACATTTTTCCATCCTGTTCTTTACTTTTAATGAGACAGAGTAAACTAAAGTACTGTACATGCATACAAAATCCCGGCTGAGATCTGAATTCACAACTTTTGAGAGGTGCTATCCTTTGTAACCCACATATAAAGAAGTTTCCATCAAAATAGTGTATTCCTGTATTGCTGCCGTGGTGGCTCACATTTATTTTTCTTATTTATTTTTTATTATTTTTCACATATTTTTCATTTTTTGGTGTTAATTCTGTTTTTGGGTTTATTTATTTTTTTAAAATGTATTCCAATTCATGATTGAATTGTTTTTTAAATATTCAGGGTTTATATATTATGTAAAAACCTTTTGCTCTTTGTCCAGTCTTCTGTGGGTGGAGCCTTAAGAGATAACCCGTGATGTCCATCCTGAAAGACTGGCCTCTGCCTATATATCCTGGCTGTCAAGGTCCTTCAGAGTGACACTGCTTGAGATATGTGGTGTTCACACACTTTTTGTGAGAATTATTAGGATTTTGTCTGTTTTTTATGGTTTTTGTTCTCATTCATGGGTTTGCATTTATTGCTTCAGATTGCCTTTTTTTTTCAAAACATTTTTAGGTATTTTTGTCTTATCCTTCATATTCTGTGCTTTTCCTTTTTTAATGTATTATTTCAATTTTCATGAATATTAAAGATACCCTGTTGTGCAATGACCTTGGACCAGACAGTCATCTTCTTCTATTAATGATACATTTTGTTTTTTGAGCTCTAAAAGCCTTAGATCCCTTTTTTTCTTGTGCTGGCCTAATGCCTGCCTTTTGATTTGGGGTTAGACTTCCTGAGGAGAGGCCAAATCCAGTGGCGCAGACCAGAAATAAGAGATGTCGCTATTAAGGATAGGTGCCAGCTCCCTGTGATCCTGCAGAAATCAGGTTCAGAAAAATTCCTAATAACACAGAAAGACTCTAGAAATGTTTCTCAAGGTGCTTGTTTAAAAATCTATAACTCATCCATAAGCAAAACAGAAAAAATTCACCATGTATCAGGTATCTCAGTTGGGATTGGCAGTTGCTCCATAATAATTCTATTGTTTAATTTCTTCCCTATAATTTGATTAAGAGATCCTGTAATGGGTCACTCTATAAATACAGCAATTCACTGAAACAATGTAAAATATTTAAACCACTAAAAGTAGTGACATGAACAGTAGAAAACAGTAGATAACTTTCTGCACTAAGTATTATCTCCTAGCTCCTTAGACCAAAACATCAACTCTGAATTACCAATAGTAGATGAATACATCTTAAAGATTGTATCTGAGCTGTTTTAGCAGTGTAGGCCAACAGAGTAGACAAATACCAGAAAACACTCCTATAATTTGGGAAGCTATTCCTAGGCTAGCATGAAAATGTGTTAGCCAGAGGATGTCTACTAGAACAATTCAATTTTAAATCCATTGAAAGAACAAAAGGAACACCAGACCGATGGCAGTTATTTCCATTGATGTTAAGAAGAAAGGAAACCAGCTGTTATTTGTTTGATGCAGTGGAGTTCACAAGTTTTAGTGTAGGAATGTCAGCAATCTCATATGTGAGCTGCACTGTTGTTGAGGAAAAAACTAAACTGGCATTCACACTAGAAACAAAGGGGCACAATTAAAAAAACAAGATTATAAAAATAATCTGGTCAGGTGTACCTAATGGTTTAAAGTGTGCCATTGTGAGCTGTGAGTTTTATTTCACTTTACATTGGGTAAAGTGGGTGTCTGGGGCAATGAATAAACAAAACTGTGGCCAACTGACAGGGGTAAAAAAAACATTACTGACATGTAAGCAACCTGACAGGGAGATGGGAAGGAATGAGTGGAGACAAGTTAGGCACACTACTAAAAGCGAGTAGGAGTATCCCCTGGTCTGATCATACTATATTCTATCTCCATTTAACTTATGCCAGCAAAAGTCTGTGGACCATGTTTGGCAAGTGCATGTATTATTTTGGAACTAAAGGCCGTGAGAAAAGAATACAGCTCTGGCAACTGCACTGAACATTAGAGCTCACCTAAGCATGGATGGAAGACATCGCTTTTGCACGTATCTAGGAAAATTACCTCCCAGACTCTCTTGAGGTGGCCAGAGCTGACTGCTGGAACTCCATAACTGCATGCTTTGCCAGGAGCTTACCTTCGAAACTGCATTATTGTGAGAGTCCAGCTGTGAGTAACAGAAGCAAAGTGTATCCTCATTTTAGTGTTATTTTTCCTTTCTTCACCTATAAATTACCACCATACCACTAGCAGAGGATACAGTATTTTTATTTTATAATATATCTAAAATCCAATGTCTGTCTGTCTGTATATATGTCCACTTTTCATAAGAGAACTACTTAACGGATTTAGAGTTTTTTTCTATAATTTGCTTGAACATTCCGGTTGATTTTGCGACTTGTCTCATCACGCTAAGTATCATAGTTCACTTATGTTCCCAATTTATTTGAGCGAATCCAAGAGAGAGGCTGTGGGCTGAGTGGAGGGTGGCTAGGCCTCATTTACAGATTGTTAAGGAATAATATTTGACATTTTTGAGAGAGAGATCAGAGCTACATGTGTTTTAGATGGTAGCTGCTGATTGCCAGAGATATCACGGCCCAGTGCTTTTCTCCCTACGCGGGGGATGCTCTCCCGTCAGAGCTGAACACAATCAGATACAGTGCAAATTAGAATTAGAACACTCTAGACGAGAACAGGCCATTCAGGCCAACAAAGCTCTCCAGTCCTATCCACTTATTTCCTCCAAGAATGTTTGATGTTGGTATGTACCTACCTTCAGCTTGGCCAGAATTACATTTCTTTTAATTGATTTTTAAAGTTTGTCATGCTTCACTGCTATGTGGGCAAAGCCATGGGGGACAGCTAGTATAATATATAGGCCTTTGTTTTAGTAAAAGCCACAATCTCTAACAAACATATTCCCAGGAAATGTACGTCCCTTGCTGGATGCATCATGTTATCCAACCATATAATACATCCATTCATTATCCAACCCACTATATCCTAACTACAGGGTCACGGGGGTCTGCTGGAGCCAATCCCAGCCAACAAAAGGTGCAAGGCAGGAAATAAACCCTGGGCAGGGTGCCAGCCCACCGCAGCCAACCATATAATAATAAATAATAATAATAATTTATTTTATTTATAGGCGCCTTTCAAGGCATACACGGACACCTTACAGAGCACATTAATAACAACAGTCAGAACATAAAATTAATAAAATATGACAGTACAATAAAACCAGATTAAATACAATAATAAAATTGAATTTAAATATATAAGCTAAAATTATCAGAGAGAATAAGCCAGTTTAAAAAGATGTGTTTTAAAATGAGATTTAAAGGTAGGAAGAGAGTCGATATTACGAATGTCTTGTGGGAGAGAGTTACAGAGGCGAGGGCTGCTCGACTGAAAGCTCTAAACCCCATGGTAGTCAAGTGAGTAGGAGGTTTAATGAGGCTGATAGAGGAAGAAGGTCTAAGGATACAAGGAGGAATGGAGATGTGAAGAAGATCAGAAAGATAAGGAGCTGCCAGATTATGAAGGGTCTTGTAAGTAATAAGCAGAATCTTAAAATCAATGCGATATTTAATAGGGAGCCTGTGAAGCTGTTGAAGGACTGGAGTAATGTGTTCTATGGAAGGAGTTCTGGTAATAATACGAGCTGCAGCATTCTGAACCAATTGGAGTTTATAATGGAGTTTGTGAGGAAGACCAGAAAGGATAGAACTACAATAATCAAAACGAGATGTAACCATAAACAAGAATAGCAGTGCTGGAAGCTGAAATAGAAGGATGTCAATGGCTGATATAATGTAGATGGAAATATGCAGACCGAGTAACATTATTAATATGTTCCTCGAATTGTAAGGTACTATCGAGAATAACACCTAAGCTCTTAACCTGGAAGGAAGAAGAGATTAGAGAATTATCAACAGTCAATGAAATATTATCACATTTATCCAAAACAGATTTAGTTCCTACCAGAAGAACCTCAGTTTTATCACTATTTAATTCAAGAAAGTTAGCAGACAGCCATGATTTAACTTCCTGCAGACAATCAGAGAGGGACGAAGGTGTAAGAGTGGAATCAGGCTAAGTAGACAGATAGAGCTGGGTGTCATCAGCAAAACTGTGAAAATGAATATTAAATTTCCTAAAGATATGACCAAGAAGCAGAAGATAAATAATAAATAGAAGGGAACCCAAGATAGAGCCCTGGGGAACACCACTAACAACTGGGCAAACCTTTGATCTGAAATTTTTTAAATGTACAATCTGTGTACGATCAGAGAGATAAGATTTAAACCAGGCATGTGGAGTGCCAATAATACCAATCAATTTTAATCTCTCAAAAAGACGATTATGAGACATTGTATCGAAGGCAGAGCTCAGATCAAGGAGCACAAGTATGGTTAACAGCCCAGAGTCAGCTGTCATCAGGAGGTCATTGGTGATTTTAACCAGGGCCATCTCTGTACTGTGAAATGGATGAAAGCCAGACTGAAATTGTTCAAAAAATTGATTGTCAGTAAGGTAAGAGTGAACCTGCTCAGCAACAGTTTTTTCAAGTGTTTTTGAAAGGAAAGGTAAACTTGAGATTGGACGATAATTATTTAGGTTGTAGGGATCTGCACCAGATTTCTTGAGTTATTACATTTTAAAATATAAAGGAACAAGTCCAGAGATAAGGGAAGAATGTATGATGTTAGTTATTAGAGAGAGAAGGAGAAGTTAAACAGAATTTAACCAAATAAGTAGGAATTGGATCCAGCTGACAGGTAGAGGGCTTGGATTTTCTAATAATACCAAATATTTGCTCCACAGTTGGAAGTTTAAAACTAGTAAGAAAACAACAAGGGGGATCATAAAATACTCCATGTATGGAATTTCTAAAACTAGTCCACTAGTGGATATTTCAAATTTTTATATAAAAGAGTTACATTGGTCAGTATAGTAAAATTGAGATGGAAGTCTGTCAGGTGGCCGGAGGATTTTGTTTACAGTTGAGAATAAAGCCCTAGTATTCCCTTCAGCTGACCCATAAGCGTTGCATAATATGTAATTGCGCATGTGTTCATCATACATATTCTTATGGATATCAAAACCCATCTTTTTATAAAGGCGTTCCAAACGTCAGCCCCTTAGCTTTAAGTTGGCGAAGTTCTATGGTGAGCAGAGTGGATAAAAGAGACAGTCCGGGTTTTCATAGAAGCAAGATTTTCTAAAAGGCTGCATAGTCCATTGTTATAGTGGGAAACCAGTTAATCTGTGGTAAATAAATTGTCATTACTGGGAAGACTGTCTACTCCATTGGAGAAGGTAATTAAATCAATATTCTTAATGTTGCACAAAAAGATAGAAGGGAAAAGATTTGATTTAGATAATATTAAGTCGACATTAAAAGACACCAGTTATTTGATCAAATATCGAAAAGTCAGATGCTGTACAATTATAAGGAGTAAGACCAGAGAAACAAATAAGATCAAGAATATGGCCTTTAGAGTGAGTAGGAAAGTCTATAAATTGCTGCAGACCAATACTATCGAGGCATGATATTGAATCCCTCATAAGATTATCAGTAACAGTGTATTAAAATCACCCAACAAAATAACTTAAGATGACATAGAACAAACAGGATTTACAAAACTCAGACAGTTCATTTAAAAAGCCCTTATTTAGCTTGGGTGGTCGATAAATAGTACCAGGTGTAGTGGGAACAGGTCCATTGATTTGCAGGACAATGAATTCAAATGAGGCATAGTGAGGCACAGTTTTAGATGATAATTTTAACTCCACACTGTAGATTATCACGAAACCACCACCACAACCAGAGGCACGTGGTTGGTAAATGTAAACAAACCCAGGGTGAACAGCTTGATTAAGCTGCGAAAAATCACTGTGTTACTGCCAGGTCTTAGTTAAGCAAAAAAAAAAATCAAACTTACGGTCCGTTAACTGATCGTAGAGTATAGGCCCCTTACTGGTGAGTGAACAGACATTGAATAGCCCAATGGCAAGTTTGATTTTGCCATGTGTTGCTATGGCCACCCTCGTTAGGTTAGCTAGCACACTAAGGTCAACAGTCCGTCTAGATCTCCATGAAGTTCAAGGAAAAACAGAGCAAAAAGACTATATTGGCCTGTGGTCATAATAGCTGAAGTTCCTTTGAGAACCGCAGAGAATCTGCTTCCATCGAGAAAGATGGAAAATATCCCGGTGATGGCAAAACGTCGAAGATCGTTCAGATGGGAAACACCAAAGTCAAAGAAGCTCCGATGCCATATACTTATAAATCAATATCACTAGGTAAAGCATTAAAAACAAGACCACCCAGGCAAACACACTTCCAAGAAGCAGCTCATCAATCCATACCATGGATTCCAGCCAGAGAAAGCAGATCGCCAGCAACCAGGTAAAGACAGCAGAGCAGCGGCAGCCAGTAGCTCCAGCGTTCCCTCGTTCTCTACAGTATCCAAAAGTACCTCATTATTTAGATACTTTCGGGGATGCCAGGGGCCATGACCCGGCCGGGACGCCAGGAGGGACCGGAAGAGGGTAAGAGCCCTGCCTGGATCACGTGGGGTTCGCCTTCCAGGTTGCTTTGGGGGCCACGGGTCAAGGGCATGGAAGCCTTTCCCTGTAGGGGCCCATGGTCACCGCCAGGAGGCGCCCCAATGTCTTGGAGACTTGTTGCCCCAGCACTTCCGCCACACCAGGAAGTGCTGGGGGGAAGACCTTGGGTGTTACCCGGAGGGCTGACAGGAGGACAGCCGGCACTTCCGCCACGCTGGGGCGTGGCCAACCGAGGAATGCCGGGAACACCTGGGGCTCATCCGGGCACTGTATAAAAGGGGCCGTCCTTCATACATTCGAGGCTGGAGTCGGGTGGAAGGAGGACAAGGCAGAAGGAGAGGATGAAGGCCGCCCGAAGAAAGGCATCGTGAGGCCAGGACTTTGGGATAGGGGTTTGTGCACTTGTGTGGGTCTGTGTGACCAAAGGACTGGGGTCTTTGTGACCAGAACAATTTGTATATATTGTAAATAAACGTGTGGTGGTTGTGCAAAACAAGATGTCTGCCTGTCTGTGCCCGGGTGCCATTGACAATATACAGTACCATAATTGTTGGAAAAGCTTTAATGAATTTATGCAGTACTTGACTAAATTCTCTTTGACCTAATTTTGGTGGTGCCAGTGGGATACTTGCTCTGTGATTAAAAGATAAGGGAACAAGATGATCAGGAGAACGACTGAAAAAATATACATAATTTATTTTTGTTTCTTTTCTACAAAACCTACTATCTTTGATCAATTTATTTTCATATTAAACAGTGATGTTAATAGTAACATTGGCTTGAATTCTCAACAATTTCATTCATACTAAACAGCAAGTCAATATCTGAATTTGAATTTTTCAGGAGCCTTTTCCACTTTTTTCCACTTTCAAATGTGAAAAGGTATCATTGGTATAATAAGAATATTATTAGTTTTTTCAAACTCTGAAGTTATTTTTTATATCCAGGATTTCTCTATAATTATAATTTAAAAGGTTAGCTGAAGTAGCCAATTTTCACCCTTAGCTTAGACTCTGGCCTCTTTTTGGGGGTGGCCATGCTCTTAGTAGGATGGTGGTGCAGAAATTGGCATCATACAGGGCTCTAAGTGTCACTTGTCACATTTAAGTATAGAAGCATAACATAGTTAGAATTCTCACTTTAAAATATGAAAAAGTGAAGGTACTGTTGAGTTTTAACTAAATTTGCATAGGACATGATGAATGATGGCAAATATTTTTTGTATTAATACTCAGAAGTAGCACTAACACCCTTTGTTGGTGGGAGACAGTTGAGCTGTTGAGGTTTTGGTAGTTACTGTATAATTGTTATTTTTTTTAATTATTCCCCTGTCATACTATGTTAGCACTACTATTGTGTTGAGAAGCTGCACTCAGCATATGGATGTCAGCAATAATTATGCACAGAGCTCCTGCCAAGCTTTATGCTTTTACAGCTAACTGTTTTTTCTGATGTTTGGCAAATCAGATATAAAAATGCAAAAAATATCTTTAAACATAGATTAGTTAAAAATTATACTCTTTGAACATTAATGGCATGGAGTTTGTCTTTCCCCCTTCAGTAAAACTGCATTAGAGACATTCTCATCATCTCTCAATGGAAAACCAAAATTAAATGTGATATGCCTGAAAATAACACACACTTATATATTTGTAGTTTTCTTTAGAACATTACATATTACAATTATATTACATATCTACCACAGCAAATATATCATTTGTGCTCCAGAGCCTATTAATTTTCTGTTATATTTGAACTAATGTATCTTAATTTTAGAGTAACTTGATGACATAACAGTAAGAGCTTCTGCCTCATGTTTTCAGCACATCGGTTGTTGTATGGCGAGAGTTTACATGTTCCCCTCATCTCTGTTAGGTTTTCTTCCCACATCTTTACTGTTGTTCAGATTATTTTAATTTGGAATTCCAAGCTGGCCTGAATTTGGGTGGGTGCACAAGTGGGACGTGGGATCATATGGCACAATGTCCAATGCTTTTTCCTGCCTTGTGCCCAGTCCAGCCTGGATAGGCCTTGATTCCACCTGCCTTGAATGAAGCTGGTTCCACAATAGCCTTACATTTCTTTTCCATCATCCTGCTGAAATTGATACAATTGCACAGAGAATGAATGGTCAGGACTCATTATAGTAGACGTAAGAATTTAGATATGTCCTTATCCAAAAAAAAAATCGAGGCAAAGCGATTTTGATGGAGGTACAATGCTGATATTTATATTTTAAAAGATATCACAAAAGGGATGGGCCTAGTGTATCAATCTGTTAGAGAAATCATGAAAGAACATTAAATTCGGCGCGAAACTGTGAATTAATAACCATGAAAGCAACTATTTCTTTGTTTCCCTGTAGCTCTAAACTTCCTTAGTCAGACATCTCTAGAGCTGGTGTCACTCTCCTCAGCAGAGCATAGTGTAAAACACTACACTGGTCACAATGGACTGGGTGGACAGTCCCAGTAGCTTTTCACATATTAAAAACCCATGGGTTACCTTCATATAAGACCATTTATAATCCTGTGAAGACAGCAGCTAATTATCTGTTTTGTGACTGTTGTAGTACCAGGGGTGGACTGGGACTATCTTTCAGCTCTGGAGTGACATGATGCAGACCAGCCCACCCCAACTCTGGGGTTGAATTATTACTAGGCTGCCATGGTAACTGCCATCAAAACAAAAAAGACTCCTAAATCAGCTGTTCATGGCCATTTGCAACTCACACATATAGATCATGGTGTAAGTAGGTGTCATATTTATGAGCAACATGGTCAAGAGTATTGTCTTGTAGAGTACATGTAGCTTCAGCTTTGTATCCTCAATGGCTAAAGCCATGATTTGCAAGCACTTTTACCACATCAGCAATACATTCTGTCTTAAGGAATGTTGGAGATGATCTTTGGAATTGGGATGTGCAAAATGATCACACCTTGTAATAGCCTTCTCTATATTCCTACCATTTGCCCAAGTATCTCTTTCTTTATCCTTCTCAGCTCTTGTTACCTCTGTCATGTACCCAGAAGTACAACACTCGCTTGTCTCTTGCACAGGTCCTGCAGTTGAACTAATATTCCAGAGGTTCTCAGTTGGATTCAGGTCGGGGAACATGCAGGCCAGTCAATAACATCAATGCCTTTGTCATCCCTGAACTGCCTACACAATCTGGCAACATGAGGGTGGTCATTGTCCTGCACCAGGAGGAACCTAGGGCCCATTATGCCAGCATAAGGTCGAACAAGGGCTCTGAGGATTTCATCCCGGTACCTAACAGCAGTCAGGGTACCATAGCCTAGCACATGGAAGTCTGTGTGACCCTCCAAGAATATGCCTCCTCTGAGCATCACTGACCCATTGCCAAATTGGTCATGCTGGATGATGTTGCAGGCTGCATTAGTTCACCATGGCATCTCCAGACTGTTTCATGTCTGTCACATGTGCTCAGTGTGAACCTAAAGTCATCTGTGAAGAGAACGGTGTGCCAATGGAAGAGCTGCCAATAGTGTATTCTCTGACGAGTGCCAATCGAGCTGTATGTTGATGGGCTGTGAGCACAGCTCCCACTAGAGAACATTGGGCCCCCAGATCACCCACATTAATGACTTAGTAATTCAGAAAAATGTAATCTCTAATGCAGTTCATTTAGCTTATTAAAAGTTATCCAGGAACACTGGGTGTAATTCATAGTCAACAAATTTTGTATTCAAACCCACCTTTTACACTACATCATGTCAACAGAAGGAATACAATAGTCACAGAGAAAATGTTGGGGTGCCAGCCAGGTTCCCCCTTTTAATATTCACTCAGTCCTTAACCAGAACAGATGGCCAATGGAAAGTTGAATAAAGCAAAAACAAAATAAAATGGACCAAAATTAAATAAGAGGCTTTGTTGATCTTTATCAGTAGTATTTCAATTTCAGATAGGAGCTCCAGTCATTAGTCTGCTCTTTCCTGAATGAGATGCATCATTCCAGGAGTGTCTGTCTTTTATAGTGGAGGGACTGCAGGGGGCGGAGTCCAGTTTCTCAGGGCTGTGGGGAGAGAGAGAGGTATTATCATCAGTGACCACACCCCTTGCATCCCAGAGAGCTATCATTTACTTCAGAAGGCAAGCTTCATGGCACATGTGTGACAAACATAACAAGTACTAAAAACATGCACCCGTCTTTATTTAAGATTGTGTTTTATATTTTACTGTGTGGGTGGCATGGTGGCACAATGGGTAGTGCTACTGCCTCGCAGTTAGGAAACTTGTGTTTGCTTCTCGGGTCCTCCCTGCGTGGAGTTTGCATGTTCTCCCCGTGTCTGTGTGGGGTTCCTCCGGTTTCCTCCCATAGTCCAAAGACATGCAGGTTAGGTGCATTGGCGATTCTAAATTGTTCCTAGTGTGTGCTTGGCGTGTGTGTGTGTGTGTGCGCCCTGCGGTGGGCTGACGCCCTGCCCGGGGTTTGTTTCCTGCCTTGCACCCTGTGTTGGCTGGGATTGGCTCCAGCAGACCCCTGTGACCCTGTAGTTAGGATATAGCGGGTTGGATAATGGATGGCTGGATGTTACTGTTTGAACACAATTCATTTTTATTGATTGTACTTATAATGGAATCCTAGAATTAACTCCCATGTTGTCATCAAAGAAAAGAAAAATATACTTTTGTGACAGAGAGTTGGCATCTAGCTTGCCAGTGTATCAAAAAAAAAAAAAAACAAATTGGCTTCAACAACATCTTGAATAAAAATAATTTTCTAAAAGTCTTTAACTTTCTTTCCAACTGAATTAAGTTGTGGGGAACCCTGGAAGCACACAGTAACATGTCAATGAAAGGGGTTGTTTTTCTGGCAAATTTTACATTTAATGCAACTATAGGATAGCGATGTACATACAACACGTTGATTTTAAGATACATCAACTTAATGCAACTGCGTGTTGTGAAAATGGGCATATAATTTTTTGAGTATAAAAAGATATTCATTTTTAAGTAAGATTAACAAACAATAGGTAAATAATAACAACAGTCCCCGTTACAGACAATGCCTTTGTTTTAAAAAAAAAGATTGCTTTATTTTAACGTCAGTTAATTGTGTTATTGTGATATATAAGGAATTTGTGTCAGAGACAGCTATATAATAAATAAAGTTTTAGTTATATTAATTTAAATTAGATAAATAAAGTAAACATCCTTGTGAGTTCATTTTTTCAGTACATCTTACAGTATTTCCAGTTTCTGCTTCCATTTCTCTCATTATAACATTTTCTCCCATGAGTTAATTGATTTTTTTTCTTTGCTGTTCGAGGGTGATCTCTAGAGAGGTGCCTGTATTTCCATTTTAAAGTGTGTAACTCATCCAGTGTCACCACTAGTACTCACGCTAACACTTTCCAATGCATGCTGAAGTTGAGTTAATGTCAGACAGTGATTTCCTTTTCCACAAGAAATGCAATAAGTTTGAATTACCAAAACAGTACATTCTTGCCAGCCATTTTCTGTATCTGAACCATGAATATATAACTTATTTTGGTGTCAGACAATAGATTAAACTATCAGTTACAATACTGCAAAGTATTGTCTGATATTTTTTGTTAATTCCAAGATATTCATTCCTTTTGATATGACCCTTGGATATAAAATACAGTATATGGACAAATATATTGGGACACACCTCTTAATTCTTGAATTTGTGTGTTTTAAGCAGACCCATTGCCACAGGAGTATGAAATCAAGCACCTAGCCATGCAGTCTCCATTTACAAAGATTTTTGAAACAAAATGGGTCATTCTGAAGTACTCAGTGACTTCAAGGGTGGTACTGTGATAGGATTCTACCTGTGCAATAAGATGGATCATGAAATTTCATCCCTGCTGGATATTCCAAAGTCAACTGTAAGTGGTATTATTGAAAAGTGGAAGCATTTAGGAACAACAGCCACTCAGCCCTGAAGTGGAAGACCACATAAAGCCACAGAGTGGTGTCAATGACTGCTAAGGTGCATGGCGCGTAAAAAAGTCACCAACGTTCTGCTGATTCCATAGCTGAGCAACTGTATAAAAGCCTCACATCACCAAGTCCAATGTCAAGTGTCAGATGGAGTGGTGTAAAGCACAACACCATTGGACCATGGAGCAGTGGAAACTTGTCCTATAGAGTGGCAAATCACACATCTCTGTTTGGCAGTCAGATGGGAGAATCTGGGTTTAGCAGATGCCAAGAGAACGTTACCTGCCTGACTGCATAATAATGGATAATGGTGTGTGGCTGTTTTTACACTGGAAGGCAATCATAATGCTTCAATATTCCCAAACATTTTGGACAACACTATGCTTCCAACTTTGTGGAAACGGTTTCAGGAAGGTCCTTTAATATCCTAGCATGACTGTGCACCAGTTCACAAAGCAAGGCCCATAAAGATATGGTTGGATGAGTTTTGCATGGACAAATTGACTGGTCCACACAGAGCCCTAACTTCAACTCCATCAAATGATGAACTGGAACAAAGATTGCAAGCCGGGCCTTCTCTTCCAATATCAGTGCCTGACCTCATAAATGCTCTACAGAATGAATGGACACAAAGTCCTAAAGAAACACTCCAAAATCTTGTGAAAGCCTTCCAAAAAGTGTGGAAGTTGTTATACAGTGGTGTGAAAAACTATTTGCCCCCTTCCTGATTTCTTATTCTTTTGCATGTTTGTCACACAAAATGTTTCTAATCATCAAACACATTTAACCATTAGTCAAATATAACGCAAGTAAACACAAAATGCAGTTTTTAAATGATGGTTTTTATTATTTAGGGAGAAAAAAAAACCCCAAACCTACATGGCCCTGTGTGAAAAAGTAATTGCCCCCTTGTTAAAAAATAACCTAACTGTGGTGTATCACACCTGAGTTCAATTTCTGTAGCCACCCCCAGGCCTGATTACTGCCACACCTGTTTCAATCAAGAAATCACTTAAATAGGAGCTGCCTGACACAGAGAAGTAGACCAAAAGCTAGACATCATGCCAAGATCCAAAGAAATTCAGGAACAAATGAGAACAGAAGTAATTGAGATCTATCAGTCTGGTAAAGGTTATAAAGCCATTTTTAATGACCCAAAACACACCAGCATATCCACCTCTGAATGGCTGAAGAAAAACAAAATGAAGACTTTGGAGTGGCATAGTCAAAGTCCTGACCTGAATCCAATTGAGATGCTATGGCATGATGTTAAAAGGCGGTTCATGCTAGAAAACCCTCAAATAAAGCTGAATTACAACAATTCTGCAAAGATGAGTGGGCCAAAATTCCTCCAGAGCGCTGTAAAAGACTCATTGCAAGTTATCGCAAACGCTTGATTGCAGTTATTGCTGCTAAGGGTGGCCCAACCAGTTATTAGGTTCAGGGGGCAATTTCTTTTTCACACAGGGCCATGTAGGTTTGGATTTTTCTCTCCTAAATAATAAAACCATCATTTAAAACTGCATTTTGTGTTTACTTGTGTTATATTTGACTAATGGTTAAATGTGTTTGATGATCAGAAACATTTTGTGTGACAAACATGCAAAAGAATAAGAAATCAGGAAGGGGGCAAATAGTTTTTCACACCACTGTAGATGCAAAGTTGGAACCAATTCCATAGTCTATGTATTTGAATGCAGTGTCGTTAAAGTCGCTGTTAGTGTAATGGTCAGGCATCCCAATACTTTTGTCCATTTAGTGTATATTGAAGTGTTTGACAATAAATTGAACAGGAGATACTGTACAAATTTGAAATTTAGAATCTGTTTTCTTGTTCCGTTAGCTGAGCCCTGAACCACAGGTAAATTCAAGTTTTCTCTGCTTCCATTGTAATTTATTTTTTTCCTAAAGGTTTAATATTTCCATGTGTTACAGACTTTTTGCAGAGTTAATCAAAGAACCGGCACACATTTCTTTTCTGCAGTTCTCTTCACAGCTGAGAGTCTCTGTCTACAATAGGGATTTTCCATTGTAAAGGGAGCCACACTGCCTGATATGGGACAATGTGTTTAATAATACAGTCATATCTGTTAAACATTTTAAAAGTATACTGTATGCCATCTGTTCCTCTGATAAATTTACTTTCTGATCTGTTAATAATAATAATAATAATAATAATAATAATAATAATAATAATAATAATAGATTTTATTTATAATGCACTTTTCATTGATAAGATCTCAAAGTGCTACAACAAAAGCAATAACCACAAAATTTAAAAGTTTAAAAGATTAAATCAACAATCACAACAATTATATGCTTTCCTAAATAAAAAAGTCAAAAGTCAAATTTGCTTTAAAAATGTCCAGGTTTTGTGTATTTCTCAGTTCAACAGGGAGCTGATTCCAGAGCTGTGGGGCAGCAGAGCAAAAAGCTCGACCCCCATAGTAATGGAGCTTAGTAAGGGAGTATGAAGCTGCATGCTGCCAGATGATCTGAGGATCCGATTGGAAGTTTTTAAGTGAATCAAATCCTGAAGGTAAGAAGGTGCCTGGCCGTAGATACATCTGTGGGTCAGTAGAAGAATTTTGTACTCAATCCGGAAGGAAACAGGGAGCCAATGAAGTGATTTGAGGATGGGAGTAATATGTTCGAATTTCCTTACTCTTAGTAGGATTCTTGCAGCACTATTTTGGATATATTGAAGCTTTTGTATGTCCTTGGTATGAATTCCCGCAAAAAGTCCATTGCAGTAGTCCAGCCTTGAGGAGATAAAGGCATGGACAAGTTTCTCTGCATCTGGGATGGTTAATAGGGGGCGAAGTTTGGAAATTTTTCGTAGATGGTAAAACGATGCCTTACACACATGTTTTATGTGGTCACTGAAGGTCAACTGTGGATCAAACCGAACCCCCAGATTAGTGACTGCAGAAGAAAGAGTAATGACCTGGCTGTCAAAAGTGAACTGGAGTATTGGGAAAGAACAAATCTGGTGGGGGGTGCCAACAAGGAGTCCCTCAGTTTTATTGCTATTCAGCTGTAGAAAATTGGTGTTCATCCAAGCCTTTATCTCCTCCAGGCATGTAGTAAGATGTAATATGGCCTCTGAAGGGTTTGGGGCAGTTTTAATGTAGAGCTGCGTGTCGTCGGCATAACAATGAAAAGACAGTCCGTGTTTGGCAATGACATGCCCAAGAGGTAACATATAAATAGTGAAAAGAATAGGACCAAGAACTGACCCTGGGACCCACATAAAACAGTTGACAATCTGGAGGAGCTATCTCCCAACGAGACCTGTTCAGTCCTGCCAGACAGGTAGGACTGGAACCACCGTAATGCAGTTCCCGAGAGTCCAGCTGTGTGATGAAGACGATCCAGGAGGATGGAATGATCAACTGTATCGAAGGCCGCTGACAAGTCCAGAAGAATAAGCAGGGATGGTGAGCCTGCATCAGCTGCCATCAGTAAATCATTTGTCACCCTGAGCAGTGCTGTTTCCGTGCTGTGGGTTGAACGAAAGCCTGACTGGAACTTTTCAAACAGGTTACTGTCCTAAGTAGTGAGAACTTGGTTTAGGCATCCCTCTCCAATATCCAAAGACTAATTAAACTATAAACCTTATCATTTTTATTTTTTAAGACTATCATTTGCACCTGTTCTAGCATTTCACATTTATCATGTCATCTAGTCTTCCCTTTTGACACTTCACATTCATGTATTTTTCCTCTTCTACCTCAGACAAACAGCTAAACCATATGATGTTAAAGTCCTTTTTATTTTTCAGTGTGAAATTAACTTCCAGCCATTTTCACAAATGCATGCTAATTTAGCCCTTTGCTAAACCCTTGAGATAGAATTTAGCTATTCAATCCCAAAGTAGACACATTTAGAAAAATGGATAATTTACTGTACTAAGGGTCTGTAAAATTTGACCTGTTGCATTAAACTGCAGCATGTGATCACAGATCAGAAAGCTTTATTTTCATTTACTTAACTCCCATTTTAATATAACATGTTTTAATAATAGCAGTGAGATATTAAAATAAATATTTTTTTCATCTCATCATATTGTTTACACTAAATGACACAGATATCCACCTTGCTGTTTTATTGTTTTATCATGTCACAGTTCCTACCGTGAATGCTACTAACTAACCTCTTAGTTTATTTTGTTAATTTTGACAGGAAGAAATGTCAAAACCAGCTATGTAATTGTTATCTGTAGCCTCCTCCCTGCCTCACTGTCAGTATTGTACCCCCCATGTATTTGACTCTAGGGAACCACTAACTGCAGACTGCTCGCTGACTGGGATTGTCTTTACTTTCACTCCTTTACTAAACACTACTCTACTAACCACTAACGGACTAATGTTTTTCTCTTGACTATAGGGTCAAGGATCTGCAGTTAGACAAGAAATGACCAGTCTTAACTTCTTGGTCTGTTAACAGCAATTCAAACAGAGACATTGAATATAAGAATTTGTTTAAAAATCATATTTACTTGCAAACCAACAAATATCAGCAAATATAAGCAATACGAACAATTATTCAACCTTGGTGGGGTCATGTAGTCTTTATTCAGTGTAGGGAACAGCCTGGACACAGATTCCACAACCAACACAGGTTTATTCATAATATTATACAAAAATATCGCACACACAACACAGTGCCCCAGCACCAATCACCAATCAGTCCAGGCCATTCCAATGCCTCTACTCTTCTTGTCCGCCTCCACTCCTCTCCTCCAGGCGTCGTCCTCTTCCACCCGACTCCAGCTACCAAATGAAGGGAGGCGGCCCCTTTTAACCTCACCCGGACGTGTTCCAGGTACCTCCCAATGAGCTTCTGCCAGTACTCCCTGGTGTGGCGGAAGTGCCAGCCGTGCACCCAGAAGCACTCCAGGTGTCCCTGGTCTTCTTCCTTTCAGCACTTCCTGGTGTGGCGGAAGTGCTGAGGACCAAGGCTCTCCAAGCATCTGGGTGCCCCCTGATGGTGACCATGGGGCCCTATAGGATTGAGCTTCCATGCTCCTTTCCCGTGGTCCCCATAGCCACCAGGGTGGTCGCCCCCTCATGGCCCGGAGGAGGCATAATCCCTCCTTCGTCCCTTCCGGGCGTCCCGGCTGGGTGCCACCCAGAGCCGCTTGGCTTGCCACATCAGTCAAAGATAACATTTCCCAGATGGTTCATGCCTTAGTTACAGATTTTATATTCTTAATCAAAAAATTAAAAAAAAATATTTATAGCCCACCACAGAGCTCCTTTTCCAAGAATTCAGCAGCTAAGGAGTTAGGAAACTTCATTTAAAGGTCCATACTTACAATTGAGATGATCTCATTACAGACATGTCACAAAAGTAACTGAACTTAAAGCTCCATTTTTGCAACAAACACAAAATGAACTAAATTAAACTGAGAGAACTCTTTTTGAAAAAGTTTAATAAAAGGCAGTTACTCTACCTCAGCCGTTCTTACCCATTTTTAGCACACACACCAGGCTTTCTTTCCACTGCCAGAACAAACAGTACTAATTAATTATCACCAAGCTCAATGTCACTTTCCATGGGAACCAAAAGCTACTTGAAGCTTCAAACAGACTGGCTGTGCAAAACATTCAAGGTCCTGCTTCACTTACTATGTTAAATTCTCTAAATTCTGTATTACCTTTCAGCTTTCCCAGAATACACTTAATTTCTTTTCAGCATGACAAAACTGAATGTATTACCAGACATCTGTCAGCTGAAAAAGTTAAGGCATTCGCCATACAACTCCTTTTATTTCGAACACACTGTTTTCGGCAGCTTTAATACTTTGAATGTGAGGTACGAGTTAACTCATATGTCATTGAGCCTTTCAAGACGTGACATATGCTGGAACTTGTACTACAGTATATAACCACTATTGGCACAGCCAGCTCGCTGATGAGCTTTGCTGATGCTACTATTATCTACTACAGTGCCGCCATCTAATGAATTGCTACAGAATATTTTTTTTGGTGGTAACAGTTTACAGAATATATTGTTATAAATAGACAGTCTGTACTTAAGTCACCACAAAACTGGTTTAAAGCTGCTGATGTTTTGTTGTAAGATTAATATTTTGATGGCTTTGATCAAGATAGCAACAATTAATTGGATGATGCAGAGCCTGTAGGCTCTGCTACTGATGCAGATATTTGTCCCGAAGGCGTTTCTTCATCACAAGTCATCCGACTTGTCACAATTGTCATGTTCATTCTGCTGCCCACCGAGTGCAAACATTCACCAAATCTTAGATTCATTTTGTGCAACAAGTGTATACAGAACAAAGAAATATGTTATATGTGGGGCACATGCGTTACTAAGTCTACACCAGTAGTCCTCAATCACTGTCCTGGAGGGCAACAGTGGCTGCAGGTTTTCCTTTCAACTAGTTTCCTAATAAGAAGACAGTCTTTGCCGATAAGGAATCTTGGTATTTAACTATTTGGTTTGTTAGTGCTTTCATTCATCCAAGATAAATTTTAATTGCAATGTAGAGTTATCTTCTCTGAGAACATCATCCATGTGTTTTGTGGACCAGAACAGATTTAAACTTAACGGTCCTTCACTCAATGGTGCACATGCACAAGTTTAAAAGGAAGTGTGTTCGCTGGAGAGCTGCTGGTTTATTGGTTATCTGCAGTTCGTTATTAACTGATGCCTGATTAAGAAAACAGGCAACAATTTAAACGAAAATACAGCTGCTTAAAACTAAAATAGGCAAATAAGGGTTCTCAATTGTAACAGGTAAAATAAGTAAAATTAAGCCCCCAAAAAATATTGCTTTAGTAGTAAATTAACAAGTTTTAATTAAGGTATTGGTTGACGTGAAAACCTGTAGCCACTCTGGACCTCAAGGACTGTAACTGAAGACTTCTGAACAACGTAAGTAAAATTTGTCTTTGATGAATGAAAGTGCTAACAAGGCAAATAGTTAAATACCAAGTTTTATTATCAGTTCTAATTAGGAAACTGGCTGGAATGAAAACCTGTAGCCACTGTGGCCCTCCAAGGCCATGATTGTGGACCCTTGATCTGCACTCTGCATGGTGCTATACTCTGATTCACATGGAGACTTTTAGTCTTGTTACTGGTAAAAATAAACTAATTAACAGTTTCTTTACACTTTTGACAAAGTAACTTTTGATCAGCTTTATAGCTGCTTTATAGCTTAATAGTTTTATAATACATTCCTTTACATTTTGTTGAGCTTTGACAGAGTTCGTTAGTTATTACAGACCTATACTGCAGTGTCCTGGTAATTAATAGTCCAGCATTCGATGTGTTAACTTAACTTCATTCTTATCCAAATGATCTTTTTCCTTATTTTGGATTAGTGTAGATAGTCATGATATAAATTAGTAGAGAAGGGGGAATGCAAACTCTTGTCTTTATTTTTAATGTTTAACCCACACACTGGTAAGACTTGTTGAGTGGTTCATATATTATGTGAATGGCGATGATAGTCATTGCACAGATACTGATCAGTGGAATGGGTGGTCCTCCTGTTTACATAAAACATCACTAGTTTTTGAATGTAAAAAGCATTTGTAAAATCCTTGAAGGAAAAATATTCTAAAACGTGTTTATTGGTTTAACTAAGATACCATTGTTGCTTTTGATATTTTTCAAAATATATTTTTCTTTTTCTTTCTAAATTTAAGATTTTTTATTGTATCTGTTTCCAATACAGACATTTTGCTCTCTGCTTCATCTGCTCTTTTTTACACATCCCCAGGTTTCTTTTTCCTAATTTTATTTGTGTTCTCTCCATTTAAATTTTACCACAAACAAAGTATACTCTCTTCTTGCACTCTCAAAGCTCTGACAAGCACACTTGCTTGTACATTATGAGCAATTGTGGATTCAATGGAGCTTGAAACAGTTTGGTCTCAAGATTTCAAGCTATTTAAGTCTTAATGCTTATTGCAATTTATTGCAGTTTGTAATGCAAATGTTTTACTTTAAGCTACTTTGCTGGAAGTCAGCATCTCAAGTACAGGAAAAAAAAGAAAAAATACCTACAGTAGTCATTTCTTAAGGCTGCTCGGGATTTAGTAGAAGTTAATCCATGCTTCCTTGTCAAGGCCCAATTTGGACCTTAACATACAAAAAACTGATAGATTTCATAAAACAGTCACCTGCTCATCTATCACTACCTATGAATGGCTAAGCCATTGGGATGACAGAATCATTTAAGTTTCTGGGCACTGCGCTGTGACTAACCTTAAGTGGGACAACAGCATCACATGCATTATTAAGAAAGCTGATCAGAGAATGTTCTTGTGCATTAGCTGAGGAAATTCAATCTCCCTCAAGGAATATTAGTCCAGTTCTGCACAGCCGTCACTGAATCCACTCTGACCTTATCTGTAACTGTCTGGTTTGGTGCTGCCTTTGTTCAGGCTCAGGCCAATCTGGGACACATCATCAGGACCTGTGAAAGGATCATAGGCTGTAACCTAACACCAATTCAATTCCTATAGAAGAAAGGAGATGAGAAAGAGAATGTGTTGGATATACAGCATCTAATAGGTTTAAAATAATATTTTACGTCATGTTAATGGTGTAGTATGATATTACAGCATATCACACCCGAGGAAGGCTACACAGGTGAAATGTTGTCTCTCTTACCTTACTTACATTTCATGAATGGGGATAAACTTTACATTTTATTAAAATGCTTCATCAACTGAAAACTAAGTAAACAAATTTGAACTAAAAACCCCTTCAGTGGAAAAAAATAACTTTCTTTTAAGCAGAAAATTAGTTTTTGGTGGAGAGGAGCATAATAGGAGATTGATTCCTCAATTGTGTTATCATTATACTGCCAGGAAAAGGTGTTTGCTGTAAAAATTAAACAGAACAGAATCCAAGTTTTGGGACACCTGAATAATTTTAAGAAGAAAATGGAAAAAAGAAACAGCACAAAATCGAGTCATCTTGACTTTCGTCTTAGGTAGACTTTCCGAGATGGCAATCAACTCAAAACTTCAGGCATTCTGTCAGGAAGAGGCAGGTCCATGTGGGTGGAACCCAGAAGTGAAGTCAGAGAAGGAACTATGTCAATCTTCCTTTCTGCAGATAAAAGAGAAAAGAGATTGTTATCGGGTGGCACAGTGGCGCAGTGGTAGCGCTGCTGCCTCGCAGTTAGGAGACCCGGGTTCGCTTCCCGGGTCCTCCCTGCGTGGAGTTTGCATGTTCTCCCCGTGTCTGCGTGGGTTTCCTCCGGGCACTCTGGTTTCCTCCCACAATCCAAAGACATGCAGGTTAGGTGGATTGGCGATTCTAAATTGGCCTGTTTGTGTGTGTTCTGCGGTGGGTTGGCACCCTGCCCAGGATTGGTTCCTGCCTTGTGCCCTGTGTTGGCTGGGATTTGCTCCAGCAGACCCCCGTGACCCTGTATTTGGATTCAGCGGGTTAGACAATGGATGGATGGATGGAGATTGTTATCATACAGCGCCATCTCCAGTCTCAGCAGAGAATTACCACCACCTAAGCCTTTAAGCTGCTCCACATGTGCAGTGCGTGACAATGCCTTGAGACTTTTTCCTCCTGGCCAATATTATTATTATCATTATGACTGAAATAAAAGCAGTTTAAAGCAATATCAAGTGGGCCTTTCTTACTGTTTAATGTTTTAATTAATTTTCAGATAGGACAAGGTCTTATGATGTGTAAAACAATACGATTGGTTTGCACCCTCTAGCCAATAACACTGTTTTTTACTCCAAGTTTGTAGTCAGTATTTCTCTTTTGCTGACTTTGTAGACTTGTTTTAAGGGAAAATAATGCCCTGGGATTCAAGCAACTGGCAGCAGGAAGCTACTAAAACAAAGCTCCCACATGTGTAAATGCGTAGAGTAGAGGAAGAAGTAAATATTTTAAGACTAAAAAGACATCTCAAGACGATGGGGTTCACAGAATGTTTCTTTTACTCGCCTTAGTAGTTTCAATTATGAGTGCAGTAATGGAAGTGATGTTATTAATGAAGCAATAGTGGTGACTGGAAAAGCCAATATCCTTCTTTACCTGTTTCAAAGAGGTTTGAACAGGTCAGTCAACTACAGCTTAGACTTTAGCACAGGGCAATGACTTTGTAGACAGAAAAAAAAATGTAAATAATAATCTTCCTTTAACAGTTGCTAGATTTCATTAATTTTTTGAGAGGCAGTGGACAGATTGCCTGCACATTTGACAAATTCAATGAAAATTTCAATGTAAAAATTAGGCCAAAATTATTTATTAAAAGCAGGTTGGCTTGTCACAGGTATTCAATGCAGAAGCAGAACAAGGTACAAAAAATCTTATATTAGACTCCAGACTGCATAATGAGGACGAGGGACTCAGAGTCGTAACCTTAGAAAGACGTTTATTTAACAAGAAGCAGAAAGTTCCGAACTCTCCAACAACCTGGGCATACCGCAAAGCATCATGGGAATAGTAGTCCTATTACTACACCTCCTCCTTTTAGCTTTAGTCGTCTTTTCTTTTTTTTTCCTTTCTTTCAATACAACACATAATGAACACATTTTCTTTTCTTTCTTTCACACAGCAAAACATATGCAACCACTTAGATTTAGAACACTTGTGCGATGTTATTTTCTCTGATAGTTCACAAATCCATTCTGTCAGGCGCTTTCACCATTCGACCAGACCTAGTAATAGTTCCTGTGGGTCGAAGATGGCTTCTATTTCGCCTCAAAGTACCCCTATCTGTTTCTACCACATATGATCTGGGAGTACTGGCAGACCTGACAACTGCACCACTAGTTCCTTCTGTAGTGATCCAAACCTTCTGCCAGGTGTGAATTGTGACAGAGGTCTGGACCTGTGTCTCCTGTTGTAATATTTTGCCTGCTGACGCCGTCCCTCTTCATCCTTCATTCGAAAAGCAAGCAGGTCCAGCCACTGAGGATCCATTTTAGCTGTTGGTTGGGGTAGAAACGTACGCAGGTTTCTCCCCATTAGCAGTTGGGCTGGCGAGAACCCATGTTCCAGTGGAGTGGCTCTGTATGCCAGTAGTGCTCTGCTATGATCAGGATCCTTCTTCCACAAGTCCTTTATAGTCCGCACTGCACGTTCAGTCTCCCCGTTGGCTTGGGGATAACGTGGGCTGCTGGTGACATGTGTGAACTGATACTCCTCTGCAAAAATTTTGAATAGCTCTGAAGAAAACTGTGGCCCGTTATCAGAAACAACAGTCTCTGCGGTTCCATGTCTTGCAAAGATCTCCTTGATAGCTTTAACGGTGACTTCAGCCGAAGTGCACTTAAGCTCAACTACCTCAATATATCTTGAGAAAAAGTCTATTAAGAGAAGGTATTGTCTCTTGGACCATTCAAAAAGATCCATACCGACCTTTTGCCATGGGCGGTCTGGGACCTGAGTTGGTATCAGTGGTTCGTGAGACTGTACCCTGTGTTTTTGACATATCTCGCAGCTATCCACCATGCGACCAATCTCGGTGGAGATGCCTGGCCACCACACAGACTCTCTAGCTCTGGCTCTGCACTTGGAAATCCCCTGATGGCCTTCATGCAGACGCTCTAAAATGTTTGCTCTGAGGATATGTGGTATTACCAATCTCTGTCATTTCATCAGAAGATCGTTTGCAAGATGAAAGTCCATTCTATGCTGCCAAAAGGGCTTAATGTCTGGGTCTAGCTGGCATTTCTCTGGCCATCCAGTGGAACAGTGCTCAATCACTTTTCTACACACATAATCTTCTTTTTTTGCCTTCTTTACAGTCTCCAGCTTCCTGTCTGAGGCTGGGAGACAGATCACCAGACTGTCAACAAACACTTCCACCTCTTTTTCAAACTGCAGCTCACCTGCAGAGGGCGGACCAGGTAGCGGTGCTCTAGACAGGGCATCAGCTGTGACGAGGTTCTTTCATGGCACATGAATGGTATTAAATGTAAAGCGTAGCAGTCTTAAACGAAACCTCAAGACCCTCGGAGGAAGATCGTCCAAGCCCCTAGTGCTGAGCAGATGGACTAGAGGTTTATGGTCTGTCATTAAAGTGAAATGTAGACCCATTAAGTATGATGACAGTCTTTCACATGCCCATGTGACAGCTAACGCTTCCTTTTCAATTTGGGCGTAGCGCCTCTCGGTGTCTGTTAGTCCTCTTGAAATGTATGTAATGAGTCGCCATGAACCATCTTGCTGCTTTTGTGTAAGAACAGCTCCAATCCCATATGACGATGCGTCTGCTGCCACTCTTGTGTCTCCCATGTTAGAGTACTGAGCAAGTACTTCTGGAGAGCTTAGTATCCCTTTCAGTCCTTGAAAAGCTGTTTCTTGGGCCTCTGCCCAACTCCATTCATTTCTCTCCTTTTGCAGATCCTTTAATGGCATTATTATTGTGGCCAGCTGTGGCACAAACTTTGCAAGGTAGTTGGCCATGCCCATGAGACGTCACACATCTGCCACACATGTGGGTTGCGGCAGCTGTTGTATCGCCTTGACTTTGTTTGGGTCGGGCTCAATGCCATTTGCGGAAACCTTGTGACCCACAAACATGATTTCAGTCTTGGCAAACTCACATTTTTCATTTAAAGTGAGTCCTTCTTTTTGAAACATTTGGAGCACACGGTGAAGTCTTTGGTCATGTTCTTGTTTGTCCCTGCCATAGACAAGCACATCATCGGCATGGCAGATGACTCCCTCAAAGCCCTCGAGCATTTGAGACATCCTCCTCTGAAAATGCTCTGGCGCTGATGATATTCCAAATGAGAGGCGGTTGAAATGATATCTCCCAAAAGGAGTGTTGAAAGTTGTGAGGGGCCTTGACTGTGGAGTAAGAGGGATTTGCCAAAATCCAGATCGAGCGTCCAGTTTTGTAAACACCCTAGCATCTTTCAACATCGGTAGTGTTTGGTCTACTGCTGGAAGAATATGACGTTCTCTTTTTACTACTGCGTTTAAAGGTGTGAGATCTACACATATCCTAGGTGGCTTCCCACCTAGTTTGGGATGACTACCATGCCTGAACACCATGCTGTTGGCTCAGTAACCTTAGAAATAACTCCCATTCCTTCCATTCTGTGTAGCTCTGCACGCACTGCATCTCTGAGGGGGAGGAGGACCCTTCTGGGGGCAGACAGAGCCACCGGTGTAGCTCCCTGTTCTAGCTGAATGTGGTAAGACTCTTGTAGCTTGCCTAAACCCTGAAAAACATCTGGATAAGCAGCTCTGAAATCTCCATCAGACTTCATAACTGTGTGTACTCTGTACACCAAACCCAAATCTTCATATGCTGGTCTGCTTAATAGTGGCTGAACTAGCCCTGAAACCAGGTAAATATCCTCTGATGTACTGCGGCCTTTTGCTATTATTTGTGCTTTATAGCAGCCCTTCATGTTAAGTGGGTATCCACCAGGCCCTAAAAGAGTCTTTTGGGGTTTCTGCAGTGCTCCATTTCGTTCTGGTATGTACCACTTCTCAGGAATGGACGTAACGTCTGCCCCAGTGTCTAACTTAAACTCAACATTTTCGCCATTCATTAGGACTTTTTCTACCCATGGTTTGGATCTCTCAGTCCCTACTTCTCCCAAAAACACAAAATCTTCGCTGTTATCTTGACATTCTACAACCTCACGTAAGCCTGCAGCTTCACTATTGTGACAAACTACGGCAAAATGTCCCTTTTTATGACACTTATGACATTCAACATCTCTAGTGGGACAGTTTTTCCATGAGTGTGTATTTTTACGTCCACAGCCGCCACACTCTTTAACACTCAGCTTGTCTGGTCCTTGCCTTTTCTTTGTCTGTTGCCACGTTTTTGGCTTTGCTTTCTTCATGTTTGTCCGTATGGCGTCCAAGTTGGAAGTTTTTTCCTCTTGTACACTGCTGAGCAATAAATATTGTTTGTTGTATCCTCACAGTTTCGCTCTGTCTGACCTTAAGTATGGCTTTAGAAAGTGTTAAATCTGAGTCCAGTTGTAGCTGTTCTGACAACTTTTTGTCTTTAATGCCAACCACAATTCTATCTCTTATAAGTTCCTCCTTAAGCACTCCAAAACCACAGTTCTCTGACAACTTATGTACAGCTGTGATGAAGGACTCTGCACTCTCCCCTTCTTGTTGCCGTCTTGAGTTAAACTGTGCTCTTTCAAAAATAAAATTGTGTTTTCCCACATAATGCTGTTCAAATGCTGATTTAACAGAGTCATATTTCTTTTTATCTGCATCAGACAGAGGTAAAACTGCCAAAACATCATCTGCTGCGTCTCCCATGGCATATAAGAGCAAATTCACCTGATATTCCTCCGTTTTTTCATTGAGAGCTGTTGCAATTCTGAACATTTCGAATCGTCTGATCCACTTCGGCCAGTCTGTGGGACAGGAAAAATCAAACGGCTCTGGGGGAGTTATTTGCACAGTTGTCGCCATCCTGGTTGGTAAATCACTGTTCCTCTCGCGTTCAGGATCCAAACTTTCAGATGCGTCCTCCTGCTGCACGTCTCGCTCCGCCTGCATGTGCCTCACAGCGACTCTCACTCACACCAGCTGACTCTTCCTGACACAGCCGTGCACACTGTCTCTCATCTGTTCTGCGACGGTAATAACAATATCTTCTGAACTTTTAAAACAGACTGGAGACTTACAGTTCGTAGCTTCTGACACCAAGTTTAATGAGGACGCGGGACCCGGAGTCGTAACCTTAGAAAGACGTTTATTCAACAAGAAGCAGGAAGTTCCCAACTCTCCAACAACCTGGGCATACCGCAAAGCATCATGGGAATAGTAGTCCTATTACTACACAGACAACTGTTTATTTGGAGCAACTTTAATGACACATCAGAACATTACATCAATCAAGATGAGAACAGGCCATTCAGCCCAACAAAGATAGCCAGTCCTATCCACTTAATTCTTCAAAAATAATATCAAGTTATAGTTCCTAAAGTCCTACTGTCTGCCTGGTAGCTTATTCCAAGTGTTTATGGTTCTCTGTGTAAAGAAAAACTTCCTAATGTTTGTGTGAAATTTACCCTTAACAAGTTTCCAACCATGTCCCCATGCTCTTAAAGAAACTAATTTTAAAGTAACAGTCTCAATCCCCTTGACTAATTCTTTTCATAATTTTAAACACTTCAATCAGGTCTCCTCTTAGTCTTCTTTTGCTTAAAACGAAAAGGCTCAGCTCTTTTAATCTTTCCTCATAATTCACCCCCTGTAGCCCTGGAATCAGCCTAGTCGCTCTTCTCTGGACCTTTTTTACTGCTGCTATGTCCTTTTTGTAGCCTGAAGACCCAAACTGCACACAGTACTCCAGATGAGGCCTCACCAGTTTGTTATAAAGCTTGAGCAGAACCTCCTGTGACTTGTACTCCCACATCAGGGCGGTATATAACCTGACATTTTGTTTGCCCTCTTAATGGCTTCTGAGCACTGCCTGGCAGTTGGTAGCATCCACTGCGACTCCTTAAGCCTACTCATAAATTGAACTTTTGATTACCAGACCTCCCATTGTGTTTTCAAACCTAACCTTTTTACTTCCTACATTCACTTACATTAAATTTCATCCACCAAGCTGGTTAAGGTTGCAGATGATTCAAAACTAGGTGGACTGGCAGATAATCTCATTGAATTATTACAGAGGGACTTGGGCAGCATACAGGCTTTGTGGCAGCTGGAATTTAATGTCAGTACATGTAAAGTATTACAGTTAGGAAGTAAAAATGCTAGATTAAATACACAATGGAAGGACTGAAAAATGAAAAAACACCTTTTGAGAAGGATTTAAAAATCATCGTAGTCAGCTTTAAACATAATTTGTCATAAACATGCTTGCACAGGTTCAGTTAAAAGTTCCTGCCTTTATTTTGAGCATCAGAAACGCCTTCCATGGAGATACACTGAATATTTCTCTTTGTACAAGAGATTTACCAGCATAGGCAAAGTAAACCAATTTTACTTTTATAAAAGTGAGTTGTCATATAAAAAACAAGTAATAACTGAGGATGCCTCATTCAATGTGAGGCTTCTTAAGAAAGAAATTCCAACAGGCATTGTAATTGGCAGGCAACCTTGACATCTATAATTTTAGTAGATCCCTATTTGCATGAATGATATGCAAATTATGAAGTTTTTTTTAATCTTCAAACCTCAAGACAGATATAACAATTAAAAGAGGTTGAAGAAAGGCCAAAAAACAGCATCTGTAATAAAATTCCCAGTTCTTATGCACAAGGTCCCCAATTTCTAAATCATCAAAGAACTTGTAATAATAAGAACATGTCCAAATCAATGTTTTTAACTGTTTAGATGAATTTAGTATTCATTTGGTAATTGCTTTAATCATTCAGAAGTAGCAGTCCATTTCATAAGTTATTTCTAAGCTTATTGAAAAGCTCAGATCTTCTTCATAAATGCACTCTTAAGCAGCTATTAATGGAAACCTTTTGAAAAGCTCTAACAGTCATTCCAAAACGCCAGAAATGCAGCTACGGTAATACGTGAAACAAAACAACTCCCTTCCTTTTGAAAGAGCTGATTTTTAGAGTTACGGTCCAGGATATTTGCACAAGAAAAGACTAGGGGTCCACCAGTTTGGCTTTTTGCTGCAATCCAGTTTCCTAATTAGAAGCCAATTCCTGCCAGTACCAGAAGTTATTTAACTTTCTGGCTTATTAGTGCTTTCATTCTGCCATTTAAAGTAAATCTGATATTTTATATTTTCTTTTCAGAGAATATTATACAAATGATTTATGACTTGAAGAAGATTAGTTATTCTCAGTCAGTCATTTTTTTCCTCTTCCTTTCTTTTCAAATATTTTATTCAAACAGATACTTCATGGTGAAGACACATATGTGTAAATGGGCCTACAAAAAATAATTAAAAACAGTAAAAAAAAAAGAAAAGAGGAAATTAAAGGTTTGGCATCTGAACAAGGGAATTAATGAAAAATGAGGCACAAAATATTGCTTGAGCAGTAATGGCTTCGGCAGCAGTAATTGGCTTCTAATTAAAACAATTGTGTTGGATCAAAAACTTGCTGTCACTGTGGCCCACCAGAATAAAATTGGCAGCTGGACTAAGTTCAGTAACAGAATAGGCTATTTATGATCAGAAAACAAACTTATTGTTGATATGGTGACAAACCACATTATTGAAGAATTTTTCTTTCTCTCAGGTGGAGCCTGCCTTGGGTGCCTCATGGGTCATTAGCAGATAAGGGTAGTAATCCATTACATTTATTAGCAAAGCTAGGGAGAAGAATTGTCAATTCGTGGAGCCAAAACTCCCCTGGCTGAATCTACCATCACGGTAACAGGTGTGTATCCCAGAGCCCTGATTGCAAAGGAGCCAGCATAGAAAACCAAAAGCTTAATTATCAGAAAGATAACCAACAAGCACTCAAAGCAACACATTATCCAGCAGCTATACCGACGCCATGGCTGGATTGAGATTAAAATTCTGACCAGGAATCTCACATACACCAAGGCCACGCCATAGATGTACAAGAAAAAAAAAGACATGCCATATCAAAGATGGTTTTACCCTTGCCTAGAAAATCAGCAGGTGATACAAACAAGAGTTCACTTTTCTCTACAACCTTGTCAATTTTTCTGTCAAGTTCAGCAAGACTCTCCATCTCTACTGACATAAGCATAAAGGCCTCAAGAGCCTCACCTGTTCTACACAAGCTTCAGTGTGGAGAAGCATTCGTTCACTGGTCACTTGTGTCACCAACAACATCAGCAAGAGCTTGTAGCCTAAGCCAATGACATGGTAGGCAACAGTCAATACAGGTTGTAGCAGGATACAGTAAGAGAACATGGCAGAAAATAGAACAGTGTTTGCAAGCTGAACAACTTCTGCACTTCAACTCTAGGGTCTCATCAGAATCTCGAGGATCATCATCTGATCCTAAAAGCTCCTTCACCGTCTTCACAAAAAAAAAAAAGTTTTTTTTTAATCTCAAAAATAGGCAGGCATGCAAAAACACATATTGGTGGATACTTCAGCTATAATAATGATAATAATAATACATTAATTAACTGTATATTGTACTTTTCAGTACAAGTACAAGCATAAAGTGCTTTCCAGATAACAAGTGATTATAGTATAATAATATCAGACATCCATACAATCCCATACAAGCCACTTCTCCCTTGTAGAATATGAATAAAAACATTGGCATATGAATCTTAAAGGGATGATACCAGATCTCAAAATCATGCTGAAAAGTCCTTGCAAGTGCTCCATAAAGAAACATAAAATAATCCTGCATTTATCAAATTTACTATGGCTTTTAATCATAATGTAGCAATGGATTAAAACTGAAAAATAGCATGCCAAAATTATTGTTTTTCAATTCCTGTTAGTAATTACTTTAGCATGAAAGCTGAGTTAATTTTTTTCGTTCATCTGCGAAATCTATTCAGTGACCTGAGACGAAGACTGGACTCCTTTGGTACTGAGTCTCTTCGGAGAATCCTTGGTACCGCTTTTGAATCATATGAGCGGTTGCTCACAGAGAACTGAATGAGGCACATTGCCTGCATTGTGAGGAAGCATCTGTTAAGGCACTACAGCCATGTGGCGTGGATCCCCGAGGGTGATCAGGCTTGCAGGATCCTCATTGTTGAGAACCCAAGTGGCTGGACCAGGCCAAGGGGACACCTACTAACACCTGCCTGCAACAGATAGAGAGTCATTTCTGGAGGGTGAGGATGGGCCGCATGTCTACCTGGGGGTTGTCAACCAGGATCCTGAGCTGTTTTGTTGTGTGGTGGGTACATCAACACGCTGTACCAGTGCATGTTCCCCAATCTGACCTGATCTGAGAAATACACCAGCAGTTTTCCTATTCACGTAAATTGTGTGCTTCATATACTGCATATGTATGTATATAGTCAAACACATGAGCTTGGGAGACAACTTGAGAGTTTATCTAATGGTAATTCAACCAGGCACTGTTGGCACTGTTGTCTTATGGTTCTTCTCCTCCTCTCTCCCTTGCGGACCAGAAGCACTAGTGATGTCAGTTCAGGGCCACAGTTCCTTGGATTCATCCCTTCCAGTCTGTCTTCCTCTTAAGGGGTTCCTATGACATCTTGAGAAAGTACAATTTGTTGACTTGTACCTAAAAAGATGTCTTGTTTTGTAATCTTGTCCAAAATATACATGGTTCACCTTCAAGATGCCACAACACTAAAACACCTCATTCACCTCAACATGTCCTTTTTGCTGCTGTTTAACACTAGAATCCCTGAAGCCTACGAAAAAACTCATAATCCTGGGCCACCTTAAATTTCTTCACACCTCTCCATTAGCGTCTGGTGTTTTGCAAATGTGTCGATCAACACAAGCAGCAAGGAGCCTGGTATCCCATCCCCCTATCACCGCAGCTCAACTCATGCAAAAAGTTCTCCCAGTTCCCAGTCTGTTTATCTCGGTGTGAGGTGCCTGGATTTGTATGGGGTAAAAAATATATCATTATTTGGAACACATGCATTTCATGTGTGTTCCATGTCCACAACGATCTGTGTAAATGTAGAATAGGATGTGAGAAAAATGAGGGAATGAGAGGCAAAAGGTGTTGAACAAATTATAGTACTAATAACGACATTTTGACATGAAGTGTATAATGTGTCAAGACTGCAGTCCAAATATCAAATAAACACTTTCACAAAAGGTACACATATAACAAAATTATAATAATAAAAAAAAGAAATCAAGTTAGGGTACAGCAGTAAGAACTGCTGAGTCATAATCAAGAGGTTGCAGGTTCGATTTCGGGCACTCCCAGAATTACCATTTTGTGTAATGAGTTGCTCTTATTGTTACTATCTATACTAATTGAAGGCAAAGCCCTCACTGACTCACTCACTCACTCACTCACTGACTCACTCACTCACTCACTCACTGACTCACTCACTCATCACTAATTCTCCAACTTCCCATGTAGGTGGCAGGCTGAAATTTGGCAGGCTCATTCCTGACAGCTTACTTACAAAAGTCGGGCAGGTTTCATTTCGAAATTCTACATGTAATGGTCATAACTGGAACCTATTTTTTCTCCATATACTGTAATAGACTGCAGCGTGATGACCGTGGGAGACGGAGTTGTGTGTCGCGTCATCACGCCTCCTACGTAATCACGTGAACTGACTGTGAAGGCAGTACGTAGAAAACAAGGAGGAGCTCCAAAGAGTGCCAAAGAAAACATGCATTATACAATTGAGAAGGCAGCGAAACAATAAGAAGCGAGCGAGTGATGCATACAAGCATATTCATGAGTGCAGCTACTTCGGAAACAAAGCATGGTGTAAACCTAAAGTTTAAATTAAGTTCATAGACAGGCTGCCGCTGGCGTTTGTCATGCCCACTACTAATACGATATTTGCGGGATGCAAGTTTAATGAGAGGACGCAGGGTATAAACGAGAGTTTTGATCACTTTGTAACTAAGTTAAAATTGCTGGTGAAGGAATGTGCTTATGCAAATTCCGAGAGACTGTGTTTGTGGGGGGGATTGACGTCATCATCTCCCCTCCCATTCACCTCATTTCATTCACTTCATTTCGCTCTGAGCTGAGCTCCGCAGCTAACGTGGTCTTGCGGAAGCAACTTTGTGACGCTGCCACCAAATACTCACAGAAAAATCCGCAAATTAATACACATGCTGTCTCTAGGGTTTCTCCACAGTCTGAATCCTCCAGGCACTACTGGGCATAATCTAATTTTGAGGGTTGGGACACCACTAATATTACTGAAAACCTTACAGCCACCGAGACTTTGTAATGACACGAGACTTCAGGTCACATGTCTGCAAAAGAACCTAATTGAGGCAACTATTTTTACTGGCAGTTGCTCAGGGGAGAGAGTTTGTATTCCTCGCATCCCCTTGAAGTTTCAATGCATGTGCTCCATAACGCGTTAAAAAAATAACGCATTTAATCACACTTTGCATTCCAAGCAAAGGGGAACTTTTGTCAATGCATGATTTCCTGGTACATCGATTACATTGATGCACACATCAGAGCTACAAAAATGGAAGAGTCTGAAGAAAGCGCGTTGCTAGGACTGATCAGAGGCAAATTTCATTTCAAAAGACTACCCGATGGAAGCCTTGATAAAAGCGTGGTTTTGTGCAAACTGTGCAAACACGAGTTTGCAGACCAACGAAGCACTTCAACCTTACGGTTCCATCTAAATGCAAAACATGTTACAGCGAACACAGAAACTGTGTATGCTGTTGGCACTAGCAGTGCGAGTTCGAGTACCAACAAAAGGTGTCGGCGGCCCAAACCTGATGAAATGACTGGCTTCAGGACCAAAATTAGTAAGTCAGCATCGGTCAAACATACAAATTCTCTCACTAAATGGATTGCTTTAGACGGTAGACCACTAACAGTGGTGGAAGATAGGGGGTTAGAAAATGTGCTACAATTAGCGTCAGGTGATCCAACTTTCCAACTGCCGTGCCGAAAGACTATTTCAAGTAAAATTTAATACCTTTATGACACTGAAAAGCAAGCAAATTTAGATGCATTACAAAAAGCGGACTTTGTGGCTTTTACTGGGGATCATTGGACTTCCGTGACCGTTAGTAATTTGAATTACATCTAATTACAGAATGTTCAATGATCACACTGTTTTAGCCTAATGTACAAAATAATTTTGGCTAAGGTTACTCAGAGTTTAAAGGTGAACATGGTCAAATTACCTTTTATGTTTCTGCCTTATTTTTTTAAGAAGAAAAACTGCACTTTATGTAAAATTTTTCTTATTATTTAAAGACAATACCATTCTGAACATGTACTTAAAGTACTTAGAATGCCACTTTATATTTAAGTCTGACCAATTTTAGCCAGGGATGATATTTTTGTTTCTGTTTTGAATTGAAATGCAGTTTAAATGCATTTTTTTTTTTCAGAAATTAAAAGAGCTTGAGTTTACAATATTCATGTCCATGTCTATTATTTGATTCTGTCGCCCACTAAAACCCTTTTACATTAAAAAAAAAACCTTTGCGCTTTGGGGCAGAATTACTTGTGCGATTACATGCGATTAATCAAGATTAATTAATTACAAAGCCTCTAATTAATTAGATTATTTTTTTTAATCGAGTCCCACCCCTAATATATGTATATATGTAGATATGTATATATATATATGTAGATATATATATGCATATATAGTTTTATATATATATATATGTGTGTGTGTGTGTGTGTATACTGTATATATATATAGACACACACACACATATATACATATGTATGCATATATATATGCATATATGTGGATGTATATATATATACTGTATATATGTTTATTATTGTGTGTGTTTGTGTGTATATATATATATATATATATATATATATATATATATATACTAGCCAACCCGCGGCGTACTATACGCCGCATAATCAGGCCGGTTTTTTTAATGATTTTTAAGCACAGGGAGAAAATTAACATTTGAAAAATCGGTAATGTAATAAATCAGCAAGAAAAGCAACACTTTATAACAATGCACGGAATGAACCAACACACAATCGCTAGACGGAGGGATTGGGGTGCATGACACTCAGTCGCGGAGTGTGGAACGGGAGGAGAGAAGGGCGTCCATTCAGCTCCCTCCGTCATGCTAGTCTGCTGATTTCTCGTTCAGTATGCACTGCCCGCTCAAGTGCCCACCTCCAACTTTTCAGCTAAGCACCTGTGACTCACGTAGACGTTTCATTGCTCTGTGCGGTTTTGGCTGCTTTTTTAAATATAATCCACCAAGACACCCGACCACAGTAGTAGCGAGGTGGGAGGGGGGTGTGTACAAAGGGTAGGGACGAAAACAGTGGGAGCGTATGAGTCGCACTTAGTGGGAATTCCACGGTTTGCAGCCCGAATGGGGTTCAACGGCTTCCCCACGCCTAGACACACGCTCAATCTCATGCATAATTATTTATTGAATGCTAAACACTTCTGGAAAGACACGGTTGTCTAAAACGGGTTGGTGTGAGAATACAACAGTAAGTGAATGAAAAGATGAAACTCTGGAGAGAGCAAAATACAACACAATAGTGAACCCGCGGCATAACAAACGCCGCATAATTATTTATTGATGGTTGAACACTTCTGGAAAGACACAGTTGTCTAAAAAGGGAGGGTTTGAGGATACAACAGAAAGTGAATGAAAAGATGGAACTCTGGAGAGAGCAACATATAATTGTCCGTAAGTGAACAAGACGCATGTTTGTCGTGGATGTGAATTGCTGTATGTAGCGTGTAAAACAGTTTGCTATGATGCACAAGGTCGTGCGTAATAACCGAAAAGTCGGTTTTTAAAGGCTGCTTACTTCATTGTGTTTTAACCTCAGTTGTAAAGGATTGTTTTAAGGATTCCATGGGATACCCCTCGCAAACCGTTTCACACGCTGCATATGGCGACTCACCTCTGCGAGAAACATGCCTCTATGAACAGTCAAGGTGGCTCAGAAGTACATGAGGCCTCCACGACAGATGAATATAAATGACGCTGTTCTTTCTGTGTCGTCATGTCCGAATTTGTGGGCGTGGCTCTGCGAGTTGTCGTCGTATCCAATGGTCTTGGAGTTGGTGGGCGTGGCTCCTCCTGCGTGCGCCATAGGTGTCTTACTTGTCGGCAGCTTAGTGAATCCACGTCCCTTCCGTCGTGTTTTCCATGGGTGTCTTGCCTTAGTGAATTATATATATATATATATATATATATATATATATGCCAGCAACACTCATGACAATGACAAAATATTGTCAATCATGTTGCGTTATTATTAAAATGTTTCCTTTTCTTTTTCATTACTTCTTTAACACACTACTTCTCCACTGTGAAGCGCGGGTATTTTGCTAGTTATATAATAAAAACATACATTTGATTTGAGTCTGTAATGGCCGGTGTAAATTTATGGTAATTGTAAAGGTTAGCGTTTTTTGTTTTTTTTTTCTCTTAGTTACAATAACTCTCCCCCTGATCTAAAACTGCTGTTTTTAAATAAAGACATGCTATAACAGAGTTGAACTCAGATGAGGATAGGAGATCTACATCGGAGAAAGAAAATAGAAGCCCTCCCCACAAGAAACATCCAGTCACACATAAGAACAACACAGCTGTACCAGGTGTAAAGGTGAAAGATGGCACCATTTGGATGCAGCAACAGGTTGGGCGTTATACTGCCAGTCAATTTGCCACATGCTTGTCCTTCAGCAGCGCTTACAGAGCTTGCCATGGTATCATGCAAAGTTCTGTTTGTGATTATGTTTTGTGATGGTCTTTATATAAAAACATTAATGTTATTTATATAAAAGCCACATTGAATGTTATTTACCTATTTACTTCCTACAGCATAAAGTCACAAGTAGACAGCAGAGCTTCCTGTGCTTGATCGACATGGGCATGCTGATAAAGTACATCTGTAATACTTACTTTAGCTGCTGGTGGAAGCTCCTGTCACACTTTACACAACTCTTGTTACGGTTCTGCCTTTGTCTAAAAAAACAGCACCATAAGCTTTATGACCCTAGTCTTGGAAAATCTTTCTCCCATGGAACGAATGGAATCTTTTCCTGATTAAGGAGTTTTAATCTAGTCCATTTAGTGGTGATTCTGCATTTTGTTTGTCTATCATTTAGTAAATATAGATGTCTAGTTAAAAAAAAGTCCAACAAAAAAAAATCACAAGACACATTCCTTTTGTTTGTAGACATTGGGTTAAGATGTAATGCGATTGTTCTAGTAGTGCAGGGCCCACTTTGTCAAGTACTAATGACAGTTTTGGTGAATACAATCCTAGAAATACATCAGAGACAGAAACTCAGAGCTCCATTAGGCGTAGAACATACATATCCTGACCTTCTTCTACGATACTCAAGAAACAGGATTGGGCAGTTGCCAGGTAGTTGCAGAGGAAAGGTGGCTTTCATCAACTAATTGTATATTGTTGCCTGTAAATACTATCCACCCACCCCACCCCCAATCCCAATCCCAATCCAGTCAACTGTGCCACAAGAATTATACTATACTCTCAATCTAATCTTTCCATGTAGTGACTTATTCCTATGCATTATAGGACATTTTGTTGTATCTTTTGAGTGGAAAATATGTATCTTTATATATCACATTTTTTTAAAAAACCTGTCTGTGGTAATGTGAACAAGAGGCAAATTTAGAATTGATTTTACTGGTGTGCTAAGGATTATCTGCATTGCTCAGCTCTGGAAACAAACACAATTTATCATTAAAAAGGGCCAGTTTCTTGTTTTCCACCACAAAAAAATCTTTAAACCCCCAACACCACACCTTTTTTAGTGTGTCTTACAAAAACATTTTAGTGTCACTTTTGTGAAACTGGTTGTGAATTGTATTTCACTCATCACTACATACCACTTCACACTGACATTTGCAGCAATACCTGAAATTGCAGCATATCTCCTGATGGTCTGAAACATAAACACACAAAATTACAATAAAAATTATGCTTCTTCAAACAATTTGCATAAACTGTGTTCAAAATAAATGAAACTTGTCAAGTACCCGCAGACATAACTGCATTTATTTTATATTTTCAATTTTATTAAATGTCACTTGAAAAGACAGTGAAATTTTTGATTTCTGTTTTCCTACCAATGTAATAGAAATACTCATCTAACTATGATCTTACAGAAATTTCCACAATACATTTAAAAATACAATAGACTAAAATAAAAAAACAATGTCTAATTTCTCTGCAGCTAATATGGTAATTTTTGTTAAATTTTAAATTTTGAATAAGTGCAATGGGCTGGCACCCCACCAAGACTTGGTTTCCTGCCTTGTGTGCCAATGCTCCATGGATAGACTGAATCAAAAAACTGACATGTTTATGAATTAATTTCGATTTACAATATTTTAAGTTTTGTGCATTAAACATTTTGCACAACACATTGTATTCCACTGAGTCTTTTTTATATGGAAACTGTAAATATCTTAATATAAAAGTAAGTAGATTACATTAAAGCAGTTTTCAAATGTGTTATACAGTGTAATGTAAAAGGCATTTTTGGATAATATTCAATAGCTCTATGTGCTTTTAGATATTAAACACAAAAATGCCCTTTTGTTATAAAAGCAGATATTTGTTTTTTAATCACAGTGACGCAGATTGAAGGGCCATATTGTGATTTAGTAAGTGTTGCCTATAATGCCAAGGATCAACAGGCAAATATAGATAGATAGATAGATAGATAGATAGATAGATAGATAGATACTTTATGTGGTATAGTGATTAAGGCTTTGGATATCAGACCCTGAGGTTGTGACTTCAAATCCCACTACTGACACCATATGACTGTGAGCAAGTCTTACCACCTGCCTGTGCTCCAAATATTGTAAGCCATGTTGGATATCCGACTCTTCAAACGTTAATACTATACAAGATTATAGACTGTTATACCTGCCTCACACTCCACCTTGCATTTTTTAACTTGCATTGCTTTTTTTATTGCTCTTTAATTAATATTGTTTTTATCAGTATGCTGCTGCTGGAGTATGAATTTCCCCTTGGGGATTAATAAAGTATCTATCTGTAAAGGCATCAACCTAGTAATAATAACAGTATGCTGCACAACACAAAGCTCAGTGAGAGTTCACCTGATTAGTTGAAAATCCTAATGCTGATTTGTATAGAACTCTTTCTGCGTTGCAATAGGGCTTGCTGTGAAAAGAGAAATATTCAGTAATCTTGATTTGGCCTTAGCTGTAAGCTTTATTTCAAGATATTTCAGATAGGGAAGATGGAAATTTTGAGTTTACAACTAATCATGGTGCTGGAGAGTGGCAACGTTATGAATGTTGATTAGCACATACAGCACAAGTAAAAATTTCACCATAATCTGTACATGTGAGCATAAGGACCCTATAAACCTGTAATGACCCCATAATGATTAACATTTTCAGAAGATGTTTAAAGATATCATCCTGATGAATAACTTTATTATGAAAGTAACGCAGAAAGGCCAATCGCTCATTTATTTTTGTATTGGCCATTTGACATGTTCCGCAACAATAAGGAACAACTAACAAAGATTCTGTAAAAATAATATTTAAGCATTTTACAATACTTTTGTCCTGTTTTCATTGTGACATTACAGTAGTCTGCCACAAGGTGGCAAAAAAATTTTAGGAATGTATAATAGGATGCATCTACTGTCTTTAGGCATCAATATTTAAATGTAGAATTTATTTATTGTTAGAAGTAGTCTTGAATGTCTTGAATATTTTTGAAGCATCTGATCTTTTTCCGGTACAATAAGAAAGAAGCTTCAATAAGCTTCACTGGGCTTCATTCGGCTACCACTAAAGATAGCAGATGAAGTATAAAAGAAGTTGCTGTTTTATTTATAGTAATCCTTAAAACAGTTCAGCTCTGATGCAACAATATATACAGTGAATAAAGGTGTTCCAAAAATATAATAATTCTAAACTCAAGATGAAATCTTTAGATCAGGAGTACTCAATCTTTGTCCTGCCAGATTTTTGTTTTAACCAGTTAATTAATTAAAACCTTTTTATTTGCTAACAGAGCCATATTTCTGGGGGCTTATGTTTTAGTTGACTTCCTTTTTACCATTCAGAACCCTTAATTGCCTACTTTACTTTTAAACCTTTGCATTAAAGTTTAAATTGTGGCCTTCTTTCTTTAGCAGTCATCAGATAGTAATGAGGTGTAAATGACAAAGGAACCACCAGCTCTCCAGCTAATATACTTCCATTTAAACCTGTGCATATGCATCATGAAATATCAATGTTAATAAAATGTTCCCAGAAAACAAAAAGTATAAAACTTTTGTCTTGCAAGAATGAACATAGTCATATAAGTAATAACCAAGTGTCTGCTAGGCCTGGTTTCTGATGAAATGAAAACCTGCAGCCACTGTGGACCTCAAGATGAAAAATAAAGAAAAATAGAAATCAATAAAAAAAAAAACTAAGGCTATTAACCTAGCTAACAACAGTTCAAATGCAATTTGAAACCTTATTCAGCCACCAAACTCAGATATCCAATAACAATTAAAATGTAGGATCTCTCTCTGGCTAACACGAGTGTAAAAGACTACTAAAATCAGTCAGCTGCTGAGCCATTCCTTCCACTGAAAACAGTCATTCATTTCACTCTCTTTAACTCGCCACCACCGCTCCATAATCTGATTAACCGTCCCATCCCTGATGTCTCATCTAGACTTTTAAAGACAGCGCTATCTCATTCCCTGCCAATTCTGCAAGGCTGATACTAAATGTAAACCAGGCTGGGAAATGGTTGGACAAACTAACAATGAACATGCAACAAAAACAACTAAATAATATAAAGAGCAAACTAGCTCATTATAATTAATCCGGCAACATTTTAAGCACAATCCTACACTGAACATTAAACAAAAACTGAAACTAACTGTACAACAGATTGCACTTTCCCAAGCATGTCTTTATGAGCTTCATTTCGGCTATACTTGTAAAGGACAGAGGTGCCATGATTAAATTACATGTGTAAAAGAGAAGGCACAACAAAGATGAAGAGTTGGGGCACCAGCTGGAGTGGCATTACATTTGATACACTGAGACTGCCGTCTACTCACACATATGTGACACATTTAAAGTCCCACAAATACGTGCATGAAGGGCACCAGCCCACCGACAATGGAGATCCCTGAAAACTTGTAAAATGACTCCTGGTAAGTTACTGTGAATTTATATTTTTCTTTTTTACAGTACTATCGTAAAATGCAGTTCAGATACAGCACTTTAGAATGCCTAACCATGAGTGCACTTAAAGTGACGCGCTTTTCAGTTGCTACTCCAATTTCATTAGCAGCTTGGGGAGACTGCCGGTGTCACACAGTTTAAGACTCAAAGTTCCTTTTCTGCAGTCCAGCCGAAAGACAGAATCTTTAGCCTTTTCTCTATTGTTCCATACATGTCCACCTTAGCACGCATCAGGCCAAATTGGATATTTTCGCAAGATGGTTAAACTTCTCTTAATACAGCAGATATGCTGTAATTCATTCTGGATAGACAAGTCTCTCAACTGGTGTTAGAATGTTGATTCCTATAGCCTATTGAAGAAACCATCTTGCTGCCTTTTGCAGCCATTACAATATGACTTTTATTACAGGTCATTATCAGAAATTAACAAAGATTGAAATTTCAGTCCCTTTTCAGTTTTCTACTAAAAAGAACAATTAACAAGTCAAGGGTCCAATCAGAGTGAATAAGATACCCCAGATTTGTGTTAGACATTTACAGGGTGGATTAACAAAGGTTCTTATTGTGTTTTGTTGAGAAACTGCATAAGCATCCTGGCCAGGTATACCCCTGTGTAAACACTGCAATAGCTATGCCCAGTATAGCACCCACAAATATATATATACTAGCTGTGTAAGCCCGTGCTGTAAAAAGCCTGGGCTCCTAGAAACTATTAAAATCATCAGAAAAAAATTAAAATGCAGAGATGTCAGGTAATTGAAAGGAACTACTCTGAGCAAGGGATGAGGATCCATCTGAGATGTTGTGCCACGGGTCCAGAGAAGTAGGCATTCATGAAATTATTTTCATAGTACCCGCATGCTTTACATTTGATATCATACACCTTAAAAAAAACTTCATGGTAAACGATATTCCATATAAAAACCTTGTCGCAATCTTTAATCAACTTGCCCTGAACTGAGGATCCTTCTACTTTTACTTTGACATTTTGCATTTCTCTCACTCTTGAGAATGCCACATATTACTATCCATGACCAAAAACTGGTTCTGGTAAATAAATTCCAACACGATCCAATGTTTGTCCTTACAACTCATTAATAGTCATTGCAAAGGCTGGCTTTATGGGAAACTTTAACTGTTTCAATCTGAAAGGCAATCCAGTTTCAGATGGACATAAATTGATTTGAGGAATCAACACTGTATCACCTCCAGCTGATCCAGTAAGAACTTCCTCTTGAAGAACATTTTGTTTCAAATCTGTAACAACCAAGTGAGTTCTGTTACACAGACCACACTTTGTATTTAGATTTGAAGGAGCATGATAATACATCCTGCTTTCAACCTAAGACTATGATTTGGCATTCCAGACAGTGTAATGGTGTTCAAAAACACTACAAGAAAGTTGTCTCTTTCCTGGTCGTCATCAGTTAAAATGAAGTCATCACTTAGGTAACATACTCACCATCAATGATGTCAATTACTTCATTGTTAAGTCGTTTAACTACATAATTTTTTTGGGCACGGAATGGCTTGCTTGGCAAAGGACTGTGCTATGTCCTTAGAGATTCTCTCTTCAAATACTTCATTAACAATGGAACTATGGCATATCATGGATTCCGGCACTTTAATCAAATCTTCAAGACCATTGTCATTTTTAAGTGTTCCATTGCCAAGCTTAAGTACCCATTCACTATACGACAGATCTGATGTCAAGTTAGTTGTTAATGAGATTGCTGTGAAATGTCTTCAAGAATCTGCATACTTTACACTACTCTCATTGGATGTGGAATTGTTGTCAAGCATTGTGTAAAGTCTCCTCCAAGAAGCATTACTTTTCCACCAAAAGGAGAACTTGCCTGCATGAATTTTATTTAAGGCATGATTAGATACCATGGTACACTCATCAATAATCAAGAGGGTTGGATCTTTGATTTGTTTAGCCACCTCCGAAATTTCATTTAAAGGATTCATAAGTCTGTAAAATGAATGAAACGTCCTTCCTCCAATTAAAAGATTTGCTGCTTTTCCAGTCAAAGCAGCAGGAAGGACTGATTTTCTGTTCCTTCTATAATATTGTATCAAATTGGTATATGGATATGTCTTTAAACTTCCTCCTGGACCATTTAAAAAATAACGTTTTGGCCTATTAGAGGTGTCATTTGTAGCTTCTATAATGGTATCAAAGGCCAGTTGCTGTTCTGAATTTAGCATGTCCGTCATCGCATGAGTCTCATGTATTTCATTATCTTGATCAAATTGATCAAACAAAACTTCAGGAAGGTGTGCTGGTGGTGTAAGAAAACCAAAGTTAATGCATCTAACTCCATGTGTTATTAAAATTTCTTGTATTACTTGCAAGGAATATTCCTCACATAGATTGTGGTCATGTGGTTCATCAGAACTGTGAAGTCGTTAACAGTAGTCTTCTATCATAAGTAATTTGAATTAATTTCAGAAATCAAATGTTTTTGCAGGATTTCCTAAAATTAAAATGTAAACAAAAAGATTCCACAACTGTTTTGGCATTTGTAACACCACAGCATCTTCTAAAGTTGACCTCCAAACAGAATCATCTATTAACAAAGTTTTGTTGCATCTTGAAAAGTATCACACGAAACCCCATTCATGGTTCTAAGATAGTCAAAACTTGTAACACATTTTAAATTCAACAAAATCAATCTTAAATAGTATCTCTCATGTTTACTCAAGGTGACAAAATACATTCTCCCAATAACTTTATGCCCTCCTTTTTGATGTTTAGTCCAAAAACCTTTATTATAGAAAATGCAATGTTCAGGGATTTCTCTAATATGATAATAATATTGAGCTTCTTCATCTTTCTGGTTTAATTCAAACCATGCCATTAAAGTGGATAATGTATTTACCCTTTCCTCGTAGTCCTCCTCGTTGAGATCGAAATATATAGTCTGCTCATCTGGGAGATGAACAGCTAATCTGATAATTGCACGTGACTGCTTATGCATTGGAAACACAAATAGTCACCATGTAGCTTCTGGACCACTCACATATCTTGAGTCAAGATATTTAGCTGGTTCATCATAATTCAGGGTACTGTTTTCTTTTATTTCAACATTGGCACAGTTGTATCCTTTGTAAACATATTTGAATAAATATTTTACACTTTGTATTGAAGCACATACTTCCACGTTTATGTGGCAATTGTACTTCAAAAGTAAATATGGATTGTATGGCACAACTCATGAATTATCAACTAATCTGTCTGTTATGTTCTCAGGAGTTCTCTCTCGTCTTCTATATTTGGGGTAACCATCAATGCTTCCTACTGTTGCAACTCTTTAGGAAAATGATTTGAGCATTCCCCATTATCCATGCACAGAGATTTTGGGTTAACATTTCCACATGGTCCATGTATCATGGTCTTTGTCACGATTTCATAAAGGCATGTAAAGTTCTTGTCAGGAAATTCAGCTGATACAATTCCATCAATATCATCCTCAGACCTGAGTTTCAATTCCTCTGAAGGGATTAACAAAATATGTGCATGCGGGAGACCTCTTTTCTGGAATTCTATTACATGTACCATTGCTTTGAGTATTCCAAATAATCCATTATTGATGTCCTCAAGCAGATTTTTCAGTTTTAATCTAAATACTCTTGCTACCAAATCTGGCCTATGTTCAGCTTTTTTCCATGACTCCAGATTGTCTGAGATTTCTCTCCATTTTGAATTGCAAGTCATTGTAACAAACAAATTGGGTTCCCCATACTTTATAACAATGGACATTGCATCTTGATGTTGTTGCTGCATATTTCTTGGACTTCCTTCAAATGGTAGAATAACCATTCTTCTGGGTGGCAATATACCTTTTCTATTCGAGAATTTATGTGGTCCATAAGACCACAGTATTTTTCGACTCTAAGTCACTTTTGATTCATCCAAATATAATTCAGTCTATTGGCTTCCAACTTGACATATGCATTAACAAAGTATTGTTGAGTTAGCCTTCCTCCATTCAAGAGTGGATTAAAGCTGTCTCTGATCGACAACTGGAAACTATAATATTGCATTTGTGTCTTCCTTGTTCTTTTTTTACCTCCAAAGAGAAATACATTTGGTGCCCATCCCTGTTCTACATATGGAAAGAACAACGGATAAACCAGGGCATCAAGATTATTATCAAGGATGTTAATCCTTTTTGTTTTGCTTGTGCCTCCTATTGCAACATTTGGTCTTAAAATAATTAGTATATTCCTTTCAAATGGATGTTTGCCATCTGAATTTTCAAAAATGACAGTAACCTCACTTACTCTTAGTTCATTCTATCGACTTGTGTCTTTATTGTGGTCTTTCTTAATTGCCATTTAGATTTTGGCCATTTGTATGCTATTTCTTTCAGCTTTACTTTAGGATTACTTTTCAACTTCGTGAAGAATCTTATAACATCTAGCAAATTCATTTATTTCAAATAGCAAGTTTCCTATTTTATTAAATAACAGTTCTGATTATCTGGAAAGGACGATTGTTCCTTTGTTGCGTCAGGAGTATCAAGAATGTATAATTGAGCACATTTTTTCTCAAATGATCCACAATAATGCTCAGCTAATTGTTCTTCATTTTCTTGAAATAAGGCTGAAAGCATATTTCTGTCAGGTCGCAAATGGCGTTATTCGGCTATTTCATTTTGTTGATGTGTTTGTCTTGCTTGTGCATCAGCGGCTAAGCAAGTTTTTCTTTCCTCGGTGGTTTCATTTTACTGCTGTGCTTGCCTCCCTTGTGCATTAGTGGCTAAGTGAACTTCTCTCTCCTCTGAGGTTTCACTTTGGCGGGCTGCCTCACATTTCCAGACCACACAGATAGACACACACACCCACGTGTAGACATTTATATATAAGATACTAGAGGGCTTCGCCCCCTGGTCACTTTGCTCACTAACCCCTCCGGCCTGCGCTATGCACCAGCCACTTTACATCTCTGCTGCTCTCTTATGCAGATTTCACTTTCATAAAAACAACAAATCTTTTAATTCTCACAGATACGCCTCTTCATTGGGAAGAAACACTACTTTTCCCTGATGGCAACACAAATTAGACATGTATTGCGCCAACGTTTTTGAATTCTTTACGACATTCTACTTTGTCATCTACTCATTGTCTTTTATTTCTGACCCCAGTAGTGGTTAAATTTCTCACAAAGTCTTAATTCCCGGGACGTGAGAGTATCTCACTGAAAAAGTCACATCTCATCCCAAACTAAAAAGTCTTACCTCGTCCCAGGATTTTTTTATTATAATAGAGCTATATATATATATCTCGCTATATATAAAATCCAACACCTGTTTGTCTGTCTGCTTTTCACGAGAGAACTACTTAACAGATTTAGATTGGTTTTTTTTGTTCTATAATTTGCTTGAACATTCCAGTTGATTTTGTGATTTCTCTCATCACGCTAAGTATTATAGTTCAGTTTGTGGCAAAGGGAACAGAGAAGGGGGAGGTGGGACTTCAGGAGTAGGGAGTCGGGTAGGGCCATCCTCACTCACGCGCCAGCCTCCGTTTGAGTTGCTCTACCTCTCGCCACGTGTTGGAGCATAACTTGCCTCTGCTTAGCTAGTCATACCTGTTTGTTCACCAGACATTATCATCTAGAAATTGTTAAAGATAACGTTTGATGTTTTTGAGAGAGAGATCATAGCTATGTGCGTTTTAGAGGGTACCTGCTCATTGGCAGAGATATCACGGCTACGTGCACTTCTCCCCACATGGGGGATGCTCTCCCATCAGACCTGAACACGATCAGATACAGTGGCAACATTTGATCATACCTACCTTCTGCTTGTCTAGAGATATCTTGCCAACTTTTTACATTTTTGGCAAAGATATAGCAAAACCAAAAATATTGTATATCAAGGGACCTCGGATATGAAAGTTATCAATATAAATTCTTCTTAATACAACTTATTACATTTTTTTCATTGATTATTAAAGTTTGTCCTATTTCCCCGGGTGGGACAGCTAGTATATATATACTTCGCTGACTTTGTGTTCCCTTTTTCATTTCCTCAATGTTGTTATTCTAACAACAAAATACCTTAATTCATATCTTGACCTCCTTAATTTTTATTCTGGGCTCAGAGATGGCTCAACTGTATTTCCTGTTAACCACAAAATTCAAAACACTTTCAATGATGGGTCTCTAGAAAATGTAGTGATCAAGTACTGCATCTGACCATAGCTGATGTAAGGGAAACTCTACACAGAATAAACCCACAGAAGGCTACAGACTACCCCTGGCAGGGTGCTCAGAGATTGTGCAGACTAGCTGGTGGATGTTTTCACAGATATCTTCAAGATTTCCCTGACCAATGCCACTGCTCCAATGTGCTTCCAGACTACTACCATCGTTCCTGTGCCGAAGAAGTCCCCAGTGTCCCACCTCAATGGTCATCATTCTGTTTGCACTCACACCCATCATCATGAAGTGTTTCGAGAGGCTTGTCATGAAGCACATCAAGGCCTTGCTGCCCCCTCACTGGACCCCATGCAGTTTGCATACGGCCAAAACCATTCAACGGATGATGCCATAGCCACCACCCTCCATTTGGACCTCTCTACCTCCCTAGACAAGAAGGATACATATGTGTGAATGTTGTCCACAAACTTCAATTCAGAATTCAACAAACTCATTCCTCAGCACCTGATTGGAAAGCTAACCCTGCTGGGCCTGAATACCTCATTTTATAATTGGATCCTAGACTTTCTGACTGAAAGAACTCAGCCAGTCAGGATTGGATAGAAAATTTTCAGCACCACCACACTAAGCACTGGTGCTCCACAGGGCTGTGTGCTTAGGCCACTGCTATTCACTTTACTGACTCACGACTGTGAAGCAATTCACAGTTCGAACCACATCATCAGATTTTCTTATGACATGACTGTGGTCGGCCTCATCAGCAAAAATGATAAGTCAGCATACTAAGGGAGGTACAGAGGTTAATGGTTTGGTGCAAAGGAAACAACCTGTCTCTGAACATAGACAAAACAAGGGAGATGGTTGTTGACTTCAGAATGAATTGATGATTCTACACTGTACTTTGACAACTGAAGCGTCGAGATTGTCAGGAGCATCCAATTACTTGGTGTTCACCTGGCAGAGAACCTCACCTGGTCCCTCAACACCAGCTCCATAGCCAAGAAGCCAGTAGTGTCTTTACTACTGCAAAGGCTGAGGAAAGCCCATCTTCCATCACACATGCTCACTACCTTCTACAGAGGGACTATTTAAAGCATCCTGTGCAGCTGCATCACTGTCTTGTTTGGAAATTGTACTGTCATGGATCACAAGACTCTGGAAAGGATAGCTGAGAAGATCATTGGAATCTCTCTTCCCTCTATCATGGGCATGTACACCACACGCTGCATCTGCTATGCTACCAGCATTGTGGATGACCCGACGCACCCCTCACATAAACTATTTACTCTCCTGCCAAAGCATTCAGGCCTTCACTACCAGAACGAACACACCTATACACTCAACTAGATTATGTCATTATATATATTATCATACTGTTACTATCTTCCTACTTCCAGTGTCATGTTAACATCTTTTCCTTCTATTAAGATATTGTCACATTTTGGCACAACCGGCTAAGTTATGCACCTGTAGATTTCATAAATGTGTACTGGTCATCGCTGCATTGTCCTTGTTTGTACCACTGTCTGTCTTTGCACTGTCCTGCAATGTTTGTACATCCTTGCACACATGCACTTTATGTTGAAAGGTATAGTTTTTTCTGTTGTCCTGTGTTCTATGTAGCACCGTGGTCCCGGAGGAATATTGTTTTCTTTCACTAACTGCATATGGATGAAATGACAATGAAAAGTTACTACCAGTACTACTACTACTAATAGTAACAACAGACAATAATAAGGAAATATAGGTTGGAAGACAGATCATGGAGAATTTTGGCAGTGTTTTATGTAGTATGTGAGTGGGTGCTGTCACTTCAGGGTCACAATTTTTCTTCCAGGTCGACAACTTGTCGACAACTTCTGGACTATTGAGAGTGCAAATAAGCATGTTTAATCACCTCCCTGTATTCCCTTCAACTTGTTCTCCATAAACATACCTGACCACACTCCTCATAATGCAATAAATTAATTCTAACACAAATGAAAAGTATTTAAATCATGATATTAAATATCATTTTTCTTATTTTAAGTAAAATTGACTTATGCAAAAATTTGTAGTTACAATTAATTAGCTTACTTTCACTACATTAGATCACGTTGTGATCTGTAGCGACAGTAGAGAGCAGGTTGAGGAGACCCTGGAGAGGTGGAGATATGCTCTAGAGAGGAGAGGAATGAAGGTCAGTAGGAACAAGATAGAATACATGTGTGTAAATGAGAGGGAGGTCAGTAGAATGGTGAGTATGGAAGGAGTAGAGTTGGTGAAGGTGGATGAGTTTAAATACTTGGGATCAACAGTATAGAGTAATGGGGATTGTGGAAGAGAGATGAAAAAGAGAGTGCAGGCATGGTGGAATGGGTGGAGAAGAGTGTTAGGAGTGATTTGTGACAGACGGGGATCAGCAAGAGTGAAAGGGAAAGTCTACAGGATGGTAGTGAGACCAGTTATGTTATATGGGTTGGAGATAGTGGCACTGACCAGAAAGCAGGAGACAGAGCTGGAGGTGGCAGAGTTAAAGATGCTAAAATTTGCATTGGGTGTGACGAGGATGGACAGGATTAGAAATGAGTACATTAGAGGGTCAGCTCAGGTTTGACGGTTGGGAGACAAAGTCAGAGAGGCGAGATTACATTGGTTTGGACATGCACAGAGGAGAGATGCTGAATATATTGGCAGGAGGATGTTAAGGATAGAGCTGCCAGGAAAGAGAAAAAGAGGAAGGCCTAAGAGAAGGTTTATGGATGTGGTGAGAGAGGACATGAAGGTGATGGGTGTAACAGAACAAGATGTGGAGGACAGGAAGATATGGAACAAGATGATCTGCTGTGGCAACCCCTAATGGGAGCAACTGAAAGAAAAAGATTAATTAGTTTACTTTAAGAAATCTTGTCAAGTAAATTTTGCTTATCTCTTTGCCAGGCTTTTTTTGTAAATACAAACAAAACATCCACTGTTTATTTGTCTAGTTTTTGTATCTGCATTTTTAAAGTGCATATATATGTGTACATATATATGTAAATATATATATACAGTATGTATTTATAAATCTACTGCCATCTACATGCACTACATTTAGAAGCATTTAGAAGGCACAGTTCATTTGGTAAATGAGGGACAGATGAGGATGAAAACAGCTTCTAGACTCTTTTCCTCTTTCAGCTGTAGATTGCAGGAGGACCCCACCAAAGATGAGTGATGTCCCTTCCACTTTGATATGGAAGTCCCTTCTGGTCACTCTACTATAAAAGAAATAACACAACCAGAAGCTAGTGTTCATTACAAGGACTATGACTTCTGGAGCCAGACTGTCTGCTGCAGCATAACTAATAATGTCACTAACGATTCATGAATGTTTGCTGTTCGTCTTTTTTTTTAGCACTATCCCAATTAGCACTATCCCAATACTTCAATCTGTACCGGCTTTCTTTTAATCACTGTATTATATGAGGTATAAAAGATATCTCTGTTGGTTATAAAAACACCCAAACCCCATGCGCTTGTTTTGTGTCAGACCTCCCTCAAAGATAACTCTTGCACCCTCACTGTGGCCTCACCCATCATTAAAGAATTTCTCTAGTTTAGACAACCCTATAGCAATCAAGTGTAGTGTACATATAGTATATGCAGGAATTATAGCTTAGTTTATTATTACACCTTTGCTTTTAGCTCCCCAGTCAACTTAATTTATTTAACTGTGATCAGTATTCTTCATTTAAAGTAAAATGTAAAATTAAAACCGACTTTGCAGTATACAGTACATCCATGTGTAACCTATTTTATCTTTTCTATTCAGTGTCACCGAAGTAACACAGCAATTCAGGAGCCAGCCTGCAGATGGCACCAATTCATTATTTGTAAAATATATCAAAGGGTGACTTGTTCTTAATAGGGGAACATTAACAAAAATAAGCTAAACAACTTCCTGAAGGATCTTCAGCTTAACTCTTTCTCATTTGATTTCACAACCTGACAGCATATCCCATTATCTCCATCGTTCTCAGTGGAATTTAAAAAGAAAGAGTATTCTGATTCTGCAATATATAACAAGAGTCAAGCCACTTTCTGTGTGTTTAAATTTGAACTTCTAAATAAGTGACAAATAAGTGGAATCCAGATGCATTACATAGTGTAGGTAAAAAACAGCCCCTTGGCAAGGAGATAGGTTCATGCTGGGTGAAGTACAAGCATGAACACCATACTTAAAGAGATGTTCATTGACAAAAAGCCATTCTGTTACGAATTGTGGAAAATAGTTTGATAAAGAGGGCGTAATTACTTAATATTTTATAACTTTTCCTTGAAAAAATGTTATTCTTCAGTACAGTTAAAATATTTAAATAGGTACAAATCATGTTATGGTCTTTGTTAATTTAAAGGGTTCAGGATACCCTTTAACCCACACAAGCAGGCATCATTAGTAATCCTTACAAAATAAAAAGGGTAATTATCTTATATTTTAGAACTTTTCTTTGAAAAAATGTTATTCTACAGTACAGTGAATATATTTAAATATGTACATGTTATGGTCTTTGTTAATTTGATTGATTCAGGATGCACTTTAACCCACACAAGTAGGCATCATTAGCCATCCTTAGAAAACTTAATTGTTTATTAGGGTGACATTTTGGTATTGATGAAAACAGCAAAGCAAATGATCTGTGTCAAACATAACACTGATTATAAAGGCTAATAATCGCAATCCCTTCTAAAGGTACAGAAGTTCAGTAAGCATGAGGAAATATGCAAAAATATTAAGATTTTATTGGGCTGATATGTATGTCTACTAGGACTAGATGTTTTAATCCCTTTGTAATCAGGACAGCATTGATTTCTTAGGTAGGACTGGAGGTGTCTTCATGGGTTTTCATCTGGCAGTGTTACTGCCTCCAGTACGACACATCATCAGTTGTGTGCCCCAGGGTCATTGGGTGTTTCGGCCTTTATCACAACACACCCTCGCCCGAGGACATTCCACCATAGGCTGATCAGACCTAGGTGTGTGCCACGCTGGAATGCTCCATGAGCAGCCCATATGGTCTCATTCGCTTCAGCCACAACCAATGGCTGCTTCTTATGGCGATATCTGCCAGCTCCTTAATGGTTTTCTGCTGAGCCTGCCCACTGACTACTACCTCCTTCAGCAGCCTCGTGGTTGACCTAGCTACAAAACCCCTGCAGCCCACCTCCACTGGATGCACAGACACTTTCCAGCCCTGGTCCTCTGCCTCATCTGCTAAGTTTGTATATCGCAGCTTTTTCCTTTCGAAAGCCTCATCGATGGCTTCCTCCCATGGGACTGTCAGCTCCACAATGAACACACATTGACAGGATTTAGACCAAAGGACCAGGTCTGGCCGCAGATTTCTTATTGCAATTTCAGGTGGGAAAGTTAGTCTTTGATTTAAATCCACTTGAATTTCCCAGTCTCGGGCTGCTTTCAGTGGACATGAGATTGGAGACACTCTTTTGGCCAGCTGCTTCTCCCCCTCACGGACAAAAGATGTTCATTGCCGAGAGACGGTCTCAGCTTCCAAGGGTAGGGCGTTGGTAGTTACCCCCTTGATCTCTAGTGCAGCTGCCAAGCTCCTCAACACTTGGTTGTAGCACCAGGTGTATCTGCCTTGGGTAAGGCTCGTCTTGCATCCTACCAGGATGTGTTTAAGAGTTGCTGGGGCAGCACACTGGAGTCAGGCCGGATCCTCTCCAAACCAAAGATGCAAGTTTGTTCGAGAGGCAGGACATCATATGTGGCTCTGATGGTAAAGCACAGCATATTGGACTCCATGTTCCACAGCTTGCTCCAAGTGATTGTAACGCTTGAGAACAGCATACTGTAGATATTAGTCCTTTTCAATTAAATATAATATGAAAAAAGTTGTATTAATTTATTTAATTGCATAACATTCTCAAAATCACATTAACCAATTTAGCAGTGTAAAGAGCTTTATCATGTCTCGGCATCCTAAGTTGTAAACCACAAACCAGTCTAAGACAGGGCACCACCTTACTGGAGGGCCAAATTATAGCCATTTCCACACTAATTAATGCAGGTAATTTTGAAATAACCAAATAACCTAACCTGGATATGCTTGTGAATGGGAGAAGATAACTAGAGCACCTAGAGGAAATGAACATGAGGAACAACCAGGCATGGAATTCAAATCTAGGATAGTAGATCTGTGTGTCAGAACTATAGCTCTGTAGTTTTTGAATACTTTGAATAGTTTTACAATGAATAAACATCTATAGAAACTTTATTGTTTCCAAATGGAAATTTCACAATTGTCTGTATAGCTTGTTGGCATTACCTTAACTTCGGTCAGCAGCCATACCACAGAAGAAGTCATCCACCTGAAGCTTGTTTGGGTCCAGCCAGTACATGGATGGGAGGTACCTGGGAAAGGCTTGGGTTGCTGCTGGAAAAAATGTTGGTACGGCCTGCAGGAGACACTGACCTTGTGATTTAAATGAGGATCCCAATGCCCCAGTGCAGTGACGGGGACACTGTGCTGTAAAAATGGCACCATTCTTCAGATGAGTTGTAAAGGTCCTGATTCTCTGTGGTCATAAAAGCATTCTTCATAAAGAACAGGGTGTATCCTGATGTCCAGACTAAATCACCCTTCTTGACCTATTCTTCCTGGCCTTCTAATCATCCCCTGTCTCTGATTGGCTAACTATCTTTCTCACATATTCACCACCTAACAGCTAATGTGTAGAGAGAATACTGGTTCAGAATGGCTGCTGTTGCATCATCCAGGTGGAGCTACACATTACTAGTATATGAAGTTGTTCCCAACTCACTATGTAAAGCACTTTGAATAGTGAAAAATGTGCTATATATATATGAAAAAATTATTAACTTTTTTAGCATCACTCAGGCTATAAAAACAATGATGAAGTGACTCTGTTTTCAGGAAGTGAAAATGAAATGAAAAGTGAAGCCGAAAATGATTTTGATTAATCTAAAAGTGATGCACATGTGCAGTTCAAAATCTGATCAGTCTGGAAAGAAAATCCACAAGGAATCACACTACTATTGTCCCAACTGTGATGCTGGATTGTGTATTTCATCGTGCTTCAAGATATACCACACAAATGGCACATTTTGACAGTACATACAGTATTAGCATTATTATTATTATTATTATACTTTTTACACTTCTGACTTTGTACTTCATAAGTATTTTGCGTGTTTTACAGTTGAAGGATGCGATTTAATAAGTATGTAATTTTTCAAGCAAAAAAATACACTTTTTACATATTTTGTCAAGGAAAAATGTGATGCTAAGGAAGTTAATGTTTTACAGTATATGTTTATTTATAATTTCACTATGTATCAGAGCAAATGAGCTCAGAAAGTGAATACATTTATTTCTCTTCATTTTATTAGAACTGAAAATACTCTTTTATTCCCAAAAACAAGTGGAAAAAACAAAGCACACATGTAAGAAAGTTAGGAAACCATCTTTTAGTAAAAAGATACTGTCACGCATGGGCGAGTAGGAGGCCGCGGGCGGACCCGAAATCGCTTCGAAGGACGTTTGTCGGTAGGGAATGGCGGGTACTAACCTTTCTACTCTCTCTTTCAGGAAAAAAGACGCTCCGCCATCATAACCTGACTGCACCACGTCCACTTCCGCCTTCCTCCGCCATCTTCCCTGACGCCACGAATCCCGCCATCCCTCACGCCTCCTTCCCAGCATTCCTCCACTTCCGCTCCTCCTATATAAAATGGCCGCATGTGAAGGCGTCGGCGCATAAGCAAAGTTTTGTTTATCTCTTTGACCTTATTTCTGTATGAAAAGAAATTTAAGTTTGTTACAGTATACGGGGCCGGAAACCCCAACCCTTGACGCTGTGTTGTCTTCTTTATTTACAGTGGCGTAGTTGGCAGGATAACTGCACTGAAGAAATGAAAACTATGACTGAAAGGCAGGACCTCAACACCGTGCTGCAGGGCATGAATGCCCAGATCCAGTCCCTGCAGCAAGCACAGGCTACTACTACCCGGGAGCTGGAGGCCGCGAAGGCGAAACTCGCGGATGCCGAGAGGTAAGGGCCGAACTGCCTCGTCCAAAACCTCCGTCCCTTGTACCGATGACGGAGGCGGACGACGTCGAGTCCTACTTGGGGATCTTTGAGAGGACGGCCACCCGGAACGAGTGGCAGCGGTCCGAGTGGGCGTCCCTTCTGGCGCCCTACCTAAAGGGGCCCGCGCAGCGAGCCTATTATGACCTCCCTGAGGAGGAGGCCGCGGACTATAAGCTCCTGAAACAGGAGATCCTGGCGCGCTACGGCATTACACCGAGCCAGCAGGCGAGTGAATGGCGGGGCTGGCAGTTTGACCCCGAGAAGCCGCCCGAGCACAGGCCTTCACTTCTGGGCAAAATGAGCCGGTGGCTACGGCCCGAGGGCCCCCAAGCCCGGAAGGTCGTTGAACAGGTGGCCTGTGAGGGCCTGGTCAACGCACTGCCCGGCCCCCTCACCCAGCAGGTTCGGCGCCACCCCTATACGGACATGCCAGGACTCCTGGAAGTCCTGGAGCGCCAGCTCGCGGTCTTCCGAGCCGGGGGGGCAGAAAGGCAAGCTCGCTGGAACCGGCCGGGACGGGCGGCCACCCCCAAGCCCTCTCGACGCGCTGCAGAAGCACCCCCAGAGCCCGAAAAGCCGGCCTCTCCGCTGTTACAAGTGTGGGGAGACCGGCCACCTGCTACCAACCTGCCCGCTGAACACCCCCATGGAGCCGATGGACTGCACCTGACCTCGGCGAAAGGTACTGTACTCCGCCGCACCCCTTGGCAAGTCCGAACACGGGAGTGGTGTTATTAAACGGGCACTCGGTGGTGGCTCTCTTCGACTCCGGCAGCAACATAACTATTGTCGCTCGCTGTTATGTCTTACCGCGACAGTGGCTAAACAAACATGTACGGGTCACTTGTGTACACGGAGAGACCAGGGCTTACTGTTCCGCAGTATGCTATCTTTCCTGGAGGGGGGAATTGTACAAACTGATGGTCGCGGTGTTGCCCGAACCCCCCTTTCCAGTGATCCTGGGACAAGACTGGTCACAAAGAAAGCGGTAAGCCACGCACCACTCCTGGGGCCTCACTGGGTCTGGCTATGGAGGGACAAGGCACCCTTCCCGCGGTCTCCACGCCATGCACTGAGGCAAGCCAAACTGGCGCAGGCACAAGGGGGGTGGTTTCTCAGGCCACGCGCTCTGAGCCGGGACCTCCCACCGGCGAAGGGACGAGCCAAGGAGCACATCCCCCCAGCCCTTCGTTAGATCCCCTGAGCGGCCTGGACCACCAGTTTCGCTCCACGCCTGCCTCATTTAAGAGGGAACAATGGAATGATGATTCCCTACGGTTTGCCAGGAATGCGATTGTTCTGCCAGGCAGCTCACAAGCGGACGGTTCCATACCACGTGGCCCCTTCTTTGTCTTGGAAAATGATCTGTTGTATCGGGTGGCAACTCACGAGGGCGAGGTGCGGAAGCTGCTGCTAGTTCCGCTGCACCTTCCGGCGGGAGGTATGCGAGCTGGCTCACGCACACCTCTTAGGCGCCCACCTCGGGGCCGAGAAAACACTGGAGAGGATCAAGCTCCGGTTTTACTGGCCCGGGATCAACGAGGAGGTCCGGCGCTTCTGTCAGTCCTGTCCGGACTGCCAGATTCGCCAGATTCCTAGGAGGGACCGTGCTCCTCTCGTCCCGATACCCCTGATAGATGTTCCCTTTGACCGGATAGGGGTCGACTTAGTAGGACCTCTGGAGCCCTCCAACCGTGGCCATAAGTATATATTGGTCATGGTTGATTATGCGACCCGATACCCAGAGGCGGTTCCCCTGCGCTCCGCTACCACCAAAAACATCGCACGGGAACTTGTCAACCTCTTCTCGCGAGTGGGTATCCCTAAAGAAGTCCTCACGGACCAGGGTACTCCCTTCACTTCAGATACGTTCAGGGAGGTTGCCAGATTACTGAGAATAAAGCACCTGAAGACGTCTGTCTACCACCCCCAAACAGACGGTCTGGTAGAACGTTTTAACCAGACGCTTAAACAGATGCTTCGCAAGGTAGTCAACGCTGATGGCAGGAATTGGGACCAACTCCTCCGCCGTGCTCTTTGCCTACCGGGAGGTACCCCAGGCCTCTACGGGCTTCTCCCTTTTGAACTGTTATATGGGCGACAACCCCGGGGACTGTTGGATATCCTAAAAGAAGGTTGGGAGGCCGAGGCCCTTCCCTCCTCTAATATATTGGAGTATGTAGCGCAACTGCGCGACAGGCTCACCAAAATCAGGCCTCTCCTCAAAGAATACGTGGCTCGTGCGCAGGCAGCGCAGGCCCGGTGCTACAACCGCAACTCTGTCCTCCGGGAGTTCCACCCGGGGGATCGAGTGATGGTACTCGCTCCCACCTCCCACTCCAAATTACTAGCTCACTGGCTGGGGCCATACGAGGTTAAGGAAAGAAAGGGGCTCGTCGACTATTTAGTCAAGCAACCTAATCGTCGACGAGCGAGAGGATCTATCATGTTAATTTGTTAAAGCCATGGAAGGAGCGGGAGGAGACTCCCGAAACACATAGATCCCTCTCCCTGTTCGCTAGCACGGTTGCCCTTAACCTCGGCGACGAGCTAACGCCCATACAACGGCAGGAGATTGCCCAGGCCATCTTCGCCATCCCCGAGGTGGTGAGCGAGTCCCCAGGCCGGACTACGCTGATTGCCCACGATATTGTCACGGAACCCGGAGTAGTCGTCCGGGAGAGGCCATACAGACTCCCGGAGGCAAAACGCGCCGAGGTGGAACTGGAGGTACAGCGGATGCTGGACTCGGACATCATCGAGGAAAGCCACAGCCCCTGGCCCAGTCCGATTGTCCTCGTTCCTAAGCCGGACGGGTCTTGGAGATTCTGTAACGACTTTAGATGTCTGAACCAGGTCTCCAAGTTCGATGCCTACCCTATGCCCCACATTGACGACCTCCTCGAGCGGCTGGGTGCGGCTCGATATCTGACTACTCTTGATATGACGAAAGGGTATTGGCAAATTCCCTTAACAGCATCTGCAAAAGAAAAAACTGCCTTTAGCACCCCTAGCGGACACTGGCAATACAAGGTCCTCCCATTTGGACTGCACGGGGCCCCTGCGACCTTTCAACGTCTGGTGGATAGAGTGCTGAAACCCCACCAGTCCTATAGTGCCGCCTACCTGGATGACGTCGTCATCTATTCCGGCACCTGGGAGGAACATCTATTGCAGCTCTCGGCTGTCCTCGCGACGCTGGCCAAAGCCGGCCTCCGTATTAACCCCCGTAAATGTTTCTTTGGCTTGAAGGAGGCCAAGTATTTAGGCTACCTGGTGGGACGAGGACAGGTGAGACCCCAGTGTTCCAAAGTCAAAGACATCCTGGAATGGCCCCGTCCGAATACCAAGAGACAGGTGCAGGCTTTCTTGGGGCTAGCGGGTACTACCGCCGGTTCGTGCCCCGTTTCTCCGAAAGGGCAGCACCCTTAACTAGCTTGACAAAGAAGGGCGCTCCCCTGCATGTGGTATGGGACAACAAAGCAGAACACGCATTTAGTGACCTAAAACAGGCCCTTACGTCGGCACCTGTATTGCGGACCCCAGATTTTGGGCTACCCTTTGTCCTCCAGACCGACGCTTCGGACACAGGCCTCCGTGTTGAGCCAAAGCGTTGATGGTGTCGAACACCCCGTGATGTACCTAAGCCGGAAATTGTTGGACCGAGAGACCAGGTATGCGGCGGTGGAGAGGGAAGCCCTGGCTATTAAGTGGGCCGTGACTTATCTCCGGTATTACCTGTTGGGTCGCGAATTCACTCTGGTGACTGACCACGCTGCGCTTCAGTGGATGTCCCTTCACAAGGAGTCGAATCCGTGGGTCACCAGGTGGTTCCTGGACTTGCAGCCCTATAAGTTTACGGTCACTTATTGCCGCGGCGGCCTTCAGGCCAACACCGATGCCCTCTCCCGCATCCACGACCTCTCGGTTAGGTCCGCCCGACCGGATGGTCTTGGGCTGAGGGGGGGGTCGTGTCACACATGGGCGAGTAGGAGGCCGCGGGCGGACCCGAAATCGATTCGAAGGACATTTGTCGGTAGGGAATGGCGGGGTACTAACCTTTCTGCTCTCTCTTTCAGGAAAAAAGACGCTCTGCCATCATAACCTGACCGCACCACGTCCACTTCCGCCCTTCCTCCGCCATCTTCCCTGACGTCACGAATCCCGCCATCCCTCACGCCCCTTCCCAGCATTCCTCCACTTCCGGCTCCTCCTATATAAGAATGGCCGCCGGCGCCTGTGAAGGCTTCGGCGCATAAGCAAAGTTTTGTTTATCTCTTTGACCTTATTTCTGTATGAAAAGAAATTTAAGTTTGTTACAGTATACGGGGCCGGAAACCCCAACCCTTGACGCTGTGTTGTCTTCTTTATTTACAATACCTTGCAGTGCATTTAGGGTTCAATCACTGTCAGGGCTGTAAATGTATGCAGGACCAGCACCAATTTATGGCATCACATCCAGTGTTGCATGTGAATGGGCTTGCATGGAGATATCAATGGGGATATTTTGTGCACTAGAGTGAACAAAGATTAATAAAATAATACTTTGACACTAAATTTGACACACACACCCACACAATTCAATAGGTCAAAACTTCAAACCCATGACCCATAATAAGAAAAAAGAGGCTCAAACAATAGATATGTCAATGAAACTGTTTATTTGGGAAAACATATTCTCTCTAGCAAAAGACAATGTCTTGAGTGGTAATTGTGTGTTTTCACTTAAAGGAAATAAATCATTCAGCTTCTCTTTCTAGTCTATTACTGTTATAATGACTACAGTGGAGGCAGTAAAGCAAAACTCGATTATACGCTATGTAATCTCTGTCTGTTACAATTCAGCCATCTTCACAGCACATTTGACAAGGAAAAGAACATACTAAATGTGCTTTTTTTAATCAAATACAAAATGTAATTATGTACAGTATATATAGCATATATAGTCACGGACGGCTGAGCGATATATTGTTGAAGGGGAGAGAGAGTAGTTTAGGGTATTAACTACCCTGGGTTGCAAGTTGGCAGCCCCCCTGAGTTGCTGCAGTGCCATGTATTCCTGCAGGGCTTCATGGGAGTTTGCTGTAGCCCTGTTGGGTTCCGTGGATGCAACCAGGGGAAGCTGGGTTGACTGCAGAGCCCTATGACATTGGACTTCTACCACTCATAGGAATACTTCCGGAACATACTAATGGACCACCTAGAGTGTTCCCAGGTGCGTCTTAAAAAGAGTGGAGGTGGGCGAAGCCTGCTGGAGGAGGAAAGGAGGTGAAGGACAACAGAGAGAAAGGAAGAAGAGACAAAGAGAAAGTACTGTGTTTAAGTGCTTTATTGTACTGTGCTGCTGTGGGGAACAAAAGAAAAGTGCTTTCCCACCAAATACACATGTGCTGTGTGAAAAAACTTGTGCTGGGTGTCTGTTTGTGTCGGGTTTGGGTGGCTGGTGTACTCCCTGCATGCCACAATATATATATATATATATATATATATATATATATATATATATATATATATATATATATATATATATATATATATATATAATCAATCAAGTTTTAGTTATTTTGTAAGTTAAAGTGAGCATTGCCCATTCTGTTAGGCTTTAGTGGCACACCAAGTCTTTTAAAAAGCAGATTTAAGAGTCATTCAGCTGTACCTGCCTCCACTTGCATTCCACACTAAGTGACTGAACTCCATCTTGTACCAGGATTTGAGTGGACTTAATCTGAAGAAAGGTGTAAATCAGGAGTTGCACTGACACCTCTGAAAAGGCCCCTCTGCATTCCTCTTGAGCCAGAAGGTATGAAATGGACTCAAGTAAGGACAAAGAGATCTAATGCAAAGGAATGACAACTAAGATGGACAGAGAGCTCACCTATTACAGGGCACTTTTACTATAATCCAATCAGGTTAAAGTTCAACTTGCCTTTACTACAACATGCACCCCATTTCTGAAAGGAAGAAGCAAGAAAGTGGGACAGAATGGCAAATTAAGAGGAGTTCACGGATTCTCTCGAGGCACCCTCTCTGGGATTCTCTCAGGGAGGGGGAGACATGCAAAATGCCCTTCTGAAACCTGCTCTTTGAAACCTAAAAAGTTATGAGCTGCTCTTCCATGGACAGCAGAATTCGACAGACTCTTCACTTTGCTAACCTGAGAGCTGAGACCCAGTCTGTCAAGCCAGAGCTGTGTGCCAATTGTCTGATGAGGCTGAGAAGCCATTACTTCAAGAAGGGAACTTCAGCATCTAAACTCTTGGGCCAGAATGAGTAATGCCTTTTCCCTACGAAGTGGCAAGAGGACAGAATAAGGTAAGCTGAGGAAGGAACAGCACAGCACTGACAAGAACCAACAAAGACAAAGAATGCATGCCAGCAAATGAAGAATCTTCCACTTGAACCCTGAGCAACAATGAAGCAACAACTTCACACAACATTGGACATCATCCATAAAGAGAGGGTCAGTCAGTCAGTAATCATCCAACCCGCTATATCCTAACACAGGGTCACGAGGGTCTGCTGGAGCCAATCCCAGCCAGCACAGGGTGTCAGCCCACCACAGGGCACACAAACACATACATAAGCATATAGTAGGGACTATTTAGGATCGCCAATCCACCTACCCTGCATGTCTTTGAACTATGGGAGGAAACTGGAGCATCCAGAGGAAACCCACGCAGACACGGGGAGAACATATAAAGTCCACCCAGGGAGGATCCGGGAAGCGAACACAGGTCGCCTGACTGTTAGGCAGCGGCACTACCACTGCACCACTGTGCCACCCTAAAGAGATGGTATCACAAACTATCTATGCCAAGATAAAGAAACCTCTAAATATCTGTAAACAGCCAGTCTATATTTTATGTGTTTGTCTGTCTAGTGTGTCTGTGTCCAGTCTTATATGTCAGTATTTATTATATATACATTAATCATACTTCTATAACCTGTGTGTTTATACTAAATTGTATTATTCTGTTTCTTAAAATGATCATTCTTCAGTTACCCTAATATGAATCTAAAGGCTGGAGACCTGTAACTTACAATAGAGAAAGGTAAGGTAAATAAAGTAGGAACCTTGCCGAATTATTGGATTAAATACAGGTATTGCCCAAGGCAAAACTGATAATTAATTAATCAAGTTAAAATTTCTTTTTCAGATTCTATAAACTTGCATGTTTTCACTTTGATCATATTTACAAACATATTCAGTTTTCCAAAAGTGTAAAAATCTAAACAAGTATAACAACCTAGGTTTTATGTGGGCGTGAAAAGTAGCTGCATATCTATTTCTTGACTTCTTTGGAATGATCAGACACACTGATGTAACTGAACGTGCTACTGTTGAACTGACACACAGTGGCTTTACTTTTATGAATTAAATGTGGAGGAAAATTCAGTTTGGTATGTGTGAGGAGGTTATTGGCTTTGGATATACATCACTATTAAGCAATCTCTTGGTGTGAAGACCTACAACATGAGAAAAACCTTGCACATGGGAAAGAAAACACATATTTTCAAACACAGTTGAAGAAAAATGGAGTCTGTGGAGCTGGAAGAGGTATAACTCAAGAGCCAGTCAAAGGCAGAATGGCAGTTTATTGCAGGGAATGTTAATTCAAAATCCCACACTCTCATCATGCCAATTTAAATTTGCATTTGAACCTAAGAGCGTCATAACAGAATCTACTCTCTCTCTATATATATAGCCTAAAAGTGCAATGATTTTATGTGACGTTTTTTGTCACGTTTTAAATCGGGCTTATTTCAAAACCTACATATATATGTTTGGCATCATTCTTTTCAGAATTTATTGAACATTAATGTGATTTTGTTAGATTTTCAGATTCTTATTCCATTTTTAAATTATAAACTAAAATATTACGAAAGTCATGGTTTTTAATACCAAGAAAGTCATGGTTTTTATTTTTGACCGAGTAAACTTTCTTCCACAGGAACAAACTATTAAAAAAATGATCTATCCATAACACCAATGTTTGTATTTAGGTGATTTATTTAGCTGAAGGTCGAGTTACACCGCAACTGGGGGTTGGTCGTCAAAGGCGCCCATCCGTGGGCCTTTCTCCCCTAATGTGATAAAAAAAAACAACTTTTTTTTTGATGAGCTTTACCAAAAAGCTCTACCTTGGTCTCATCTGTCCACAAGACGTTCACCCTGAAGGATTCTGGTACATTTTGTCAAACTCCAGTTTGGCTTTTTTATGTTTCTGTGTCAGCAGAACAACATTGGGCAAACATCTAAACTCTGATCATGAAATCTCAGATGGGACTCAATCCACACTCTGGGTTGGACTGAAGGTGTGTCTTGTGTCTGCTGGTTGCTGGGATAGACTCCAGTTTTCCTTGCTTTGGATAATAGGTAAAGAAAATGGATTGATGGATTTATGGGACTCAATCCATATAAAGCAATAAATTCATGCTAACCTTAAGCACCCTCACGGTGTTATTTCTTTTTCTAAAAGACACACTCTCAAAGTACTTCAAAACATAATTTGTCACATGGAAACTGATTTGCAAATGTTATATGAAAGCAATATCAACATGTGTTACCCTGCAGAATGGTTAATTCCCCCACAGATAATCGATAGTTCACTCTGTGTCTAGATACCCATTTGTCACAAAGACAACTACATTCCTTTTTCCAGACTTGCCTTCAGTTTAGTATTTGAACATATAATGCAAGTAATACTTTTAATAATAAACGTCATCATCATCATCATCATTGGTGGTTTAACAGTTTACCTGGGTAAGCCGGTTACCCCCATATCACTTCTCTGCACTCTCTGTTTTAATGGGCATATTATGGAGGCAAGAATGATTCTTTTAATATCGTCTGACATTTCACATTTCATATTTCACATAAGACTTCATATTTCACATATAAGACTTGGTACAAAGATCAATCATTTGTTATTCAGTAGTTCTTCAGTATTTAATTTGTTGTTACTATTAGTTTCAAAAGCAGAGCAGATTGTATATGATAAACTTTAATTATTGGAGCAAGAGAGCAAAAAAAAATTCCCTAGCAGAGAAGATTGCCCCACTGTTCATGAATTTACACACTAGTTTTTTCATATGCTACCACAGAAGAAGCAGTCACAGACTAACACTTACTGTAGGTGACATATCTTACAGGGCCAGCACAGATTCATAGAGTAAGACCACAAGAGCAAAGAGAGAAGGACCAGGAGATGAAACTGTTAACCAAAACCCAGCTAAGAATTGAAGTAAAATACAGAAAGCTTGTGCATCAAAACCCAAAAATAAAGGTCTATAAAACTTAGCAAATTAGTCAGAAAACAGTTGAATCAACAGGAATTGCTCACAAAATACTTTTCCTTAGTGTCCTTAATCTTATACAAAGTATTAGTTTCAACAGCCATTTTAAGCAGTGGCTGTCTGAGACAATGAACCTTAACAACAAACTGTTTGGCAACTGTGCAGGAGATGCTTTAAACATTTCAGCTGACGAATGTTAGGTGATAGGTCTTTATCATGAATTTGGTCAAGCTGAAGAAGGCTGTTGATTGGATGCTGGGAGAGTTGGAACACAAAGTGGGAATTCAGAAGACTTTACATAGTTTAGGTTATTTATGAGTCTTCAAGGCCCAGGAAACTAACCTAGAACTTGGTGTGAGATGATTTTTCTGCTTAACAGCTAGAGTAATGATATCTGTAGAATTTCATTTTTGCATATACTTTCAATAACTGTAATATGTCAGTATAACCTGCTAGCAGACATGAGACAAAGTTGTTTTGTTCATGTGCTAACTGGGCAAGAGGGCAAGGGCAAATGCTGTCTTTAAAAAACTGACATTTTCAAAGATTCTATTCTGTTCCTCAGAAAGAAATCCTCCTCATCATTATTGACTGAGAACGCATAATTTGCAACTAAGAGATTGAGCCACCTGGGAATGTTCACCAGTGTCTCGCTGGGACTGCATGAAGGTTTAACTCTTCCAGTTTGTATGATACTATAGATAGATAGATAGATAGATAGATAGATAGATAGATAGATAGATAGATAGATAGATAGATAGATAGATAGATAGATAGATAGATAGATAGATAGATAGATAGATAGATAGATAGAATTTTATTTGTTCTCAGAAGGGAATCTGGCTTTTATGTACCACTTTATGCCTTCTTGTTGCAAATAAATGTAGTATCGGAGTGAAAGCTTAAAGCCAGTGTCCCTGCCTCACTTTTCCTAGTATTGTTGGGGGGTTAGATTGTTCAATCCTTGCCCAATTGTGGTCCCTTAAGGACTTACATTGCTGAAGTCCTAAACTGGTGGTTAGGTAGGATAAAATAAGGGTTCTAAAGTAAAGATAGTTCCAGTCAGCAAGCAGAATTCCATTGAGGTCCTGAGGGCGAAATATACAGGGTGCAGTATAAACAGTGAGACAGGTAACAGTTACATATAGTCATAGTCAAAATTATCGGCACCCCTGGAATTTTCCCAGAAAATGCACCATTTCTCCCAGAAAATCGTTGCAATTATAAATGTTTTGGTATACACATGTTTATTTCCTTTATGTGCATTGGAACAAAGAAAAACAGAGAAAAAAAGCCAAATCTGACATCATGTCACACAGAACTCCAAAAATGGGCCAGACAAAATTATTGGCACCTTTTCAAAATTTTGGGTAAATCGTTTTATTTCAAACATATGATGCTCGTTTGAACTCACCTGTGGCAAGAAACAGGTGCTGGCAATACAAAAAAGTTCACTCACACTTTCTGTTGTGTGTCTGAGTGTGCCACACTAAGCATGGAGAACAGAAAGAAGAGCAGAGAATTGTCTGAGGACTTGAGAACAAAAATTGTGGAAAAATATCAACAATCTCAATGCTACAAGTCCATATCCAGAGATCTTCATGTTCCTTTGTCCACTGTGCGCAACATAATCAAGAAGTTCACAACACATGGCCCTGTAGTTAATCTCCCTGAATGTGGTGTCAATAAAACGAGTCCAAGAAATTATAAAGGATTGGGGTAGCCACCCATATATTGTTTTTCCCAGCTGCAAATGTGTTTTCTTATCAAAGAAACGATGTGCATCTCACAGAGTCCAAAACAGAACTGACTATGGTAGCCCAAGATGGAGGCTTTAAAGGTCTTGAGAGCAAGTTACGTCAAAGGGACCGGAACCAGAAGTGACATCATCAATGGGGCCGACTTCGGAAGTGATGTCATCAAAGGGGCCGGCTTCGGAAGTGATGTAATCAGAGGCGCCGGAACCTTGCAGGATTTCCCGGGAAAGGTCTGTAGGGAACTGAGAAAGACAGTCAGTGCAATCCGCCGTCACCGGGATGTTTTATTACAATTACTCGACCCCTTTAGCTGCCTCCTACTCGCACGTGTGTGACAGTGGACGGAAGAAAAAAATTGATAAAAGACTGCAAAGAAGGATAGTCCAAATGGTGGATAAACAGCCCCAATCAACTTCAAAACATATTCAAGCTGTTCTGCAGACTCAGGGTGCAACAGTGTCAGTTCGAACCATCAATCGACATCTGAACAAAGTCAAATGCTATTTCAGGAGAGCCAGGACAACCCCACTGCTGACACAGAAACATAAAAAAGCCAGACTAGAGTTTGCCAAAATCCTTCTGGGCGAACATCTTGTGGACAGATGAGACCAAGGTAGAGCTTTTTGGTAAAGCTCATCATTCTACTGTTTACAGAAAAAGAAAATGAGGCCACGAAGAAAAGAACACAGTGCCTACAGTCAAACATGGTGGAGGTTCTAAGATGTTTTGAGGCTGTTTTGTTGCCTCTGGCACTGGATGCCTTGACTGTGTGCAAGGCATCATGAAATCTGAAGACTACCAAAAGATATTGGGGCGCAATGTAGGGCCCAGTGTCAGAAAGCTGGGTCTGCGTCAGAGGTCATGGCTGTTCCAGCAGGATAATGACCCAAAATATACCTCTAAAAGCACCCAGAAATGGTTAAAGACAAAGTGCAGGAGAGTTCTTAAGTGGCCAGCAATGTCTGGATCTAAATCCAATTGAACACTTATGGAGAGATCTCAAAATTGCTGTTGGGAGAAGGCGCCCTTCAAATTTGAGAGACCTTGAGCAGTGTGCAAAAGAAGAGTGGTTGGAAATTCCAGTTGAGAGGTGTAACAAGCTTGTTGATGGTTATAGGAAGCGCTTGATTTCAGTTATTTTTTTCCTGCAACCAAATATTCAGTTGAGAATGCCAATAATTTTGTCCAGCTCGGTTTTTGAGTTTTGTGTGAAATGATGCCAGGTTTGGCTTTTTTTCTCTGTTTTTTTGTGTTGTTCCAATGCACATAAAGGAAATAAACGTGTATACCAAAACATTTGTAATTGCAACAATTTTCTGGGAGAAATGATACATTTTCTGGGAAAATTCCAGGGGTGCCGATAATTTTGGCCATGACTGTAGTTGTAAAGTGCCTAAGGTGTTATTGTGTTAGGTGAATGTCATAAGTAATCTGATAACATTTTAAAAAGCAACACATATTTAAAATGGTAGTATCACTAAAAAACAAGATGGCAAAACATAACAATAAAGTAAATAAAATTCTCAAAGCAAAAGTTAAAAACAAAGATGAAACTGAGTTTGTATAATTCAGACCTTAAATAAAACATACAAGGATCAAGAGAAACATTTGCTAAGACAAGCAAAAATCAACAAAGCTACCGATATTCACAGCAACATCATGGTGCATCTCTCCTCTCTCTACCCCCTTCCCTCACATCCTATGTCTGCAATAAACATTTTATTTGTTTGCATACACCCAGTTAGAACAAACCACATGAAAACCTAAATCCACTCTATGAGGACAGGCAGTTTCAACCATTTCCGCTACACTTATCACACAAAACTACAAAACTCAACAATCTGGAGGACAAGATGTCACTATTTTATACAGTATATACTTAACATAAAACTGCAGTTTCAGAGTTGCTGGCTGCCTTACATGAATATCCTGTCTTGGTTCTTGATAAAATATTTCTGTTAGGTTGAGATCTGGACTTTGACCTGGCCATTTCTTCACAATGAATTTCCCCTTTATAATTTATTTTTTGAGCTGATATACTCTAGTCACCATTACCCTAGAGAACCAATTTGTGGCTGAACTTCAATTTATGGAGAGAAGGCTTGTCATTTTGATTTGTGCTTTAAATTTCTTTATAAGAAGTAACATCAAGCAGTCATGTAAAAAAACAATTTTCCTTCTGTCTCTCTCTCTCTATGGCCTCTTTTCTTTCCGTCAGTTGAACTCTTACCCAATGTCTTAACTTACCCAATGTCTAGGTGGCTGTAGTTAAACCTTGTAGTCCTGGAATTTCTTGATAAATACTGAATATACTCTGATGTTTGGAACTGGACACTCTTTTACAATAGAAAAGTTTGCTTGTCCCTTTCCTCTATGGTTTCAGGTTCTCTATCTATCACAGGGTCACTTTATGTAAGGGTATCCAGTATAACTATAAGGATTATTGTCCAGTGCAAGTCTGTTTCTCATTGCTACTGAGACCTTGGTAGACCATGTCCCTACCCTCTGTCATCTTTTCCCATCTGATATCTCCTCGTCCACTGGGCCACCCAAGACAATGTACAGTATATAAAAATATTTAGCTTTTATAAAAACATATACTTTTCACTTGAAGTTAGAGGCAAGACAGGATTAGGGCAATTTTATGAATAAATAATAACAGCAAAGATATACATAAAATATAGCTAATGTGATGGACAGCCGGCGTTTCAGTCCGGCCGGGATGACCCTCAACAAAAGAAGACAGCCATTTTAGGGCACTACATCCCCCGGGACGCTAGATGGCAGCTCCCCTGGAGGGAAATGGTTCCTCGGATTACCGCAGGGCAGCATGGGACATGGAGTTCATCTCTTCAGCCCTGTTTGGTGCTTTGGGTGTTGCCAGTGGGAGTTCACCAAGAACCCGGGGACTTTTACAATTATGCTGCCCTGGAAGTACTTTGGGGTCATGAGGACGGAAGCCCGCAGTACTTCCGGGACACTTGATGAAAGAAGATGTGGTGTTGACCCGGAGAAGAAATACTTCCGGGTCATGGACTTTAAAAGGACTGTGGGAAACCCCAGCAGACTGAGCCGGAGTTGGGTGGTAGAGGATGGAGCTGCTGGGAGTGGAGGATTGTGTGTGTTATTGATTATTATTGAGAATTGTGGAGAGTGTGGTGCTTTGTGCACTTTATTGGAAGAATATTATTATTAAAATCTTCTTGGTGTTTTACACGTGTGTCTGGGACGTCTGTCTGGTAGGTTCAACGGGGCAACAGCGACCCCTAGCATCCACACTAGTTAAACGTCACTTTCATATAACAGTCCTTGCTAGGAGGAAAACTAGATGTAAACTTTATGTGGAAGCCTTAAGTAACTAATGGAAGGACATAATGAAACATTGTTCTGCATAGCTGAAAATGAATCAAAATTTTAAAAGAAAAAAGTGGATAAAGTTAAAAAAAAATACCACCACCCTCTGATATACTGCTTGAACTTGATGCTTGTGCTATCCTGCTAGCCGGCTACAGGAATTGTTCAGCAAAAGCTTGTCAAGTTCAGTATGAACATCAAGAAGCGTACCAGTTTTCCTGCCTTCACCACAGTGTTGCCTTCTATGCCTCATATAGCCAATTGTTCAAGAGAAATCAAGGAACTATAAAAAGGAATTTCTTTTTCACAAATGGTCAATGTCCATTCATCTCTGAAAAATGTAATTTATAGCTTCAAGTCAAATAACCATTCATCATGCAGTGTGTTCCCCTGAAGACTACAGTAGTAACAAAGGATGTCCCTGATATAAACCTGTGATGACAGAACTATGCTATTAGTAGCTGTCTTTTTGCCAAGTTTTCTATAATCTGTAATAACCTCCTCAGAAAGAGTGAGTGTCCGAAGGCAAAGACAGCAAAGTACATGGCTGTGAGGTGAAAATCTTTTAAGGAGCAAGCAAGTAAAGATCTAGTCAAAGAACAGGCTATAATTCAAGCTCCAGGAGTCAAAAGAAAAAATAATCATCAAAACCCAAACAATGCAATGGAAAGTCGTAACAGAAAGCAGCACAGCAAGAAGTTCTTCATTAAACTATTAGCCTAAACTGGCATTCACAAATATTATTTTTAAGTGTTTTCATCTAAAAGTTGGATGTCTAGATAAGCATACTGCACTCTTAACATGTTGAATGCTAGACCGTTTATTACCAGGATGCTGCATTATAGGTCTATACATATATACTACATAGTGAACTCTATCAAAATTTGTAAAAAAAATGTAATCTATAAGAAAGCAATGGTTTTATTATTAACAGTAATTCTGTCAAAAATGTATAGAAACTGTTAATTACTTTATTTTGATGAACAACATAGCTGAACGTTTGCAACTGAATAAGAGTTCTTGAAGGATGATACCATGCGGAGTCCAGGCTTGGAAGAACAGGTGTTGTAAATATAACCCATTTTTTTGTGTTTTTTGCACTTTTTGCACACAACACATTAGGCAGCTGGTGACTGTTTTCACTCGGTGGGTGGCTGTGATAAGTCAGATGTCTCATGATAAAAAAACACCTTCAGGGCAACTAACTGCATCAGTGCCAGAGAATACAGGTTCCATGTCATCCAATTGATTGTCACTATCTCAATCACTGTCATTACCGTCAAAATATTAATCTTGAAACAAGTCTTGTTGTTTCAAAACATCTACAGCTTTATTCCTTTTTTGGACAACATAACAATGGACTGTCTAATTATAAGACTATTTTCCATAAACTTTTGCATCTACAAAAATAAATAAACACATTCTGTGGGATCACAAACTCCAGTCCTGGTGGGCTGCAGTAGCAGAAGGTTTTCATTCTAACCCTTTTTCTTAATTAGTGATGTGTTTTTGCTGCTATTTAATTTTTTTTAATTAATTTTAATTGACTTTGTTTTTAAGATTTGCGCCCCAGAATTTCTTCATCGTTCCTCTGAATTGCTTCATTTCTTCCCTTAACAGGAATGAATTGTGTAGTGAGTGAGCCAACAGAAGACCAACTAAGTCAGGTCCTCAAACTCCTACCAATTTCACTTCAAACAGTTTCTTAATCAGGCACAGAGTCTTGTTGTTAATTAAACCTGTTCCTTAGTTCCATGGCTTCTTGCTGCTCTCATTGTGCAATAGCAGACATTTTCAAAATTGTTTATTTTTTCTCTTTTAAGAGCACTGTTAAAATGTTTTGGGGACCTGAGCAAATCAACATTGCTGAGACCTACACCCTTTTCATTTTCAGATATTATATGATGGTCACAGTTTGCTGGTCATGTTTTGGTTCATCTTGTATCTCATTATTGTTTAGCTGCTAATTAAGGAAAAAGAAACAATTATTGGGTCTGAGTCTTCAAGCACAAGTCAATTAAAATTAATTCAAAAGGAGTTAATTACCAGCACTAACAAGTCATTAATTAAGAAAAGGGTTGAATGAAAATCTGCAGCCACTGCGGGTCACCAGGGGCCTCATGTATAAACAGTGCGTACGCACAAAAATGCTGCGTACTCTAGTTTCCACGCTCAAATTGCGATGTATAAAACCTAAACTTGGTGTAAAGCCATGCACATTTTCACGCCAGCTAAATGCTTGGCAAACACAAGTTCTCTGCTCAGATTTGCAAATTGGCGGCACCCAGCATCAAAGCAGGCATCTAGCACACGCTGCCTCAGCCATGTGCACTGTCTATTGAACTGCTCCTATACGGCAAACGCTTTAGAGCATTTCCTGTAGGGACATAGCAGTTCATAAATGCACTCAATCAGTCCATCAAGGGCTCCTTGTAGAACTGTTTGTACTTATTAGTACAATTATCTCACTGTAAACTTGCGATAAAGTTATAATATTGCACAACCTGAGCCACTTTATAAAGCGCATATTTACATATGATGACAATATCATTTTTAATATAAAATGCAGCAAAATATGTTTATTACATTATACAGATAAAATGTTCACATCATTTAAATAATCTATATTGTTAATAATTAAACATGTGAGGACACAGTGTCGCAGCACTAGCAAGGCTTTGGTGTCCCATTCAGTGATTGTTCCTGCTTCACGCTGTATTCTTGCTGGGGCTAGCACAACATGGGAAGGATAGAATAATTAAACATGTACTACGAAAATATTTCAATGTTCCTTAAAAGTAGAATCTGCGTTCTAAGCTTACAGATGGCTTAACGTCTATTACAGAGCTGATTGTGTGGCGATTGGTTACTTGGAGAAAGAAAAGGAAGGACAGAAATTGGAGGTTACTACGTTAGAAAGAGACAGTACTGCTGCAATAAATTATTTCATCGAAGGTCACGCATGGCGCAGCAAACATCTTGTGTGAGGCAGGAACAATCTCTGGACGGGGCATCATCTCATCACTATCACTGCGCCACCGTGTTTACATGTTTAATACACGCTTTGACTCCTATCATCATGAATATTATATCAAGTATACATCTCAGTATTTTAATTATTCAGAAAGCTGTAATATCACAAATGTAATGGATTCTGTGTCCTGTCGGAGGAAGAGAAAGTTCATTTAAGAAGCATGTAGGGATTCGCACACATAGAGCACATAAAAGAACACATACAATACAAAATATTTAATGTGCTACTTTAGTTACGATGGGATTTGAGCAACTAGTAAATTAAAGGATTTAAAGATGAAGTTTATGATGTTCTACTTTAATGACAAAATAAACTACGTGAATAAAGTAAACATTTTGAGATTAAAGTTAACATTTCAAACTTTTTCTCATTGTGTCCCTAGTTTTTTTTCTTTTCTCTGTACCCTAATAAGCTTCCATTTGACACTCAGATGGTGGGCTATGGCTTGCCTTTTCACGGCAACTCTGATATCTGACAACTTCTTTTTTATTTCAGGCACTATACAACTTTCTGAACTTGAGCTTTCGAGTTTCTCTGACACTCTATGCCACTCAATCAACTTCCTTTTGTTGTTTATACCACTGTTTAAACCAAATAGTATGTTTTTCCTTGCCTCCACTTTGTATTTGCTGAAATTCTATTTTCCCCCGTGCTTGTGCCATTGCCTTTTCACAGAATGCTGAGCGTATATTCAAAGAGGCGTAATTCTGGGAGGAGTTGGGGAGTGGCAGCAGGTGCGTCCACGTGCATTACTTTTCACAATGACCGGGATTTACGGAGCGTAAGAACATGGAAGTTGGCGTTCGCACAGATTTATGCACCTGGATTTTTTTGTGTGTACACACATTTCCACCTTTGTCCGTATGCCATGTTTTAGTGTGAATTGTACACGCGGTGTTATGCATTTTATGCATGAGACCTCAGGACAGAAGTATGAGATCCCTACTGCAGATTGACATACAAGTTATTTTGTACATCATACCTTGACTGACTCAGTGAAATCCAACTTAACTCATACCTTGCATTCAAAGTGTTAAACACACAAAAGTCCCAGGTGACCGGCCACAGGCACTATTATAGTAAACTGTTGTCATAGCATGCCAAATCAGTACTGTAGCTTTAATGAAGAGGTAAGTTTGAAATTCTAAATGAAAAAAGATCTTTTATTGGCAATTATAAAAAAACATAAAATATATAACATTTCAAATTTGAATTGTAGCATTGTGAATATCAATTTATAATTATATTTTAGCAAATTAGTTTGCCTCTGTAATGACTCTCTCAAAATTCTACTGTGGCAAAGCAGCAGTAAGGATAATTGCATTTCAATATTAATTATTTGCATTTTTGGTCACCAGCTCCAAAATGTCTACTTTATTTGAACAGGGTATAGTTTCACCTAAAGAAATTAAATCAGTTTTTTAATAGAAGTTGACTATCAGATGAATCACTCTGAAAAGCCATTAGTTTTGCAAAGCCTCACTTTACATGCTGTATACAGTATAATCAATTTGTTTGAAGCGGAGGTGAGTTAGCAGCATTGATTAGCAATAGGAATCACATAATAGGTAAAAGTCAACAATTAGCAATTATATGGCCTAGTAAATTGTGAAGAAAAGATTTTCAGTTAGGATCAGTGTCTTTCTCTTTTTCTTCTGTTGCTTTTATATGAGATTTTCTGATTACCTTGACCAGATTCACATTCTCCACCTGGCACATTGTGGTAGTCATATTCTCTGTGTGTGCCCATATTATTGTAATGCTTATGTCTTATATAGTTAGATTGTCCTAGTGGAAACTGTTTTAGGATGATTGTCCGTTCCCCCATTTACTAATCTGATTTCTTAGCTCAGGGCTGAGTGAAGCTGTTGTCCTGTTCCATCAAAGGGGACCCACATGCTCACACCCATCCTTTTGTAAATTCTAATACCCCCAAAAAAAAGGTGTTTTTGGCTGAGGCCCCATTTGGAGTTGTTTCATTATGTCATGGTCTGCTGTGGCTTTCATCCTGTTTGTTTAATTGTGTTTTTGTATTTTGATATTTTTTGTTTTAAAATAGTCTGCTTTTGGTTGGTTTCAATTAATTTTCTGTAATCGATAATTCTTATCCTTCATTTTGTTTTATTAATTAATTTATATCTGTGTTGTGTAAATTATGATCCTCATATTACTACTGTTTTAACAATGGTGAGGTGAGACTCCTGCTTGTATTTCAAGCTCCTTGTGCTTTTTTAGTTCCTCAGTGGTTTTAAGCATTCAGCCCTCAGGGCCACTTCTGGCTGTAGGATTTTGTTCCAAAAAGTTTTTCAATCAGTAAGTCATTCTTGCCTTTAATTGATCTCATTGTTTAATTAGCTGACCCCTTTTTCCTTTATTTTGCATTGTAAGAAGAGCAATATTGTCAGACTAACACTATTAGGAAATTAAGAAATGTTTTATTTTTAATCTTTAAATGCTTACTTTTTAATTTTTTTTCTGTGGGGTTTGCTTTCTTAATTTTATCCGAATACTCACAAATAATGTTGAACAAGCAGACACAAGCACAAATGACTCTGGAAGGAGCAACTGCTTTGATATTATCCACTTTTGTGCTTATTAGTAAATAATTGTCTAAATCACCAGAACATTAAAAAATAAAAATAGAAACTAATTTTTACCTATCTAACACATATAAATTTCTGTTGAAACTGCTGGGAAACTGGGAAATAATTGCCCAATTAACCTCCCTAGCTTTAGACCTGAGGATTACTAGGGCTGTAAAAATGCTAACAGCATTAGTCCTGAGCGTTACCTGGGCAACAGTATAGGCGTGGCTTCTTCTAGCCTCCAAATGGCATCTTGTTAGAAAAGTTTTACAGCAGTCCAGGTGTTGTACGTTCTTGACGGTGATATGACAGTGATGATGAAGGGAATCTGTCTTCAGGCTATGAAATTGAAACGGACAGTGAAACTGAAAGTGATTCTGATGAATTGCATTTGGGTTTCTGTTGACCTTGGTTCAAATAAACCAGCAACACCTCATTTTGATTTTGTGGGGCAGCCAGGAACAAAAGTGAATGTTGATAGCCAAGATCCATTTATTTACCTGAAGTTATTTCTTGATGATGATGTTATCCAAAGAATTGTTGTTGAGGTGAACTGCTATACTGAACAGTGTCAGGTAAATGACTGTACACCAAAGGAGTTTTCCCATTCAAAGACATACCACACAAAAGGTGTACAGTGACAGTATATACGCTATTATTATAATTATGTATATTATTATTATACAACCATATAAAAAGTTTGGCAACCCCTCTCAGCCTGCATAATAATTTACTCTACTTTCAACAACAAAGATAACAGTGATATGTCTTTCATTTCCTAGAAACATCTGAGTAATGGGGTGTTTTTTTAGTGAAGATTTTTAGTGAAGCAATATTTAGTTGTATGAAATTAAATCAAATGTGAAAAACTGGCTGTGCAAAAATGTAGGTCCCCATGTAATTATGGTGATTTGAATACATGTAACTGCTCAATACTGATTACTTGCAACACCAAATTGGTTGGATCAGCTTGTTAAGAACTTCATCGACAGGTGTGTCCAATGATGAGAAAAGGTATTTAAGGTGGTCAATTGCAAGTTGTGCTTCCTGTTGACTCTTCTCTGAAGAATGACAGCATGGAATCCTCAAATCAACTCTCAAAAGATCTTAAAAAAAGATTGCTCAGTATCATGGCTTAGGGGAAGGCTACAAAAAGCTATCTCAGAGGTTTAAACTGTCAGTTTCTCTAATCAGGAAATGGAAGGCCACAGGCACAGTTGCTGTTCTGGTCTGGCAGGCCAAGAAAAATACAGGAGTGGCATATGCGCAGGATTGTGAGAATGGTTACAGACAACCCATAGATCCCCTCCAAAGACCTGCAAGAACATCTTGCTGCAGATGGTGTATCTGTACATCGCTCTACAATTCAGCGCAATTTGCACAAAACATCTGTATGGCAGGGTGATGAGAAAGAAGCCCTTTCTGCACTCACGCCACAAACAGAGTCGCTTGTTGTATGCAAATGCTCATTCAGACAAGCCAGATTCATTCTGGAAAAAAAGTGCTTTGGACTGATGAGACAAAAATTGAGTTATTTGGTCATAACAAAAAAGCACTTTGCATGGCGGAAGAAGAACACCACATTCCAAGAAAAACACCTGCTACCTCCTGTCAAATTTGGTGGAGGTTCCATCATGCTGTGGGGCTGTGTGGCTAATTCGGGCACTGGGGCCTTGTTAAAGTCGAGGGTCGGATGAATTCAACCCGACATCAATACATTCTTCAGGATAATGTACAAGCATCAGTCACATAGTTGAAGTTACGCAGGGGTTGGATATTCCAACAAGACAATGACCCAAAACACAGTTCGAAATCTACAAAGGGATTCATGCAGAGGGAGAAGTACAATGTTCTGGAATGGCCGTCACAGTCCCCTGACTTGAATATCATCGAAAATCTATGGGATGATTTGAAGCAGGCTGTCCATGCTCGGCAGCCATCAAATTTAACTGAACTGGAGAGCTTTTGTATGGAAGAATAGTCAAAAATACCTCATTCCAGAATCCAGACACTCATCAAAGGCTATAGGAGGCATCTAGAGGCTGTTATATTTGCAAAAGGAGGCTCAACTAAGTATTGATGTAATATCTCTGTTGGGGTGCCCACATTTATGCAGCTGTCTAATTTTGTTATGATACATATTGCATATTTTCTTTTAATCCAATAAACTTAATGTCACTGCTGAAATACTACTGTTTCAATAAGGCATGTCATATATTAAAAGGAAGTAGCTACTTTGAAAGCTCAGCCAATGATAAACAAAAATCCAAAGAATTAAGAAGGGTTCCCAGACTACTTCATATGACTGTACTTTTTACTCTTAAGTGTTTTTATGTTAGAGGTAGAAGTAGAAGGATGAGATTTAATAAAAATGTAATTTTTCAAGCCCAAAAATGCAACACTTTTTACATTTTTATTTTGAGAAGAAATTTATAAATGTAATGTTAAGGAGGTTAAGACAAAAAATGGGTTTGGACAAAAACCTGCAGGGGGCCCTGACGACTGAACATTGAGAACCATTGTTCTGTAGCAGTTAGGGTCTATTTAAGGTTCTTTTAACCCTGCATCTTTGCAGTGGAATTAGTTGGATGTATCTGTTATTTTCTCCTCCCTTTTCTTTTATGATTACCTTTAAGGTCTTTTAAACTTTTAGTTTGGTTACATTTTTTATTTTTGACTTTGGCTTTGTAATTATCAATTAGATTTTGTCTTAACTGTCTAATCTCTTTATTTTATTTTGTGCTTTTCTTTAGTTTTTATTTACTTCTCTTTTATTCAGTAGAATCGTGAATCTTTTTTGTTTTTGATCTTTCTTTCTTTGATTCTTTTTGATTTTTTTAATATTTTTTTTGACTTTTCGGCATAATTTATTTTTGTTTGTTCTTTATAACTTCTTTATTTAGTTGCGTTAATTCTTTATTTGATGTTTTGTCTCCCTGTTTTAGAATTTGTTAGGGGAATATTCATAACAGATTATGACATATCATTTCACTCCGCCTATAGGCATGTATAGAGATCAATTAAGGAATTAATCATTACTTTACTCATATTGTAATGGGATTACTTCACTAATTCCTTAAGGAAAAAGTAACCCCATTACTATAGACCAATTAAGAAATAAAAGGTAATGTTTGTTCCAGTGTTTTAATAAAGAGGAAACAACCAAAAGCAGTGATCATGAATACAGCAAATTAACAACTATGTGACTTGTAGTAAGCAATGTGGCTTTTAAAACATGAACAAACAAGCAGAGGCCTTAGTTTACAAAAATAATTATTAATAAATGAATTCTTAATATAATAGGTAATCTATATAAATTAAATCATAATTTATCTATTTGTTTGTTTGCTTGACAATCATGCCAAAAGGAGGCTGATTTCATGAAATTTTACAAGTATGTTGCCATTTGTCCTACTTAAAATACTGGCTTTATCGAATATTGGGGAGTGGGGATGTAATGAGTGGAGCAAACTCAAAACCAGTGCCAATGCTAGCACTACAGTTCCAATCAGGCAGCAGGAGAGTGCTGTTTATAGGACACATTTATCAGTGTGCCCAAAATTTTGTTCCAGCCAATGTGGGATATCATCAGGCTGCAGGTGCAGAATTTTGTTTCCAAATAATTTAGATAACAATTTTATTGTCTATCTGAATAATGGCTTTTGTATAAGAATACATCTTTTTGTCTCATCGTGGGTTGTATTCAGATAATTTAAATTTCACAAAGGCAATTTTTCGGCATTTATTTTCATCTGGACCTTTTTCTGAGAGGCATACAAGTCCAAAGAGAAGTTCATGACATTGACAAACCCTTAAGGAGCAAAATTCCTTTCTTACCAACTCTCCCCAAATTTATTTACTTTAAATTACCATTCTCTGTGTGTTTTGCAGTTGCAATATCATATGCAAATTCAAGTTTAGAGCCAATTTCAGAAAACTGTTCGTGAAAGGAAACTTTCACTCACCACTACCTATTATTTTGTGGTATTACAATTTACATAACTTACAACAAGAAGTTTGTGCATCCAGACAAGGATAGTGTTGTGTTATGGTCAAGTGTGTAGATATGAATTTCCTCAGACGTGATAATGACACAGAAAGAACTGATGACACAACATTTGTTTGTCAAAAGCAAAACCTTTCACACTTGAAAAAGCCAACGTTGTTGAATACCTGCATTTGGCTACTAATTACAATCGAATGAAGCTACGATGAACCAGAATGAAATTCATGTTTGTATTGCTGTTCAGAATATGATAGAAAGAGAATGACTAAGAATGGTGTTAATAGCTTTTCCTGTTCCTTGCTGTTAGACAATTTATTCCAGTCCATTTTATGGTGAGGCAGTTATAATTTTAGGCTAATATGGCGATATTGTATCTTGATTTGTAGAAATTTTAAATTAATACTGAACAAATCAACTTTGAGTCATCTTTATCACATTATTGAATAATCCTACTATAGGGAGACCTGCAGTGATGTCTGTGAGCCCCGATCCCAACCTCTGCAGATGCTTTCCTTTCCTCAGTCCGTGGACTCAGTTGATAATAATTGTTGTTGGAGTAATTTAACACTGATTCAATGCAACAACTATGATATATACAGTTTGGCAGTTAATATAATATACTTTACTGTCGCTAGGTGGTCGGTGTGTTAATTACTGTTTGCTGGAAAAATGTGGAACGTTTCGCTTTTTCATTTTGTTGTTAATCCTGCTTTTAGTAATACAAAGATGCATGGCAGGCTGCAGTCATGTTTAGCTAAATGATTAAGACTGTATCACTTTATTTCCTGTACTGTTTAAAGAATTGCCAACAATTGTTTATTAATTTGAGATTAAACATTCCTTTAGTATTAAACAATCCTTTGGTACTGTGTCACTCCGGAAAATCCATGGGTACCGTTAGTTTGACTTTGTGTCGAATGAGCGGTTGCTTATGGAGTCCCGAATGAGGCACATTACCTGCATTGTGAGGGAGCGTCAGTTACGGCAGTATGGCCATGTCACACATTTCCCCAAGGGTGATCCGGCTCATAAGATCTTCATTGTTGGGGACCCGAGTGGCTGTTCCAGGCCAAGGGGTCACCCACGAATCACCTGGCTGTGGTAGATAGAGGGTCATTTTTCAGAGGGCGGGACTGGACCGTGTGCCAGCCTGGGGGGTTGCCTACCGGGATCCCGAGTTGTTTCATCGTGTAGTGGGTGCGGCAATGCACTGCGCCAGTGCATGCTCCCCAACTTGACTTGACTTGAAACATTTGTTCAGGAAACCACACTACATCAAGAAATACATAGAATTATTGTTTACGGTATTAACTAAGCAGGTACTTATCGGAATCAATAATACACATATACAGCTAATTTTTGACTCATGAGAGCAGATGCACCGTGTGGGTCTGTTTCACATGTTGACTGTATTACAAAATAAAATGGCATCACGGGGATACTCAAAACAAAAACAACAAATTTTACACTTCAAATGTAAAAGGCTTCAAATTGTGAAACTAAGCTTCTGATGATAAAAAAAGCATAGCTAGGATTCATAACATTATGATTCTGAATTATTTATTTTTGCATATTAGAGAATTACAATGTTAGTAATATATCACTTTAAGATAATTGTATTTAGGCAGACTTATAAAAGAGTATACTTGGAATAAAATTCAAATTCTACTAACTTTAACTTTGTCTTTTCTCTGTTCTTCTATTCTCCTTTTCATTTGAACTTTTAAACACACAAACATACTGCCCTTTTCTAACCTTCACGCTTCATTTCTTCTCTCAAATTGGTTGCCCTTGTTCCAGGCCAGAGAGTCCATGGTCTATCAGAATAACAGCACACAGGAAGCAGCCAATTACACATACATCAAAATGGTACTTCATTTTTAAACGTCTTCTGGTCATCAGGCATTATTGTAGTTGGAACTCTCACTACAAAGCAGGTCCTTCCCTGCAACCCTTCCAGTATGTCTAGCCAGATGTAGATTGCCTTCTATCAGTTAGTGAGATAAGGAAGGGTTTATTCATTACTTTTTAAAACAGAAAAGAACCTCACATCTAGGAAAGGCAATGAGGTGATCGCCTCATACTGGTGTTCATTATCTTGATTTACACATATCGACATAGATCCAAGGTAGTGGAAGGAAAGGGTTAGGGTAATGGCAGTCCTGGTACAATGCTAGAGAAAAGTTGTGAAGATAATAATTGCGCTCTCTCTTTTTTTTTTCATTTCACATTTCCATAAGAGGATCAAATCAATGTCATACCACCTAAGTGCAAAATAAGTTATCTTTGAGTGGCACTAAAACCAAAATAAGTCTCTAGTACATCTGTATTTAACTTGCCAGTTTATCAGGGAGGTTACCATGCTGACTGCCATAATATAATAAAATACAATTGTACAAAAATTGAAGTATAATGACTATCCCTACCCAATATTCCAGTTTGAAGTATCTTCACTAATTATTCAAAGAATGCAACATAAGCACCCAAGTAATGTATGGTGTCAGTTTATAGGCAAGACAGCTGCTAAGGGGAACTTTATTGCATGCCAGAAGCAAAGGTGTACAGCAGTGTTTTCCAACCTTTTTTCTGTGGTGACACACTTTTTGTAACCCATAAAAATCCAAAGGCACACCACGGTTCTACCAACTACAAAAATGTTAAATGCCATACATGTGCTAAACTGTCCGAAGGGCCTTGACTACTGGAGACAGCGTCAAAAAAAATCAGTTTGGAGATTGGATCTCACAGACACAGTCCCTCGGCTCTGCAGGAGTCACTGACGAACACGCACCCAGGTAGATGGACCCCCGACACGTCTCCTCTCTACAGTGCACTGTAATTGCTGTGTCTGCAAAGCACCAATCCTGGAGCTGCTTTTATGTCGGTGTCTCCAGGTAGTCCCATCCCAATTTTTTGTTGTTATTTTTGTAGGTGCTTATAATATCTTATCTTATTGCCTTCTTTTTAACTTACCTTGTAGGAAGGCATTCAAATTCAGGTTGTATTTGCCACAGATATACAGTTTTACAATACCAAGTCTTTAAAGATGACATCTGATGTTGTGTGGAGTTATTGTTTTTTTTGCTGCCCTGGGTTCAAGTAGATGGTTCTTCTTACATTGGAGTACGTTCTTTCTCTTTTGCAACTTGATCCTTTGTCTGGGCTGTGCTTTTTTCTCAGTTCACTTTCTGCTGTGTCATCTGCAACTTCATAGGGAAACCATTACTCTTTCAGGCACAAGAGTTTAGATGTTGAAGTTTCCTTCTAGAAGTAACACCTGAATCACAGTCTTCAAAAGGGTCTTGGTGCTTGGCTTGGTAAAGCGAACCTCAGCTTTCCGGTCCATAAAGAGAAGATACTGTCAGCTTTCAGCTCCCAAGGGCTCATGAGCTTTATAGTTTCAGAGAGAAGTTTCCAAGGTGTTCATTCATTTTGGAGATTAGGAGCAGAGATCTCTGATGGGAGTCTCCTTAGAGTTCCTAAGAATTCATTTGATAGATTTCCCAGAGAGTATCTTCCAATAGGATGAGGTGCAACTGGTTTATGAATGAAGGCAGAAAAAAGTCAAAACCCCCCCAGACAGACACGCGGTCCAGTCCTTCCCTCCGGTATGACCCTCTATCTGCCGCAGCCAGGTGTTGCGTGGGCGACCCCTTGGCCTGGTCCAGCCACTTGGGTCCCCAACAATGAGGATCTTATGAGCTGGATCATCCTCAGGGAAACTCGCCATATGGCCGTAGTGCCGTAACTTACGCTCCCTCACAATGCAAGTAATGTGCCTCATTCGGGACTCCATGAGCAACCGCTCATTCGACACAAGTCAAACCAATGGTACCCAAGGATTTTCCGGTGAGACACAGTACCAAAGGAGTCCAGTCTTTGTCTCAGGTCACTGGATAGCGTCCATGTCTCACAACCATATAGTAAGACAGGAAGCACCAGTAATCTAAAGACTTAGATCTTCGTCCTTTTGCATAGATATCGGGAGCGCCACACACCCCTTTCCAGTGACCTCATGACCCCCCATGCTCTCCCAATCCATCTACTGACTTCACAATAAGAGTCACCAGAGACATGAATGTCACTGCCAAAGTAGGTAAACCTCTCAACAAGGTCCATACTCTCTCCGCAAACAGACACACTGCTGGTGGCTGTGCCCAAGAGGTCATTAAAGGCCTGGATCTTGGTTTTTATCAAGGACACTCGCAAGCCCAGACACTCAGACTCCTCACGCAGTCCCTCGAGCACCCTGATCAGAGCCTGCATTGATTCCGCGAAGATCACAGCATCGTCAACAAAGACAACATCCGTCAATCTTTCTTCACCAACAGATGCCCCGCAGCCGCTGGACCCCACAACTTTGCTCAACACCCAGCCCATACAAGCATTGAACAGAGTTATAGCAAGAACACACCCCTGAACTCCAGAATCAACTGGGAAAAACGCAGAGGTCCTGCCTCCACTCTTCACAGCACTCACAGTACCAGTGTACAGGCTAGCCATGATATCCAGCAACCTCGAGGGGATCCCATGAACCCTCAGGATGTCCCACAGGGCAGCTCAATCAACTGAGTCGAATGCTTTGTGAAAATTGACAAAGGCTGCAAAGAAACTCTGCCAATATTCACGTTTGCGCTCTATGAGAACCCTCAGTGCCAGGATATGGTCGATGGTAGACTTCTTAGGCGTAAAACCAGACTGTCACTGGTAGGTGAGCAATTGATCACGGATCTTATTGAGGACGACCCTATCAAGGACCTTACCTGGCACCGACAGCAGTGTTATCCCCCTGTAGTTGCTGCAATCCAGGCAATCACTCTTCCCTTTCCAGATAGGGACAAGTCCCTTTTTCCAGTCAGTTGGGATGATGCCAGTCTCCCAAATGAAAGCAGAGATTCCTTGCAATGCCAGGAGGACAGCCTTACCACCAGCCTGGAGAAGTTCACCCCAGATACCGCAGACCCCTGCAGCCTTTCCCCCCTTCAGCTGGTTCACCACCTGTACAATCTCAGTGAGATTGGGTGGTTCACAGCTAATTGGAGGATCAGCCTCAAGAACCGTGGACCCAGAGATATCCAACGTCCTAGCCAGAGGATCAGCTTTGAATAACTGCTCAAAGTAGCCAGCCCAGCGGGTCACAACTGCAGTGTCATCTGCAAGGGTCGTTCCATCAGCTTCCCTGACTGCGACTCTCTGAGGAACAGATTCAAATGTGCGTAATGCTTTGATTCCTCTGTAGGCAGGATGTGGGTCGCTAGACCCCAGATGGTGTGTTACTTGCTCACAGATTCCTCTAACAAACGCCTCTTTATCTGCCTTCAGAACCCTCACAGCCGTCCTTCTCAGTTCCCGGTACAGACCAGAGTTGCCATTGAGCCGTGTGCTGCCACTTCCCTCGATGATATCCAGGGTGCCCTGCGAGATGAAATACCACTTTCTGGGAACACCGGTAACACCAACACAACCCTCAGTAACCTTCGGGGACTTGTCACGGAAGGTCTCCCACATCACATTAGGATCGGTAGTCATACCCAAATCTGAAAGTTCCTCACACAAACTTTGTGCAAACTGATTAGAAACAGCCTGGTCTTGGAGTCTGGCCAAGTCCAGTCTCATTTTCCAAGCAGGAGGTAACCTAATGGACCTAAGCTGAATCCTAAGAGTAGCAACAACAAGTTTATGGTTAGAATTCACAAACTGGCCACTTCTGTAGTCCTGGGTATGATGTTAAACTGCATCTGACCCTGCAAGCGGTCCTCCAACTTGCAGGGAAATCATGGGGTTTGGTGGCAGGATTAGCACTCCGGCCACCATCAAAAAACCACAAAGATCCGAGACTACAGAAGGGACTCCTTTTTGCTCTCCGCGGGAGTAGCTTTGCTGCAGCCACCCATACAAAGGCAGTTCGCATCATGAAGGGGATGGGGGAAAGCCCTCGGGAGCCCCATTCCCGGAAGAGTCGAAACCATTGGAGAGCCAATAGGGTTAGGTCTGTTGGGGATCAGAACTGGTGTGGTGCTGAAGCGTCGCCTGCTGCACGGCAGCACTCGAGTCCCAATTTGAAGCGGCCCATACGGGTGGGTGCATGGAATGTCTTGTCTCTCCAGCAAGATGATCATCTTCCTCTGCTGTTGGAGGAGCTGCGCAAACTCCGCATTTCAGTTGCGGCACTCTCTGAGGTGCGCAGACCAGGGACTGGCCAGATCTCTGTAGGTGGATACACCTTTTATTGGTCTGGTCGGTCTGATGGCTGTCATATTCAGGGAGTAACTGTTGCTTTAGCAGATTGGCTTCTTCTGATGGTGCCCGATGTCACTCCTTTCAACGAGCGTATTATGGGATTCAGATTATGGCACTCCCTGGGTGACTTGTCTGCTGTCTCTGCGTATGCCCCGACTGCGGTGAGTGATGTTCCGGAGAGGGAGACATTTTATTCACAGCTTCGCTCTGTGGTTGATGGGTGCCCATGGGGTGATGCTCCTCTGGTCATGGGCGACTTCAATGCAGCCACTGGCATTGACAGAGCTGGCGATGAGGATTGTCTCGGTCCCCATGGTTCTGGAGACCATGGTGAAAGTGGTTCCATGTTCCATGACTTTGCAAAAGGTCAGGGGCTGCGAATCACTGGATCCTGGTTCCAGCACCCTGAACCGCATCGTTGAACTTGGTACTCCAACACTGGTGGTGCAGTGAAGGAGATCGACCACATCCTCATGGGCAGACGCTGGAGACTCTTGCAAAAGTGCAGAACAAATTATGCATTAATTATTTCTTTATTCGTATCGTGGTAAATGACAAGAGTATATGGGTAACTTCTGTCATTCTTGTCCTCACTGCCCCAGTTGCTTTACTGCAATTGTTTCTCTTGCTTGCTTTATAGACTTATTGCACGAGTTCAATGTTCTTGTGAGTAGGCGACCTACATGAGAGATTTCCTTCAAATATTTTTGCATGTCTTCCTTGAACTTTGATGACCTGATATTCAGCCCTTCATTCATCATTCTGACACCCATATAACAAGCCTCTTCTCGAAATTTACTATCTAGGGTACAATGCACTACACTCACATCTATGAATAATTAGAAAAAAATGTTTGATGAATTTTTGCAGTGACAGCACAGACGTAGCAAGTATAATGCAGGCTTTAGAAGGTAGTTACAGCAGGCTGGCAAACTATAAACAACTGTATTTAAAAGCCACTACAAAGAAGATGAAAACACTGTATGGACCAAGGATCCAAAACATCTGGTAGTCTGCCAGGCTTTGCGAGTTTGTAGTTTGATTGTTTGCCTATGTAAAGAAATCTTCTTTTGGTCACCTTTGATTTCCTGTATATCATTCTGTAGAGTATCAAGCTCAGTGTGAAAGCTCTGCTGTAGGAATCCACGAGTAGGAGTGGGGTGATCAACCATGAACTGCTTTAAATTCACAATGAGATCATCAGTATGTGATCCTTTGGTGTTTTCAGTCTCTTTACACAGAAACTTGTTTGAAGAGCTGGAAACCTCAAAGTCAGACCTTTTTGAACTGGACACCATCTTAGAATTCTAGTAGATAAGTAGGGAATTTTTATATAAAAATATACAATATAGAGAGGATGACAGTTTTAAAATTAGTAATAAGTGGGTATGGCCAGAGAAGTGCCTTTGTGAGTGTTCATCAGCCAGCAAAGGTCACAAGGTACCCCAAAGGTGGAATTGTCATGTTCATCTCAAGACTGCATGGAATTTTGTGCAGATCCTTTGGTTTCCTTCCACATGCTAAAGGCTGATTGTAGACTATGTTTATCTCATTGATTTTTGTTTGTGATTGGATCCTCTGATGTACAGTGTTAGTTCCTAGATGCTGTAACCAGTGTTCCTAAATTGGTCTTGGAAATACTATTCAATGGTTTTTCAAATCAACGGTTGTTCATTTCTAATGGACTGGTTTGTTGCAGAAGAAAAAGATGAAAACTGAGCAACATAACACAATATTCTCAAAAGTACTTATTTTATTATTGTTTAATTTTATATGTGTCTTTTTGACTATTTTGGGGGTTAGTTTTCGCTTTTCATTTTGTTTTGTGGGTGTTTTTTTTGTTTTTGTTTAGTTGATACCATGTTGTTTACTTGTCATGACAATTCCACAAAGAAATCTGGAGTTAGGGATATTACTGGGGGTTTTGATTTAAATATGGCGGCATTCAGCAGCTTCAGCAAACATTCATGGATATTATGAACAGCTTAATTCTTATCAATAGTCAGCTTCTTTTTCAACTAGGCCCAAGCTTTAGGTTTTGTTTTTCAGTTTTACTTCTGTTCTGATGCTTTAGTGTTAACTTTGCCCTTCCCTTTGACAGCATTTGCCTTTTAAAAATCTCTCACTCTAGCTTTAAGACTCCGTTGGTCCTGACCACATCTTTGGCTTCCTGAATCATCTCCTGGTTGTTGCTTTTACTCATAATAATCTTTGGGCACAATCTATACTGTGTCATAACATTTTTTCACATGGACAGTTGGAGTCGATTCTAGCAGCTGGCACAAAATCAGCCCGCCCTGGAGAGGACGCCAGTTCATCACAGGGCTCACTCGTGTACATGCCCACAGTTACACTTGCATCAGATTACAATCAACAGTTAATAGTTTGAATGTGAGGTATGAGTAAAGTCATATCTCACGGAGCCTGTCAAAACGCAACATAGAAAGAAGACATATCTCAGTGTACAGCCACTGTAGACTCAGCCAGCTTGCTGCCATGTCTGTTACTTACTATACTGCTGCCATCTAGTGGATAGCCATAATTTATTTTTGGTGGCAACAGCTTGTGGAAAACAGGGCTATAAATAGAAAATCTGTAGTTATGCCATTGCGACAAAGGTATAAAGCTGCTGATGTTTTGAAACAACTAGACTTATTTTTTGACAATAATGACAGTGATAGAAAGAGTGACAATCAATTGGATGATGTGTAAACTGTATTCTCTGGCACTGATACAGTTAATTGCCCTGAAGGCATTTCTTTATCACAGGACATCCGACTTATCACAGCTGTCAGGGCAGCACTACACAGACATTTTGCCACCCACCGAGTGCAGCCATCATCTGCCAAATGTGTTGTGCGCAAAAAAGTGGGTTATATTTACAACACATGTTCTTCCAATCCTGCACTCTGCACAGTGCCATGATTCAAGTTCAGTCATTCAGATGCAGACTTTTAGTTATGTTCTTCACAGTTTCTTTACACTTTTGAAAGATTTACTCTTGATAATAAAACTGTTGCTTTGTAATACATTTCTTGACATTTTTAAGAGTTTTGATAAGAGTTTAATATTTATCATGTATTGTAAAGTTTCTAAACTCTTTTGGCACTCCCCCCAAATCGCGATCCCCACATCTGTCGAAAACAGCCTATCAGTTGCCGGGCATCTGCAGACTCCCAGCGCTGTAGCAGCTCGCAGTGCAAACGAATCCGAGCCGACTGCATTCACGCTATAAGTGCCTGTCATTGATGTGTGATGCAAGGAGCATTATAAATGCAGGGAACAGTATTACTTGGCCACGACCCTGCCTGATTGCTGTGTCTGTGTATAGGAGAATGGTATATCCCTCTACAATAAATAACCGTGCTCTTCCTGTTTCAAGCAGAATAAAGCTGGTTTTGCTAAAGTACTGAGACTCAGCCTCATGTTCTGGAGTGCAAGAAAGGGACTTACACGTCACAATATCCATAAACTTATAGTGCAGCATCCTGGTAATAAAGGGGTTAGCCTAACATTCACGTCTTTGGGGATGTCAGATTAAACAGAGGTACCCAGAGGAAAACTCAGAGGGGCAACATAAGGTAATTGGACCCAGGATGCTGGACCCAAACAGCTTTAGTTAACGTGCTTAACAAACTGAGCTGCACTGAGCTTAAATCATTATGGCAGATGACAAGCAGTCGTTAACTTCACAAAGCACAGTGTTGCTTTATTCACTTGAATATGCTGTTGATTATTCTGTCTTGTACGCTTCAGAATTTTGTTTTTCATTTAATGATAAGAAAAAGGGCATTAACAATCATAACCAAAGTAATGTGCTACTGTAGCCACAGATAAAGAATGTAAACAGTCAGAAGTGAACAGTCAAAAGCAAGAAATAAAAGACTGTAGAGGTTCTGACTGGCATACAGGAAAAGATTAGCTTCTTATTTAAGTGGATGAATTTCCAATATAGTATAAATAGAGTAAAACCCAAAAAGAGGAGTAAGTGAGGCAAGAAGAAGACAGAATGATGAGGGAAAAATGGGAACAAATAGAGAAGTGTTAAAGAAACTGAATAAATGGACAGTAGAAAATAAAAATGAGATGGAAACGAGGACACGAGCATACAAACCTTTAGAATGCAAATCTGAAACTCCAGTGTATGCTTGTGGTAAAGAAGCAAATAATTCAAAGGAACAGGCATGGTAGTTGATAAACACAAGAAAGGAACCTGACAAAAAGTGTTATATAAAGTGATATATTGAAAATCATGGTAATTATTGAGAGAAAAGCCTGTGTTTCCTGCATTAGATGTAGATAGTATTAGACATGCAGATGTCTGCCTGTGGACAGTGTGTATGTTCTCCTGGTGCAAATATGCTTTTTTAGTCCTCAGAAACAGTAGCCTTTCTCCAACATCCCAAAAATATGTATGTTAGATTGGAGTTTCTAAACACCCTCAAATGTCTTTTTGTAATTATAAAACAAAAGCAAAAAAAAAAATAAAATAAGAACATTAGAAAATTGACAACTGTAAATTTGGAACCTATTCAAGGAACACTAATTTAAACAGAGTGATTGGTTAAAAACTGTAATATGAACTTCTTAATAAAACAGTAAGAAATTGTTGTGGTTGTCAATAATCAGATGGCACAAAAAATATAGAGTTGTGCTGCTACATCTTTCTTGTCTGTAGTTATCGGGAGAGCAAACAGAACATGGTGTTATCCATCATGCCTCGACTCAGAGCCTAACCATGGTGACAAAACCAGCATCAAAGCCATTCTTAGGTGTTTGGGTCTCCACTAAACCACAGTGAGAGTCACAAATGTCACACAAAGAGCCACTGACACATGCAATAAATGACTGTAAGGGATAAAACTTTCTGAATGAAGGAGTTTGTAATGTGTCGTGAAATGGGAGTCTCAAAATCCCATAAGTCTCATAAATACTTCCAAAAATCCTCTTCACAGAGCTAGATGGTCAATCTATCAACAAACTACTTTGTTCTTGCATATAGCTCCTCACCAAGTGCAGGTGCAGAAAACAGTAACAACTCTCAAGGCAAAACATAAGAATAGATTACACCACTCCTACACACAGAACTATCTCATATGAGAATGCAGATCATGAAATGAGTAAAAATCCATTTAGTCAGCATTGGCAGATGCCACACAGCACTACAATATGTGTAATCAGAATTAGTCAAAGCAGAGGGTAATTAACATAATATGAGTTCCAAACCTACATTTGCCCAATTCGGGAGAAGCAAATTTGAATTACCAATAAAAATAACATGCACAATTTTTGAATGTGGGTATAATATACATTCATATTTTTAATGTACCTTAGCTTATATGCTTATTATCTGTTTACCATTATTTGTCTATTACTCTTAAAAAAAAAGGTGCCAGACTGATTCTTCAGAGTGATGACATAGGGGAACCATTTTTGGTTTCCAAAAGATCCATCCTCATGAAGGTTCCAGAGAGACCCTTCATTTATTGAGAACAGTAACAGGCTTCATACAGTAAATAGCCATGAATAGATTGTTACAGATCTGTGAAATACCAAAGGCTCATGATTATAAAAGGACTCTTGCTGGACGCGTGCAGTAAAACAGGCCCAGATTTCTTGTCCTGCTAGGTAGCCTACCGTAAATAAAAGATTTCTGTTTTTTTTCCTACACTAGGGGGCTTTGCCCCCTGTTCACTTTGCTCGCAAACCCCTTAGCCACCCAAAGCACTATTTGCCATTCAGAAGAGGGGGGCTAAACGCACACAAAGGAGATGCAAGCACTCCTTGGAAACCCCCTATTAAACAGTGATACAATGGGAAACAAATACAGGATTTTGGATTTACCTCCTCTTTGCTCGATCAGCTGCTGGTTGCTGCTGCTGCTATGCCATGTGATCTGCATTGTGTGTTGTGCTTCAAACGTTTAAAAGTCTGCACAGCACCTGAATATTCGATCTTTATTCGCTGTTCTGTTATTTCACCAATTAATATTTTCAGTTTGTTTGCGCTAATGCGATCTTTTTTTTTTTTTTTTTTATTTATTTATTTATTAATTTTATTACAATCAATACATAGCAATCAAGTTTTACAAAAAAAAAGAATTATGCTAAGAACAGATCGATCCCCACCCTTGAGAGAGAGAGCAAGCCAAACGGTGTAAAATTTAAGGCTTTTAAAAATACCTAAATCAACAAATTCTCTGTGCTTTATAAAATCATTTCAAAATATTACTGATTAGATCCTGCCATGTTTTGAAAAAAGTCTGCACAGATCCTCTAACTGAGTATTTGATTTTTTCCAATTTTAAATAATATAACACATCAGTTTCCCACTGACTTAAAAGAGGAGAGTTTGGGTTCTTCCAGTTTATCAGAATAAGTCTGCGTGCCAACAGTGTAGTGAATGCAATCACAATTTGTTTGTCTTTCTCCACTTTAAGACCCTCTGGAAGAACCCCAAACACAGCTGTTAATGGGTTAGGAGGGATTGTGAGTCCAAGACTGTCTGAGAGGTAATTAAAAATTTTTGTCCAGAATAATGTTAATTTGGAGCAGGCCCAGAACATGTGACCTAGTGAGGCTGGGGCTTGGTTGCAACGTTCGCAGGTTGGATCATGCCCTGGAAACATTTTGAGAGTTTTAGTCGAGACAGATGTGCTCGATATATAATTTTGAGTTGTATAATTGTATGCTTTGCGCATATGGAGCTTGAGTGAATTCTCTGCATTGCTACTTTCCACTCCTTTTCTGATATATTAATTGAGAGGTCATTTTCCCAGTGTCCTCTTGGATCTTTGAAAGGAAGGGATTGTAAAAGGATTTTATATATTGTAGAGATGGAGTCTAACTCCTTGAAATTGAGCAATAATTTTTCCAGCGTGGATGAGGGTGCAAGATGAGGAAAATCTGGAAGGTTCTGTTTAACAAAGTTCCTGATTTGAAGATAGTGAAAGAAATTTGTAGCTGGAATGTTAAATTTGGAATGTAATTGTTCATAGGATGCAAAGACGTTGTCTATATAAAGATCTCTAAGCAAGTTAATTCCAAATTTTTCCAGATATTAAAACTGCATATGTTTGTGAGGGTTGAAAGAGGTGGTTCTTTTGCAGGGTGCCACAGAAAGAAGCTTCTCCGTCTTAAAATGCTTTCTACATTGGTTCCAGATTCTAAGTGAGTGGAGCACAATTGGGTTATTAGTGTATTGCCGATAACGTGTGTTTATTGGAGCACAAAGCAAGGAATACAAAGAAGTACTGCAGGATTTTACTTCTATTGCGGTCCATGCCTGTGTATGTTCTTCTATTTGTGTCCAGGTTCTTATCGACTGTATATTTGCCCCCAGTAATAAAACTGGAAGTTAGGTAGAGCCATGCCGCCTTCTGCCTTTTGTCTTTGTAGGGTCGCTCTTTGATGCGTGGATGTTTAGAATTCCAAATAAATGAGGTTATTGTTGAATCTAATTGCTTAAAGAACGATTTATTAATGTATATTGGTATGTTTTGAAATAAAAAGGAGCTTAGGAAGAATATTCATCTTAACAGTGTTAATTCTTCCAGCTAGTGTGAGATGAAGGGTTGACCATCTATGCAAGTCTTGTTTAATTTTTTCCATACAGACGACGAAATTTTGTTGATAAAGAGCTTTATGTTTACTTGTGATGTTTACCCCGAGGTATTTAAACTGTTCTGCAATGATAAAAGGAAGGGTGTCTAATCTAATATTATATGCTTGCGAATTCACCGGAAAGAGTACACTTTTATTCAGATTAATTCTGAGACCAGAGAGCTTTTGAAATTCTGTGAGTGCTGCTAAGACTGCAGGCACAGAATTTTCTGGGTCCGATATATACAGTACCATGTCATCTGCATATAATGAGATTTTCTGTTCCAGTCCTTCTCTGCTAATCCCCTTTATCTGATCAGTATTTCGACAATGTATTGCCAGTGGTTCAATGGCAATTGCAAACAGCAGTGGTGACAAAGGGCATCCTTGTCTTGTGCCACGCTCTAGTTTAAAGTAGTCTGAGCAAATGTTATTGATGCAAACTGAAGCTTCTGGGTTAGTATACAGTAATTTAATCCATGCACAAATGTTCGGGCCAAACCCAAACTTCTCCAAAATAGTAAAAAGGTATTTCCATTCAATCATGTCGAATGCTTTTTCTGCATCCAATGATAATAATATTTCTGGGGTGTTTGATTTAGTTGGTGAGTATATTACATTAAACAGGCGTCGAAGATTTGAAGATAAGTGTCGGCCCCTAATAAATCCAGTTTGGTCTTGTGATATTATTGAGGGGAGCACTTTCTCCATCCTTCTAGCTATGATTTTAGAGAGTATTTTAACGTCGTTATTCAGAAGTGAAATTGGTCTGTATGATGCACATTGTAATAAGTCCTTATTTTGTTTTGGAAAGACAGTGATTAGTGCTTGGCGAAAGGTTTGTGGAAGAGATTGGTTATCTCTGGCTTCTGTAAATGTTGCTAATAGGAGGGAGCTAGCTGAGCGGAGAATTTCTTGTAAAACTCTGCAGGGTAGCCATCAGGGCCTGCTGCTTTTCCACCTTGGAGTGACTTTATAGCATCCAGTAATTCTGATAATGACAGAGGTTTATCGAGCTCCTCCACACTAATAGCGTCAATTTGTGGTATCTGTAATTTATCCAGAAATGCATTAGATTGTATATTGTCTTCTTTAAACTCAGTAGTATATAGGGATTTATAGTAGTCTCTAAAAGTGTACATTATATTTTTGTGTTCGATGATTTTATCTCCATTCGTGTTAGTAATTACCGAGATTGCGTTGCACTTCTTGCTTGTGAATTTGTTGCTAAAAGCTTATTAGCTTTCTCCATGTTCATAATAATGATGTCTGGATTTGTAAATTAGTTGTTCGGTTTCTTTAGTTGTCAAGAGGTTTAATTCTGAATGTAGAGCCTGCCTCCTCTTATGTAGAGTCTCGCTTGGTAGTCTGGCATGTTCTTCATCTATTTTAGTAATTTCGCTTTTATCTCTGCTACTTTCTTCGCTCGGATTTATTTCTGTGGGAAAGATATGAGATAATCTGTCCTCTTAAGAAGGCCTTAAGAGTTTCCCAGAGTATTCCTGCAGAGATCTCAGGGGATGTATTTGTCTCTAGAAAGAATTCGATTTGTTTGGATATAAATTCAGTACAATTCTCGTCAGCTAATAGAAGCGGATTGAGACGCCATCTGCGGGGTGAGTGTATGGGGCTTAGTAATTTCAGCTCCAAGATCATCGGAGCATGGTCTGAAATAACAATAGCATCGTATTTACAAGATTTAATCTTAGGCAAGAAGTTATTATCTATAAAGAAGTAATCAATCCTTGAGTAGCAATGATGTACTGGTGAGTAGAAAGAATATGTTCTTGAATTTGGGTTTAAAACCTCCAGGGATCTGATAAGTTGTGATCAGTTAAAAACTTTGTAATTATCTTTGCGGTGTTAGTTGCCGTTCCCCCTGTGGAGGAAGTCTTATCTAAAAGTGGATTTAGAACACAATTAAAGTCCCCAGCCATTATAAGTTTATGAGTGTTCAGATTGGGAATGGATGCAAATAAATTTTGTATAAATTCCTTATCATCAACATTAGGTGCATAAACATTTATCAAAATCATTTTACAGTTAGATAAGTCTCCCATGACCATCACATATCTCCCTTCAGGATCCAATACTACATCTGATGCTACAAATGGTACTGTTCTATGTATGAGAATTCCCACCCCTCTAGTTTTCTTTGTAAAACTAGAATGGAACATTTGGCCAGACCAGTCTTTTGCGCTAATGCGATCTTGACTCTCATTTTTTCTCATGTGTATCACGGGACTTGCTTCCAAAGGTTGTAAGTATGACATGACTTGTCCGTCTCACGGGAAGTGAAAGTGTCTCTCTGTCTCTCTGCAAAAGATCACGTCTCGCCGAAGGAAAAAAAGTCTTGTATCGTCGCAAGATTTTTTTTTAAAATAGAGAGATGTGAGGAAGTTTTTCAATGCACACAGAACCACCTTTATATGCAAAGAACCCATCCCAGAATGAAATGGTGCTTAGTCAAGCAAAGGTATTAAAAGGAACCACTCAACACAGTAAAGAACCATAAATGCCATTAAAGAACAAGTATTTCTGGAGTGTACAGTAAAACCTATTGGATCTAAGAAACATTACATTTTGGAATATGTTAGAATGTCTCTGGAAGTTCTAATGCTACTCTAAATTTCTCCTACGTTTGCCATGTATTAATATGCTGTAACCTTGCTTATAAGAAAACTCACCCTGTCTCTATATATATAAAATTCAAAGTTTGTCTGTATATCTGTCCACTTTTCACTAGAGAACTACTTAACGTATTTAAATTGTCTTTTTTTATGTAATTTGCTTGAACATTCTTTTTGATTTTGCGACTTCTCTGATCATGCTAAGTATCATAGTTCACTTGCAGGAGAGGTTTATTAATGCTAATCTGAGACGGAGGCTGCAGGCCGAATGGAGGGGGAAGCGTGACATCAGAAGTGTGGACCCCTGTGGGATCCTCCTCACTCACGTGCCAGCCTCTGTTCAAATTGCTATACTTCTGCCACCATTTTGGAGCTTGCATACACTTAACTAGCGATACCTGCTTGTCTATTGATTGTCTTGGTTCACCACTATGCAGGCAGAGCCTGACTAGCGATGACTAGTAGTTTATATAGTGCCTTTGTAATTGGTGTGTAGTCCCCTGGTATTTTACAAGAGCTGAGCTATAAGACTAACCTTTTTCTTTTCTGTAATGATGTTTAGTTAGTATCTTTTTACAACAGGCGCTCAGGCAGGTTAACTTACCCTCAAGGATCCACATGACAGGTCAGAAGCAGGAAAAGAACGTGCAGCCCAGCGCTACGGCTGCTGCCTGTTTATTGTCCTTGGAATCCTTTTGTATGAATAGCAGCTGGAGAGCTCAAGATTCAGCAAATGAAGATATATCTTAGATTCTTCAGAGAGCTACATCTTAATAACAATAGCACCTGTAAAAACTGGTTAGGAGCCAAAGACATTAATGAAATGTAACTCAAAAATCATGGTTGAGGAAGGATAGAGCATGCCTCAGGCAACACAACAGAGAAGAAAATGACAAATTCCATCCTATACACAACTTCAAAATCCCTGTTCAACAAATTTTTTTTTTAAGAAATTCCTGTCTCCAAATCATCCTCATTAATGCAAAGCCAATAAAAATGATTCGAGTCAAGGGAGCTTAGCCCATGGGTTATAGACAAATAAATGAGTGACAGTTTTTGTGCTGTCTCAGGAAGGTGCTCTACAGCGTAAGTGAATTCCAACTGTTTAATAAACAAGCTGGTGCCCACGCTGTGTGTATTTTTTGACAGGACTCCATATGCCTGTTTCCATCAAGACACCAGGAACCAAACAACATAAAAAATGAAATACTTACAATGCTTTTTTATTTAATGAGAAGCATTTCTCTTGGAAGAAAATAATTTACCTCTGTAGAGAAATGAAATACTACTTATACAGGGCATGTGGTCTGGGTGTTTGTTGAATGTGTTTGTTCACATTCTCCTTGGAGAATAGGTTTTTGAGCCCTAAAGGGATGGTACTGAGTGAATGCCTGTTGGTACTGGTGAATGCCACACTGTTGTTGGTGTGGTGATGTCACCATTTATAGTCCATTCATAATAAAATTTATCACCAAAATGGACAAAGTTATAACAAGATGTATAAAACTGTATTAATTAATTGAAATAAATTAGTCTTAGTTCTCAAGATATTTAGTGAATGTAATATTCACACTTGTGGGTCATTAATCCATATATTTTTGGTCCCACTTATTCTACTTTTAAGTTTGTTAACGTTGCTATCTCAGCAACAGTGAGCACAATTTAGAATCCAACCTAAAATGGGCTGTCAGTCCATCACAGGGCAAACTGAAATATTCATTGGAAAATACATGTGCAAAAACTAGACAAAAAAATCTGTAAATGGGACTTGCTTTGCCTTTATGTAGCAAAAAAATCTGCCACTGGGGTAAACAAAATTTACTTGCCAAGATTTCTTAAAGCAAACTAAATACTCATAAACACACATTTTTTGATAAGTCAATAATTCTTATGAGGGCGGCACGGTGGCGCAGTGGTAGCGCTGCTGCCTCGCAGTTAGGAGACCCGGGTTCACTTCCCGGGTCCTCCCTGCGTGGAGTTTGCATGTTCTCCCGTGTCTGCGTGGGTTTCCTCCGGGCACTCCGGTTTCCTCCCACGATCCAAAGACATGCAGGTTAGGTGGATTGGCGATTCTAAAATTGGCCCTAGTGTGTGCTTGGTGTGTGGGTGTGTTTGTGTGTGTCCTGCGGTGGGTTGGCACCCTGCCCAGGATTGGTTCCTGCCTTGTGCCCTGTGCTGGCTGGGATTGGCTCCAGCAGACCCCCGTGACCCTGTATTCGGATTCAGCGGGTTAGGAAATGGATGGATGGATAATTCTTATGATAAGGAAAATAAGATTTAATGTCATGAAATGAATATTTTTCCATTTGCTTAGATTTAATTTTTTGCAGTGTAGTCATCAAATAACCTTATCTACACATCTCAGGGATGCATCAGGTAAACAGGAGCACCCAGAGAAAACCCCAAATGAAATAACAGAATAACACACCAACTTCATACAGACAGTTCAAGGCTTGGGGTTTGAGCTCAGCCTCCTAGAGCTGTTAGACGGAAGTGAGCCACTATCACAATAAAGGAATATTTATCTCAGTTTCATCTAATTCCCCGATTTGGAAAGACAACATATTTGACAATTACAACTTCCCTTTCATGTTTTCAGTGGCAGCTGTCCACGTTCTTTTCTGGATGTACATTATGAATGAAGCAGGTTGTGACTGACATTGTGAACAGCATGTTTTCAGTAAAAGAAAAGTAATTATAAGGAATGTGATTTTTAGACTTGTAGGAATGTAATGGTGTGGGTCGGCTTCATTCTCCCTGTTGCATTCGGGAGCCTCTTGAACTCGACACCAATGATAGTCATGAGCCTGGCAGACAAACCCACACAAAGCAATTGGTAGGTGTAAAAGTGCAGTAGTGCTTTTATTTCAAACAATTCAAAACAGTGTTCAAAAAGTGCAGTACATCCTAATTTTCAATAAATAGTAATAATAGTAATAATCCAATAAAAGACTGGGGTTAAAGTTGCTTTCACACCTGGATGAGCCCAGCACAACTCCCTCTTAGTCTCCCCAGCTCACCCATTGCTCACTTTGCTGGCAGAGGCTTCAACAGTCTTCTCCCGCCTGACCCCCATCTTGGCTGCCTCAAGTGGCATTGGTCACACCACTCGGGGTCAGTTGTCCTCTTATCTTCCTTCTCAGTTTCTTCCGGTGTACCTTAGATCCCTTGAGAGAACGCCAACTCGATCGCACCCACTCCTCTGAACTATGAGTGGGGACAATCCGTCCCAAGAGTGTCGATCCTTCGCGGGTCCAACGACTGAGCTGACCTTTCCCCACACTGCCTAGGTCGTCCTGTCTGTCCACCCCAATGCTGCTCTCTCTACTCGGTTTCCATTATGTTTTGTTAGTTTTTTTCCTTAAATTCTGTGCTCCCTCTTTTATTTGCTGGGAAGTGGTTGCAGATGTGATCACCCGATTGCCACCCCAGGCTGATAATGAGAAAATCAGACCATCCGCATATGCCGGCAAGACCACGCAGTGGGCTGACTGCCTCGCACCAACCCAGAGACGAGCCGTCTTCTCAGACAATTGCTTGAACCTACTCCACTCCACAGCATGAGTGCGTCCATTATTTATTTATTCAAAAAGCTGCCCAACGCCACGGACCACTCTTCACAAGGGAATAGTCAAAACAGTAAAATTTAAAGGTGTCCAGAATAGGCCTCTGCACTCCTAACCCTGCATTGGTTTAAAAAGGTTTGATAATGCGTGTGTGAATGGTGAGGAAATGACGATGAAAGGATATGTCAGAAAGGGTTAGGGTACGAGGAGTAACCCATTTTAATTTGCCACTTGAAAGGGAGATCCTTATATCCTTATATGTCTTCTGACAACTGATGCCATCTTGAAGGGTAGCTGGGATATATCTGATGAGGATGAGAAAAGGTGTAGATGAAGGTGTGATTAAGATGCAGTCACTAAACCTTTTCTGGGACCCGGTCTTCCTGACTGAGGAGAGAACAGAATATTAGGTAAATAATGGTGTTACTTTAAAATTATTTTCAGAATATTCCTCTTAAATCTGACCTCAAAACAGGTGTACAGTACTTATGTGCGGTGAATCCATAAGCATGGCCTTTTCTAAACTATTTTTCCAGGTATGATTGTCGGGGCAGGTTCCAGCTGAATGGAATTTGGGTATCGTCTTTGCCCCGTACCATTTATGTACCAATTATAGACCCAAGTAAAACTTTCACCCATATCCCCTTTGCAAGATTGTTTCCATTACTCACTGCTAGTTGCAGACCTCAACAGTCAGGTTTTACAACAGACTGTTCAAATACAGATGCTATTTTTGTCCTTGGGCTTTTGTCCAAAAAACATAGGGAGTTCAGCTGCCCCCTGTATGCTGCACATATAAACCCCAAATCAGCTTTTGACTCACCATCATACTTTGTGAAAAGATCTATAGGGAATGGGCACCCCAATGCTTAACCCTATCAAAAAAACTCATCAAACCTCATCCATTTCCAGAGTAAGAGTAAATGGCACCATGTCTGAGAGTTTGCAACCCTGTCCGGGGTTAGACAGGGTTGCGTTTTAGCTTCTATACTCTTTTGCAGAGCCATTGATTGGATATTTGATTGAGTATTGTAGAGCAACAGTATCAAAATGCTACAACATTACTTTTCAGATATTGACTATCCTGATACCATTACACTACCGGTTGCCTCCACTGTAAACTTCCAGAGATTTCTTGACCAGTGCCTTGAGGTGTCAGACATTGGCCTACATGTATCTTGAGAGGAAACCAAACTGCAGAGCGTGCAGGATGGAAAGCACATCTGCATTCAAGGCTTGAAGGTTGAGGCTATGGCTGAATTTACTTATCTAGGAAGTGTGTAGAGCTTTCAGCATCCACAATGTCATGCAGAGAATTGGAATTGGTCTGGCTGCTACAATCATGAGATATTTTCTGAAGCCCTGGCATCAGCAAGCACCAATGTTAGAGTCTACAAAACCTGTACTTTCCAACACTACTATACAGATAGGAAACTGAAGTCTGTTGTCTCTTGACATACAAAGTATTTTCACAGTGTCAGTTATCCTTATCCGCTGTCTGATTTTGTGTGGAATTTATAGGTTACTACCCATACAAGGTTAGAGCCCATTGTTGCCACTATTACCAGCCACAGACTTGCACTTGTTTAGTTTAGTGTTGCTCTCCTGAACAAATCTATTCTGAGCTATGGAGCACTAGTATGCACTGTTGTGCAATGAACAGGGATACGTGCACCCACAACTTACATGGATCCAACAAATTGTTGATGGTAGTCCCTCCACTATACTGAAGGAATGAAATCTTGCCATTGGTTACAGCCATAAGAGACTGGCACAATGGGCCACCGATGACCTGATTGACTGATTGTTACTCATGGGTAAGACAATGAATAATGTTCACGTGTGGCTATTTTACACGTAAGAAACAGGAAGTATAGTTGTTCATTATACAGGTACATCTTTTTGATTAAAATTTAGATTTTAACATTTTTAGATCTATATGTGTTTATAGCAGAATTTAATATGAAAAATACATCATATGGCCTTGGCCATAAATAAATTTAAAACCCTGGTTCTCAAATGTATTAAACAGCATTTACAATTGCAGTGTAATAGATAGATAGATAGATAGATAGATAGATAGATAGATAGATAGATAGATAGATAGATAGATAGATAGATAGATAGATAGATAGATAGATAGATAGATAGATAGATAGATAGATAATCATCTGCTATTTTATTAAGTTAACCAGCTTGTAAAGGCAAATAGCCTGCTTTTCCAACGCTTTTAAAAACTCTGAAGCAGCTGCCCTCTTGGGGTTTTCAGACATGACAGTTTGCAGAGTTTACAGAGAATAGTGTGATAAACAGAAAATGGCCAGTGAGTGTCAATTCTGTGGGCGAAAACACCTTGTTAATGAGAAAGGAAAGAAGAAAATGTCCAGAGCTGCTAAAAGAAAACCCACAGATACTCAAATAACAGCTTTTTATAGCAGCAGTGTGCAGAAGATCATTACTGAATGCACAACACATCAGACCTAGAAGCACATTGGCAACAACAGCAAAAGACTAAGAAATGCTCAACCCCTGTTGGAACACAAAAAAGGCTAATGAAATCACCAAAACAGAACATATAAAGGAAGGCAAGAAAAACATTGTCTGGTTTGACAAATATTGATAACTGTCATGACACGCAGATGTACAGAGCACAAATCCATGGATCTGTCTTTCCTTATGTCAATGACACAGGCTGATGGTGGTAGCTTATGGTGTTTTTTTGGCATGCCATGGGCTTTTAATACCACTTAAGGTTGATTTGAATGCCACTACTTTACAGTGTATACTGTTGCATAAATGGCTGGAGCTGCTGCTTTGTGGACACAGCTGTTTGGGTTTGAATCTGGCAATGTTTTTGAGAAGTTTGACATATTTTCCCCATATTTCTGTGAGCTTTCCTCCCATACCCTCTAAGACACATGTGTTAAATTACTTGGCAATTCCACACTTGCCCCATTTGAAAGTAAACCTTTGTGTGAGAGTCATACAGTTGATGCTGATGCTATCCTAAAGGGATAGAATCCAACTGCCCATGACCCTGGACAGTATTAAGTGAGTCTGAGAATTTTATTTACATTTGTATAAATAAAAGTATACAGTAATCCCTCGCTGTATCGCTCTTCGACTTTCGCGGTTTCACTCTATCGCGGATTTTAAATGTAAGCACATCTAAATATATATCACAGATTTTTCGCTGGTTTTGCAGACAATGGGTCTTTTAATTTATGCTACACGCTTCCTCAGTTTGTTTGCCCTGTTGATTTCATACAAGGCACGCTATTGGTGGATGGCTTAGAAGCTACCCAATCAGAGCATGTATTACATATTAACTAAAACTCCTCAATGCTATAAGATATGCATCCCGCGCGGAGCTTGATTGTTTGCTTGTCTCTGCCTCTCTCTCACCCTCTCTGACATTCTCTGCGCCTGATGGAGGGGCTGTTTGCACAGAGGCTGTTTGCTTAAAAGATACTGACGCTCCTCTAAAAAAATGCCGCTTTATTGCGGTGCTCGGCATATTTAAAAGCACAAAAGCACACGTATTGATTTTTGATTGTTGCTTTAATCTCGCTCTCTCTCTCTGGCGTTCTCTGCGCCTGACGGAGTAGATGTGAGCAGAGGGGCTGTTTGCACAGAGGCTGTTTGCTTAGAAGATACTGGCGCTCCTCTAAAAATGCAGCGCAAACTTAAAAGCACAAGTATTGATTTTTTGATTGTTTGCTTTTCTTTGCGAGCGCGAGCTCTCTCTCTCCCTCTGAAATTCTCTGCTCCTGAAGAGAAGAAGATCTATTTGCATTCTTTTAATTGTGAGAAAGAACTGTCATCTCTGTCTTGTCATGGAGGACAGTTTAAACTTTTGACTAAAGGGTGTTATTTCATGTCTAGAGGGCTCTAATAATGTTAACAATGTTGGGAGAGTTAATAAGGGCTTAAAATATATAAAAATAACTACACAAACATATGGTTTCTACTTCGCGGATTTTCGTCTATCGCGGGGGGTTCTGGAACGCAACCCCCGCGATCGAGGAGGGATTACTGTACATTGTGATTGGAATGGCATGGGAGGATTTGATAAGTGGCATGCCTTTTTCTGTTGCCCATGGCATACCAGCTTTTCAATAAAATGGCACATAGTATAATTTTAAAAACCTGACTGAAGGATAATCTCCTACGTGAAGTTAAATTAAATCTTTAAAAGTATCTGTTTTTCGAAGTAATAAAGGCCCTCTTATCTGGTGCACCTGTGGTACAGGTTGTCCCAGATGATGATAGCAGCTGTCACACTCCAGTTCAGGATGACGTCATTGAATTTACTAAATGAGGTTACTTGCAAGGGAAACCTCCTTCTTCCAGAAGGAATATAAAGTTATGCTTTTCACTTTTAAGTTTTCTTTGTTTTCCTTGTTCTGAATCTGAAATAAAGTCTGATTGTTGAAGAACATCTCAGCATTATTTGTGTAACACTTACCCTAAAATGCAACATTTATAAGGCCAAGTTACAAATGAACATCACTTTATAATACTCAGTTCTAGATGAAGCCTAACCCAGCACAGGCTTAACATCTTGTACTGTATATTGTCTAGACATATTTAATTCAAATTGGGAAGCCAGTATTTACTCCACATAGTCTTATGACTTGTGAATCTGCTAATGAAAATCAATGACAGGAGCAAAAAAAGGTGAGCCCTTATCATATCTTTCTTGACAGCCCAAGTCTTGTTTAAATCTAATGGCCAGAGCATGCATCCTGTGGTCAGATTAGATTGTGACACATGAGTCCCTGTCTTGCACCTCAAAATACAAGGCTGAGTCCCAGTACTTTAGCAAAACCAGCTTTATTTAACTTGAAACAGGAAGAGCACAGTTATTTATTGTAGCAGGATTTACCACTCTCCTATACACAGACACAGCAATCCGGCAGGGTTGTGGCCAAATAATATTGTTCCCAGCATTTATAATGTCCCTTGCATCATCCATTGGCAACAGGCAAGTATAGCGCAATCTCAATCGACTCGTAGTTGTTTCCACGGTGCTATGCTGTGAACTTGTTGCCTCTGCGACGGAGAAGCAGTCCTCCACAGACATCCCAGTCGTGCTTCGGTGTGTCATCCCATTTAGGGGTTGGGATGGGGGCCTTAAAGACTTCAAAAAACCTCACAAGATAAAAACAAAATCATTCATAAACTGTTTTCCCATGTGTTCTAATGCTAGTTATAGTTATTAGTAATCAGGGGTTTGTTATAGATAATCCACAGCAAATCTAATATCGAATCATAAGTTAGATACAAATCAGTTAGGTTGTTATCTCCCATTGTGCCTCTCCCAGCATTTCTTAAGGCTGAATTTTTAACTAGATTATTTTCTCTCATCTTTCTATTGGCCATCTTAATTTATTTGTTGTAATTCATTCTCCTTTTCCTCTATAAATTCAATTAATCAGTGTTATACCTTTCAAATTATTTTGCCTCTGACATCCTAGGATTTTCAGAAATTGTTTATTCCATTACATCACAAGCAACCACAGTTAAAGCCCAAAGCATCAGTTGCAAAGAAGGAGTTAACTCTGCCTATTGCAGGACACACACACACTTATGTGAATATACATTCATAAATATCAGGCATATTTAAAGACACCCTTCAACCGACTCCACATGCCATATGGACTTATTTAGAATTTGCAAGCTCCACAGCTTTTTAGAGCAGTGAGTTAGCAGGGCTACTCACAGCAGAACCTCCCCAATCTTTCTCTTTTCTTTAAAAAAAGACCATCTTTCATGTCACACATTTGATTCTTTTCCATTCTGTTTACACAAAGTTTGGGTAATCTCTAAATCTATTCATTATTTTTTGTGGCCAGCAAACACTCCAATCTATTTAAGACAATAAATGCCAGTGCAAAGAAGAGTGGCAGTGCTTTTGAATTGCGAAACGATAATAAGAAATATTAAACAGGCAGAGTTCAACTCACAGCGTACTATCAGAAATGGAATAGATCAAAAGTAAAAGACGAGAAAACAGAATTCTTGTATCATGAAATACTGTGAGATAAAGCAGCAAATATAAAGTCACAAACCGCTGCATGCACCAAGGCACCCGAGTAAACAGCAAAGCATCTTTGACAATAAGGCAACTGCTCAACGAGTATGAGACATAAAAAAATCTGACAAAAATAAAAATAAATAAATGTTGAAACAAAATATGACTGCATTGACAAAAAGCCGAGAACATATCAAAACATACACCATAAGATCTTAAAACACAAGTAAAGTTTTGATATCACCCAATTCAACCTTTTGATATGACCTAATTCAGTATGATTCCAAAACTGCTCTATTCTTCAATTGCTGGTTAATGTTGATCATTTACATTTTCAGCACTTTGTTCCTTTCCACTGACAGCAAATATAAACTTACACAGTATCTTATTTGGACTGCTGGCAACAAATAAACTGAATCTGCTGTAATCTGCTTTTCAGGTTAACCGTGTTGTTATGTGCCTTATCATATATGTTAAGCCAGGTAATCACATCTATTAAATTCTGTAACATTACATTTATATTATTCTGTGTGATCAAATTAAAATATCTTACCATAGATTTTTGCTTTATGTCTATCCATTTCTCATAACGGAATTAAAAGTAATCTACAGCACCTTTAAAAGTATTACCCCCTTGAAAATTTTCACATTTTAATATTATACAACATTGCATCAGAGTGTATTTATTTTGCCTTTTTTGAAACTGATCAGCAGATAAAACAGATCTCTGTAAAGTGGTCTAAATTAATTACAAATATAAAGCACAAAATAATCAAGTCACATAATTATTCATACCCATTAAGTCCGTATTTAGTAGACACACCTTTGGCTGCCATAACAGTGTTGAGTGTATGTGTACAGTTCTCTATCAGCTTCTGCACATCTAGAAACTGACATTTTCTGACATTCTTTTTGCCAGAGCTACTCAGGCTCTATCAGGCTGCATGCTGATCATGTGTGAACAGCCTTTTTCAAGTCCAGCCAAAAATTCTCAATTTCTCTCCAGGACATTCATATTGTTGATTTGAAGCCATTCCCATGTAGGTTTTTCTTTATGCCTGAGGTCATTGCCTTGCTGCAAATCCAACCCCCCAAGGTTCAGGTTTCTTACAGACTGCATCAGGTTTTTCTCCAGGTTGTCAAAGTGTTTTGTTACATTCACTTTACAGTTAACCTTCACAAGCCATCTGGGCTGTGCTGCAGGGAAGCATCTCCATAGCATGATGCTAATACCACCAGGGTGGGGATGGTGTGCTTTTGATTATATGCAGTGTAAGATGGTGTTTGGTCTGATGGGCAAAAAGCTCAATTAAAGTCCCATCAAATATTAGAACTTTGAGCTGATTTCAGAGTGTCCCATATGCCTTCTTGCAAAGTTTCTTTTTTTTAACAGTGGCTTTTCCATTGCCATTCTCCAATAAAGCTGCGACTAGGCAACAGTTGTTGTCTGTGCAGTCACTCTAGGTCATAAGTCTCTTGGTGGCATCCCTCACTAGTCATCTTGCACGATCACTCGGTTTTTGTGGGTGGCCTGTTGTTGGCAGATTTACAGCTTTGCCATAATCTTTTCATCACTTTATGATCGATATATGAAGTGACTTGGATATTTTCTTGTACCCATCCCCTGACTTGTGCTTTTCAATCACCTGTTCACAATACTTCTTGAGGTGTTCTTTTCTCTTTGTTGTGTAGGCTGGGCCAACAAACTGACTCACCACAAGTTGACCATTCCTCATTCAGGGGCATTTAGACTACAATCAACTGAAACCCCAGACGGATGATCTCCATTGAACTAATGATGTGGTTTTTGTGCTTTATATTTTTAATTAATTTAGACATCTTTTTTATTTGGAGATTAAACGGTCTTTGCTGTGTGAAAAAGGGCAAATTGTGATTTAAGGTCATATAACAACAAAATGTGAAAACTTCCAAGGAGGTGAATATTTTTTATTAGCATTGCACCTTTTCATATGCTTCTCAGTTTTGAAAAGATATATTCTAAAATGTAGTCAGATGAAAATACCTAGTTAATGTACCATGTAAATGTGCATGGATGTGCGTTGTGATGAGCCACATTCTTGTACAGAGCTGCTCCCTGACACCTGAGATAGGCACTGGGTCCTTATGACCCTGAACCGAATTGGTGGGCTGATGTAAGGATTTAAGAATTGGATGGATGAGCTCAGCCTGCAGCCTGGAATAACCACTACAGGTGAAGCAAGTTTTGCAGTACTCAGTTACTGATGACAATCTTTGTATTACTACCTTTAGATTTCTCAGACATCAGTACCGCTTCCCCAGAGTGTTTAAATTTTAAGGGTAGAATTCATGTTCTCTCTGCTTGGAATTTCCATTTTGTGTCCTGCATCAGGTTTACTGTTGGTAAATGCACTGTGAAAAGGTAGTTCCATTTAGCCACAACAACGGCACAAAAACAACAACAAAAAAAAAACGATCATGGCACAAGTAATAATTGTATACTCAGCTTGAATTGAAAAATATTCCATGTAAAATCCATATCAGGTTTTGCATTGAAATTCGACCGGATGAAAGCTGTAGTAGCAGTTAGGATGCTCATCTTTCCTTTCATATTCTATCTCTAATAATAATAATAATGTTAATAATAATAATGCATTTTATTTATATAGCTCCTTGCCAAAGGAATAATAACCCAGAAAAATATCAAATTAGTAATGCTAGATGCAAACTGATATCAAACATTAAACACTAAATAATAGTTTATGCTATGAATTAGAATAATAAACAACAAGCAACAATAGAAAAGTATAGAAACACAAAATGCTAGAAGAGAACCAAGAACAATTAACATACAGTATATAATTTGTGTAAGGTAACATGGGGGGGGTATATTAACATAGATGTTAAATCACCAATAAGAACGACTGTCTAGGAAAGAGGTCATAGCTGAGTTTGTGTTGTGTAGGACAATAAAGAATGATCAGCAAAATAGGGCTGTATTTTGTTATTAATTTAAAGACCAACCTTCAGAAGAACAATGGACATTCAATGGCTATTCTTTTGATGTTTAGATCAGATATAGCAATTGTGGCCAGGCCCCTGCACTGACCTGAACAGAAAGATGCTGCAAAGTAATCACACTTCATTCGGAGACACAAACTTAATACAGTAGGTGTGTCCATTAAGCATAAAAAATGAATTCATACAGTAGGAGTACTTCACTCAATGATGGTCTTTGTAAGGCCAGAGAGATATTTAACACGACGTGTACACTTAAGAACGCTGTTGCTACGCAGGTAGTGTACTGATTATACTTGCACACGTACTTTAAGTAAATCTGGAAGATTCCACACTGTGAAAACGACATCTGGTCGTTTAAATAAAAAAATATTTGCACTCTGATGCTGTTACGAAGGTACAAAAAAAAAGATGACAACAGCGACACAGAAGATGGTATGTAAGACCTTTAAATGTATTGCATCATTACAATGGGGAATATGCAATGCTTTTTTTGTCAATACAGAAAGTGGATGAAGACAGGCAGTATGAAGACATTCACATGTCAGCATTTAAGTCTGATGATTTGCTTCACTGCACTAAACCATTCATCAAACATCGAAGCACAAAGATTAGTCCTGCTGGAGCTGCAGGCCTGACATTTCATGTTGATCATGTCCTAAAACTCAAACACGCATGCTACCCATATTTTTGCTGGTACTGCAGCTTGCACAGGTGTCGCATTAATTTACTGACGACGTGTTCAGAGGATACATCAAAAGAACACTGAGAACGTGTGGCACCCATGATGTGTGTGTGTAAGTGTTCTGAGCTTGAAGTATAAACCAGCCCTAAGAAATGATGCAATGAAAGTGGCAGAAAGTTCATTGTGCAGCGATACACATCCATAGTTAATTTCAATGTAGCTTACGTTTGGCAAATTGACAGTCTTGCAATGAAACCTCTGAGATGGATGGCGTTGCTTAGAACAAACAGTACTGCAGCATGCCAACCTTTTTATGAGTATTCTTTAGATAGAGTGTGTAACACAGTTCATCCCAAGAATATATTTCAGTAAAGTAGAAATGCAATCCTTACCCCAGAAATACCAAGGCTGATGAAAGAAAAGAGCGCTGGGTCAGTAAGCTACATAAAGAACAGGCGTCAGTCTTTCATCAGACCGAAAGTAGTACTGAAAATCTACAAAATGATTCTATTGGAGTTTTTGATCCAGTAAATATGTGGAATATTAATGTAAGATGCATAGAGAAGAAATTACCAGACAACAAAAAAACATTTATTGTACTGGGGGTAACCCACCGGTGACCGTCTTAGTGCTCTAGGTCTTCTCAGAAAAGCTTATGCCTGTGAGTTAGGCTGGCAATTCACTCAAATGTCCAGAAATACAGCATGTGATGCACAAAAAGCAATCACAGAAATTGGCATGGCTGATGCACGACTAGAAAAAAATGCAGGGATTAGTGCACTACCACTAACACAAGAAGATAGTGCTGGCAAAAACGCAGCATAGCAGTGAAAATAGAGTATTCCTAACATTAGATCTCCATCTTCAAGCAAGCATGTAACTGACAAGGGTTCATTTAGCAAATCACAAAGGGAGACTTGAACCAGCTGCCCCAGAAGTTACAATAGTTGTATCAAAAATCAAAATAGAATCCAAATCCTGGATGAAAAAATATTAAATTATACTCGAGTAAACATTAAAACAAGCAACTGTGACAGAAAGCAAGAAAACGTGCAAAAAAAACTAAAAATACCAAGAAAGATGCAGCATCTCTCTCTCTCTCTCTCTCTCCTTCTTCCTCTCCCTGTCATAATCTCTTCCTCCATTAGTCAAAGTGGTCTTGGTGCTCCAGCTGCTAGCTTTTCCAGTTGCTGTTTAGGCACGCAGAAATGGGGAAAGTTATGGAGATTCACAATTCAAAGGTTTCAGGACTGGGCCAGTTGTGGTGCTCCAGTGTGCCAAAAGCACCAGCTGTTTTGGGGTGTCAGTGTGGTAACACTGATTTGGAGAAGTTTTTACAAATAAATCATTAATACAAATAAGCAACTGCGGTGGGTTGGCACATTGCCCAGGATTGGTTCCTGCCTTGTGCCCTGTGTTGGCTGGGATTGGCTCCTGCAGACCCCCGTGACCCTATTCGGATTCAGCGGGTTAGAAAATGGATGGATGGAAAATAAGCAAATGACAACTGTCAGTCCTTGTCAGTGTATACAAAAGAGAGTGTTAGCTACGTTGGAATTTTATTGTTGTTCTTAAAGTGTTGTACACATCTAGGGATTTGTGTTTCTGTGTTATGAAATCTTGACTTGTTTAGAATGCTCTTATGCCTTTATCTTAAAGATTTTTTATATCTTTTGTGTACTGTGTGATGGAAATCTTTCAGTGAGTGAGCCGCTCATTTCCCACAAAAGTGGAGACCATCAAAAAAGTGTGATTTGTTTAGGCCATGTATTGTACTGTATTTAAACACACACAGTATATCCGTGTAATTACAAATTCAAAATCTCAGACAACAAAGTAATCAAAAAGGTTTGTCAAGACAATACACAATGTACAAGCTTCACCCACTTTATCAAACTAGTCCACTTCATAAGGTGAATTTTCATAATGAAAACATCTAATTACAATTAATTTAAATGGAAAGCAGAAGCATTGAAATATCTAAAAAAAATTATTAAATAATTTTGTTCAAATAACACCAAAATACATGATAATTGCCAAAATTACATTAATATTAAAAGTCATCAGAACACACTCTAATAAGACACTGTCTCTCGTTAAATAATGTCTCTACATTTTACCACTTCAGGTTTCACATTCACAGTAACAGCCTGATTCATGATTTCGAAGGCAGGATTCTCAGGATAACGTGAGAAGAAATGTGAGCAACACACAAGACAAACTGACTGAACCACAGCACGTGGATGTACAAGTGTACCTCACTGCAGCCTACAGATCCAGCTCCATCTGAATAGGCATGCTGCTCCGAGGACAGTCTTTGAAGGCAGTATCAGCTGTGAGAATCACCTCATCCAGCTCCATTCAGTTCCACATGTTGTAGTAAGGTGTATTTGGAGTTCCTGTAAAATGATCAGGTGTCAGGTCTCCTGGTGTGCGGTTGGAAATTATCACAAACTTGGTCTTTGTAACTGCAAATATTCAGCTTTACCATGGCTCCTAAGACAAAAAATGTTAAGAAGTGACCATATTCCTATTTTTGTAAGCTAACTGTTTGTTATTTAAGTGAAGTCTGTATACTAAGGTTACAGATTGTGGTGTTTGCACGTTCTTTTTCTTGTTTATCCGGGTGTTCGCAAATCCTAGAGATGTGCATGTTAGGGTGACTGGTGACTCATAAATGGTCTTTTGGAAAGTCATGAGGTAAGGTCCTTATACTTACTAATCATGGTGGCAAAGAGTAGCCATTATGTTAAATATTAATTAGCACATGCATGTTAAGAATTTCATTTTACTCTCTACTTGCGGCAATAAGGACCTTGTAAAAGGTAACCTAACACCAGTAATGCCAGCTAGTGCAGTGTTTCTCATCCACTTTTGGGTTACAGGCTGCTGATGGTGCATTACGAGTTGCTATTGTTTATAATGGTAGTGGGTTGCGAGTAGGTTAACACTGTGATGTTCATGCTCCATTCACCAAGGTGGAGTCACCTCGTCTCCAGCTCTGACATTCATGATTTATTTATCAAGGGAAAAAGGTGAGTCACTTCCCTTGAAAGGTGGTAAAACACCGAGCTTGTGCACGAATGTAGTCAGTGGTGAATCTTTGTGGACGGGGACATCTTAACAGCATTATAGGCCCCCAGGCAAAGCAGTGCAGTCAATAAAATTAAACATATATTTATTGTTTTGGTACTTCCAACAAAATCAGTGTTTAAACATTTAAAAACATGCTGTACAGCAAAGATTAATCAACACAAATGTTTGAACAACATGAGCCTTGAAAAACACAAACATTTAAACATTTAAATGATACCCAATTGGTAAACTATACAGACAGAGATGGTACAGTATGAAATTACCATGAATTATTTATTGTTAATCATGTGTTCAACACAAACATTTGCAAAATTTTTTTGCAGAGAATTGAGTTGAAGTGACGTTAACTTAATTGCGTTATGTAGTGCGTGAGCTCCATACACATACATGCACGTTAGGTTGCAGAGGTGTCCATGATACTAAATCAGAGGCAAATGCCAATGTCCACTTGTAACACAATAACAAATATTTAAAGTTTAGTAAAGTATGTATTTTTTGACAGCAAGTCACAACATGCATAGATAAGCATGGGGCCTCTATGCTCGTGGGACCCCCAGGCAAATTCCCAGCGTGCTCATGGGTTAAGACGGCCCTGTTAGTGGGCATGATTATTACTTAGAATAACTATAATGTGCATTTTATGTGTTACTTGTAAAAAAACAAACATTAAAGTGATATAAAAATAGCTAAAAAGTGAATGACATAGTGATGAGGTCAAGATTTGCAGTGCTTTGTTAATATGAACATAAAATGGACAGCCTTTATGCACAACGCTATAAATCCTCTTTTTGTCACACTGCAATTAGGGACTTTCAGCCATCCAACTATTCAGCAAAAGTGTGTCAAAAAACACTGCTTGGGCTCTTTGAAACCTATAACAATATGCCTCCATAATGCCTCACTGTTGACTACTCCCTTATTAGCCAAGTCAAATGTTTTTTTCTAATTCTTCAGTGTGTTTGACAGGGGATGTTGTTGTTTGTTATAATAGTCATCGAACTGAATAATAATAGTCATCATCAAGACATTCACCTGAAGCCGACCATGTTCAAGCCACAGCAGTACTTGGATGGGAGTTCATCTACTGTAGGAAAACCTTAGATTGCTGCTGGAAGAGGTGTTGGTGAGACCAACTGGGGACGCTGACCCTGAATGAGTATCCCAATGCAGTGATGGGAACACTGTACTGTAAAAATAGTGCCATTCTTTCGATGAAATGTTAAAACTGAGGTCCTGACTCATCCCTGGCATCCTTCATAAACAGCAGGGTGTACTTTGTTGTCCAGGATAAATTGCTCTCCAAGGCCTAGCTATTCTGGCCCCCTAATCATCTCTCAGTACTTCACTACATAATAGCTCATCTGTGGTGAGCATACAGGCGCACAAATGGCTGCCATACACATTATTACTATTTAATTTAATATTGTTTCTTTGTATCAGTATACTGCTGCTAGATTATGTGATTTTCCCCTTGGGATTAATAAAGTATCTATCTATCTATCTATCTATCTATCTATCTATCTATCTATCTATCTATCTATCTATCTATCTATCTAATAGTGCTTGAAGTGGCTCCCCACTCATTATGAAAAGTGCTTTAGTAGTGGGAAAAGCACTATATATATATTTATATAATAATAATAATAATAATAATAATAATAATATTCTTGGGCCTTCTATAAAAAGAGACTAATACAATTCTTTATTTATTTAAAGAGCTTCTGTAAAAAGCCAAATTTCTCCTTGGGGATAAATATCTATCTATCTATCTATCTATCTATCTATCTATCTATCTATCTATCTATCTATCTATCTATCTATCTATCTATCTATCTATCTATCTATCTATCTATCTAGTGAATAAAGGCATCATCAAATATCAAATTTCACCATTTAATAGTACTAGGGTGTTGTATCGTGTTAGCCATTATGAATGTAGTGAAAAGTCAAGCAAAATGACACCTTTTATTGGCTAACTAAAAAGATTACAATATGCAAGCTTTCGAGCCAACTCAGGCCCCTTCTTCAGGAAAGATGATTGCATCTCAAGATTACATCTTTCCTGAAGAAGGGGCCTGAGTTGCCTCAAAAGCTTGCATATTGTAATCTTTTTAGTTAGCCAATAAAAGGTGTCATTTTGCTTGACTTTTCACACCATTTAATAGATAAAGACACTAGCACTTGGTACACTCCGGCACATCTCACAACAGTTCTGGGTGGAAGGTTTAAATGATTGGTAGAGCAGTTCCCTGGTCAATTTAGAAAAGCTCTACATCAGTTGGGTGCGAGCTCATTTCTGGACATGATTTCAAACCAAAAAAAAAACAACGCAGAATCCGATACCAAAGACCTCATTTTACAAACTCAAAGCGACAGATTGTGATCACCATTCTCCATTTATCCTTTATTTGGGAGTCTCTCAGATAAACATTTTGACACTTTGGAAAAGTGGAACTTTCCTAAGGTGTGCGTTGAGGTTACTTTTTACGGTCTCCTTGAGGAAGTACCGGACAGTCAGTGAAGGAAAGAACTGAACATAAGTGTGGACACAACTCCACCATGGAGATGTTTTTTATAAACTACTGTTACAAAAGCGTCTTGCAGACCTCCAGTGGAGAATTGTTTATGCAGCCCTTGCCACCAGTGCTCTTATGGAAGCTATGTCACCACGATCACCAGACTCCTGTACTTTTTTTTACAACAGAGTCCATTTTTCATGTTTTTCAATTATGAAAGGTTGAAACTACTATTTAATGTTCTTATTGGTAGTTTTAAATGTAATTCGACTGCTTTTTCATTTTTACAGTTGTTTGTAATCCTAAAAATGAAATAAGGATTAAAAGCAGAATTTGCATATTATGATAGTACTAATGAAATCAATACTTTTAAATGCATTTTAAATGCAAGTGTTGTGCTTAGTTATTAATGGAAAATTAATTATGGAATGGTGATGGGGTTTTGTCCCTTCAAAAATCAGTAGTTTTAAAATGTTTTTTGGAATATTTTTTTGCAATGATTTTCAATAATCCTATCCCTAATTTCTCATGTTTCATTTAGTGTGCAACTGTTGTTACTGTTCTTTCATTTAATAAAGAATTTTTTAAAAAAGGTGCTGTACTACATATATCACACAATGGCTTCAGTTTTTCGCCTGTTTCATACTCGTATATATATTCATAATCTTTCATCACCGATAAGTATTTTGAATTGAGTGAACTTGTCTTTTCAAGCAGTTAGTTGTATGTTATGTGTACTTTTTGGTATATGGTGTTGTTCATTTGATGTTATTCGTGTGTAAGGTATTATTGTTCTCATCTATGGTTTAACCTACTCCCATTTTTTCTTCCTGAGGAAAGGTTTCATTTTTATTTATGTATTTGCCTTTATCCAATTTACAACATTACAGACACAGCTGTTCCTTTTCTTTTGGTTTTACAATTGGAGCACAAGCAGGTGAAGGGACTTGCTCAGGGTCACACAGTGTCAGTACACCCAACCTCCAAAATCTTAACCACTATGCCAGCCACGTTTTGCTATCAAGGGCGCCAACCACTTTTCTGTTATAATTTTCCTGGTTTTAGACACAGGTTGGGCATATCATTGTGAGCCACTGGCATTAGGAATGTATTTCAAGCACTATCTTTTCTTTGCCTACTATAGTATCTTATAGCGTCTTGTCTACTATAGTTAGTTAGTGTAGTATAGTATACTTAATTTTCTTAGCCTTTACTTGTCTCCTTGAAAGCAGACATTCTCTGTCTTTTGGCATCCTCCAAATTCTGTCTGCCTACAGTATATAACTTATTTTTGTTCTCTGTGGTGCCTGCAAAAAAACTCCTTTATTATGCTGTATATGTTGTTCTATTTAGTTGCCAAAACTTACATTTCAATGCACTTCGTGACTCTTGCTTGGTTTGTTCACCTATCCCGCCGTGCTCATTGAACATTAATGCTTAGGCCCACAGGCAACCCATCGAGCAGGAGCACTGCAATGTTTTGTTCTTTTCAAGTACAAATTTCCAGCTAGGAAGCTGACTTCCTCTATTTTGACATTTGCATTGTGAGAATCTTGTCTCCGTTTGGCAGAAGACCAAACTAATGCATGTATGTGATCAGAACCACTTTCTCCATTTTATATAATAACTGTAATGCTTTCCTAATTAAAACTCCATATTCTGTTTATTTTCTCTAAAGATGTGAAATCTCAACTGCAGGTTAAGTGCCGAACATAGTCCATAGACTATGTACTGGTAAAAAAATAAATAAATACATAAATAAATAATTAAGGCATCACCCCCTTCTATTGCCCCATGTATGTTTCATTTGAGAACAACCATCACATTTCTAACAAACATCTTCAGCTGGAAAGCATGTCTCTATTATACATTCACCTCTATTATGAATGTATTCACATGGATTCATTGCATACAGCAGAGGATCCATCTCTGTAACCTGCTCATACGGTTAGCTGCTGTAGTTATGTATAATTACATGGCAGTGTGGGTGGCTGAGACAGTGGGACTGTATCCATCTCTCAGAAAGTCCAGTATATGCCAGTTACTTTTATTATTTTTATTACTGCACAGATGTCTGTAGCCAGGGCAACTTAGAAAATTATGTTATAATTTAGCAGATTGGGCATAGATAGGTTAAGTGTCAAAGAGTGAACTAGGCCAGAAACCTTGCCATTTTAAGTGCAATGCTTTAGTCATGTGAGAGATGATTTCTACTGATAAGTACGATTTTCGGTATTTGATTATATATTGATGACATAGAATAACTATTGGGAATTCTTGAAACAGTATAGAAAATAAAGTGAAACGGTCTCAATGATTTTAACTGAACATGGCTGCAGCATATTATACATGTTTTTATTACTAACAGCAGGATGAACAACAAGAATTCAAGATGAACATTCCACATTCTTCCAGCAAACAGCAATAATACACTGCCACCTAGTGGTAAGATAAACAATAACTGTTAAACTATATATATTGTAGTTGTTGCATTAAACATGTATTACTGCAATACTCCCACTCAACAACTACCTTTTATATCAGTCCCATTCTGGATCTTAGATCTAGAAATGTGTTTCTTGCAAGTGGCTTTGTCATAGCATCTGCAATCATTTTATCAGTCTCACAATAAGAAAATACAATCACTTTTTGTTCTATTAAATCATGAATGTATGGTGTCTGACATCAATATGCTTTGTTCTTGCATTAATCTTTTCACTGGTTGCAAGCTTAATGCATCCTTGATTGTCCTCATTTAAGATGGTAGGATGGGTCTTCGGCTCTCCGAGATCTTCTAGCAACTGGCGTAACCAAACAATTTCTTGACTGGCATAGGCAGTCAAAATGTATTCTGCCTCTGTAGAAGATAAAGCCACTGAAATTTGCTTCTTGCTGGACCAGAATATAGGACTCTCTCCTAACTTGAATAAGTAACCACTTGTAGATTTGCGAGTGTTGAGGTCACCTGCACAATCCACATATACTATGAGGTCGATATTACCTGTTGCAGACAATTTTAAACTCAAGTCCTTTGTTCGTTTGTTTGCAGAGTAGCAACATTGCAGCTGCGATGTCTGGACGCGTGGTGGTGGCAATATATAGTAGTGCCCCCACTGCTTGTCTATACTGTTCGATAGTAGAGAGAAGATCTTCTTCTCCTTCCAACTTTGGATACACTGTGTCCATGGGTGTGCTTGCTCCTTTGGCTTCAGTCATGTGTAACTCCTGAAGAATGACATTAATTTTAGCACCCTGTTTCAACAGGAAGCTGCCATCCTCTTCATGCAGTATGTTGATTTCAAGGTAATATGTCATTTCTCCAAGGTCTTTAATATCAGTGTTAGTTGAGTATAACAGTTAATTTTGCAACTTCCTCATCCTTTTTGTGAGCAATTATCAAATTATCCACATAGACCAAAAGATACATCCATTCTTCATTTATAAATTTAGAGAATAAACATGGATCAGCTTTGCTTCGTGTGAATCATTTGTCTATGAGAACTTTGTTAAATTTTGAGTTCCACGCTCGAGCTGATTGCTTAAGTCCATAGAGGGATTTTTCGCAGTTTGCAAACAAGATGCTTTTCTCCATTTTTTATATATATCCTTCTGGTTGTGTCATATATATATCTCCTCTTCAATATCACCATTAAGAAAGGCTGTCTTAATATCAAGTTGTTACCTATTAGTGTTTAATTAAAGGGTGCTGATGTGAGACCCAGTCCCGATGATACTTTAGGACAAGGACAAGTATGGATAATACAGTGCAGCAGAATCCTAATTCTCATGGTTTGGTTTATCATTAGTTAGCAAGGACAAGGGAAATGGAACTAATCACATAATTCTGTAATTGACAATTATGTTAAAGAAGTGTAACCAGCATCTGTAAGTCAGTGATCTCCTTTCATGTACTGGGTGACTCCACCTTAACTGTCAATAAAACTTTTTTTGTCATCCTGAACTGGCTCCATAAATTTCACTACTCCACACTGCTTTGCAACATACATACTGCGTGGCACCCTGCAGAAGAGGAATGCTGTACAACTTGTTACTCACTAGAAACAAGCGCAACTGACCATGAAAAAGTTTAATCTATGCAAGCTATCATTGAAGCAGAAATTTTCATCAAATAACTGTTAGTTTCTTAAAAAAGCTTGTAAAGTAAAATAACAATCTAAAACACAGGCATGAATTCAAAACAGGGAAAATAAATCACAAAGTACAAATCAGAAAACAATAGCAAATTCAATTAGATTGGCTATTGTAGCGCTATGAAAAACAAAGTTTGAACAAAGTGAGAAAAGCGCTATATAAATGTAAAAAAAGTATTATTATTATTATTAAAGCACCATCTGGCCTCCCATAATTTATAGCACAACCCCATCATATTACATCTGTGCAATGTGTTTAGACATAAATGAAGTTATAGATAGATATACAAAAATGCTGGGTTGGACCGAGCCTATTCCTGCTGTTCAGAAAGAGTATTATTATGTGTCCTAAAACAATTACACATTGCATTTTCATGGTCAAAATGTAGTTGATAAGATAGCATTAGGTTTCTGTTTTTCCAGGAAATTTATCAAATTTGTTGTTCAGAAAATCATTCAACCTCCACAATCACCTTTAATGAAAGCCTCTGTTATTATTATTAATTTTCCAAAACTTATCTGAAACCAGGTCATGGGAGCAACAGTCTCAGAAGTGAGGCCATATGTTCCTTTCCCCAGCCACACTCGCTAATTCATACTGATGGATCCTAAGGCGTTTCTAGACCATCTTGGACATATTCTTTCAACAAGTCCCGGGTCTTCCCTGGGGTCTCCTCCCAGCTGATCATGCCCTTAAAACCTCCACAGGGTGGCATCCATATCAGAACCACCTCAATAGTTTCCTTTTGATACGGATGTCTGCGCTTCTCAGTCTATCTCTAAGGGAGATCCCAGCTACCCTGTGGAGAAAGCTAATTTCAGCCACTTGTACCCACAATCTCATTCTTTTGGTCATTAACCAAAGCTCATGACCATTGGTGAAGTTAGGGATGTAGATCAACTGGTAAATCATTTGCCTTTTGACTCAGCTCCTTCTTTTCCACTATGGATTGGCTTACTGAATCAAACTGCACTCTCCACCCCTGTCTGTTGATCTCACTATTACTTTTTTCCTCACTTGTGAACAAGACTCCAAGGTACTTAAACTCTTCCACTTGAGGCAATAACTAATCTCCCACTCAGAGATTTAGAGGTGCTGATCCCCAGTTCAGATGTATTATTTATGAAAATGTCTATAAGATCTTATGAACTAGGATGATAAAGAGTTATAATTGCTTACTTTTTTAAACAATGTTACAGAATATGAAGCTGATTATTAGAAAAAATTACAGGTCAGGTCAGATTAGCGAGTATGCACTGGTACAGCACATTGCCACACCCACCACACAATGAAACAGCTCAGGATCCTGGTTGGCAAACCCATCGGGCAGACACACAGTCCATTCCCACCCTCTGGTATTGACCCCCTATCTTCCACAGCCAGATGTTATGTGGGCATCCCATTGGCTTGGTCCAGCCACTCGGGTCCTCAACAATGAGGATCCTAGGGGCCGGATCACCCTCAGGAAATCGCTCCAAATGGACGTAGTGCTGTAACTGATGCTCCCTCACAATGTAGGTAATGTGCCTCATTTGAGACTCAATGAGCAACTGCTCATTTGTCACAAAGTGAAACCAGCGGTACCCAAGGATTTTCCGGAGAGACAGAGTACCAAAGGACTCCAGCCTTCCTCCAGCGTCCATGTCTCGCATCCATATAGCAAGACAGAAAACACAAGGACTCTAAAGACCTGAACCTTCATCCTTTTGCAGCGATATCAGGAGTGCCACACAACCCTTTCCAGTGACCTCATGACCCCCCATGCTCTCCCAATCTGACTGCATAGGAAGAGTTACCAGAAACACTGATGTCACTGCCAAAGTAAGTAAACCTCTCGACGAGGCTGACACTCTCTTTGCTGACAGACGCACTGCTGATGGCTGTGCCCAAGAGACCATTAAAGACCTGGATCTTAGTTTTTATCCATGATGCTCACAAGCCCAGACAGTCAGACTCCTCACTCAGGCTCTTCAGAGCCCCAATCAGAGCCTCCATTGACCCCGCAAACATCACAGCATCATCAGCAAAGTCAAGATCAAATGCCCTACAGCCTCTGGACCCAAGCATTGAACAGAGTAGGAGCAATAATACAACCCTGATGAACCCCCAGAATCAACAGGGGAAAATGCAGAGGTTCTGCGTCCACTATGCACAACACTCACTGTACCAGTGTACAGGCCAGCCATGATATCTAGCAACCTTTGAGGGGATCCCACGAAGTCTCAGGATTTCCCACAGGGCAGCTTGATCAACTGAGTAAAATGCTTTACAAAAATCGACAAAGGCTGCAAAGAAACTCTGTTGCTATTCTTATATATATATATATATACTGCTCAAAAGAATTAAAGGAACACTTTTTAATCAGAGTATAGCATAAAGTCAATGAAATTTATGGGATATTAATCTGGTCAGTTAAGTAGCAGAGGGGGTTGTTAATCAGTTTCAGCTGCTGTGGTGTTAATGAAATTAACAACAGATGCACTACAGGGCCAACAATGAGATGACCCCCAAAACAGGAATGGTTTAACAGGTGGAGGCCACTAACATTTTTCCCTCCTCATCTTTTCTGACTGTTTCTTCACTAGTTTGGCATTTGGCTACAGTCAGTGTCACTACTGGTAGCATGAGGTGATACCTGGACCCTACAGAGGTTGCACAGGTAGTCCAACTTCTCCAGGATGGCACATCAATATGTGTCATTGCCAGAAGGTTTGCTGTGTCTCCCTGCACAGTCTCAAGGGCATGGAAGAGATTCTAGGAGACAAGCAGTTACTCTAGGAGAGCTGGAGAGGGCCATAGAAGGTCCATAACCCATCAGCAGGACCTGTATCTGCTCCTTTGGGCAAGGAGGAACAGGATGAGCACTGCCAGAGCCCTACAAAATGACCTCCAGCAGGCCACTGGTGTGAATGTCTCTGACCAAACAACCAGAAAGACTTCATGAGGGTGACCCAAGGGCCCCATGTCCTCTAATGGGCCCTGAGCTCACTGCCCAGCAGCATGCAGCACGATTGGCATTCGCCATAGAATACCAGAATTGGCAGATGCACCACTGGTGCCCTGTGCTTTTTACAGATGAGAGCAGGTTCACCCTGAGCACGTGACAGAAGTGAAAGGGTCTGGGGAAGCCATGGAGAACATTATGCTGCCTGTAACATCATTCAGCATGAGCAGTTTGGTGGTGGGTTAATGATTGTCTGGGGAGGCATATCCATGGAGGGTCACACAGACCGCTACAGGCTTGACAAAGGCACCTTGGCTGCCATTAGGTATCAGGATGAAATCCTTGGATCCATTGTCAGACCCTATGCTGGTACATTTGGCTCCTGGTGCACGACAATTCCTGGCCTCATGTGGTGAGAGTATGCAGGCAGTTCCTGGAGGATGAAGGAATTGATACCATTGACTGGCCACCACACTTCCCTGACCTAAATCCAATAGAACACCTCTGGGACATTATGTTTTGGTCCATCCAATGCCACCAGGTTGCACCTCAGACTGTCCAGGAGCTCAGTGATGCCCTGGTCCAGATCTGGGAGGAGATCCCCCACAACACCATCTGTCATCTCATTAGAAGCATGCACTGATGTTGTCAGGCATGTATACAAGAACACAGGGGCCATACAAAGTGCTGCATACAATTTTGAGTTGCTGCAATTAAATTTTGGCAAAATGGACTAGCCTGCCACATAATTTTTTCACTCTGATTTTTGGGACGTCTTTGAATTCAGGGCTCTGTAGGTTGATCATTTTCATTTCCATCAAACGATGTGGCATCCTTTCGTTCCTAACACATTACCCAGTCTATATCAGTATAGATATCCAGGAGGATTTCTTTTTCCCATTGAGATCTGATGTGTTTTCAAAGTGTTCCTTTAATTTTTTTGAGCAGTTTATATATATAACCTCATAAAGTGGGAACTACAGTAGCTACAGAGGTATGATACCTAAGTGTACTACTGTTTGCATTTATCTTTTATTTTATACAGCTGTGGGCTTTAGCAAGTGCTGAGATTAGTTAAAACACTTAATATGGAGCAGATGCTCAGGGGAGTATAAGAACAAAGAAAAATGACCAGGAGATGTATGTAAACCAACAGGGAGAAGCATAATTGCAGTCAGAACACTAGAGTAAGACATTTTAGTTGATTATTAAAGTAAAAACACTAAATCAAAATTGTAGTGAAAAACAAAACAAATCCTTAACTCTCTGCCATCTTTAATAAATAGAACACGATGCCTGTCTATTACACAACCAGCAAAGGATGTAATAACTGCAATCACTATTGCCGGAGCCATAAAATAGTCAACACAGAAATGGTGGCAACCACACCGATCAAAGGGTGCTGTTACATACCATTTATCTTTAAAGGTTAAAATATTATGTTAGAAGAAAACAAATAAACTACCCTTCATATTCTTAAATATATTATAAGAATTTTACCTTGAGTATAAAGGGTCCTGACTTTTTATAGATGATAACAAACTTTCTTAGGCAAGCAAATTAATTAAAAATTAGAGGATTGGGTGATTATGGATAATTGATAATGATAATGTACTGTATCGCCAATTGTCAAAAGAAAGTAAAGCCATGATATACTGAATAAGAGCCTGTTATTAGTAATGTCTGAAGAAACATCTTATCCTAATTTCTCTCAGGCTAATGTGTTTTTGGACCACTGCCCCTTAACTGGGTTCAGACACAAAACAACAAAACAAAATGTAAAAATACAGAAATCTCTTAGCTTTAAATAATGTAAACTGGAGTCCTCATATTATACCTTAGGTGCAAAACAAAGTGAATCTCACAATCTTAAAAAAAGTATTATGTGTATGTTTTGTGTTCAACTATAAAATTGTAGGAAGTATTCTGCTTGAGTTAATTGCTATTATATTTATAGGAATATGGAGCTTGGGCAGCTTTTAGGTCTTAGTATAATGATACTGAATTTTACAAATGGATTCTGTTATTCATATATTTATTGTATTATAAATTGAACAGCAGTTTCCTTGTCCAATTATTATGTTGTGTAAGTAGCGATATCATCCATCTTCCCAGTTTATCATCAGCACCAGGCACAAGGCCAGAAACAGCCAATGGGGGAAACCAGTGGATTACTGGGCACACTTCCACACATAGCAGACTGGTTTGGAATCACTGGAGCCCAATCTGCATGTCTTTTAAATCTGGGCCTAATCAGAGTTTTTTTTTTTTTGTGGAAACCTTCAATAGGCAAATCACGATCACAAAATGTTAACAAAGGGCATTTGTTTTAACACCACATTATTTCTCGAGCTTCATATTAGTGTAAATTGCCCATTGTAACATGCTGTGTTGTGCAGGCTCCTTTTAGAAATTATTTATGTAGGGCCTGCAATGAAATTAAACCAAAATTGTACAGCAAATATTCTTTGAATTTGCTTTTTTAATAAGGTCTGTTTTTATTATTTACAGTAGTAAATTTATTTTTTGAAAACAAAATCTGGAAAAATACAGCTCTTGGAATGAGATTATTCATATTAGGAAAATCTGCTGATAAGCTTTTGAAGCTTTAGCTTCAAATCAGTATGAATTGCCTTTTTTAGAATAGCTGTCAAAACGGTAACTTGCTAAATATTCAAAAAGAAATGTGTTCCCTGTAAAGCAGAAAGTGTTATTAGATAATGCCTTAATAAACTTGGCAAGGGTTTATAATATATAAATACAGTGCATCCAGAAGGTATTCACAGCACATCACTTTTTCCACATTTTGTTATGTTACAGCCTTATTCCAAAATGGATTAAATTCATTTTTTTCCTCAGAATTCTACACACAACACCCCATAATGGCAACGTGAAAAAAGTTTACTTGAGATTTTTGCAAATTTATTAAAAATAAAAAAACTGAGAAATCACATGTACATAAATATTCACAGCCTTTGCACAATATCTTGTCGATGCACCTTTGGCAGCAATTACAGCCTCAAGTCTTTTTGAATATGATGCCACAAGCTTGGCACACCTATCCATGGCCAGTTTTGCCCATTCCTCTTTGCAGCACCTCTCAAGCTCCATCATATTGGATGGGAAGCGTCGGTCCACAGCCATTTTAAGATCTCTCCAGAGATGTTGAATCGGATTCAAGTCTGGGCTCTGGCTGGGCCACTGAAGGACATTCACAGAGTTGTCCTGAAGCCACTCCTCTGATATCTTGGCTGTGTGCTTAGGGTCGTTGTCCTGCTGACAGATGAACCGTCGCCCCAATCTGAGGTCAAGATCGCTCTGGAGCAGGTTGTCATCCAGGATGTCTCTGTACATTGCTGAAGTCATCTTTCCCTTTATCCTGACTAGTCTCCCAGTTCCTGCTGCAGAAAAACAGGGATGGTATTGGCCTGGTGATGAGCGGTGCCTGGTTTCCTCCAAACATGACACCTGGCATCCACACCAAAGAGTTCAATCTTTGTCTCATCAGACCAGAGAATTTTGTTTCTCATGGTCTGAGAGTCCTTCAGGTGCCTTTTGGCAAACTCCAGGTGGGCTGCCATGTGCCTTTTACTAAGGAGTGGCTTCCATCTGGCCAATCTACCATACAAGCCTTATTGGTGGATTGCTGCAGAGATGGGTGTCCTTCTGGAAGGTTCTCCTTTCTCCACAGAGGACCTCTGGAGCTCTGACAAAGTGACCATTGGGTTCTTGGTCACCTCCCTGACTAAGGCCCTTCTCCTTCGATCGCTCAGTTTAGATGGCCAGCCAGCTCTAGGAGGAGTCCTGGTGGTTTTGAACTTCTTCCACTTACAGATGATGGAGGCCACTGTGCTCATTGGGACCTTCAAAGCAGCAGAAATTTTTATGTAACCTTCCTCAGATTTCTGCCTCGAGACAATCCTGTCTCAGAGGTCTACAGACAATTCCTTTGACTTCATGCTTGGTTTGTGCTCTGACATGAACTGTCAACTGTGAGACCTTATATAGACAGGTGTGTGCCTTTCCAAATCATGTCCAATCAACTGAATTTACCACAGGTGGACTCCAATTAAGCTGCAGAGACATCTCAAGGATGATCAGGGGAGACAAGATGCACCCGAGCTCAATTTTGAGCTTCATGGCAAAGGCTGTGAATACTTATGTGCATGTGCTTTCTCAATTTTTTTATTTTTAATAAATTTGCAAGAATCTCAAGTAAAAATTTTTCACGTTGTCATTATGGGGTGTTGTGTGTAGAATTCTAAGGAAAAAATTGAATTTAATCCATTTTGGAATAAGGCTGTAACATAACAAAATGCGGAAAAAGTTATGCGCTGTGAATGCTTTCCGGATGCACTGTATATACTGTATGTACATGCAGACACACTGTAAATATTTTTTCTTGAGTCAATTTTTAAGAGACAACAGTTTTAAGAGAAGCATACCATTATAACAAGTGTTAAAATAATAACCCTATATCCTAACACACATATAAACACACATTCCCCCTTATATATACTATATATATATATATATATATATATATATATATATATATATATATATATATATATATATTCACGACGAGGGGAGTTGCAAAATCCCAAACCTCAAACAAAACCACAATGACGCAAGTCCTGATGTAAATAAAAGGCTTATTGAAGCAACCTGAGCCAAATATTATTCTTCTCTTTATTTTTTCTTCTATCTTTCCAATCTTCCAGGCAAGCTTCATCCTCTTCCACCTGTCTCTGACTCACCTGGATGAGGTCGAGCAGTCTCTTTTATCTTGGACCCAGGAGTACTTCTGGTGCTGGACATAGCCCAATGGAAGTACTTTAGAGTTAACTGGTAGTTCCTAAAAGTAGGGATTGTAAAATCCCATCAGCTTCCACTGGCGGACCCCATGGAACCCAACACGGATGCCCAATGGGACTACAGGTCCTAGCATGCCCTGTAGGTGTTTGTGTGGGAATCCTAACCCAGGAAGGCTGCCATCTAGTGTATTGGGGGAGAAAATATTTATCAGTTCTAATCTCCTGCCAATCCTTTCATTGTACTTCTTCTTTTTTTGAACTTTTATTGAATTTATGAAAACATATAACATTTCATACAATCAGGACAAAACTTTACAAAACTAAATTTAAATCAACCCCCACCCATGAGTAAGAGAGGAAGAAACAGCCAGATTAAACCAATTGAGAGTAGTAAAGAGAGAAAGGAGTCTTTTCCCCCAGTATAAATGCTTATTCTAAAATATTATTGATTAGGTCCTGGTAGGTTTTAAAAAAGTTTTGCACAGATCCTCTAAGTGAGATGTTGATTTTTTCCAGTTTCAAATAGTATGTAACATCAGTTACCCACTGTCTTAAAAGAGGTGGCTTAGGATTCTTCCAGTTGAGCAAGATAAGTCTACGTGCTAATAGTGTAGTAAAGGCAATTACAGTTTGTTTGTCATTCTCCACTTTAAGTCCATCTGGGAGTCCACCAAACACAGCTGTTAATGGATAAGGAGGGATTGTGACGCCAAGGCTGTCTGATAGGCATTTAAAGATTTTTGTCCGGTAAGATGATAATTTGGAACACACCAAAAACATGTGGCCCAGTGAAGCTGGACCTCGACTGTAATGTTCACAGGTTGGATCTTGCCCTGGAAACATTTTGGCCAATTTAAAGTGAGACAGATGTGCTAGATAAAAGATTTTGAGTTGAATAATTTAATGCTTTGCACATATACTGTGCATGGCTGCCTTCTATTCCGTTTCTCTAATGTTGAATAAGAGATCCTTTTCCCACAGTACTTGTAAAAGCCATTTTCCTAGTTCTATAAGATTCATGAATATTTTACTAGATGACAATGCATAATCTATGGGAGGTTCCTATAACCCCTCATAAGTAGAATTGTATTGGTATGTTCTTTCCATTTCTAACAGTTTTTAGTAAGCATTATTCTTCAGTTAGTGACAGCCTTGCCATGAGTAAGGTGTAGAGGCATACGGTTTTAAACCATGCTCGTGCTTATGCACGTGACCTTGCCTGGTGTAAAGTAAATTTTAAAACACACATATTTAAGTGTTGAACTGTTGAACTAAGGCATACAGAAGAAGAAATGAAGAACTTTTAAGTATAGAAAGAAGAAGTAAGGAACTTTTAAGTACAGAAGTAGCTAAAGGTTCTCAAAAAAAGCTAAGTTTAGAGAAGATAAGTTTTTCCTCATTTTTTGCCTTTTTTATTCTATGTGTGTAACTATTTTTTCTTTTATTCTTGTGTGGATTATTTGCTTTTAACTTTCACTAAATATTTTTAAAATGAACGTTTGGACTGAGAGATTTCTTTTGACATATATTTTACCCGTGCTTGATTTTGCCTTACTCTTCGGCGGCTACACTGAAGTTTAAAACCTGCTTAGGATTGAAACCAGCCTAAGACTGAAAGCTTGAAAATTGCCTTGGATTACAAAGAAAGTAACCTGCGTGTTCTACGCCTGAAATCGGACTGCAACGAAAGAAAGCAACGACAACTTGAAAAAGACTCAACAAGTACCTTTAATCTTTGTCTTTGATCAGAGTAGGACATATTTGAGATTTGCTAGCGCCCCTCGTGAGACTGTACGAATTACAAAGGAGTACAGTGCCTTGTGGGATCGTCATGGCGTCTGAATTCGGAAGCAAGAATAAATATACGCAGAACGAACATCGGCATGGTGTGAATGAAAGTCTCGTTAACTATGACGTCACAAAGGACCATCTCCATAACGACAGAAAGCTATTCAATTCAGTGTCAACTAAACTTCAACCAAAAATGGATTACAAATACAAACAATTAACCGAAATGATGACGTACGTAAAGGATTTACAACAATATGAATTTAACTGTGAAAAAGTAGAGTTAATTTTCAAGAATCAGTTCGCCAACTTGAAAATGGAATATAAAAAGTTAAGCAATAAATTTTTATCCTTCCAGAGTAACGAAGATACACGGAAAATGTTACAAAAGGATTTTGATGCTAGAATGAAAATTATACATACATTTTTAGGCTATACATTGGACTGGGTTATGGAAGCATGCCAAATGAAAAAACAACCTGATTTTTCCGGTTACCAATTTAGAATCTCCCGCAGATTCTGCAAAAAATAAAAGTTGTACAAGTACAGCAGCTAATTCAGCCAAGAACTCCCAAACCTACGCAAAATGTAAAAGTCGCGCAAGTACAGCGGTTACATCAAGTAGTGTCATCAGATCTCAAGAGGCAGCACACACTATGCTGTTGGCTAAAACAGAGAAACAAAGAAAGCAACAGGCTCTAGATATGGAAGCAGCACAGTGGGAAGCACAGTGAAAAGCTGAGGAAATACAGATGAAAGCTAAAAGAGAATTTGAAGAAATACATTTGAAAGCTAAAAGAGATCAATTGGCTTTAGAGGAAGCCATTTCAGAATCTGATAAAAAAATTGAGAGTGCTTAAAGTGCTCAATCACAGCCCAAATAGACTGGAACCTTATAATGTGCCTCCGAAACCAGATGTGAGAAATGCAAAACCACAAGATGCAAATATTTGTGACCTTTCGTATAAAAATGAAAGTAAAAACAATCCTCAGCAACCGCTTTATGATCAACAGAATAAAGCTCCTGCACTGCTTCAACAATCACTTTGTGATAAGCGTTACGATCAAAAGAAAGAACAACAGTATAAAACTCAAGTGCCTTATGTGCCATACAGTAAGATCCCAATATTTGACGGCAATCCTTTGAAATATGTGGATTTTATTGGAGCATTTGACCGAGCTATCAATGAAGTGATAGAGAATCCACAAGATAAATTGGATTTATTGGCACAGTTTACTAAAGGTTCATCTTACGGGATTGTTAAAAACTGTAAATACTTGTCACCGATAGAAGGTTATCAAAAAGCCAGAATGAAAGTCGAAAGTCTTTATGGAAACCAACTACCGAAAGCAGATGCATATATGAAAAAAGACAAAGGGTGGCCGCAAATAAAGTCAAATGATGGAGAAAGTCAGAGATATTACGCAAACTTTCTTGGAAGATTAATGAAACATTATGCCCAACTTACAAAGTGGACAACAATTTGAAAGTAATAATAACCTTCGTACTAAAGTCTCCAAACTACCTCAAGACTTACTAGCACCATGGCAATGCAAAGTACAGAATATTGAAAGTACAGAGAGCAGATGAGCCCCTCTCGCTAATCCAGTGAACTTTCTGGACGAACAGACAACAACAGCTTTGAATCCCGTTTATGGTTCAGCTCTACAAAGCCATACCTTCAAGAAGGAAAAGGACAAGACTGATCAAGAGAAGTATCCTTTGAAAGGCATCCTGAGAGAATTTTCGCTATAAACTTTTCTGTTACAGATGAAAAAAGGGATAAAGACACCTCAGTCAAAATGGCGGAGATGGCTGGATGTACAAGAGGTAAGCTCTGTCTTTTTTGCAATGAAAATCACGATCTTAATGAATGCAGTGCAATTCAGCAACTAACTTATGAAAGTGGAATTGACTTTTCAAAATCTAAAAGCTTATGCTTTAAGTGACTAAAACAAGGCCTTTTTAGTAAAGACTGTGAAGAAAAGATTAAATGGCAAATGTGCACTCAGTTACATCCATTAATTCTGCATATGAATGAGGAAAAAGGCACTGATAATAAAGCCACACCTCCTAAAGAGGAGAACGCTAAGTTGGAAGTAAAGGACATTTCTTCTGCCCATATTTCTGTGGAACTGATACAGACTTGTTCTGATACTGGGGCCGGTAAAGAGTGTGTCTTATCTGTGACTCCAGTTAAAGTTAAGTCTGAAATGAATGAAAAATGTGTAGAAACATATGCTCTAAAAGACAGCTCAGTTACATTTTGCACAGAAAGATTGCAAGAGCAATCTGGAAGAAAGTCTCACATCTACATCAGCACTGTAGAAAGAGACAAAGTAAATAGACAGAAATTAGTAAAGTGTACAGTCTTAATAGAATTACAAGTCTGGGTAATAGAAGAAAATAATTTTTTTAACTTACCAGAAGTGTACACAGCGAAATGGGAGAACATCCCTATGCAAGAAGATGTCAAGAAATTGTCATATCTAAAAGACGTGCATCAACCCCAGATAAATGCTGACCAAAGCAATAATATTGTAATTACAATTCTATTATTAATATTGTTGCTGTTAAGTACAAATGCCCGTAAAGTCATGGAACCATGGCACATCACACATAGTGAAGATGAAAGACTTCATGCTCTGAAAACATTTTGTGGGTGGATTGTTAATGGATTGATAAAGGACTCAGACAAAGAAAGACAGCAAAGTTATTCAGTCAATCATGTGACAAGAATGGAGGTAGAACAAATGTTACTCCAGTAATACAATACAGACTTTCCAGGGCACAGTTGTGAGGAAAATAAAGAAATGTCACAGGAGGACATTAAATTCATGCATAGGCCTATAGCCTCAGATACTGCAAGGCTAGAGGATGGACACTATTGCATTAATCTGCCTTTTAAAGATGAAACACTTAAAGTGCCAAACAATTGCTGTGTTGCAGAACAACATGCTATTGAATTTAAAAGGAAACTTAAAAAGTATCCAACATTCCATGAGGATTACACAATTTTCATGAAAGACATTTTAGACAAAGGATATGCCATCAAGGTACCCACTGAACAGCTAACCCTTGAAAAAGAGAGAGTGTGGCACATTCCTCACCATGGAGTATATGATCCAAAGAAAAATAAGATCAGAGTGGTTTTTGACTGTACAGCCACTTATCAAGGCTTTTCCCTAAATGAACAGTTGCTCAAAGGACCTGATTTAACTTATACACTCATCTTACAGTTGAGTTCTTACAAGATTCAGAGAGGAACCAATTGCTCTCATGGCAGACATTAAATCAATGTTCTATCAAGTGAAAGTTCCAGAAAAAGACATGGATCTTCTTTGTGTTCTGTGGTGGCCTGAAGGAAATCTAAATAATGGACTAGAGGCATACAAAATGACAATGCATCTTTCTGGTGCAACTTCATCAACGAGTTGTGCTTCTTATGCCTTAAGAAGAACAGCAGAGGATGCAAGAGGCACAGCTCCAAATGAAGTAGTTAACACTGTACTAAATAATTTCTATGTTGATGACGGTTTAAAGTCCGTTGCTACAGAAGAACAAGCCATAAAATTGGCCAAATATCTTCAAGCCCTGTGCTTAAAGGGAGGATTTTATCTTACAAAATGGATAAGTAATAGTAGAGCAGTCTTGTCGTCTATTCCTGAAGAAGACAGGGCAATGGATCAAAAGGACTTGGATTTAAGTCATGATTTGCTACCAGTTGAAAGAGCCTTAGGTGTTCAATGGTGCACACTGACTGACAATTTCAAGTTTCAGGTAAAACTGCAAGATAAGCCTACTACAAGATGTCGTATTCTGCCAGTGGTCAGTTCAATGTATGACCCACTTGGATTTTTAGCGCCAGTCATACTGCCTGCTAAGCTTATTCTAAGATAACTGTGTAAAGAGAAATATGCTCGGGATCAAGAAGTGGAAGTTAAGTATGTTCGGCAATGGAAAAAATGGATGGACGATTTACAGCTACTTGTGGATTACAAAGTAGACAGGTGCATTAAAGTGCCTGGATTTGGTCAAAAAAATGACCACACAAATGCATTATTTTGGAGATGTCTCAGAAAAAGGGTATGGCACTGTTTCCTACCTTCTCCTGACTAACAAAGAAAATGAGCGACATTGTTAATTTCTAATGGAGAAATCAAGAGTGGCACCACTAAAACCTGTCACAATACCAAGTTTAGAACTTACAGCAGTAGTGGTAGCAGTCAAAATGGACAAAATGTTAAAACGAGAACTAATGATTCCCCTGCAAGAGTCAATCTTTTGGACTGACAGCACCACAGTACTAAGGTACATTGCAAATGAAAGTGCACGCTAAAAAACTTTTGTTGCCAACAGAATCGCAGTGATAAGAGAGCACTCACAACTCTCGCAATAGAGGTATGTCGGATCAGCACAAAATCCTGCGGATCAGGGATCAAGAGGATCGACAATAGAAAGCTTCATCAAAAGTAAGACTTGGATACAAAGCCCAAACTTCCTGCTACAACCAGAACATCAATGGCCTAAGAGACCAGATGACGTGGACCTGTCTACTAGTGATGATCCGGAAATCAAAAGGTGTGTAGTAAATTTTGCAAGTGTAGAAGAAAAAACTGAACCAATTAAAAGACTTGTAGAATACTATTCGGAATGGTACAATTTAAAGAAAGCAATAGCTTGGTTCCTTAAGTTCAAAGAAGTGCTACTATGTCTGAAAGAAGAGAGAAAGACAATTCAATATACAGTCTGCCAATCTGGACACAGCCCAGAAAGACAAAAGACACTAATCATAGAACATATGAAGGAATACAAATCATCAATGAGACTAAAGCCACTGTCTCTAAATCACTTACTAAAGCAGAAAACGAACTTATTCGCCTCAGTCAACTATAAACTTGGGGATAGTTGGGCCCATAAATAAGAAATTTAAACATGGCGAACGTTGTCGACTGTTATGACCGTTACGCGTAGAATTTCGAAATGAAACCTGCTTAACTTTTGTAAGTAAGCTGTTGAGCCTGCAAAATTTCAGCCTTCTACCTACACGGGAAGTTGGAGAATTAGTGACATTGGAAAGTTCAATATGGCGGCCGACAGTGGCGTCATACCACCGAAATAAGTACGTACATCGGTTTCGGTTAGCGCAGGAAAGCCGCCTACCAAATTTCGTGAGGATGGGGCCATAAATAAGAGAGTTCAACATGGCGGACGTTGTCAACCATTATGACTGTTACGTGTAGAATTTCAAAATGAAACCTGCTTAACTTTTGTAAGTAAGCTGTAAGGAATAAGCCTGCCAAATTTCAGCCTTCTACCTACATGGGAAGTTGGAGAATTAGTGATGAGTGAGTCAGCGAGTCAGTCAGTGAGGGCTTTACCTTTTATTAGTATAGATTAAATATGCTGTGGACTAAGCCCCGGACACAGACAGGCAGACATGTTGTAAATCCACCACCACACGCTTATTTACAATATATACAAAAGTTCAAGTGCACACAAAACCCCACAAGTCCCCAAAGTCCAGGCCTCTCACGCACTCTGCCTTTCCTCTTCTTCAGACCACCTCCACTCTCTTCTCCTGCCTAGTCCTCTCCTCACCCGACTCCAGCCTCGAATGAAGGGAGGCGGACCCTTTTATCCACACCCGGATGTGCTCCAGGTGCTTCCCCGCAATCTCCTACCGACACGCCCCAGTGTGGCGGAAGTGCCGGCTATACCCCCGGAAGCACTCCCGGTGTTCCTGCTTCTCTTCCCCCCAGCACTTCCCGGTGTGGCGGAAGTGCTGAGCTCCAGGTCTTCCAAGGCATTGGGGCACCCCCTGGCAGTGACCACGGGCCTCTACAGGGTTGGGTTCCAAGCCCTATCCCTGTGGCCCCCAACACAACCAGGGCGGTCGTCCCCTCGTGGTCTGGAGGAGGCACAAGCCCTCCTCCGTTCCTCCTGGGCGTCCCGGCTAGGTACCACCCTCAGCCGCATGCCACAATGCGTAGAAGATTGTAAGCCAAATGTCTACCTTTAATAAATCTGGTTTGGTCTTGTGATATTATTGAAGGGAGCACTTTCTCAATCTTTCTAGCTAGGGCATTAGAGGGTATCTTAACATTATTTAGAAGTGAGATTGGTCTGTAAGGTGCACATTGTAATAAGTCCTTATTTTTCTTAGGAAAAGCAGTAATTAATGCTTGGAAAAAAAGTTTGATGTAGAATGTTTGGCTTCTATAAATGTTGCTGATAAGAGGGGTGCTAATTTAATTGAAAATATTTTAATAAAATTCAATGTAGCCATCAGGACCTGGGGCCTCATGCATAACGACGTGCATAGAATTCACACTAAAACAAGCATACGGACAAAAGCAAAAATGTTTGTACGCACAAAAAAATCCAGATGCATAAATCTGTGTGTATGCCAACTTCCATGTTCTTCCGCTACATAAATCCCAGTCAGCATGAAAAGTAACACACATGCACGCACCTGCTGGCACTCCCCAACTCCTCCCAAAATTACACCTCTTTGAATATGCAAATAAATATAAATAGCCCTTAAGCTCAGCATTCTGAGAAAAGGCAATGACAAAAGCATAGGGAAAAATAGAAGAATTTCAGCGAATACCAAGTGGAGGTAAGGAAAAAGTACTATTTGTTGGTTTAAACAGTGGTATAAACAACAAAAGGAAGTTGATTAAGTGACATAGAGTGTCAGAGAAACTCGAAAGTTCAAGTTCACAAAGTCGCACAGTGCCCAAAATAAAAAAGAAGTTGTCGGATATCAAAGTCTCCGTGAAAAGGCGAGTCGTAGCCCAACGTCTGAGTGTCATATGAATACTTATTAGGGTACAGAGAAAAGAAAAAAAAATAGGGACACAGTGGGAAAAAAGCTTGAAATGTCAATTTTAATCTCGAAATTTCCACTTTAATCACATAGTTTATTTTGTCATTATAGTAGAACATCATAAACTTCATCTTAAAACCGTTTCATTTACTAGTTTCTCAAATCCCATTGTAACTAAAGCAGCACATCAAATGCTTTGATTTGTATGTGTTCTATGTGCTCTATGTGTGTGAATCACTACGTGCCTCTTAAATGGGCTTTCTTCTTGCTCCGACTGGACACAGAATCCACTACATTCGTGATATTACATTTCTCTGAATAATTTAAATACTGAGATGTATACTTGATATCATTTCAGTAATTCATATCAATTAAAACATGTATTAAACATGGGAGCACGGTGGCGCAGTGATAGTGACGAACTTCCGCCCCATCCAAAGATTGTTCCTGCCTCACGCAAGATGCTTGCTGCACCGTGCACGACCTTCAATTAAATAATTTATGGCAGCAGTACTATCTCTTTCAAACATACTAACCTCCAATTCCTGTCCTTCCTTTTAAATATTGTGTTACATATATTTCTGTACAAATAACTAACAAACAGAGATGCAATATGCACAGCTAATCCGCAGCTCTAGTCAGGGTCTGCCAGACTAAAGTAGGGAGTCTTTAGTCTGGATTGAAAAGCTGAGACAGAAGGGACATCTCTTATATTAGCATATAGATCATTCTACAGCTTTTGGCCAGGGAATTTCTAAATAGACCAGAATCTTGAGATCTCAATGTACACTCTGGTTTGTAAGTAATGGTAAGTTCAATTAAATAGGCAGGGCCTAAGCCATTTAGGTTAAAAGGAGGATTTTGAAATCAGCAGTAAGCAAGGGGAAAGACTTAAGAACTAGAGGTGGATGTTTGTAACTTCTGGATTGTGTAATAATTGTTGCAGCAGCTGAAAGATTCATGATTTGAACAGCCAGTGAATAACAGATTGCAGTAGTAAATCCTACTAGAAATAAATGCATTAATTATTTTTCAGTCTGCGGTGGGTTGGCACCCTGCCCGGGACTGCTTCCTGCCTTGTGCCCTGTGTTGGCTGGGATTGGCTCCTGCAGACCCCCGTGACCCTGTGTTCAGATTCAGCGGGTTGGGAAATGGATGGATGGATAATTTTTCAGTATCCTGCATATTTAGAAAATGCCTTAATTTTCAAACATTTTTAGGGTGTGAAAATATGTCTAGGATAGGTTTAGTAATGTGTGTTTTAAATATCAATGTGGTGTCAGAAATAACGCCTTAATTGTGAGCTGATTCAATGAACTAATTTATATTAAACTATGTGGATTAGCAGATTTTCTTGAGTCAGCAAAATCATTACAGTTGGGCCTGGACAGAACTCAGACTTGGGTAGATATGTTGATGAGGCAGTTTAACATAAATAAGTCTCAAGTGGATTCATAGGTGGAAAGGAGCATTCAAGAATAAATTGAAGTATGTATGGCATTGAAATATCTTTGTCCTTATTTTTAATTACATTCTACTGCCTTTCATTTCAATATGTTGTATCTCTGCCAATTTGTTTTGCACTGCACAATACAAGATAGTTGGCATTTCACCGTCATGTGAACATTCACCAAATTGACAGTAGTATATCTGAATAATTTGCAAGTTTAATTTATTTAGAAATATCTAGCAGACTAGTTTTAGGGGGCCAAAAATTAAGCAGTTAAGAGTCAACCTGAAACATTTCATCATATATGTCAGCAACCCCTCAAAAGTTGCGCAAGCATTAGATTCTTTCTGAATTACTACAGGAAAGGAAAAAAGGAGAGTGAAATCAGTAAATAAAATAACACTTATTTTCAAAGCCATTACTTTTCATGTTTTAGAGAGTTCATTAAAAGCTCATGGGCTTGGAGTACTGTTACATGACGAACTGTGAATCTTACAAGTCTGTTATTTACAAAAAAAGAGTAGAAATTTTAAAAGGTAACTAAAATGCAAAAACTATAGAAAAATATATATAATATTTAAACCTGAATGTTTACAAGGTGTATTTTAGCGTAAAATTATTATTTGTAACAGGATGTTTTACTATTTTCCTCACAGTCAATGTCTGAATAAAATACACAGGTCAAGCCATTTTTGAAAGTGCCACCTCTCATGGCTATTGTACACAGTAAAAGCACGAGATTAAATTGAGCTAAATTATCTGTTGGAAAACAACTCTAATTCAGACATTTAGAGAAAACATACCTCAACAACATGTGCAAAATATCCTGTAAAAACAATCTATTACAGCACAACATGAGGTTTCTTTGACTAAGAAATATTCAAGAATATAAAAAAGGCAAGTAATAAAAGCAAGAAGGGTGACTGATAAAATGTCATATCAAATTTGTCATTTTTCATGTCTGCAAAATTGAAGTGAGTTAGAGAATTTATTTTTTCTTAAATAAATAATAATAAAAAAAAATTCAGTAGAAAGCTGCATAGATGCTGCTTAACAAAATCAGGATTCTACTGTAGTGCACTCTCACACAGCAAGTATACACGTTCAACTCACACCACTTGTAATGTTGTGCGGCTCTGGCACAAATGTATGCCTTCTTTATTTAATCATTTTTGATAGATAGATAAATAGATCTATCTCTGTGTCCCCCTGGAGGAAATTTTGCTTCCTTGGGAAGCTCTTTAAATACATAAATAGATTGAAATTTCTCATAGTGCTGAAAGCTTTTTTCATGTTTGAGAATAGGCCTTGAGGAGCAGATAATTACATCCTCCACTCCAATCTTTGTCCGATAGGTAAACTGCAGTGGGTCCAGCTGGTCTAACACAAGAGGACTCATATAGTCTAAGACCTGACATGGTACTTTTTTTAATTTATCTAAAACTAGGGGGCTTCGCACCCTGCTCGCTTCGCTCGCCAACCCCCGTGTTTGGTTTTCTGGATACACACATGTAAGATTTTTTTTTCTTTGAATTGTTGCTATTTCATTAGTTTCACTTTAATTTCAGAACTTCTGTAAAAACAATATTTGGAATCTTTCACGTCCCAATATGCTGAATCTTTTAAATGAGGTCTGTGAGACTTGTGTTTAATGACTTTGTACCATAATTTAGGATAGTTTTCTCTGTTTGGAATTTCAGCACAGACAAAACGATCCACATCATCAGCAGTTAATAATTTTTATTGCATTAACCAAATAATGCATGTGAGTTTAACCCTGTTTTTGAAATTCTCTGACTTAAACTAATTTCCTTAGTTTCCTGTTTGCGTCAATGCAATCTGTGCTATCTTTTTTTTATACTGTAGCGACTGATTTAATAGAGTGTCACAAAAGTTCTACTTTAACAATAGGCGACTGCATAACCCCAAGCACGACTTTCTAGCACCCTCTCCAACCCCTCCTCCCATGGGTCTCGCCTACCCCTTACCGCATCAATCAACACCCAGCTATCAGTCGTCTGTGCTGCACTCTGTCCTCCCTCAATCGGACCTAACAGTCACTTAAAACAAAAAAGGCTTCAGCTTGGCTGGGATGCTACAATACTTTCGACTGTTACTGCTTTCATATTCTGTACCTTTCTCTGCATGTGTATCGCACCTTGGGTCTCTTTTCTCCGCGCTGCTCTTTCTTCTTTGCTGAGAGCACAGGATCTGTGTGTGCCACGTGACTTTACATGACTGAATGTTTTGCTGGCTGGCTGTGCTCTTATTTGATAAGACAGACGTGTCTTGCAAGAATCTTATGTTCCATGTCCCTGCACGACTGCCCTGGGATAATCTCTTGGCACCAAGTCTCATGTTTACGGTCCCCGCGAGAGGCTCCGTGGCCAGTCTTTTCTGTCTTGCGGGTCTTTAAAATGTCTTTCAAGAACATCCGAGAAGATCACGTATCGTCGCCTTGCTTTAACATTCCAGGATTTTTTTTATATATAGAGAGATGCCTTACTTAAGAGCACAGTATTCCATGGCAAATGAATGTATATCAATCATAATTGTAAAAAAATAACTTTGACTTGAGCTACTCCTTTAAACATATTAAACATAAAACATACTTGTGCTCACGATTTATCATACTGGCTCAACATGTTGGTATCATATTTTTTATTAGACATACAATCCATTTCAGTAAGGAAAAGAATCTCTGCACAGAAAATTTTAACAATTTTCCTGCAAAAGAAAATTTTGCTTTTCCTCAGTCTACTCCTACTTCCTTTTAAGCAAGGTCAGTGGATTAATGGGTGTTCAGTTTCAACAAATATTTTAGTATTTATACCCTGTTACATTAATTCATTAACTTAAATAAGAATATTTCTTCTGCACAAGTACACATTGCTTTGGTTTACTTGTACTTTAGAACTGCTGTTCATTTATGTATAGCACCTTTGTGAAACTGTACTTGCTTTATTCATGCTGTATACAGTATTCTCACGTATCAACATACGTTTTGCGTATTGTAGTTAGCACCTTAGCACTTCATCATAGTATCACCATAGATGAAAGTTTTACATACATGGCAGGATAGCTAACTATTCATAGCGTCTATAGTGGCAATGGAGTCTGTCTTGGAAAGGGCACATGGAGAGGCCTATCCCAAAGCAACTACCTGGCACATGGCTGTCATCCTGATGAAATGCTGCCATGGAAGGTAGGTGCATATCAAATTTGCCTGCAGGAACACTCCGGCTGCAAAGGTAGACAGACAGCTGCCAACAGTGCTGCAGAGGGCTGGAAAGCTTGTGGCAGTGCATACGTGGAAACTTTGGAAAACATATAGTAGGTTCCTATAGGATTATAGGGTGTATCATAGCTAGCGTTGTTATGCAGGATGGAGATTGGAGGAGTACATGTAGCGTCTGCAGAGACTGGTTAACCCAGAACTGGGCAGTGATATAAAAGCATCATCATAGATGCTAGAGGGCACCTTGCTTTCAGGCCGTTTCAAGCTACCGATCCTTCAGAGGTGTAGTATGGACAGAAAGAAGGTGTTGGAGAGAACCTCTGATTTAAATCATATTGGAGGTAATCTGGGAAGATGAGGCAGTAAGCTATTAGCTCACTTTAATTTGTAAATGTTTTATTTGTTTATTTTTTTTCCCTTGAAAAAAGAGCTTACTGAACCGAATTATTTGTGAGAGGAAGAAACCTCTAATCTATTTATTTTTTGCTGTTTATTTTTGACTGCAGATCATACAGTGATGGACTTGTAAATATTTATAAAGTCCTTTATTTTCCACCACCTGTTTTTGTATATATATATATATATATATATATATATATATATATATATATATATATATATATATATATATACTTTTTTCAATGTGTGTTTCATTTCAACTTCAGTTTCAGGTTTGTGTTCAGTTACTAGGAACCCAGGATCACAAATCGGGCTAAGGGTCCAGAAGTACAAGGTTCCACACTTATGTACAGTAAACCCTCGTTTATCGCGGTTAATCCATTCCCGACTCTACCGTGATGAATTAATTTCCGCGAAGTAGGATTCTTTATTTATAAAAGGAATATTTTCGCAGTTAGAGCATAGAAAACCTGTTTACAACCTTCTAAATAATTTTTTAAACATTATTAGAGCCCTGTAGACATGAAATAACACCCTTTAGTCAAAAGTTTAAACTCTGCTCCATGACAAGACAGAGATGACAGTTCCGTCTCACAATTAAAAGAATGCAAACATATCTTCCTCTTCAAAGGAGTGTGCATCAGGAGCAGAGAATGTCAGAGAGAGAGAGAAAAGCAAACAATCAAAAATCAATAGGGCTGTTCGGGCTTTTAAGTATGCGAAGCACCACCTTACAAAGCAGCTGCAAGGAAGGGAGCAATGTGAAGGTAGTCTTTCACCATTTTTTAGAGGAGCGTCCGTATCCTCTAGGCCAGTGTGCGTACAGCCCCTCTGCTCACACCCCCTCCGTCAGGAGCAGAGAATGTCAGAGAGAGTGAGAGAGACAGAGAAAAGCAAACACTCAAAAATCAATACAAGCTGTTCGGGCTTTCAATTATGCGAAGCACCATGTGGGAAGCATATCATATATCATTGAGGAGTTTTATTTAATAAAGAATATGTGCTCTGATTGGGTAACTTCTCAGCCATCCGCCAATAGCGTTCCTTGTATGAAATCAACTGGGCAAACCAACTAGGAAGCATGTACCCATTGTCCGCAGAAATCCGCGAAGTAGCGAAAAATCCATGATATATATTTAGATATGCCTACATATAAAATCCGCGATGGAGTGAAGCTGCAAATGTCGAACCGCGATATACCGAGGGATCGCTGTATATTCAATTTCTTTACATTGTACATTTTCAAACCCAACCTCTACCCAGGGTTCCGATAAATAATTGTATTCTTTTGCGTTGAGTTTATTGTTCTGCTTTCCTTCATTACCTCTATCACTATGAACTACAACTAGTATACTGTATATTTACTGTGGGTAATCCTGCTGCTTTTTTGGAGTACTTTGTAATGGTTCCTTGCACTGAATGACACTATATACTGTACATGAAAGGCTGATTCACTAAATAATTGTTTGATGCAGTTTATCTTGAGCCCAGTGACATTTTTTTGGTAGGTACAATGCCGTCTTCACCTTTCACAACCTAAAAACTGCCATGACACAAAGTCTGGCTTGTGCATATACCAAGACAAGCTGCTATTTAAAAAAAAAAAAAAAAAAGTCAGCATGTAAGAACAGAAGCTATTACAAGGTAGTTTGATGATTTTTAATGGTTTTAATTTGTTCTAGTTTCTTCAACTTCAAATGGTTTTATGATAAGAATATTTATTAAAAATTTCCACTTTAAATGCACCATTTAGTATGGAGACTAAGCTTCAAGGCCATAAATCAAATTGACACCGTGAATACTCTTTGCAGCCCTAATTTAAAACTGGCTGTTAGGGAGCTGTACAGCATCTTTTCTGACGGTAACACTTGGCAATTGCAATATACCACTGTTCATTGAACAGGAAGCAAAGCATATTATTTGTGTTCTCATATACATTTATATCATTTATATTATGATCTTATTGCAAAGACAGCATCCTGCTAACATTTGAGTGATGATGCATGCTGTCTTGCTAATCGAATGGGAGTAAATTGAGCACATTTTCACATTAAAATTAATGTAATAATCCACAGATAAGCTCTTAATAAAAGGAAGAATATGTAAAAGTTAATTCACCTACACACTCCAACTATTTGTCATAGTGTGGGTAGTGATGGTAGCAGACATAGTAGATCATATCATAACTGTCTACTTTCAACAGCAGGCTCTAACTAATGGTTTCCTAAAGTGCATGTAGAATTATTGGAAAGATATAATGCCTCCAGTGTTCATAGAATTTGTTCAGAGACACATTCCTGTTGTTTTTGCACAGTACACCCACACGAGAGACACCCAGAAAGTATGTTGATACCCAAAGAACAGCTTAAATGAGCCACTTTCATTCAAGAGCAGAAGTAGATATACTCCAGTATCCTCCGAAATTGTCAAGGTGTTTAACAAGTCATGAATATTTAATCCAGGAACCTGTGGTAGGAGTTTTATTCCAGCTACTTATACTCATTTTTGTGGTCAGTACATCCATAGATCCATTATCCAACCCACTATATCCTAACTACAGGGTCACGGGGGTTTGCTGGAGCCAATCCCAGCCAACACAGGGCACAAGGCAGGAAACAAACCCTGGGTAGGATTTTCACACACCCACACACCAAGCACACACTAGGGACAATTTAGGATTGTCAATACACCTAACCTGCATGTCTTTGGAATGTGAGAGGAAACCGGAAGTGTGAAAATAAAAATATAGATGGACTGGTAAGATGAAGTTTTGAGATTGTATTATATGCTACTTGTGAACATGTATGGGAAGGATACGGACACACTAGACTTTGAAAGGTAATTACTTGCAGAAACTTAGAAATAATAATCCTGAAAATCAAGCATTTCCCATTCTGGATATCTACAGATGGTATGACCTTTTGAACGATCAAGTGACTATGCTTTGGTTATTATTATTACTAGTTTATCATATAATACAGGGATTAACTCTAGTGATGTACTTTTCACACTTTAGAGAATTAAATACGGCTTGCACTTTGTACTTCTTGGTATTACTCAAACATTTTATATATCACCTTGAATAAATTAGTCTGTTACATAAATACATAATAATAATAGTAATAATAATAATAATAATATTTACTTTAGATACATTTGCCATTGATACCAACCTAAGAGGAATGCCAGATAATGTAGAATATGCTGGACCTGGACAGAATACAGACTTAGCCAGTGTTGTGGTGGCTGACATTTATTGGCTTGATTGACTTTGTGTCAAATGAGCAGTTCCTCATGGTGTGCAGAATGGGGCACATTAACTGCATTGTGTGGGAGCGTCAGTTACGGCACTACAGCCATGTGGAGTGATTCCCAGAGGGTAATCCGGAGGGTGGGACTGGACCATGTGTCTGCCTGGGGAGTGGTTGTCAACAAGGATCCCAAGCTGTTTCGTTGTGTGGTTGGTGCAGCAATGCATTGTACCATTGTTTGCTCTCCCCAACCTGACCTGGTTATATATCACCATGTGTGGACTGCAAGTCAAGGGAGGTGACACACTAGTGAGCCCTCCCTTGGAGTAACGTATGCAGTTTTGGTCCTCATATTACAAAATAAGAGAACAACAACTAGGCTGATTCAGGGACTGAAAGGTATGACCTATGAGAAGAGAGTAAAGATGTCTAACCCTTTTAGTTTAAGAAAAGAGAATTAGTGCAGTGGATTCCATCTGTTAGTTTAAAATCAAACAAAAAGAAGAGCACGAGGAAACAGATCAAATTTTTGTTAAGAGTACATTTTTCAGAAGCATTCTTGTGAAACCATAGATCATTGATACGTGGAAAAGAAGGTAATACTTTGGGAGCATTCAAATCTCAGCTCTGCAAAAATGAAGTGAATAGGACTGACAAACTATTTGGCGGAATGGCCTATTTTCTTCACACTGTTCTGAAAGTGTTGGTCTTGAATGATATAACTAATTACTGCTCAATGGTAACTTTTTCAATAGAGTAATTGTCCCTAGAGTCTTTTTTCAGATATTCTTGTTACTGAACAAATTCACTATTTTTGCTCAATTCAATTTGAATGTTATTTTATAACTCATTTCCAATGTAAGTATTCATTTTTCAAGTGTATCACAAATTCTGTCTAAAACTGAGCACAGTAAATTAACCCAGTCCTGTCATTTTAAAATAATACAACTCCATGTTGATATCTTTTTATAAGTAACAATTACCCTTATCCTTTGCATCATCAAATGTGTTTAGTTAAATCAGACCTTTTGCTTGGGAATTAGGTAGATTGTTGCAAAAGAGAAAAAGGACTAGCTCAGTCATCCCTAGATCTTGACTGGCAGTACTTTTTCCAGACTAATGAGCGTGCAGCAGACGTGTGTCTGTTCATTATAAAGTAAGGTGAATAAAGGTTGAAACTTTTGTGGCTTCACTAAATAATTAGTTACACAGCCACTCAAAATAAACACTGAACCCCTCTTAGATAAACAGGCACATAGTGGAATGCACTTAATAATTGAACTCATCTGAAGCAAAACAATTTGAAAATTTTAGATATCAGAGTTATATTTAATTTACAGTTTACTATGTCATATTAGCTAAATTACATCAAGCTTGAGACTCATCTCAGCTACTAATGAGTCTACTGTATAATTGCAGTTGCTATGTATTAGCCAGGTACTGATTTAATTAGCTACACCTACTGAAATGTAATGGAATCTGTAACTGCAATTGATAAAATAACATCATTTCCAGGATAAAAAAAAGTTTGCAGAGTTTGCTAAACATTTTGTTTTATGCCAGATTACAAATTGAAATGTTTACATGTTTTGATGGAGGGACTTTTAGAGGTAGTGGCTGAACAAAGATCAAGTAGAACTACATAGCAACATTGTCAAACATAGTTCATCAGAAATGTGAAGCATTACCTTTAAAGTAATTTATACCCTACCGCTAAACAGAACCACCATAAACCTCCACTATTAGAATAAAAGACTTTGGTTTGTGAGTCTTTCTTAAATGGAAAATTCATATACAGTATGTGAATATATGCAACCTGGTCCCAAATTCAAAATGCAGGCTTTCTGACCTGCACAAGATCAAAAAGGTTTTAAAATAATAAAAATCTAAAAAAAAAAACAGACTAAAGAAAGTAAATGATTTTAATTTAAAGAAGTATGTGGAAGAAATCAACATATTAATGAAAGAAAGAAACTTATCCTCTAAAAGGATAAGTTAATAAAATGTCTTTGAGTCAGAAACTAAATAGTAGGAGACCTGTTCATTGTGTCTTCAATTATCTCTTAAGCAAATTATCTCTTCATCACAGTAGTCTGTTACAGAATGATCAGAATTGTCAAAGAAATAAGAGCAGAGGTCCATTTTATAAACAATTGAATTTACATAACAGTGCTGATTAATGCATACATTTACTCTGATTAGTTTGTTGGCTTATACCCAAAAACGTATCTAAATAAAACTCTTTTCTATCACACTCTTGTTCTTAAGTTCAGCATTTACCCTTGAATCACTTAATCATCTCTTAGTACATTTTGTTTATGACGTCAATCTTTTTCTTGTACATCCTTGACTTTGTTGTTCACTTGACCTTTATCTGCTTTCCTGATATGCCTGACCAGGTTTCTGGAATGTATTAGACCTTTTATACTAGATAAATAGATGCTATATTTTAATGTGGGGAGTATACCAAAATATTTAATTATTATTATCTCCCAATTATTAAAAATAAATAAATAAATATATATCAAGCAAAACTGAGAAGCAAAAAAAAGCAAAACCTTAAAAGCAAACAAATCCAATAAATGCCAACAGATTTCAAAATTGAGAGGATGAAATTATGAACAAAAACAACACAAAAAACACTACTACACCAAAGCTGGTGAACATTCTAAAGCTTTGAGTATAGTACTTCTGGGTCCAGACCCACACCTACATAATAAAGGTGGTCCTGCCTCCTTAGGCTCTACATGCGGGAGGCAGGGCAGATCAAAAACAGCACTACATAGAAAGAAAGAAGCAAAATTAAAAATAGCATTGATAACATACAAAATAATTAATGAAGGACTACATAAACAAAAATGAAATTTAAGTAACAACCCTGGACTGAAACATAATAATTTGTGACAATTATTCTCACAGTAAATGTGCATTACCTGGTTCAATGAGTGATTTGAACTCAACCTGGAAAAGTATGATCTGCTCATGACAGAAATTTCAGGTAACAGTTGTACACACACCAGACTGAAATGTGTTATATGTCGATTTTGACATCACAATCGAGGAGTATGCTCCTCCATTCATTTACACTCGATGCTTTTCGTATTTGGTATAAACCTAATGTCATCTTAAATTTCACAGTGAATGCATCTCATGTCAGATATGCCCAACAGTCAGACTTCTTTGTTTGTCATTGAAGTCTCTTCCTTTGGCCACACCAGCCAAAATTGTAGGTAAGATGGCCTGGCATGCATTTTCAAACAACACACTGAGCAAGGTGCTTTCAGCATTTGCTTTTATTACATGTTCGTTAATTAGCCAAGCTTTTCCAGTCATTCTTTCTATTTTTCTTTTAGTTCTGTTTGCTATTTAATATAATAACCCTATCTATTTTCCTTGGATTTTTAACATTGACTGCAACTCTGGAAACCAGCCAATCAGACAGTCCACTCACAAACACACCCACATTTTTACACTCCTAGGGCCAATTTAGATTCACCAATTAATCTAACTTGCACAACTTGAAGATGAAAGAAGGAAGTAGATAATACCCAGAGCAGATATGAAAATAGTAATTGAAATACATTAAAAAGCTTACTGATTTATAGCAAAATCAACAGTGCATATAATGTAGATGTAATATTTCTGAAAAATAAACTGTGAAAGATTTAATGTTGTGAAAAAAACAAAATGTTATAATATTGGTGTTTTTTTAGCTGCTTTCTTTAATGCTTATACTGAAAGCTTCACACTGATATTTCATTACATCTTAAGTGTCAGAAAGTAAACATCAAAAAATATAACTACATTTTTAAGCACTGAAATTGTTTATAAGAAAAATGTGCTAGTACCTTTGAAATTAAAAGAGGAATGGGTTGTACGTACAAGACATACAAATTAATATTAATGTTGAATGAGTTTCCTTAAAAAACATAACCAAGTGGCAATACTGGCCCTGGTAAATGTTATAATGAGCCCAGCTGTGAAAACAAAACAGTGACCTTGTTGTTTAAGGTTTGCCCACTTAGGGCCAGATCACCTTTGGACCCCTGGCCTTAGACAGATAAATAAACAAGTTGATGAGCAGCTGCTATCTATATAACATATGTACACAATTCTGGGCCCTGGGTTTTTGATTCAGACTTTGCCTCGTGCTGTTAAACATAGCAGATGGTATGACTATGTCACAGATTTAATTTTCAGAGTTGTGTCAAGAGCTGCTTTATTTCTGTGATTCTCACAAATATCCATTGCTCTGCTGCAGCCTTCCAATGAAGAAAAAACAAATCCCATTTGAAATTAACTCAGCAAATTTTTGTTAGTATAAAATACTTTTGATCTCTTTTGACTATGGACTTTATATTGTAGTTAAACTTCCCATAATTAAGCGAGAAAGAAATAATCTTAAGTAGAGTTCCAACCGAAATACACAAAATGTTTAACACAACACAAACATCAGAGTACATCCCTAGGTTCTTCTGGGAAAGGTGTATAATGTCAACAACCAATGCAAAAATGTACAAAATGCCAGCATTTAAATTTACATTTATTTGCTTAACAGAGGATTTTATCCAAAGAAGTCAATAAAGATTGAGTAAACATCATTCTGGGGGACTGTTTGTGAGCAAGTGTTACAGGGTAAGGGTACAAAATTGATCATCACAAAATCTAACAGCTAATATCTGTTGGACACAAATTCACCAAACAAGAGAGTCTTCAAACACTTCTTAAACACATTGAGGGACTCAGAATTTCGAATGGAGGTGAGCAGCTCATTCCACAAGCCAGGAGCTACAGATATGGACTGAGATTTGACATCAAGCAGAGGTGGCATATCCAGATCTCATTCATCAGCAGACCTGAGTGGTCAAGAAGGAGCATAGGAACTCACATGTGTCTCCATATTTATACATTCTGAACTATTGACTACTATGCTGACAAGCATCAAAGATTTGAACTTATTACGTGTCGCTACAGGGAACCACTGAAAAGTGGAGTGACATGTGCCTTAGTTGCTTGAACACTAGACGCGCCACGGAATTTTGAATTATCTACAGCAGCTTTTTGATATATGCTGGTAGCGAGTTCTGATAACCCAAGTGGCACCCACAACAAAACAAAAATGTGACGTTAAATGATGGTAAATAAAATGTCAAGCCTTTATAGAGAGCTTCTAGAACAAAACTAGTGTACCCACCAAATTCCTTCTATCAATAAACCCTTAATAAAAATCAAAGAAATCATAACAATAATAAGTGTATGCTGAGATGTGTTTCTCCCTGCTCAGATGTTGTCCTGTATGGTTCTAAGACGTGCATTCATGTTTACAAACTATATGTTTTAGAGTAATCAATTTTAATTTGATCTGAAAGGGACAGCCACATCAGGCAAAACACCTTAAGAACATTGTTCAAACCAGGAGCCTCATGTATAATGCCATGCGTAGAACTCACAACTATAACATGGCGTAAGCACAAAAGCGGGAATGTGTGTACGCACAGAAAAATCCAGATTCATAAATATGTGCGTTCACCAACTTCCATGTTCTTCCGCTACATAAATCCCGATCAGCGTGAAAGTAACGCACATGCACATGCCTGCTGTCCCGCCCCAACAACGCCTCTTTAAATATGCAAATCAATATAAATAGCCCTTAAGCTCAGCCTTCTGTGAAAAGGCAATGGCAAAAGCAAGAGGGAAAATAGGAGAATTTCAACGAATACCAAGTGGAGGCAAAGAAAAATTTACTATTTGTTGGTTTAAACAGTGGTATAAACAACAAAAGGAAGTTGAGTGACATAGCGTGTCGGAGAAACTTGAAAGCTCACGTTCACAAAGTCGCACTCTGCCCGAAATAAAAAAGAAGTTGTCAGATATCAAAGTTGCAGTGAAAAGGCAAGTTGTAGCCCACCATCTGAGTGTCAAATGAAAGCTTATAGGGTACAGAGAAAAAAAAAGGCACAAAGTGGCGAAAAAGCATGAAATGTCAACTTTAATCTCTAAATTTCCACTTCAATCATGTAGTTTATTTTGTCATTAAAGTAGAACATCATAAACTTAATCTTAAAATCATTTAATTTACTAGTTTCTCAATCCCATCATAGCTAAAGTAGCATTAAATGCTTTGTTTTGTATTTGATCTTCTATGTGCTCTATGTGTATGAATCACTACATGCTTCCGGGCTTTCTCTTCCTCCGACAGGACACAGAATCCTTTAAATTCGTGATATTACTGCTCTATGAAAAAATAAAATACTGGGATGTATACATGATATCATTTTCATGATGATAGGAGTTAAAGCATGTTGTTAAACATGGGAAAACGGTGGCGCAGTGGTTGTTCATGTCTCACGCAAGATGCTTGCTGCGCCGTGTGCTACCTTTGATGAAATATTTTATTGTAGGAGTACTGTCTCTTTCAAATGTACTAACCTCAAATTCCTGTCCTTACTTTTCTATCTCCAAATACCCAATTGCCAAACAATCAGCTCTGTAATAGACGTTAAGGCATCTGTAAGCTTAGAACGCCGATTCTTCAAAACTTTTAAGGAACATTGAAATATCTTTGCAGTACGTGTTTAATTATTCTGTCCATCTATCCTTCCAGTATCACGTCAGCACCCGCAAGAATACAGTGCGAGGCAGGAACAATCCATGAGCGGTGCGCCAGCGGCTCGCTAGCACTGCTGCACCATGTAGTTAAAGTTAAAGTTTTATCTGTGTAATATAATAAACATATTTTGCTGCATTTCATCTTAAAAATGATATTGCCATCATATGTAAATACACACTTTATAAAGTGGCTCAGGTTGTGCAATATTATAACTGTATCACAAGTTTACAGTGAGGTGATTGTACTAATTAGCACACATAGTTCTACAAGGAGCACTTGATGGATTGATTGAGTGCGCTTATAGTTTTTGGGATGAAACTGTTTCTGAACTGCGAGGTCAGTACAGGAAAGGCTCTGAAGCATTTGTCATATGAGAGAAGTTCAATAGACAGCATGGCTGAAGCAGCGTGCTTTTGATGCTGTATACCGATAATTCTCTTTCCGATCAGCTGCTGTATAGCTGTGATTCACACTCAGATACAGTGATATAAATACTCCGAGTGGTGCAATGAGAGAAATATGGCAAAAGATGATCCAATGTGCAGTGAGAGTAACAACACTAAAGCATTTATGGTATTTGGAATAGTTTGACCATTCTGTGGACAACTATATTGTTACAGATTAATTACAATCAGCTGCATTAAACTAATAAACAATATGCGGTTAATTTCAGTGTATTTATAAAGCCGCATCAGGGATGTGGATTTAAAAAAGAAAAGGTAACCACACAGGAACAGTAGCACTGCTTTGACACTGAGTGCCGCCAGTCTGCAAAACCGAGCAGAGAACTTGCGTACAACAGGGTATGAGCTACCGTGGACTTTACACCAAGTTTAGGTTTTATACATCGCGAGTTGAACGTGGAAACGTTCTTATGTAACATTTTTGTGTGTATGCACCGTTTATAAATGATGCCCCAGGCATTAGTATTTCAAAATAATTTTAATAAATGAAAACAAGAATTAAAAAAATCTAAACTGCAAATGAACTGAAATTAATTAATAAAAGTTTAATGAAATGAACCACAAACTATAATCCAGTCATCAAAACCCTACATTTCCAGAGCTAAAGTGAATAAGTAGACTCAAAGAAAAAAAAAAGTCAAAGGCTGCAAGAATTATAAAAAAAAATGGGGGAAGCACAAAATGGAGTAGTGAATGACTAATGCCATAGCAAAGAGACGGGGTCAACAAGTGTTTTTAAATAGCCCTCAGGTAACTGTGGCTTTTAAGACAATCAAAAGCCCCATGCTGATGAACACAAAGCAGCACTTCGTGGCTGGCAACTGGGTGGTGTTATGCCAGTTATGAGAACATGAAGGGGTCCAACTGCCCCGCAGCACTCTGCTAGATTTTCTTCAAATTGACTTCTCCAGGGTATCATCTGCCAGTTAAGAGTAACTGCTATGATAATTTTAGTCATGCACCAATCAATAACCAAAATTCTGTTTTTCCAGAGCCAAAACGCTATAATGAAAAGAAAGTCAGGACAATACAGCTAGATGTCAAAACTAGAGCATCCAAATCAAGACTATCTAACTGCACTTGTTCACTGATCCAATCCATATATCAAACAAAGGGGCTTCTGTGTAATTTATAGCAAATCTTAATGACATGAGTCAGGGAGGAGGTTCCTAGCAACCAGGCAAGATCCACTAGCAAATTATAATTCGCTTGTAGCGACTTCAAAAGTGGTGATGTCATACATTTAAAATTTAAATGAAAAAAATGTACAAATTTTTAAAACAAAGAAATAATATTAACATATACAAAACAAAGCTTGAAAATTAGCCTTTTAAAATATAAAACTTATATAGCATGCCAAAACAAGTTTTCCAATTCTTAACAGATAGCTGGGATGACTAGTCAAAAGGAACACCTTTAAGCTGGAACAACTTACCTAAGAAAGACAAATTATTTATTGCAGAATGCAGCACAGCCATAATATTAATTAGAAAAAGAAAATCTGAGCACATGTCACTAGTTTTACCATCATTACATCGGTTACCTGTGTTGTTTAGAATTGCCTTTCAAATACTACTAAAGGTTTATAAAGCCTTAAATAATTGTGCTCTGTCCTATATTTTGGAATGCCTGCCCCCCTGCACTCTAAGTCATAACCTTAGATCAATAAAGGAATAAAGCCGGGTATCTCAGCTGTTCACAAGGCCATCTTCATCAAATCCTATAATTTGAGGTATGAAAACTAGGAGGGGTGTGATTTGGGAACATTTATGTTAGGTAGAATGCCCAGTGGGGCCTGGGTGGACTTTTGGCCTTGGAACCTCTGCAGATTTTGTTTTTTGTTTCCTCCAACTTTTTTTTTCTGTCCTCTCAGCCATCTGTCCTTACCTCGTTTTGTTGTTATTTATTCTTTAATGTATATTGCCTAATCTTAATTTTCTTCTCTTCTTGTAACTTTCTTTTGTCATCTTGTAAAGAACTTTGAGCTACGTTGTTGTATGAAAATGTGCTATATATTATAAATAAATGTTGTTCTTGACTTATCATCAGTACTATTCCCCAAATGAGACAATATGACTACTAAAAGCTTGGGAACAGCAATGAAGACTACAAACCTGGAAGACTGTAGAGTCATACTGATCAGTGACTGAAGTCTTAAGAGAAAATGTTGCAGGGTGAAGACTGGAGACTCTGGCCAGAGGGGTGAGGAATGGAGATTGTGGCAGAGAAGCAAGGAGTACATTCTGTGGCAGAGAGGTTTGGGAGTGGAGTCACTGACATCGTGACAAGGACTGGACCTTCAATCTGAGAGGCAAAAATTGGCGGTTGAAGACAAATGGTGAACATTAGAAGTTGAAGGTTCACAAGACTGTGCTGGATCAGAAGGCAGAGCAGACTTGGAAGGCTCTGAGTGTGCCCACCCTGTGAGATGTCTCTTGGGCTCTGTGGACAACATTTTGGGTTCTAGTAGTATCCTTGATCCAGGCTAAGTGCCAATACCCTCAGCCTGGGTGGCAATTATCCTCTTCCTAATTGTTCTCACAGTTTATTGCAGATCAAAATATTCTGCTGTATTTTGTTTTTATCTCTTTTTAAAATCAGTCTGTCTAATCATGAAGTATTTTTCAATGACTACCCATAGAACATTCATCTGTAACTGTGCCTCATTACCTGAAAGGCCATAAAGAATGTCCCCATAGAACTGAGGCTATTTCATATCCACAGATAAAGGTGTTAACAATTTGATAGTGTCAGCTGATAATGACACAAAAATAAGTGTAGGGCGCTTATAGCTTAAAATTGGTTCTTCAATAAATTCAGCCTCAAAAAACTTTCACCTGATGAATTTGGATTCATTTTCAAATGATTGCTATCAACATTAATAATGTCTTTAATCTAATAGAACAGTTTAAAGGCATAAAATTCATCATTCTAAGAATGGTAAACAGTTACTAAGACAAAATTTTTAGAAACTGGTTGAAAATTCTAGATGATAATTTTCTTCATATTTAAGCAACTAAATGAGATTTGAATACCATAGTTGAACTGAAAACCTTGACATATGTTAAATGGTATCTTGGTTTGATTTTCAGATAATTCAGCTATTGTCTAAATTTACCATACTAGCTTGGTAAACTAAATGTCCTTCCCTCATTTTAAAAATATAAAATCAGTACCTTTTTACAATTAATGCAGGTACACCAGGGCATTATATACAATACTATTAAAGTTCCTTTGCTGAAGGACCAAGACAAATTAACATAGATGTGGGCATAGTTGTCTGTACTCTTTCTTCTACCTTGTGAGGGTGGGGAGGAGCCAAAATAAGCCTTGGACTGAATGCCACAACACATAGATAATCATTGTGTACATTACATTGCCCACCTTAAAAGTCTATGCATTTCAATTGAGTAGTGGGTGTTCATGTGAAAGCGCACGTATCTTACTAATAGTGCTGCCAGCTGCAATGGTGATTGTACCTGGTGGTCTTACTTTTTGAGAGGTTTAGTTACTTAGGCATCTCACATACAAAGAATGTTTGTGTGTTTATAAAATTTAGCATCAAATAATTGCAGTTAGCCATGGAAGCATTGTAACATTTTGATAACAAGTCAAAATGCATATCAGACAGCAAGCAGGTTTAAGCATGCAGGCGGTTCAAGTGTATCATTGGGAAAGGTGCCATATAAGTAAAATGTATTATTATTATTATTATTATTATTATTATGGCATGCCATTTTCTAACCTGCTTAATCTAGACCAGGGTCACACTTGGGTGCTGGAGCCCATCCCAATTAACATAGGGCGCAAAGCAGGAACAAACCCTGGACAGGGTGCCAGTCCATCGCAGTGCAAACACACACAGATACTTACCCACTCACCAAACACTAACAAGGGCCAATTTAGTGTTGCCAACTCTTCTAACCTGCATGTCTTTGGACGGTGGGAGGAAACCCACAAGACATGTAAACTCAACACACAGAGGACCCTGGACAAAAACTCCAATCTCCTTACAAAGAGGCAGGAGCACTACCTCTGTGCCACTGCGCTATCCTGTTATCATAATGATTATTGTTAACAGCAATTATTTAATAATAGGTTTAACAAACACAAATACATTTATTTCTCAATTGTGGTTTGTATGTGAGAGGATTAAACAACTAAATCTGTTGAAGTAGGACTGGATTTATCCCTGGTTCTGCAAGCAGAACCCCTCATACAGTTTGTGCACATTCACTGGAATGTGGATGAAGGAGGTGTGAAAGGGGAAGCTGGTTTATGGTAATACTTGCAGGGGGCCATGATTTGTTACAAAACACCTGTAATGTCCTCTGGAGAACATAAATAGTGACTGGATTGGCCCCTGTGTAAGTGAGCATGCTTCTGTCTAAGTGTTAGTGTTCAGTCCATGGCTGTATTTGTATTGCTTTGACTTCTTCCTTCTCTCAGAACATTTGGAAGAGGTACTCTCATTTGTTGACATATTTTCTGATTATACAGTATATACAGTACATAACTCATCTATTAAATATGTATTTGTGTATTTAAAGTAAAAAAGAGATTAACTTTTCCGTTTAATGCGCACACCACTACTGCCATGAAATATTCACTCAGGAGTAATTAACAGTTCTCTCCACCAACCAGCATTCTCCATTCGTTTTATACTTATCGTTTCTATTAAGTGAACTCTGATTGTCTTCTCCTTTTAATGCTGTCACCCGTAGAAGTTTATGCATGACCCCCGTTAATCTTGTCCCACTTTGAATTTTGTGTGCGCCATATTTTAATGCTGAAATCCATGATATTTTGTGTGCACCACTTCTTTTTATTTTTGGCCACTTGCACTTCAGAGCCACCACACATCCTAGATATCATAGAGCACTAATGGACTTGTTTTCCCATTGAATCACCATTCTTGTCAGAGCTTCAATAGATTACATGCTGGATGTTGTCTAAATGAGTGAGGAGTCACAGTTTTTTCTCATCTGAACTCCACTTTAAAAATAAAGGAAAGACCCAACCTCACAAAAAGGAGGAAGTTTTGTCTAGAATTTCAGATTCCTTAATGAAGTCCTTATAACTATGCTATTTTTTTCCCCTTTTAGGAAACTTCATTTGATCTCTACTTGTTCTAAAGTTTTGACTAATTGTTTCCACACAGTATCTCAGCCACAGGTTTTTGAAACAGAAAATGAAATAGTCAACATATCCTTTTTTATTGATAACCTGTTTTCATGAAGAGATGTACTCATTGGTCACAGTACCAATTTGAGCGGCAGTGACCGGAGTTCCTTTTGCTAAGCAACACCTTTATCTCCTTATGGGGAAATCCCAGTCATGGAGAATTGTGACCCCTTCAAATGTTCTTGGTCTGGTCCATGGTGTTCTCCAAGTGAGAAGTGCTCAAACCTCCTCACCTGAGTCCTCTCAATCCAGTGTAACAATGGCTTTACTCTTACCTTCACAGACACTGTAAAGATCCTCACCTTGCCATGGACAGCAAGCCACACAATCACACAAAGCAAAATTATTTCAGAGAATCTTGATTAATCTGTAAACTGAGAACTTTATCCATGGTTCCTGATATTATTTTGTCTTGACCAATCACCCTTCTGATACATGTCAAGTAGATATAGTCAAAATAATAATGAATTTTCACAAGGAGCCTTTGTGTTTTGCATCCAGAAAAAGTCACAAAATAAATTGTGTTTTCCTTCCAGTGAAAGTCATGCCATTCACACAAGAAGAATGCTGATTTTCCTGGCATGGTATGGATTTTATTCTTTATGCAGCGGCAGAAAAAAAGCAGAAAATTTCAGAATTCATCCTTCATGCCAAAACAGTCTTGTACTTATCTCTTTATAAGAACCGCATTCATAACAATAAAGCCACAGCCAAACAGCCAGGCACAGATAAATGATGATTCCTTTTGCACCCCAAGCAGACCCACTATTTTAAGAACCAAGAGCTCATTGAACAAATTTATTATTAATAATGAATATAAATGTCCAAAAAACTGAGTAGCTATTTGTATTTTTTTACTTAATGTAAATAATGTTAGAAAATTACCATAAGCAACATATTTAAAGTTGCACAGCAACAGATGCTGTGAAGTTAGAGATCACTTCACATGAACCTGTAGGTAGGAAGATAAGTAAATAGAGCATTATTCTGCTTCTGCATTAGGCTTGAAATGGAGATTGCTTACAAAATTCTATGAATTTTAAACGTATATGTTACCATTTACAGACAACAAAGTGTTGCTTTACTTGCTCTGTAGAAAGATATTTAAGTAAGAATTTTATTGTATGATGTACATGTCACAATAAACATTCTCTAAATATTTTACATTAACTATACTATACTATACTATACTACACTCCGAATCAGGGGTTGGCACTGTCACTTAATGCCTCTTCTCTTCCTCCTTCTGCAGAATAGCTGATTGATGGGCAGAACATCAATGATGTCACTTCCAACTTCCAGCCTCCTGAACATGCCTTTTCCTTCTCTCAACATTAAAAACCAGCTCCATCCACCATCTTGAATTCAGTCCATTCATGACTTGCAGATTTATTGCATGCTTTGCATGTTTTCAAGCGTTTCAGTTATAAAGGGATTACCTTTAGGTGCTCCAAATCTCTATTGTCTCTTCATTCTACAACATACAGTACCCTCCCTAATGTTTGGGACAAAGATACATTTTAATTTGATTTACCCCTCTGCTCCACAGTTTAAAATTACAAATCTAGAAATTCAGATGTGATTAAAGTGCACATTGCAGACTTTATTTTTAAGGGGATCTGCATACATTTGGGTCACACCATCTAGAAATACTTTATATACAAGGTCCTCCCATTTAAGGGTACCAAAATGTTTGTGACATAGGAATGGCAGGTATATTAAAGCAGTTGTATTTAGTCCATTGTTGCATATCCCTTGCATGCAATGACTGCTTGAAGTCTGCAACTCATAGATGTCAGTAGGTGCTGAGGATCGTCTATGCTGATGCTCTGTCATGCCTCTAATGCTGCCATCTTCAGCTCCTGTTTGTTTTGGGAGCTTGTCCCCTTAAATTTTCTCTTCAGCATATGGATGGCATGCTATTTAAATTGGGTGATTGTCTTGGCCATTCAATCATTTTCCCTTTATTAGCTTTGAATAACTCACGTGTTACTTTAGCAGTATGTTTGGGATGATTATCTTGTTGTAGGTTGAAGTGCCGTCCAAAGAGTTTAGAGGCATTTACTTGAACTTGAGCAGAAAAGATATTTCTATACACTTCAGGATTCATTGTGCATCTGCTCTCAGAAGTTCCATCATCAGTGAAGAGAGGTGTGTCAGTACCTGTGGCAGCCATGCATTCCCAAACCATAACACCACCACCACCACCATGTTTAACAGATGAGGTGGTCTGCTTTGGATTTCGGGCAGTTCCTTTTCATTTCCACACTTTGGTCTTGACATCACACTGATGCAGATTCATCTTTGTTTCGTTTGCCCACAAGATCTTTTTCCAGAATTCTGCAGGCTATTTTAAGTTCTTTTTCACAAACTATAATTTGGCAATCCTGTTTTTGTGGCTAACTTGGTTTCCATCTTGCAATGTGGCCTTTGTGTTTCTGTTCATAAAGTCTTCTGCTGATAGTCATCTCTGACACATACACAACTGCCCTCTGAAGACTGTTTCTGATCTGTCAGACAGGTGTTTGGGGCTTTTTCTTTATCACATTGAGGATTCTTCTGTCATCAGCAGTGAAGGTCTTCCTTTGCTTAGCCGTTCCTTTGCCATTATTAAGCCCACCAGTGCATTTTTCTTCTTAATGATATTCCAGACAGTTTATTTAGGTAATCCTAAGGTTTAACTGGTGTCTCTAATGGTTTTATTCTTGCTTGCCTCATAATGGTTTCTTTGACTTTCATTGGAACAGCTCTAATCCTCATGTTGGATAACGGCAACAACACACTCCAAACAGTAGAAGCAAGCCGATGTATCTTATGAAACACACCTGAAGAACCACAAACATCTGTGACTCCAATTCTCCCAAATATTATGGTACCATAAAATGGGGAAATCATCAATGTTTAAAAAGTAATACTTTAACTGTAATTGATTGGTATGTGCTCTTACTGCATGATACGGGGAGAAAGATGCACTTTTTAAACTTAACCTTAAGTTTTTCACCTAGGCTGTGTTGTGTGCTTTGCCATTCACTTGTTCTGAATTTTTTTCAAATTCTTAGACATCTTAGCTCTGGTAATATATTTGCTCATGATGACCAAAGAACATCTTCCTCTATCCTTTCCTGTTCCCCAGTGTATTGTTCCTCTTCCTCTCTTCAATTACCTTACCTCCTAAATCTTTAGATTTTCTTTTATTTGCTCTGACCTTACACAAATGCAATACCACCAAAATCTAATTAAATAACTGAATTTCAAATTAATCACTTCTTTTCTGTGTTCTAGTCGTTTCTTTTGCTTCTATATCAGTCATGATACAAAAGGAAGATATTTTTGGATGGCTGTAGGTGTGAAATGCTTATGACGGGTGATTTTATTCATACTTTTCAGTGACCATTAAACATTTGTTTAAAGGTGCACAGTAGACTGTTGGCAGATGTGATGGTAGAGTAGAAGTAATTCAGAATATGTAAAAGTTGTACATTATCGATAAGTAATGACACAAACGTTCACCGATACGTCTGACTTAACCCATGACAGATCCATCTATCCATTTTCCAACCCGCTGAATCCGAACACAGGGTTATGGGGGTCTGCTGCCAATCCCAGCCAACACAGAGCGCAAGGCAGGAACCAATCCTGGGCAGGTCGCCAACCCACCGCAGGGCACACACACACCCACCAGGGACAATTTAGAATCGCCAATCCACCTAAATTGCATGTCTTTGGACTGTGGGATGAAACCGGAGTACCCAGAAGAACCCAACGCAGACACAGGGAGAACATGCAAACTCCACGCAGTGAGGACCCAGGGACCGAACCCAGGTCTCTTTACTGCGAGGCAGCAGCGCTACCACTGTACCACCGTGCCGCCCCAGATGACCATTTATTTGATATTTCCTACTAGCCAACTTTGTCTTGGCAATGTAAGATGATGTGTTTGTATAATGATATTGGGAATTTCTTAGTCAAATATTTGAGCAGCTTCCCAATGGAGGAAAGAGCAAAGGTGGTTTCTTTTCCATTTTGCCTCATAAGACATCTTAGAACCCATGCACAGCTTCTAGCATTAAATAAAACTTGATTACTGCAATGTCAGAGAGAGGACAGCATAAACTGCGGTGGGCTGGCACCCTGCCCAGGATTTGTTCCTGCCTTGTGCCCTGTGCTGGCTGGGATTGGCTCCAGCAGACCCCCGTGACTCTGTGTTTGGATATACCAGGTTGGAAAATGACTGACTGACTGAGGACAGCATAAAGTAATGTGATATAGAAAACAACAAAATTTTGTTAATGTCTTATTTTAACATTTGTGCCTCAACCTAAATTACAATGTTTAAAATTCTGCAAAACTTGCATAAAATAACAAGTCCTAAAATTTAGCTGATTGCAACAATATTTTGTGGGAAACTGATTAGTACCCACAGGCACCTTACTTAAAGCAGGACTCAGATTAATTTAAATGGGTCATCTTTATTTAACAAAATAAAGAACATAAATAAGAGGTTTAAAAACAGATCCTCTCTGTTTCTACTTCATTTTAAATCCCTATCCATCTAGATTAGGGCTCTAAGGCTAGGGATCTGCGCCGGCAATAGGAGGTTTGCCGGTTCAAATCCTGTAAATGCCAGAAGATGTTCCACTTTGTTGGGACCTTAAACAAGATCCTTATCCTGCAATTGCTGCATCCTGGGTATGATGTTAACTTACATCCAGCCCTGCAAGCAGACCTCCAACTTGCAGGGAAAACTCAGGGGTTGGTAACAGGATTGGCACTCCAGCCACTAGAAAAACCTCACAAAGTCCCACTCCTTTGGAACTAGAGTGGTGCTGAGGTGTCACTCATTGCATGGCAGTACTCGGGTCCTAATTTGGGATCCTGAGGTGGTTCGTCATGTGGTGGGTACAGAAATGTGCTGTATTGGTGTATGCTCCCAGCCTCTCTCTCTGTCGAGATTGGTGTCATAAAATTTAAGGTCCACCAAAAAGCACTGTGGCCACACTTCTAGATGTTATGTCCTGACTTAAAGTTCACAGATATGTGTTGCAAAAAAGCCTTTAGTTCTTCTCAGGAACTACTTGTGGAGAATTCTAGGAACCTCCAGAGCCAGGAAAGCTCTCGGGAACTCCTAGCATCATCTTCCTAGAAGTTCCCATAGATGTCATAGCCATGAAACGCAGCACAAAGTTAAGCAACTTTTGTAAAACCGATACACATAAGGGTGCAACTTATACTGCACTGGGCCAGCCACCTATAAAATTACAGTACTAAATGTCTCCCATGGCCATGTTCCTATTTTTGTGTTTTTGGAGGTATCACATCCCAGGGCACTCCCTTTTAACTTCCACATTAACGCTTATTTATTCACCTTACCAGAAATGCCACTCCCTATTTAAGATTCCTCTATATTGGGAGACAGGTTGAGGGCATAGTTAACAACATACAGCACATGAAAGAAGAGGAAAGAGTGATTTAAAGCAAAATCCTGTTACTCTGTCCGGCTTAAGGCATGTTTTCCAGATGCACATTATCAGGAGTTTTTGCATAGCAAACTAAACGGTATTCATTTTGTCTGGTTTGCCTGCAGTCGCTAAGTACTACAGCACATGTTTCTCTTCCAGCCCTAGCAGTTTTAGCAAATAAAGCTTCTGCTAATATGGTGCTGAAGCTTTTAATTTCATGTGAGGCAGAAGCTGCCAGAAACTTTGGTAAAAAAATCAGCTAGGGATAGCAAGAAGCAGAGAATAACTATCTGCAGACATTCACCAAGCTCCAACACACACACACACCAAATGGCTGTCCCCCAAGGATGCCCATATATTGTCTTTCAGCAAAGCCAAAGCAGGTCTACAGGGTATGAATTATGAAGTAAGATTAGAAAAGTTGAGCCTTTTCAGTTTAAGCAAAAGAAGATTCAGAGGAGACATAATTGAAGTGTTTAAAATTATGAAGGGAATTAGTACAGTGGATTGAGACTGTTATTTTAAAATGAGTTAATCAAGAACACCGGGACACAGTTGAAAACTTGTTAAGGGTAAATTTCGCACAAACATCAGGGAGTTTTTCTTTACACAGAGAACCGCAGACACTTGGAATAAGCTACCAAGTAGTGTGGTAGACAGTAAAACGTTAGGGACTTTCAAAACTCGACTCGAATTAACTGGATAGGACTGGTGAGGTTTGTTAAGCTGAATGGCCTGTTCTCGTCTAGATTGTTCTAATGTTCAAATGTTAAGTATACCATTCTATGTCTCAGATAACATGTACTCTAACTAGTGATAAAACATGTTTTTGTTGTTTTTGCTTTTTGTGGTTAACTAAAAATCTGTATGTTAATTTTTACGAATATTTGGATATCAGAATTTATCACAAAGCACATCCCTAGTCTCAACGTCTTTTACCACTGCAGATTCATTGTTACATTTGCTTGCAGCCAACACATTGTCACTGCAGGCTCCGTGTCATTTGCTGTTGGGTGTGCGCTGTTGGATTTTCATGTTTGGAACCGCGAGATCCTGGCTGCGACAAAATCTTTTTCACCTGCTAAACTAGGCTCACTGCAGCAGTACTTGCACATCATATCTTCCTCTGATTGCATAAAAGCCAGTTGAAGTCTGATAACCAACTAGTCTGGAACGTTTGCTTTTCCACCCACTCCCACTTTTTGACTTGGAATGAGGGATATGCCTTTCAGTCGTGGTCGATGTGCCGTAGGATTAATTTCTGCGCTTGCTGCTTTGTTCTATCAATATGGTGCTGATTTCCTTTGCAAACAAGATTGAAAAAACAGACAAAGGCTTTAATTTTTGTATATTTTAGTATGGGTGACCACATCCAAAAAAAACAAATATGGCAAGTAAAAATCTGAATGTTTCCTCGCTAGTGGCCAGCGCCACATATTTTTTTTAGTCATCTACCATGTAAATTCTGATACATACTGTATGCAGTTGTTTTATTTACATTGTAGAGGCCTGAACAATTATTCCTCAATTCAAACTGAGGTCATGTCCTTATGTTTTAGCCTAACAAACATTGTTCATATATCTGTATCACATAACGCTTAAGCAACTTTCAGCTTACTGGGCTGATGTCAAGTTATCCTCCTGCACAGATCCTGTTTCCTTTTCAAATGTTTAACACTGTGTTCGCATGCCATATGAGGTCAGACCTGCACATTTTAAAACTCACTTTTTTCAGTATTCACAGTAAAGTATTCGCTTTTAAGTCATACCATCTTCTCTGTCACCTGCTTATCATCTGCCAATTTTCAAAGGCATTTAAAATTGAATGAAGTAGTGACCAATGTGCCAGATGTCAAAAATAGCCCAAAACAGCTCAATTATAAAGGACAATGGCATCCTTTGGCATACAATGGCCATTTGTATTAGTTTATTATATACAAATGTCAGAGGGGGACATTTTTGTACACTGGGTCGTTCCATTTCTCTCTTAGGAAAAGGAACTTGTAAATATTACATTTGAAACCCAGCAGATGAACAGGCAATAGGCACCCATTGTTTGGATTGAAGTTAAAAGGCAAATTTCTTGGGTTATCCTGTTACTGATTATTGTGACGGCTGTCTACAGGATATTGGTATTTGCTGTCTTGCAAAACAATCACTGCTTTGAATTTTATCTGCTTAAACATACAAACAATATAACATTGGGATAAAAGAACCGCTCCTTCCTTGGAAAATGTTTGTATTTACTTGACTTGGAAATTAACATGTCTGAGAATATTGGTTTCTAATCAGCTGTGTACTCATTGATAGTTGGTAACAATACATTTTGTTAACTTGTGTTTTCATTATTTGTTAAACCCAGGAAATTTAGATTTGCCATTGTTTAATCCAGTTGTCCAGAACTGATAATGTCAGGGACAGAAGGAGATTTAAACTTCTGGGCAGAAGAAGTCAAAGAGATTGACAGTCCACTGAGAACGCTGCAAAGACACTTGGACAGAGCACAGGGGCTTGCAGGCAGACGAGGGTACGTGGCTGGCATGACGTGAGGCACAAGGACGGTAACACTTACTTCCAGGGAGAAAGAGACAACTCCACAAGGAGACGCCAGTTGTGGATCCAGCGAGAGAGGAAAGCCGCATGAAAGGACCGAGCAAAGCTGGCAGACGAGAAATGAGGCGTGATGAGGTCACAGCAACACAAGGAGCCCAGAGTGGAAAAAAAGGAACAACGAAGAGACGCTCACACGATTTTGATAAAACTTCTGTTGGGAAACGAGTGTCCGATGAATAGACTGCATTGGTGGACAATTGTTAATTGTTGGGGTAACAGTGCGCAAACTGGACTCTGCACCACTAAAGGTTGTATCCTCCAATTCTTGTTTTTGATGGACTTTTAGTGTGGGGACTGTGTGCTTTCCTTTTAAAAAAAAAAGGAAATTCATTCCTGGTATTTTTAGATTTTGTTTATGTTCGTTTATCTTTTAAATGTACTTTATATTGTCTTGTGTAATAGAAGTTAGTGTTGCTTTTCCTGAAATTACTGTTGTGTCTTTCATTGTGTGTTTACTCACCACCCAATTTAAACAAACCTGTGTGCTATTATCGGTAAATTTCAAGAGTTCCCAGTCTCTTAATAAAACTGGGTGGCGTAGTCAGATATTTTAACAGTGTTTAAGTTAGATTATAAGTGTGACCAGCCACCTGTCATACAAACATGCTTCACACCAGAGTAGTATATTGTGGGGAAGGGGGGTTGTTAGATTTCTCTCTTACTCAGGGAGTGCAGCTTTACAATACATTTCCAGCCACAAAGTGGCAATGTGTTGTGTTTAGCACAATCAACCTGCTTAACCCTAACAATTACAGGATGCAAGCCAGGAATAAAACTTGGACAGAGTATCAATCTATTGCAAGGTGAACCCACACACAAACACAAGACACACACTTCTACTAATTCAAACAATGGCAATTCACCTAATGTCCTTAGGATAAACCTCATGGTGAGATCATGAAAACTATGCAGGACTGTGAATTTTGGTCTCCTTCTTGCAAGGCATTAGGGCCACCACTCCAATACTTTGCCACCCTTTGTTTAACACAAGCAAGTAACAGTTTCACTGTACTCTGCATACTACACAATAATTTGCCCTATAAATGTAAAAACATAACATATTGGTTACTGCTTACATTTGTTCCAATCATCATACAAAAGTGAGCTGAAAAATGAGTATGAACTAAAAGTCCTCAGTATTCTAAGTATTTTAACAGGTTGCCATTTTATTTTTCAATTTAAGCGGACGATTTCTTGCAATGTTTTCTGAGGCACATTACCCGCATTGTGAGGGAGCGTCTGTTACAGCGTGTTACGGCCATGTGGCATGATTTCCTGAGGGTGATCCCAGCGGCTGGACCAAGCCAAGGGAATGCTCACATAACACCTGTCTATAGCAGATAGATGGTCATTTCCAGGGGACCATGTGTCTGTCTGGGGGATTGCGCCCCATGATCCCAAGGTGTGTCATCATAACCTGACCTGTAGAGACCAGTAAATTAATTGCCTTTTGCACCTGTATGTGGCATTAAAACTTTATAAAACATGATTTACATGCATACAAGTAACACAACAGTTCCATGGAAGGCAACACATCTATGCTTTTTCTATGAAGGTTGTTGTAATTAGCAGGATCCAATTAGGGAAAAGAACTGTAACAAGAACAAACCAATCAGAGCACAAACAGGGTATACGTTTTTAAAACTCTATAAATTAGTTACTCTGACCTGTGTTGTCACATATCCACGCTGCAACACTAAGTCAAGGTTTTCAGAAGTCTAAATCTTCAAGGGTTAAAAATGTTGGGGTAGTGTGAATGAAAGGAAAAAACAGAGACTAATGTCTGTGTTTTTAAATGATAGCATAGTAGTAGGGATGTAGACCCTTGACAAGGGTGAAGTGACTCAAATATTTTTGTAGGGTCAAGCACCCCAGGCACTGGAAAATATCTAATAAGGCTAAAAATGGCTTGAATACAATTTTGTACGAAGGTGATAAAGAATTGGGCATTCAAAAGTACGGTTAAGGAACAATTTATTTTGTACATTAAATCAGATTTATTCAGCCATTTCGGCTTCATTCATCAAACTCACTGTCACAAAGCCCAACAGTGCAGTAAGCTGCACAGACGTTTCCTGTCTCTACAGTGGAAAAACATGATGTTAAGTAATTAATTTAAAGCCATATTTTTTTCTTTCTGAGGAACAGCCTTTGCTATCTTATCAGTCTGAAAGTTGATACTACTCAAAAAAGGACTGAAATGTCTGGAGCTACTTAGGGAGCATGATAGCATAAGACAAGAGAATGAATGTCGAAATTAAAAGCAGGATTGGACTTACTTGCCATGCAATTCAGCTATTATGAAATGCAGTAAAAAGTAATGAGATTTCTATTGATACACAAATCACAGTGCTGTCATGAGAAATACCTAAACGAATTTAAAAATGAAGAGGAGGAAAATAGAATCCCTGACAAAGATAGAAGAGAACCCAAATAACACTCTAAACCAAAGAATAAACTCAAAACTATTAAGGAGGAAAATTAAATCAGTAAACTCCAAATTCAAAAGCAAAAATATACGTATCTACAGCCCAAAGCCAAAAGTTTACAGAAATTCATAAACATAAGTATGGAGCAAAAAGAAGACTAACTAAAACAAGTTTGACTAAGTTAACTGATATGAAAGGTGGATCATGTCACATTTTTTTGTTATTCTTCCAAGTCAGTTATTACAATTTTGTTTATTAAATATATTTGTACAAATTGATCAAATTAAAAAAAATAACAGTGACAGTAGATACATGTGTCTGCAGACTATATTACATGCTTTTTAATGGTACTCTACAATGTCATGTAGTTTAAAACATGTAGCCTAAATGGGATTGTGGTGGCTCAGTAGCTTTGATGCACAGCAGATTTCAAATCAAGAGATGTAAAAATTACATTAGTTGATGTGTGTTAGTGGTAGAGGATCTCTAACTAACTGCTCAGTTTTCTTTCTAACATTTTTGAAAGTATACCCAATAGAGTAGTACCCAATAATTACAAAAAGAAAAAAAAAATACAAAATGACCAATACTGGTATGAAATCACTATCAATATTACCCTATTAAAGGAGAAAAACAACTAAAAGAAGTTGCCCATCTAGCTAATAATGTCAGTTAAAACCCTGACATGATCTAAATAACTAAGAATTTGGAAAGGAATGGATTTATTTTATAATGGGAACACCACAAGTGATAATTACTTTTAACATTTTAATTCCACTCTGAATATACTGTAAGACTTTTGGACTCTTTTGAGACCCTCCCTAACGGGACGACATTCAGAAGCTCAACTACCATGTCTGTGCCGAGGCAACCACAGATTCACAGCACCACAGAAACATTTACAAGCTGACTGCTGCCAAGTGCAAAACGCCAGTCGCCTGATGGGTGATGCAGGGAACATTCTAACCTGGCCCAGACCCTGCCTGAGAGTGGTAGATCCCACTACAATAAATAACCTTGATATTCCTGTTTCAAATTGAATAAAGCTGGTTTTGCTAAAATACTGACACTCAGCCCCATCTTTAGAGTGCAAGACATTGACTCGCATGTCACAATACAAAGAAGCAAAAGTGGCTCTTCATGTATGGATAAACCGTAACACACATTCAGTCTGTTGTATGTTATACCACTAAGCAGTTCTGGGCAACTACTATGCAAGCAGTAATCCTGACATGTCCTTGCTGTTTGCCACACAATCAACCTTGTGCACAGTAGAAACTGTATACCACACCACAGTCTCTGTTGCATGCCCAGCAGCTGATCATTTGGAGCTACATTTCTAAACCAGTTCTATTTTTTATATTATACTGGAGGAGCTGTGCCATTCACACGTAATCAATTAGTTCAAACACCACTTAGATGATAATGCCATTTTTTACAATAATAACCTAAAGATAATATTACTACAGTCAATTCAATCTTATGTATCTATACTAGTAAAAGGCAAAGCCCTCACTCACTCACTCACTGACTCACTGACTCACTCACTCACTCACTCACTCACTCACTCACTCACTCACTCACTCACTCACTCACTGACTCACTCACTCACTCACTCACTCACTCACTCACTCACTCACTCACTCACTCACTCATCACTAATTCTCCAACTTCCCGTGTAGGTAGAAGGCTGAAATTTGGCAGGCTCATTCCTTACAGCTTACTTACAAAAGTTGGGCAGGTTTCATTTCGAAATTCTACGCCTAATGGTCATAACTGGAAGGTATTTTTCTCCATTAACTGTAATGGAGTTGAGCTGGAATGACGTGGGGGGGCGGAGTTTCGTGTGACATCATCACGCCTCCCACGTAATCACGTGAACTGACTGTCAACGCAGTGCGTAGAAAACCAGGAAGACGTCCAAAAAGCGCTTAAGAAAACATGCATTATATAATTGAGAAGGCAGCGAAACAATAAGAAGCGAGCGAGTGACATATACTACCATATTCATGAGTGCTGCTACCTCGGAAAGAAAGCAAGGTGTAAACCTAAACTTTAAATTAAGTTCATAGACAGGCTACCGCTGGCGTTTCACATGCCCACAGGTAATGCGGGATACAAGTTTAATGAGAGGACGCAGGATATAAACGAGAGTTTTGATCACTTTGTAACTAAGTTAAAATTGTAGGTGAAGGGGTGTGCTTATGCAAATTCCGAGAGGCTGTGTTTGTGGGGGATTGACAGTTAAGGCGGGTGGGGAGTCACGTCATCATCTCCCCTCCCATTCATCTCATTTCGCTCTGAGCTGAGCTCAGCTAACGCCGTCTTCAAGCAACTTCGTCAGACTGCCACCAAATACTCACAGAAAAATCCACAAGTTAATACACACGCTGTCTCTAGAGTTTCTCCACACTGAATCCTCCAGGCACTACTTACAAAAGGTTACATTGACAATCGTGTTACGTTATTTTTAAAATCTTTCCTTTTCTTAGCACAAGCACAGCTGAGAAGCTTCGATGCATGTGCTCCATAACGCTTTAAAAAATAATGCATTTAATCACACTTTGCATTACAAGCAAAGGGGAGCTTTTATCAATGCATGATTTCCTGGTACACCGATTACATTGATCAGCACATCCCGATTCATTTTACCCTCGCACCACCTTAGTTTGAGAAGAAGTATGAAAAAATATGAGGTTAACACAGAAAAACAGATCACCAATTCAAGCTTTATGAATAATCGATTCGCCATCAATAATTGTTTTGGTAAAGCCATCCTCCTTCCATTTTATAATTTTTCCGCCATTAGCCATGATTAAATGAACGGTAAATAAAGTAAGAGCAAAGCGAGGGTGACTTATTTAGGCAGGCATATATATGACAGCAACACTCATGACAATGTCAATCATGTTACGTTATTATTAAAATGTTTCCTTTTCTTTTCATTACTTCTTTAACACACTACTTCTCGCTGTAGGCGCGGGTATTTTGCTTTATATATATATATAAATGACTTCCAAAGAGCGCTGAGACTTTTGATATCGTGAACGTGTCTGCAAAAACTGGGGTCTCCTGCCCAGCAAAAGTCGAGCAGCCAGCGCGTGTGCATAGCTGTGCCAGGATTTGAGACGCTGACTGCGCTTCTGCCTTAATTCAAAGTGAGCACTTTTAATTTTTTTCATCCTCCCCGCGCTATAGCCCAGACAAGTGCAAACACGGACCCCTTTTCTACACCACGGCAAAATAATATTAAGGCGATTCACACTTTCTTTTGCACGTATACGATTATGAGGTCCTCAGCTCGGATTATGAAGACACACACACGAGTGGAGGACTTACAGTGCCATCACAGCCGATTAATGGCGGGACGCCTCACCAGTCTACCCAAGACCCACCGCGACTGTCCCCAAAAGGCGATCATAACGTCAGCGAACACATCTCTCTATACTATATAAAAGAAAAGGCAACTTTCCTTTCTTTACACCTTTTTCCTTTTATCCCAAACCTAAGCCTTTCTCTCTTAACACTGCAGAGGACACAAAACTAATTTTCTTTAAATGCTGGTAAGGCACATTACCAGAGGCACAAATTTGAACGCTCACATAGAAAATGTAATTTCTATACCACAGCCGTCATGTAGCGCCTTTCAAAAGGGATCTACTACCGAGAGATGATCCATATATATTTTAGCTGCTGTTAGTTACTTACCTGTTGTGTTACACAGTCTTTAAAATGTAGTTTACCCAACCACTCCAGTAGTGCTCAATGTACCTGTACTTCTTAAAACGTTAATGTTTTACTGTTTAATAACTTATAGACTATATTTTATTATTTTTCCCTTGCACTCAGTGACCAAAGCTATACACACACATATAGACACATACAAACATACACACAAGTATATGTATGTGTATATATATGTATGTATGTGTATATATATATATATACACACACACAACCCTATCTACATTATATATATATATATATATATATATATATATATATATATATATATATACACACACACATACATACATACATACATACACACATATATATAATTTGTGTGTGTGTATGTATGTATGTGTGTGTATATATGATGTAGATAGGTATGTATATATATATATATATATGTGTATATGTAGATATGTAGATATGAATATATGTATGTGTATATATATGTATATATATATATATATATATGTATGTATGTATGTGTGTGTGTGTGTGTGTATATGACAGCAGCAATCCAAGCTGTGAGAAAACAGTAAAAAGGAGGCGTGTCAAACGTTGTGGTACATTTTCTAATGCAGCTACCGAAAACAACTTCGTGACGCTGCCGCCAAATACACAAAACAATTACTTTGACAATCATGTTACATTATTTTTAAAATGTTTCCTTTTCTTTTTCATAACTTCTTTAACACATGACATCGCTAAGCTGGTATTTTGCTATATATATATATATATATATCACAGCGACACTCATAACAGTGACAAAACAATTACATTGACAATCATGTTACGTTATTTTCAAAATGTTTCCTTTTCTTTCTCTTTCCTTCTTTAACACACTACTTCTCCACTGCCAAGAGCGGTATATATATATATATATATATATATATATATATATATATATATATATATACATATATACAGATAGATAGATATATATATATATAGATAGATAGATAGATAGAGATATATATATATATAGATAGATATGAGAACAACACTCATATCAATGACAAAACAATTACATTAACAATCATGTTACGTTATTTTTTAAATTTTTCCTTTTCTTTTTCGTACCTTCTTTAACACACTACTTCTCCTCTGCGAAACGCGGGTATTCTGCTAGTGCTTACATAATTACTTTCCAATTCTGTTTATTTCCAGAGAAGTGACTCTGTATGTGTGCGTGTGTGTGTGTGTGTGTGTACTTCTATAGTTAATTTGCTTTAACACTTTGAACAAGAGGTACGAGTTAAATTGTATCTCATTGAGCCTGTCAAAATGCAACATAAGAGAGAAGATGTATGTCAGTGTACAGCCATTACAGACACAGCCAGCTTGTTAAGGATTTTTGTTGCCACATCACAGTTACCTAGTTGATAGCCATAAAATTTAAAAAAAAATTGGTGGATTCAGCTTGCATGGAAAGTCCATAGTTACATTATGTTGTAAAAATGCAAACTCTCACCAACTACCAAATGCGATGTGTGCAGTAAGCATGAACAGACAAAGAAATGTATGCCATATGTTCTTCCATGCCTGCACTCTGCGTGGTACCATATTGCAAGGATTCTCATTCAAATGTGGGTTTTTAGTTGTGTTGCTGGTCAAAATAAAGTAATTCACAGTTTTTTTACATTTTTAACCGAGTTACTGTTGATAATAAAACCATTGCTGTCTAATCCATTTCTTGACATATTTTATGAGTTTTTGATAGAGTTCATTATTTATCATACATATATGCATAGGCCTATATTGCTGCATCCAGGTAATAAATGGTCCACTAGTTAATGCATTAAGCAGTAGGACCATGGTGCTGCTCTATCAGATGTGTACGGGCCCTTTCCATGACTTTGTACTGGGGATATGAGGGGCTTGTAGATAAACAAAAGAGGAAAACATACAAGTTGGTGTAATCACTCTCAAGGTAGTTTGTAGTCTTACAGAATGTGTCTCTGTTTTAAAAAGACAAGTTTGCAGATTCAACAATGTTTTTCAATGGGAGATTTTGAAATTTCAAAACTCTGTATGTCAAAATCTGTTTGAGATACAGTATCTCAATGAAAATTTAACTCGACAAATATCTTCAAAGAGTAAGGGTACCAAATTTCAGAAAAATCAGTAAAACAAGCAGCTGAGTTGTTTTATGCAGCCAGCCAGCCAGACATGGCTATCACAGTAGGTGCTTCTTGCATTATAAAAGGAACTAAAAGCCCAGGTTTAAACATAATAGTGTACGTCTAATAGGTATTTGTCAACTAGACTGTTATCCTCCCTTTTCCCAAACTCCCTTAATATGCAAAAAAAACAGAAACAATCTTCAGCAGCAATGGGCACAGCACAGAAAAAAAGCCCTGGTGGTGGAGCACACATCTTCATGGCAGGCAGGTTTTAACAAAGTTTTGCTTTGATGGAAAACAGAGATGTAGTGTCTACTTGATTTATATATTTTCCCAGGATATGGCTGTAAGCAATTGTGCAGGGAGAGATGGATGTACAAAGAAACGTCCATTCTGATGAAAAGTTTAGAGGGGACCAATCTCCTCCATGATCGTATTCTCACTGTTAAATGGATGAAAGCCATAGTAGAAGGAGGACACTGGAATTTACAGAAAAATACGCAAGAACATCAAAAAACAATGTTCAGGCAAAAGAAACAGGAAAGAATAAGGAAATTAAACTACTGTGCAACCTACCTTCTCTTTCCATCCATCCATTATCCAACCCACTATATCCTAGCTACAGGGTCACGGGGGTCTGCTGGAGCCAATCCAAGCCAACACAGGGTGCAAGGCAGGAAACAAACCCTGGACAGGGCTGCAGCCCACCGCAGTCTTTCATATGTTTGTTAACTGAAATATTTTTTATTTCCTGGTTCTTACTGCTTGTCCTTGCTGTATTCCTCACAGATCTGAAGGGTAGGTCTCTGGATTATTAATTATCAACACTTAGCACATTTTTAGCAAGAATGTGTGTACAGTTCTTAATTGCATTAGCAGTACCTCCATTAGTATGAGAATACTTAAATCAACAGCATATTCCTCCACTAAAATGTTTTAAAACAAGTCAATAATATTCCAATTTAGCATGAGAGCTAAGTATCAAAAAATCATTACACCCAATTCACTACTTTGGAAGAAAAAAACAGCATTAGCTTCATTCAAAGCTTAATATTTAAAAAAGCAAATATGATTTTTATGCAAAATGATTTAGATTTTTATAATAAAAATAATATATGTACACTATTCTTCTTCTTACTCTTCATCTTTTCCTTCTTCTATATGACATTGATGTGCTTGATCAGCCTCCTCCAAACAGCTCGGTCCTGCACCTTCTTGTCAGTCAAGCCTTTTTCCTTCAGATCTTCTTTTATTTTATCCATCCACCTCTGCTTTAGCCTCCTTCACTTTCTCTTCCTCTGTACTTCCATTCCCATCACTCGTTTAGCCACATATTCATTGTCTCTCCTCACCACATGTCCATACCACTTCAACCTACAGTCATGACCAAACGTTTTGAGAATTAAACGATTATTAATTTTCACAAAGTTTTGCTGCCTCAGTTTTTATGATGGCAATTTGCATATACTCCAGAATGTTATGATGAGTGATCAGATGAACTGCAATTAATTGCACTGTCCCTCTTTGCCATGAAACTTAATCCCCCCAAAAAAAACATTTCCACTGCTGTTGTGAAGAAGGCTTCAGGGCGCCCAAGACAGTCCAACAAGTGCCAGGACTGTCCCTTAAAGCTGATTCAGCTGAGAGATCGGGCACCATCAGTGCAGAGCCTGCTCAGGAACGGCAGTAGGCAGGTGTGAGTGCATCTACACACCCAGTGAGGCAAAGACTTTTGGATGATGGTCTTGTGTCTAGAAGGGCATCAACCACTTCTCTCCAAGAAAAACATCAGGGACAAGCTGATACTCTGTAAAAGGTACAGGGATTGGACTGCGGAGGACTGGGGTAAAGTCATTTTTTCTGATGAATCCCCTTTCTGATTGTTTGGGGCATCCGGAAAAAAGATTGTCCGGAGAAGAAAAGGAGAGCGCTACCATCAGTCCTGTGTCATGCCAACAGTAAAGCATCCTGAGAACATTCATGTGTAGGGTGGCTTCTCAACCAAGGAAGTGAGCTCACTTACAATTTTGCCTAAGAACATAGCTATGAATAAAGAAGGGTACCAAAACATCCCCCACTCATTCCTAGAAGAGCAACTTCTCCCACCCACCCAACCATAACAACACCTTTTCCAGCATGATGGAGCACAGTGCCATAAGGCAAAAGTGATAATTAAGTGGCTCGGATAACAAAACATCAAAATTTTGGGTCCATGACCAGGAACTCCCCAGACCTTAATCCCATTGAGAACTAGTGGTCAGTCCTCAAGAGATGGGCGGACAAACAAAAACCTACAAATTCTGACCAACTCCAAGCATTGATTATGAAAGAATGGGCTTCCATCAGTCAGGATTTGGCCAAGAAGTTGATTGACAGCATGCCAGGGCGAATTGCAAAGGTCTTGAAAAAGAAGGGCCAGCACAGCAAATACCGACTCTTTGCATAAACTTAATGTAATTGTCAATAAAAGCCTTTGAAACTTATTAAATGCTTGTAGTTATACTTCAGTATACCATAGAAACATCTGACAAAAAGATCTAAAAACACTTAAGTAGCAAACTTTGTGAAAACCAATATTTGTGTAATTTTTTTGGCCTTAACTGTACTTTCCTGTACTTTCTTAGATATTTCTCCCACTTTTGTTGTATCTCTGATTATCTAATTTCTTATTCTGTCATTTTTTGTAATTCCACACATCCATCTCAACATTCTCATTTCTGCCACATCCAACTTATTCTCCTGCTGTGCTCCCTTTACTGCCCAAGTCTCAGCTCCATACATCATTGCTTGTCTTACCACTATCTTAAACACCTTACCTTTAACCTTCAGCTGAATTCTTTGATCACACAATGCTCTCTTCCAAATTGTTCCATCCACATTGCCTTCTGTGGGTTTGTGATGTGGCTGTATCACACATCATTTTATGAAGCTATGATGACAAACTATAGCCTTTCTGTCTTTGTATAGTCAGTTATGAATTGTACACTTACCTGTATGGTAGGTGAAGAGTGTCCGATGGCTTTAGTGGTGGTATGGAGACACACCAAATGCAGAAATGCTGTGGGTTCAAAGTGGGTGAGGAGACCTGTCACCTCTTTTGAAGTCCTTGCACCAGCATGCCAACATTCCTGCGTTTTGTCCTATGCCAGAACGGATGTCCATTTTGCCCTATGGGTGAAAGTGAAAGGAACTTCAGGAAGCTGCTTTAATTTGGAGGCATGTGTATGTGTGTGTTCCAGCAGACACCCAAATGCATATGAGTAGTGACGCCTGACAAACAGAAAGACTTCCAATCAAGGCTGTGGAGGAGGAAAGTCACATGCAGCATAATTTATCAGGTTATGTTGGGCCAGTGTAAACGAATCGATCCGGCTTATAAAACAGAGGAATGCTTAGGAGGGGTTATCTTTTGATCGACTGACATTTGGAGGAAGGTTAACAGAGTGATTATAGTGTTATCCGGTATTAGGATTCCTGCATATACTTAAGAGTTTTTTCAACTGTGTTTATTCCTGTAGTTTTGATAATTGTTTTTTCTGTCCTCGTGATTTTTGTTCTGTGAGAAGGAGGAAGTCAGAAGAGCTGTCTGATTGTTTTTTTTTTTTGCTATTTTTCATTACCATTGATTTGAGTGACTGTAAATACTGTACATATTCACCATAATTTATTATTGTGTATATATATATATATAAATATATATATATATATATATATATATACATTGTCACAAAATGACCATAAGACGTTGAAAAGTTTTGGGGCAGCCACCCGTATAATATTTCCCAGCTGCAAAACTCAGTCAAAAGAAAATATATCTTCATACAACTGAGTCCAAAACATAACTGACTTAGTATACACAAGATGGCAGCTTTAAGGGCCAGTAAGGGAAATGATGTCATCAGGAAAGGAACCGGAAGGGATGTCGTTGGCTGCCCCAGAGCCAGGCGAGATTTCCCTAGAATGGTCTGCAAGAGATTGAGAGGCAGAATCAGTGCACTTCACCACACCCTGGTCCGGTATGGAATTTCATGTACTCAGGCCCTTTAGTTCTCTCCTAAAAACGCGTGTGTGAACAATATATATATATATATATATATATATATATATATATATATATATATATATATATATATATATATATATATATATATAAATTCTGTGGCATTGCATGACATTAGAATTTTTGGTCTTGCAGGCACTATAATAAGGAATTGTTTTCTTTTTGAATATTTTCTTTAATCTGTGCTTTCACTTTTTCACCACTGGTCCATTTGGGTACTGTAAAGATGCCCAGAGTTTAAGCATGTGCAGAGGTGCCAGTGCACAGGACATTATATTTTGGGGACAGAGGTGGGATCAGTGGTGAAAGACAGATTTTATTTTTTTTTGGAGTGCAGATTTTTTTTTACTTTTTTTTAATGTTTGAATGCACAGTATGGCTCTTTCGAAACTGTCTGTAAAAGGAGTTGTTTGCAATACCTGGATTGTTCTGGAAAAGAAACACAGCTGAGGTGGTACATGGCTAAATTGTTACTTATATGTCTAAGCAACATGCAATATGTTAACTCTTATAAGCCTATAGCAAGAGACGTAACATTTTTAATGTATGTACAACTCTAAATAATTGCCTGTAATAAGCCCGCCTTACTGTATGAATGTGTACCCACAAAACTCAACAGACCAGACACCTTGTCTGAAAGAAAAAGTAAAAAAGTAGACAATTAAGCTCTTTGAGCATGGGAAAGGTGCTCTACAAATAAAATGTATTATTATTATTATTATTATTATTATTATTAACTTAAAGAAGTTAAAAGCAGACAGAAAAATAACTTATAGTTTGCTGGATATCTAAGATAAGCAATTTATTTAAAGGTGCAAATGTTTTGCTTTTCTTGATACCATGAATTCGCCTGATCCTTGATCCTGAAACTTTAGCTTTAAGACTCATTGACACCATTTTCCACCAATCTAGGGAAACTAAACCCTCCTTAAGGAGGGACATTTCTTAAAAATACATTTAAAAAACTTTATTGATAGACTAATAAATATTATTGATTCTACAGGTAAAAGCAATGATTAGTTCATTTAAGTTTATTGTTTTGATCAATAGGAAATGACAGAGAGCTTATCATTGTTAGATTAACATTTTGCTGGAGGAATGCTGATGCAAAGAGCCAAAACAAAAACACATAAGACACTAGCACTGAAAAGACTTTCTAAACTGCTGTATCCCTTATCAACTAGAAATTATTGGTTAAACTCCCCTGCCTCCTCATATTTCCCATCTTCTTGTCAGGTCATACAGTATTTCAAGTAGCACAATGTAGAATGATCACTTTCAGATAATAAATGTTTCCAAAAAGTCATATGAAACGACTGATTCTCTATCACTCAATACACTGCTTGCAGCTCCCACGCTGTATTAAAAATGCAGAACTTTCTTAGATTAAACCAGGGGACAAGTAAAGATCTTGTTTTGTTTTGTAAATAGAGTAGGTGTAAAGCAGGTAAAGAGAGAACATCAGGTTTTTTTCAGTCTCTTAAAATCTTTGCTGCTTCTGTCTCCTGAACTATGGCAACTATGATAATTTCCCATTGTGATATGCAATGGGTAAAGCAAATGTGACAGCAAGTGTGCATTTCCAATTTACATGTAAAAGAGCCAGCAGTTGTTTGACCAAATGGAACATCATTTCTCTTAAAAGCGGATAGCAAAGTGATGGTCATAACTTTTGCTGGTTAGACTGATTACATATCTGGATTTCAGTCAGAGCATTTCTCTGACACTGTTGATCCTAGCTGGCAGAGATGAATATAGGCTATCCATCAAGCTTAATTCTCCTTGTAGCCCAAAAGACAGCAAGTCTAAAATACTTCACATTATTTGATGTTATTCACCTTGTAATTCTAAGCTATTTATACCCCACTAAAATGTACAACTATTGCTAAGGATTTTAGCTCAGTGTCTTCTCAATATAGTTCTATTTTTCTATATATTATATAAACTATATAGAAAATAATTAAATAGCACAGCACAAACATGTATAATAATTGAAGTCATAAAATGCAGCAGAGCATCACAGTGCAGTCTCATATCTGGGAATGATTTTCAGCATGACTGCTGTCTTTGAGGAGTTTACATGTTCTCCCACAGTTCATGGTGATTTTCTATGTGGATTTTGGTGTCTTTCTAAATCCCATATGTACTGAAGATCCCATATGCATGAGATTTAAGGTGGACTGTATGTCATTGTGAATGTGTGCCCTACAAATGATTGCATTGAGTGCCAGGTGCTATCCATCCAGTGCAGAGTGTTATCTTGCATTCGATTTTGCCAGGATTACCTGTATTTCCCAGCAACCCTTAGCAGGAAAACGTGAGGTTCAAAAACAGATTGCTATATGTGTGATGAATGGTCTGTGGCATCGGATGAGTTTTTAAATAAATAATCATGAGGTGCAGGCTGCATGGATGGGGCTAATTGCAAAGTGTAAGTGCGAGTGCGAGCATCAGTCAGGTGCCTCATTATCACCTCGGGGGGAACATCATTGTCTAACAACCATGCCCATTTAGGAGAGGCATTATAAGAAACGCCTGAACGGCAAAGCGAGAAAGACAAAAGAGAATGAAAGAAAACAAAGGGCGAAGGTTAACGGATGGAGAAAGAAAGGCAGGAGTGAACAACTGAGCCACGGGTCCCAGCAGGGTTGTGCTTCCATTCTCATAACCCATGGCACTGCTGGGGGCCAAGGGGACTGCCCTCTGTCAGTCAGGGGGAGAAACGGTCTTGAAAATACACTCTCCCCATGTCCTTCCATGGTAAGGGCCCCAGCAGTCCATCACAATATATAATTTATATGTTTTGCAGGGGACAAACACTTTACAAATTATATTCTTTTATGTTGCAGCCTTTGCTAAATATCCAGTTCTTCCTCAGCACCCATACACATCGAAAATAAGCAATTGGAAGACAAAACATTTAAATATTGCAGCAAAATATCACTTAGCTTAACATTTATTGTTGATTAAACTCCATGCAAAGATGATAGCTTTTTTATCTATTTCCTGCCCCATGTTGTTTGTAGGTATAGCCAAGTAAAATTGTTAATCTCATAGTTTTATGGAGAATGAATATAACAAATTTCCTAATACAGGCAGTCTTCAGGTTACATACGAGATAGGGACTGTAGGTTTGTACTTAAGCTGAATTTGTATGTAAGGCGGAACAGGTACATAAATTTAATAAATGCTAATGTTGACCAACTGTAACCAAGTACTCTGCCAACGAATGACAGAGTTTCACCTCTCTTTTGCCTTTTTATTATTTCTACTTTATTTTCAATGGTGATGGTTTTTCTCTTCTTTACTGTATCACCAGCACTTGCATCAGATTTGTTTTTCAGAGACATTCTTGAAGGGTGAAGACAAAAGGTTAAGATGAGCTCTTCTGCACGGCACTGTACGGCTGTCACAGCAGGAAGGCACCCATCGTCAACACATCTGATGTATAGGGTGGTCCAGATATAATTATGCAATTTTCATTAAGCTATAACTTATTCAGTTTATAACATAGAAAATCACCCGAAAAATCCAGGACCATCGAGAAGTGTGCGAACTGACGACATGAAGAATCATCCTTGTGCTGAACTGGAATCGTCCCCGCAGAAATCAAAGTCATCCAGACAATCTGGATCTGCACAATTAGATCTGGGCCACACTGTACTGACAAGAGACAACTTCCTGCTATGTGCGTAACAGTACAAGCAGGCTTGCTATTGAGAATGAATGGGGGTAGCGACGGGCGGTTCATCACCAGCCCACCTCACAGTCACCTCCGCTACAGTATGCTGCCTGCAGCGTACGCAACACCACTGCTCCCATTCAACACGCAGCCATCTGAGGCACACTGCAATGCTACCCCCTACCACCTCGTTCACCCTCAATGGCCTCCATTCAGCTACAATCAGGTCACCGCTTGCAGCATTACCAGCCGCCCACCTAGAATGAACGGGGCAACCGTGTGTGGTGGGCGGGCAGTGAAACCGCTTGCCACCGGGAGCCACCCAAGGAACACTACACTCCGCGAGCAGCGAAATCGCCCCCCTCCAGCCTCTGTCCAGCCACCGCTTGCAGCGTCACCAGGCCGAAGATGACAGAGTGGCAGTTACTGAGGCGCATGCGTCGCAGCTGCGGCCCCATTCGTATGTCGTAGTTTGGATGTCCGTAACCTGGGGACTACCTGTATAACAGGTGTTAATAGGAAGAAATGCTGAGCAATAACAAATAAGGTGTAGTGGTGGCTCTGAGGCCAAGGATCTGTGCTGGTATCCCAAAGGTTGCCGGTTTGAATCCCCGTCACTCCCAAAAGAGATCCTACTCTGCTGGGCCCTTGAGCAAGGCCCTTAACCTTCAGTTGCTCCAGGGGAGCTGTACAATGGCTGACCCTGCGCTCTGACCCCAAGGGGTATGCAAAAACGTACAAATTCCTAATACAAGAAATTGTATTAGGAATTAGGAACAAAAAAAAAGAACAAACAAAAAAATTGTTATAAAAATCTCAAACTATTCATATGGCAGATTATTCTACATATTAAACACCCCCCGTTCAATTGTATAAGTCTAATAAGTCATTCATGAAGAAACTGCAAAGTCAAGTTGTGGAGCATGCACTGGTAAAGTGCCGCACCAACCACACAACGAAACAGCATGGGATCCTGGTTGGTAACCCCCAAGGCAGACACACAATCCAGTCCCACCTTCCGGAAATGACCTTCTATCTGCTGCAGCCAGGTGTTATGTGGGCATCCCCTTGGCCTGGTTCAGCCACTCAGGTCCCCAACAATGCCAATCCTGTGAGCCGGATCACCCTCGGGAAATCGCACCACATGGCTGTAGTGCCGTGACTGATGCTCCCTCACAATGCAGGTAATGTGCCTCATTTGGGACTCCATGAGCAACCGTTCATTCAACACAAAGTCAAACCAGCGGTGCTCAAGGATTCTCAGGAGAGACACAGTACCAAAGGAGTCCAGTCTTCGTCTCAGATCACTGGATAGAGTCCATGTCTCGCAACCATATAGTAAGACAGGAAGCACCAGGACTCCAAGACGGGAGCTCCACACATCCCTTTCCAGCAATCTCATGACCCTCCCATGCTCTCCCAATCCGTCTACTGACTTCATAGGAAGAGTCACCGGACACATGAATGTCACTGCCAAGGTAAGTAAACCTCTCGACAAGGTCAACACTCTCTCCGCAAACAGACACACTGCTAATGGCTGTGCCCAAGAGGTCATTAAAGGCCTGGATCTTGGTTTTTATCCAGGACACTCGCAAGCCCAGACACTCAGACTCCACGCTCAGTCTCTCGAGAGCCCCGATGAGAGCCTCCGTTGACTCTGCGAAGAAACTGCTATTCAATAAAGATCTTTTGGAAATGGATACAGTGTAATGCAATCCACTGCACCACTATGTCAACCTTCTAAGACACCCTTTCTTAATACTGTTGTGAAATAAATTGTCTGTTGTAATATCACACGCCGACAGGTGCACACATTTCCCTGATAACAACTCTCATGTAACCAATACCACCAAGAAAGCAAAATGTGAAACCATGTAAACAATATCAAACAAAGTAGCAAAAGGCAATTATTGAAAATGTATTAAAAGAAAAGAAAAATTACAACAACAATAGTGATACAGTAATTATTCAAAGACTCTGATGATATTCATAGTCTGTGAAAAGATTTGTTTGTATTTAAAGAGATTACCCTTTGTATTCTTAAAATATTTATTGATGTTTCCTACACCAAATGTTACTAAATATTTCTCTTTTTTACTGTAACTGACAGAAGGAATGCAAATTAGAATTTAAGAATTTTAGGTATGTTTTACAGTCTTGGGTATCTTTAACATGGAATTTCTATGCTACTTTTTTGTCAGGCTGTGTTTGCTACATCTTCAAACATGAACTCAATTTCTGCGTTGTATCCATTGCTGCTTTAATAGGCTGTAAGTAAATGCAGGAGTTGCAAATAAAGGGTGTCACAGGTGGCTGGGGGTGGAGCCCAGCCGGGACGCCCGAGCGGATCGGAAGAGGGCTGGTGCCTCCTCCCGACCATGAGGGGGCGACCGCCTTGGTTTTGTTGGAGGGCTTCTGGGTGCGCAGCCGGCACTTCCGCCACACTGAGGCGTGTCTGCGGAGGAATGCCAGGAAGCAGCTGGAGCCCATCCGGGGTGTGATAAAAGAGGCCACCTCTCTTCATTCGAGAGCAGAAGTCGGGTGGAAAAGGACGGAGCTGGAGAGGGGACTGGAGGCGGCCCGAAGAAAGGCTTAAAGGACTGTGAGAGGCCTGGACCCATTCACATCTGGCATAGCCGGCAGGATGCTCCGCCTGTTCCAAGGCGGAGACCTGTACATAAAAATGTTGTTGTGGACGGCCCGGTGCAGCAGCAGACCTCACACACTCGCCGCAGGAGCGGTGTGTGCACAAACTCCACGGGAGCGGTTCTCCCCATGGACAGCCGCCGGTCCGCAGTATGGCCAAGCTTCCCAGCTGCGAAGGAAGGAGAACGGGCATTGCTGGTGTGCAACGGGCTCCCGTGAGCACGCCGCAGCAGAATTGCCCGGGACAGCATGTCCCCTAGCGAGGCCATGCCGGGGACATTTCCCCGGGGACTGGGCGGTCTCATGGTCTGGAATCCCTGCAGATTTTATTTTTTTCTCCAGCCGTCTGGAGGTTTTTTTGTTTTTTCTGTACCCCCTGGCCATTGGACCTTAGTGTTATTCGATGTTAATTAATGTTGATTTATTTTGTTTTCTTATTGTGTCTTTTATTTTTCTATTCTTTATTATGTAAAGCACTTTGAGCTACTGTTTCTATGAAAATGTGCTATATAAATAAATGTTGTTGTTGTGGGAGGTAAGTTCCCTGCTTGCTGGCAAAAGGCCCTGTGGGGCTGCGTGTGTTTTGTCTTCAACAGGTAGGGGCTGCCCAGATCCTTGTCGGTGGCAGGCGCTTGTCGAGCCGCGGCACCTCGTTAACGCAGAAGCAGCAGCTGGGAGAGCTGCTGAGAGGGAGACACTGCAACCCAAAGTGCCAGCATGCTGCCGTACTGGGAAGAAAAGAGCCAAAATGGCCGCGGACTGGAAGTCCCACCCGCTGAAAGGCACAGGATTGGCCGGTCTGTCTTGTGTGCCCGCCAATGACTGGATAGAGGCGGGACCAAGGAATGTCAGTCTCGTGCCTAAGAGAGACCTGATTGGGCCAGAGGGAGTTGCCCACAGGAAGCAAACGACGTTTGAGGCTGACGGACAGGTTAGCCCACCGGCGTTTGTCTCCCAGTTTTCGCTTGTGGCTCTGCGCGAGCTGGAGGAATCCCTTCGGCCCACAGAGTCACCTTTATTACAGGTGCTACGTACTCTCTCCATGGAATTGGATAAACTGAGGGGGACGGCGATCGCGTTATCTGAGACACCGCAGGCTCCGGAGGAACGGCGCGACGCTGGAGCCTTTGGCCGGGGGAGTATGGCGGGGAAGGTGAGTATTGCCCTCCCTGTACAGCATAAGGGAGAAGCCGCCGAAAGCGGCTGTGATAATAATAATGACTGTCAACAAGTACACGATTCTCCAACAGCGGACGCGGCGGTGCAGGCTGCCCGCAGAGCGAGGAGAGTGAGATCGCAGGGGCTGGCAGGACAAGGGCTGATGAGTGCCCTGAGTCCTAGTGCCCAGCGCTTCAAGCCTGTGGCTGTCTCCCGTCGGTCTGCATGAACATAGACGGGGCTGGATTTGAGCTTCCACTGTGCTCAAACCCAGACCATCAGAGCGTCCAAGAGAGGAAGGAGGAGCCGAGGGGTGTATGCTGGTTCCTCTGACAAGAAAGGACGTGTCGCTGGGTGCGCACGTCCGGTGAAGGGCCGTCCTCTGCGGGGACAGAGGGAGAATCCTGGGCAGGTGGAGGAGCCACCAGCGAGAGCAGTTCTGGCAATGAAGAACGGACGGGCATGGAACCCACAGCGGAGGCACTGAACAGGCAAGTCGGGGGCTAACGATAGGGGGTTGAGAGCGCTGCGGGCGTAGAAATCAAAGGGACGCCCAGTGTGGGTGTCCAGGCAGCACTTCTGGCTCTCCATTTTGTTTATTCACAGGTCCGAAGCCCCGACGAGCCGTTGGACCTGCCCCGTTGGGAACCTGCCCTCCCGGAACAGGCTGCTCCGTGGGAGGGTTCTTCTCCGGTGACTGGATGGTGCCCCGGCTGGCGGGGACTGGAAAAGCAAAAGCGGTGCAGACCAGAGGGGCAAAAAGGCCTCGGAAGGGGTGCTGAAGTGGTGCGTCCCAGGGTGCCGTGGTGGGCCCTGGGTACGGAATAGGACCCACTCCGGGGATGTGCTGCCCTCTCGGGATGTATCGCTCTGACGGACGGGTCTTCGCTGGCAGTGGGGCACTGTCACAGACGGCTGGGGGTGGAGCCCAGCCGGGATGCCTGAGCGGATCGGAGGAGGGCTGGTGCCTCCTCCCGACTACGAGGGTGTGACCGCCTTGGTTTTGTTGGTGGCCTCGGGTAAGGGGTTTGGAATCCCATCCCTGCAGGGGCCCGTGGCCACCACCAGGCAGCGCCCCGGTGCCTGAAGAAACCTGGAGCCCAGCACTTCTACCACACTAGGAAGTGCTGGGGGGAAGAAGACAGGGGACACCCGGAGGGCTTCCGGGTGCGCAGCCGGCACTTCCGTCACACTGGGGCGTGTCTGCGGAGGAATGCCGGGAAGCAGCTGGAGCCCATCCGGGGTGTGATCAAAGGGGCCGCCTCCCTTCATTCGAGAGCGGAAGTCGGGTGGAAGAGGACGGAGCTGGAGAGAGGACTGGAGGCAGCCCAAAGAAAGGCTTAAAGGACTGTGAGAGGCCATGACTTTGGGGGATCGGTGCTGGAGGCACTGGGTTTGTGTGCACTTTAAACTTGTAAATAGTTGTAAATAAACATGTGTGTGGTGGAAGAAACGATGTCCGTCTGTCTGTGTCCGGGTCCCGTTCACAAGGGATAGATGAATGGATGGATGTTTTCTGTAAAGGTTTAAGGTAAATTGCTAGTCATCCGGGGCCTCATGCATAAACGGTGCATACGCACAGAAATGTTGCATAAGAACGTTTCCACTTTCAAATTGCGATCTATAAAACCGACACTTGGCGTAAAGCCACACACTTTTCCACTGTACCTCATACCTTGTCGTACGCAAGTTCTCCGCTCGGTTTTGCAGACTGGCGGCACCCAGCATCAAAGCAGTGCTACTGTTCCTGTGTGGTTATTTTTTTTTTTTCCTGACATGGCTTTATAAATACACTGAAATTAACCGCATATTGTTTATTAGTGTAATACAGCTGATTGTAATTAACTTGTAACAATATAATGGTTCAGGGAATAGCCATAGTATTCCAAATACCATAACTGCTTTAGCGTTGTTACTCTAACTGCACCTTCTTCTTCTTTTTCTTCTTTCAGCAGCAGCTGGTCGGAAAGAGAATTCTCGGTATACAGCATCAAGACCACGCTGTCTCAGCCACGGCAAAACGTTTCAAAGCCTTTCCTGTACAAACCTCGCGGTTCAGAAACAGTTTCATTCCAAGAACTTTAAACGCACTCAATCAATTGCTCCTTGTAGAATGGTTTGTACTTATAAGTACAATCACCCCACTGTAAACTTGCACTACAGTTATAATATCTCACAACCTGAGCCACTTTATAAAGCGCGTATTTACATATGATGACGATATCATTTTTAAGATGAAATGCAGCAAAATGTTTATTATATTATACAGATAAAACTTTAACTTCATTTAAATAATCTATATTCTTCACTGGGACTGGCGTGAAGGATAGAATGATTAAACATGTACTACGAAGATATTTCAATGTTCCTTAAACGTTTTGAAGAATCCGCGCTCTAAGCTTACAGATGGCTTAATGTCTATTACAGAGCTGATTGTGTGGTGATCAGTTACTTGGAGAAAGTAAAGCAAGGACCGCAGGGGCGGCCACGGCAATGTATATTGAATATAAAACAGAAAGAGAAAATAACGACACAGCTAAAAACGCAGCGGCAAATTTTCGACAAAATTTAAATGCTTGTGTCATGAACACGAGGCGGCTATGCAGTGTCCGCAACGGACGTGGCCATCCACCGTGCATAAGATGCCATATTGACATTGGCGGGCGAAGGGGCCACTGATTCTTTCTCTGCCCAGGGCCGCCACAAGCCTAGACCCGCCCATGAGTACTGCTGCAATAAATAATTTCATCGAAGGTCTCGCACAATCACTGCGCCGTGAAACCCATGTTTAATAACATGCTTTAACTCCTATCATCATGAAAATGGTATCACGTATACACGTATAACATTTTAGCTATTCAGAGAGATGTAATATCACGAATGTAATGGATTCTGTGTCTATTCGGAGGAAGAGAGCCGGTTTAAGAAGTAAGTAGTGATTCACACACACAGCACATAGAAGATCACATACAAAACAAGGCATTTAACGTGCTTCTTTAAATACGATGTGATTTGAGAAACTGGTTATTTTAAGATGACGTTTATGATGTTCTACTTTAATGACAAAATAAACTACGTGATTAAAGTGGAAATTTTGAGATTGAAGTTGACATTTCGTGCTTTTTCCCCACTGTGTGCCTATTTTTTTCTCTGTACCCTAATAAGCTTTTATATGACACTCAGACAGTGGGCTATAACTCGCCTTTTCACGGCGACTTTGATATCTGACAACTTCTTTTTTATTTCCGGCACTGTTTGACTTTGTGAACGTGAGCTTTCAAGTTCAAGTATGCACAGATTCCTGCATCTGGATTTTTCTTTGTGTAAGCACATTTCGGCTTTTGTGCTTACGTCATGTTATAGTGAGAATTCTACGCATGGCGTTATGCATGAGGCCCCAGGTGAATATTTTCTACTGATCATTGTGAGGTGGTCATTCTACAAGGGTTGCTCTACTATTAAGGTGAACTAGGCAGTCACCTAGGGTGGCAAAGTTTGGGTTGACATCTTTTAAATAATACAGGCTTACAAACACTCTACACCACTCTCTGATTATATTGGTTTATGCTATTTTCACATATTAGCAATGTTTGTTCTGACAACCTACACAATCCTCCTCCTGACACAGACATAGCAAAATAAAATTAAATTGTCAAAACAGCAACAGGATATCAGCTCTTGAACGCATTGATAAAAGCTAATTTAATTCAAAATACAATCATCTCCCAAATTGACTTGCATAAAAAATTGTGTTAAAACTTATAACTTGTTATAAATAGACTGTTACTGTCATTCTAAATACATGCTAGACTGTAGGACTAAATACAGACTTATAAGATCCATTATGTTAGTTTAAGCCATAACATAAGTGAAAAAAAATCTTTAGAAAAAACTTTAAATGCAATACATAAATAAAGTTTTTTTTTCTTGTAAACAGACATTGCTATAAGTAATCAACCACCACTCTCAACATTCTCAAACTGTAAATTCACTGTTTTGAATCCAAACCCCACATATTCTACTGTCCCTATTCCTGTCACCAGGTTTCTATGTTCAGGTCAGGCAGTGATGATTTCACTCAAAGCAAATGGGTTGGTGGGCAACATTTACAACTTTGCTGAGGGCAGCAAAAATGCTAGAGCCGGCTCAGCCAGGAAATAGAACATTAGAACAATCTAGACAAGAACACATCTTTCAGGTCACCAACGCTTGCAATCCTATTAAATTAATTTTTCCAAAATAACATTAAGTTTAGTTTTTAAAGTCCTAATGTCTACCACACTACTTTGTAACCTATTCGAAGTGTCTCTGGTTCTCTCTGTGAAGAAAAATTTCCTAATGCTTATGCGAAATTTACTCTTAACATGTTTCCAACTGTGTCCTATGTTCATGCTAAACTCTCTTTAAAGTAACCATCTCCATTCACTATAATAATACCCATCATAATTTTAAACACTTTAATCATGTCTCCTCTTAATCTACTTTTTCTTAAACTGAAAAGGCTCAGCTCTTTCAATCTTTCCTCAGAACTAATCCTATGCAGTCCATAAATAAACCTAGTGGCTTTCCTCTGGACTTTTCCTGGCACTTCTATGTCTTTTAGGTAGCCTGTTGACCAAAACCTTACACCGTTCTCCAGGTGAAGTCTAACCATTATGTCATAAAGCTTTAGCACAACCTCCTTGGACTTGTACTCTATACATCATGCTAATAACCTAACATTCTGTTAGCCTGGCAGTTGATAGTGTCAAGTCCATTACGACTACTAAATAGTTTTCATAAGGTGTGCTCTCAATTTTCCAACCGCCCATTGTGTATTCAAAACTAACATTTTTACTTCCTATGTGTAATTTACACTTGAACTTTACATTTACTTACATTAATTTTCATCTGCCACAAATCTGCCCAAACCTTTATTCTGTCCAAGTCCCTCTGTAACGATATAACAGATTCCAGATTATCTGCCAATCCACCTTTCTTGGAATCAGCTGCAAATTTAACCAGCTTGTTACTTATATTCCTGTCTTAATCATTTATATACAGTATATTAAAAATAGCAGCGGCCCTAGCACTGACCCCTGATGGTCACTACTCTTAACATCGGCCATTCTGATGAGCTTCCTCGCACCATTACCCTCTGCTTCCTGTGTCTGAGCCAATTCTGCACCCCCTAAAAACATCACCTTGAACTCCCACTTCTTTTAGTTTGATGCCCAACCTCTCATGTAGCACCTTATCAAATTCTTTCTGAAGATCAAGACAAATATGCTCAGCTATTGTATCATATCCTTTTGTTGCATCCTCACAGAATTTCAACATGTTGAAAAAACACAACTTTCCTCTTCTGAACCCATGCTAACTGTTCAGTGAAACTCCTGTTCTTGCCGTGTGTTACTCAATCTACCCTTAAGAACCCCTTTCATTGATTTATCTGTGATTCATGGAAAAGTTACTTATAGTTACTTGGATCTGCTCAATCACCCTTATTTGCCATTTTCCAGTTCTTTGGAATCTCCTCAGTGTGCAGTGACTTTCTCAAAATATGTTTCAAGGGTTTATACAAGGGACGTTCAAAAAGTTTCCACATTTTTTTTTTAACTCTATTTATTAAGAATTTCAAAAATGAATTACATCACCTTTCTACATAATCACCTTAGTTTGAGATGCAATTTTCCCAGCATCGTACAAACTTTCTAATGCCCAATTAATACTCCTCCCACCTTCACCGTTTCCAACGAAAATATAAAAGTGCAGAAACTTTATAAACGTCCCTCAAATATGTACTCACTAGCTACCTCAAGAACTCAAGGGTAAATATCTTGTCCTGGTGATTTGTTTGATTTCAGCCTATTTTATCTAAGCAGTATTTCTCCCTCTACAATGTCCTAATCACTCATTTGAAACAACTGTATATTATGTTATTGCCCGTGATTTACTGTGGAACTTGTTGACAAATGAAAGACAAATAAAAGATTTTCTACATACATACCTGATCTTCCTACACCAGGATTGTACACGTTCTTAAAACAGGTGCGTCATACTGCTGGCTTCTTTTTCATAAAGTGAAAGAAGCACACAAAAGGCTTTCTTAATGGCTTTTCAAGTTTATTCAATGGTGAGGGAAATGTCTTACCATCGATTCATCCCTTTTTTCTTAATTAATTTTTTTTAGTTGGCTACCTTTAAGGAAGCAAATTGTACTGGACTTTTCATACCTCTTTGTTGATGTGTGTATTATGCTCACAGCTCAGAAAAACTCAAGCCAGAAACGCCTTGAGTTGGTATTTTTTTTAATATAGACGCTGGCATAGAGGTGTGAAGGGATTTAAGAAGCGATTTAAGGTAGGACGGAATTACGAGTTTTTTTGTAGGCTCTGGTAATTCTAGTGTTAATGTCGAAACACCACTAAAAACACACATGACATTCAACACCATTCTGAAGGCAAACTACACATATGGCAACATTGATTGTTTAGTATGCCACAATAGCAAAAATGTCCTGTTAATTTTGACTAAAGTCTTGAAAGTGCCGCAGAAATCGTGAGCAACCCTTGTATACCAGCCATTACAGACATAGTCAGTCAGTCATGTTCAAACCCCTTTTAGTACTGAATAGGGTCACAGAGGTTGCTGGAGCCTATCCCAGATAGAATAGGGTGTAAGGCAGGAATAAATATTGGAAAGGGCTTCATTGCAGAATGAACACACACACACCAACCACACACTATGACTAATTTAGGATTACCAATTAACCTAACCTGCCTTTGGACTCTGGGAGAAAACCCCCACAGCCACAGGGAGAGTATGCAAACACCACATGGGCAGAACAAGGGTCACAAACCCTGGTCTCCTTATTGTGAGGCACTCATCTTCTTGGCTGCTCTTCATACATAGTGAGAGGAAGAATGTTTTAGTAAAAAGGATCTGTTGATAGTATTTGCTGATGGTTTCCTTATTTTCACCATTGTAAGTGGATTTTACCCGGGTTCAAATTAATGTGTATCTATAGTTCACATTTCATTAAATCAACTGTTTGGAGCCCAACTGCAGTTACTACAAGTGGCAAATTTCCCATGATACCAAACAAAGTTATAATTATTCTGTTTTAATGTTAAACAAGTTATAAATGTCTCTAAAATAATTGTGATTTTTTTTTCTCTTCTTTAATGTCTTCAACAAACATTACTCGCCTCCGCAGCTGCAGAGGAGTACAGATATAACTGTTACAGGTTACTAACAGAATGTAATTATATCTGTAACTACGTAAAAGTAAAATAAATCTTTCCTCATTTACATTTTAACTTAGGAAATAATTAAATTAAGATTTGTGGAATGAGAAAAGGTCCGGGATTTTAAAATGTATGAATTTACAAGCTTAATTAGAATAAAAAAAAAGTATTAAATTCCCAGTTTGTCCATAAAAATACAAAATTACTAGCCCAATGATTTAATTTAACTCTGTATCCAAATAATGAAACAATGTCACCATTACTAACATTAATAATAAATTAATTTGCATTTTTTGGAAAACTCTGACATTATTGTCTTATAAAGTTCCTGCTCAGGAAGTATAAAACTAAAAGTGTACTTTGATTTAAATCGTTTAACAGTCTCTGTGCTTTGCTTTGCATATTTCTCATTAGGTGAACCAACAGTTGAGGATTCCTGTCCTGAATGGAAAAATTAGGCTCTATAATATATATATATATATATATATATATATATATATATATATATATATATATATATATATATATATATATATATATATATATATATATATATATACTGTATAATAATAATAATATATCTAATACAGTGGTACATATCCTGGTCCCTTGAGCAGAAGTGCAACACTTTAGGATTACTAAGAAGAGATTATTAGTATTCTGCTTGTTATTTAGAAAAGCATTTTTCTCACAAGCAGTGCTTTGCCCTTGATATTTAGGTATACTACTGATTAGGAACACATCCAACAGTAAACCTGATACATATTTAGGTGAAAATCATTCATAGCTATCTCACACAAATATATATTAGCCACAAAATATATATATATATATATATATATATATATATATATATATATATATATATATATATATATATATATAAACTGATATTCACACTCAAATGGTGATATTCATAGTATTATGCTGAGTATGAACTTCATGATATGGTTCCTTGCAGCATATAAATGGACCTTATGTGTGCTGAGGATTAGCAGATACTTTATTGATCCCTACTGGAAAATTGACTTGATGCAACAGCAAATTAAATATAAATATATAGTGCAAAAACACACAAAATAGTTTAAACAAAGTTTAAACCAGTAGTATAAAAATGCAGTGTATATTAATATAATGTGTTCCTATTGAAATATGGTTGCTATGCCAATGAGTCTGCAATAAATAGTTAGAGTAAAGACAGGGATGACGCAAAGAGACATTGTATAGTCTGACAGCTGTGTGAAAAAACTGTTAAGTGATGCCTTTTAGCACATGAGCCAGAGACTAGAAGTGCTCCATGACAACATACCATAGAGAAGATGAACAGAACAGACTTGTCATTCTGGGTGGAAATCAGAGGGATGTGCCCACCCTATCAGAGTGCTATGTCCATCCGTTAATGATTTTTGTTAGTTTTAAGGAAAAGAAAATACTCTTAATACTAATACTAATTCTATTTTGTATTTAATATAAAATATTATATATATACTGTATATTGTAAGTGCCAAGCTGGATTGTCCGGCATCCTAATCAGGATGAAAGGTAACTCCTTCCTAGTAAGAGATGCTAGAATAATGGAAGGGACTATGGAGATAGCTTTTTTAGAATGCATATTCCCCCAACACACTAGAGGGCAGCACTCCTATATCACTGCTCCCAATTATCTGCCTGCAGGGCATACTGGGAATTGGTGTTCTGTGGTGCCCACCAGGGGGCGCTACAGCAATGGATCATCTTTATTTTATGAAACCTTTGCCTGACCCAGCAGTACCTACTCTGGGCCTTGCCCAAACACAAGAAGTACATCCAGGATCTAGCTAAAATGGAGTCCACATCTCAATGACTCAGAGTTATGAGGCAAAAGGCAACACTCGCCAGAAGAAACAGAATGAGTAAGAAACTATTATTTTATTTTATAGTTGTGTTAATGTGCGTTGTATTCCTCTGGTATGTGACAAATAAAATAAATATTATTTGAATCCAAATTCTTGTTGGGTGATATTGTGTCTGAGGTTTGGGAACTCAGTGTGCACCCTACGATGATTACTATATATGTATACTGTGCCCTCCACAATGTGTAGGACAAACATACATTTTTCCTTGATTTACCCACAGTTTTAAACTACAAATCAAACAATTCAGATGTGATTAAAGTGAACATTGAAGACTTTAATTTAAAGGTATTTGCATACATTTCGATCACACTATTTGGAAATAATAACACTTTTCCTGCATGATCCCTCCATTTCAAGGTACCATAATGTTTGGGACATAGCAAAGGCAGGCATATTAAAGTAGTCATAGCTTAGACTTTGTTCCAAATCCTTGCAAGCAATGACTGCTTGAAGTGTGTGAATCATAGATGTTACAAGATTCTGAGAATCTTCTCTGGTGATGCTCTGCCAAGCCTCTAATGCAGCCATTTTCAGCTCCTGTTCGTTTCTAGGGCTTACCCCCTTAGCTTTTCTCTTCAGTATATGGAAGGCCTCCTTAACTGGATTTAAAACTTTTGACTGGCTTGGCAATTCAAGAATTTTCCAATTTTTATCTTTGAATGTACGTTTGGGATCCACTTTTTAGCTTAGCAGTACATTTAAGATCATTATTTTCTTGTAGGATGAGGCAACATCCAATGAGTTTGGAGGCATCTCCTGGAACTTGAGTAGATAAGATATTTCCATACACCTCAGAATTCATTGTGTGACTGCTATCAGCAGTTCCATCATTAGTGAAGATAAGTGTGCCAGTACCTGTGGCAGCCATACATCTCCAAGCCATAACACACCCAGCACCATGATTAACAGATGAAGCGATCTGCTTTGGATCTTGGGCAGTTTCTTTTCTTCTCCACACTTTGCTCTTGCCATCAGTCTGATCAGGTTTATCTTTCTCTCTTCTGTCCACAAGACCTTTTTCCAGAATTCTGCATACTCTTTTAAGCACATATCTGTCGGACAGGGGTTTGTGGCTATTTCTTTACCATAGTGAGGATTCTTCACTCATCAACAGTGGAGGTCATCCTTGGCCTACCAGTCCCTTTGCAATTACTGAGGTCATCAGTGCATTCTTTCTTCTTAATGACATTCTAGACAGTTGATTTAGATAATCCTAAGGTTTTACTGGCGTATGTAATAGTTTTATTCCTGTTTTTGAGCCTCATAATGGCTTCTTTCACTTTCATTCATGTACTCATGTTGAACAATAGCAACTGCAGACTCCAAAGGATAAAAGCAATCATAGGTATCTTATGAAGCAAAGAAACACACCTAAGGGATCACAAACACCTGTGCTCAGTTATTAAATACAAGTGCATGATTACCATACAGTATAGCATTCCAATTAAATAATGTTTGATTCATATATTTTCTGTGTTGTTGAAAGCATTTAATGCATTTAATGTCTAGTTTTATTTTTGTGCTGTTTTTTGGTTAACTCTACTGTGTGTTCTGAATAAAACATCTATTCTGTTGATGTTAATCTGTCTGCCTTGCCAATCTGCCCATAAAGGCACTGACTTCCTGTTAAGAACCATCTCTTCAATCTACTGCTTAATTGATTACAGCATCTGCATTACTGCCATCTGTTTAATTTAAATTCTTTCGACGTCAATGTTTTATTTAAACAGTTCTCATAACAAAGATGTAATAAGAATTACAAAGATTTTATACTGGAAATTCATATTAATAAGTTCCTGTCTACAGAAATGCAAATGCCCACCTTAAGGTTTGATTTGGGTGACAGGATTAGACAGGATACCTTGTAATTTTTATTTTTATTATTTATATAGCCGATACCTTTACCCAAGGCAATGTACAAAGCAAAATAAAAAAATACATACAAGAATGATTAGAAGGTACAAGCATCAAAAGCAGCAGAGAACAAGATAGAGTACAACCAGGCAAGAGAATAGTATTACTACTACATAATGAAACCCACAGCTACACTATGAGAAAAATCACTAACTTTGTCAGTACATCAGTGACTATACTGTAGTAGAGGTCAGTAAGCAGTTCCAAAATACGTATTTAATAAAAAGGTGCATTTTTAAAACAGCCTGAACATGAGTAAATTGGATGCAGCTTAAATAGCCAAATGGAGATTATTCCACAGATTTAAAGGGGGAACATAAAAGCATTGTTTAGTCTTTCCACATCTTGCACATCAGAGGTAGAACAGATTTTTTGAAAGGACATATGGAAAGACCAAAGACTGGAGATTTTGAGAGGCAGGACCATTCAGAATATCATGTCATGACAATAGTTTTGAACTGAACCTTACAGAAACAGGAAGCCAGTGAAGACCGAAGCAAAGTAATAGTAGTAGAGATAGCTGTGCCATTATGGATAGAAATAGATTGAAATGAACAATAGAGAACACCAGTCAAGCAGCTACAATATATTCTGGAGGTGCTGGAATGGTTGGATAGAAGGAGTTCAATACTCAAACTAAGAGAGAACCAGTGCCTGATCAAAGAGTTGCATGGCAAAATTAGTGAGGAAAGGTTGGAGCCTTTAAATAGTATGAAGAAAGAAATTACATGATTGGTTCCCTGAAGAAATAAGTTCTATAAACAAAAGTGGGAAGTCCAAATTCATACCAAGAATACTGACTGTGACTGATGGTAAGAGGGTGACATCGTCAATACCAATGCTTAAAGACAAATCTGAGGAAGGGAATCAGAAGACAAGTACAGGATATCTGACTTTGAAAGATTAAGCTTAATGATGAGGATGAGAGATGGCAGAGAGACAACTAGAGATATGGGCTGAAAACCTGTGGGTTGTATAAGAAAGAAATGAGAGGAAACTCTGTGCATCATCAGCACAGAGGTGATAGGAGAAGCCATGAGAATAAATAACATTGTCTAAAAAGCGAATGTAGAGAGAAAAAAGAAGTGGACCCAACACTGAACCTTGAAGCACACCTATAAAGTGTTTTGGTGGAGAAAACAAGGAGTTAGACTGGGAGGCACTAAAAGATCAGACAGAAAGGTAGGACTAAAACCAGTCTGATTTTGTCACCACCTTCTTTTCTACTTTTCTCAATCCCATAATGCAGTTAGTCTTCTTCATCAGCTTATTCACGTATCTAAAGTACCCTTAGTTCATATTACCCCCTCATAAGGACACAACTTAAAGTGCACTGACCACAATAAACTGCTAGAAAATCCCTAGCAGTATGTTTCACTTAAAAGGTACTCTGTACCATTTTGTAAATCAAGTCTGCATTGCCCAATTAATCGAGTACTGTTTGTTTGGCTTTCTGTAATTTATATGAATGCACCACCTGTACTTCCTTCCCTGTTATTATGATTGACCTTAAGCCATAAGTTCACAACCAACTCTTTTTTCTTGCTAATATTCATTTGCAGGTGGTTGTTCTTGCACCAAATTTTTTATACCACTAGTCATCTCCTTTGTCAATAAATAATATAATGTAGGAGACATGTGAAAGAGATAACAAGAAACATAGCAAGGGACACAATAAGCATGAGAAGCCTACCTACCTTTGTTTGTTCAGCTGCAGAGAGAAAGCAAGAAATATACTGTATCTAAGTAAATCAAGAGGCTGGAAGAAGGAGAGAGATAGAGAAAGGTGCAGATTATTGTTGATTGTAACTGTTATTTGCCAGGCTAAAAATAAGACATGCAAATGGTGGAAGGAAGCAAGATATTTTTTAACAAAGTATAGAAATTCTATGGCAGCTCATAGTGAAACACTCCATCTAATTAATAATGCCACCTCTGCTTTTACATTGAGGAATGTCTTTCTATCAGTAGATGGCAGCAGAGAGCCAGCACTGATGGCCTTGAATCTTGTGGGTGGGTTTGCATTAGTAGTTGGTGACGACTTTGTTTGTTAAGGAGCAGAAAAAAACCAGAAAGAACTTGTAAGTGAAGAGCATTTGATTGAAATTCTAGGTTTGTGTCACAATTCAGAATAAAAATATAAAGCCTATCTTCAGGAATACCTCTAGCAGAATGGAATGGATGTTTGAAAAATGAGTCAAAAAGAGAGACGGAGGTAGACATCCGTTGATTTGAAGCAGATGTATAGCATCACAGTGAGGAGAAGAGTTGTGAAACCTTACAATTTGTTGACGGATGCCAAAGATTCATGAAAAAATATCAAGCACACACGCTTGAAAAAGCTTTATTTATTTATTTATTTACAGTCAGGAAAACGCTGCTGGTGGCAAAAGACATGCTTGACATATGAGCAGGCCACAGGCAATTTTTGGAACATACACATGGAGCTCTGAGAAGGACAAGAAACTTGTGAGTGGTAAACAGAATGTTCATTTTACCAAACATAAAAAAAGTTTCCAAATATAACTTTCAGCAACAAACTGCATTAAAATAAAAGCAGGATGTATTTTAATATTTATACAGTGAAATTCTAAAGGATTTGAGCACAAGTATGTCTCACTGGAAGATTAGTTTTAGGAACGTACACTACACTGCTAGCATGCTATCTCATTTTGTTTGAATGGAAGAATTCCTTCCCCTAATCCTAACCCATGTTTTTTAATGTTATCCTGTTTTATTTAAGATGTGAAAAAATAAATTCACCTTTTGAAATTGTTTTAAATATGAAAAAACATTGCCAACATTACATATATTATTATTGTAATTTTCAAATGCTGAACCTTAGCTATCCCTCTGGTAAATGACAGTAATTTGATCTGTAATATATGTATTTTAAGAAACTTTAAATAAAAAAAAGTGAAAAGAGAGAATAAAGGCTTTCCTTTTTTCCTTTATAATCAGCATTAAAGGGTTGTGGAATTGAGGTTCACTTTGTAGGGAATCCATTAACTTTTCTGTGATGATACCATGTCATTCTCCCTGTCTCCACAAACAAATAGGGTACAGCAGTGCAGCTTTATCTCAAGTTCCATAATTAGATCCCTGTTAGAAATGTGATGAGAACAGGCCCTCCAGCCCAGCAAACACATCCATCCTATTCCACTGGATTCTCCAAAAAACATCAAGTCGAGATTTGAAGGTGCCTAAAGTACTATTCTACACCACGCTATTTGGTCATTTCTCCCATGTGTCTATAGTTCTCAGCGTGAAGGAAAATGTTCTTCGTGCTAGGAAAGATGTACTTTCAATGTATGTTCTCTGCAATTGGTTTGGAACAGTTAGATGGAACATTGCATAGGTAGTTCTCACTAAGAATGGAGAAATGCTTAACTGGATTGGGAATATTTTTCAAAAACTAGAAAGATCATTTTGAGGAGGTTATGAACCTGGCTAATACCATCTTGGTAAAGGAGGCTGTGTGAAAAGTATTTCCCCATTTAGTATTTTTGCTCTATAACTGTGCTAGATTTGTATAAATTGTCTTGTTAGCTGATATGATTTTGTCTGTTATTTCTGCTCTTTCCTCTGTTTTGTATTTTTATACTGTAGATGTCTGGAATTTTTATCATTTGGCATCTTTTGACACTTGTTACTTTAGAATCTACTATGTAAAATTCTTTGTGTTTTCCAGTGGTGCATTTCTTACATGTCTACAAATATTTTTATTATTGCACTATTCCGTTGTTACATGTGGTACAATCTTTTTGGCTCTGTAAAGAAAAAAATGAAATGTTGTTGCTATTAATGTCACTACTTACACAAAAATCGACTTAACTGAAACCTTGCAGCTATTGCAGTTTTTGATGCCAAGTTCCTTGAATCACTTTGAAACATTACTACTTAAGTGGAATGGATCATCTAGTTCAGGGGTGTCGAACTCCAGGGGCCTCATGTATAACGCCGTGCGTAGAACTCGCACTATAACATGGCGTAAGCACTAAAGCCGAAATGTGCTTACGCACAGAAAAATCCAGATGCAGGAATCTGTGCGTACTCCAACTTCCACGTTCTTCCGCTACATAAATCCCGATCAGGGTGAAAACTAACGCTCGTGCACGCACTTTATGTAACGCCCCAACCCCTCCCAGAATTACGCCTCTTTGAATATGCAAATCAATATAAATCGCTCTTAAGCTCAGCCTTCTGTGAAAAGACAATGGGAAAATATAAGAATTTCAGCGAATACTAAGTGGAGGCAAAGGAAAAACATACTATTTGTTCAAATAAACCGTGGTATAATCAACAAAAAGAAGTTGATCGAGTGACATAGCGTGTTGGAGAAACTTGAAAGCTCACGTTCACAAAATCGCACAGTGCCGGAAATAAAAAAGACGTCACAGTCAAAGTCGCTGTGAAAAGGCGAGTTGTAGCCCACTGTCTGATTGTCATATGAAAGATTATTAGGGTACAGAGAAAAAAAGGCACACAGTGGGGAAAAAGCACGAAATGTCAACTTCAATCTCGACATTTCCACTTTAATCACGTAGTTTATTTTGTCATTAAAGTAGAACATCATAAACTTCATCTAAAAATCGTTTAATTAACCAGTTTCTCAAATCACATCGTAATTAAAGTAGCACGTTAAATGCTTTGTGTATGAATCACTACTTGCTTCTTAAACCGGCTCTCTTCCTTCAACTGGACACAGAATCCATTACATTCGTGATATTACAGCTCTCTGAGTAACTAAAATACTGAGATGTATACGTGATATCATTTTCATGATGATAGGAGTTAAAGCACGTTATTAAACATTTGTTTCACTTCGATGAAATGCTTTATTGCAGCAGTACTCAGGGGCAGCTCTAGGCTTGTGATGGCACTGGGCAGAGGAAGAATCGGTGGCTCCTTCACCCGCCAATGTCAATATGGCATCTTATGCACGGTGGATGCCCACGTCCATTGCAGACACTGCATAGCCGCCTCGTGCTCATGACACAAGCATTTAACTTTTGCTGAAGTTTGTTGCTGTGTTTTTAGCTGTGTTGTTATTTTCTATTTCTGTTTTATATTCAATATACAGTATATTGGCTTAGCTGCCACTGCAGTCCTTGCTTTTCTTTCCCCAAATAACCGATCGCCACACAATCAGCTCTGTAATAGAAGTTAAGCCATCTGTAAGCTTAGCGCCGATTCTTCAAAACATTTAAGGAACATTGAAATATCTTCGTAGTACATGTTTAATTATTCTATCCTTAACGACACTCCCAGTGAAGAATATAGATTATTTAAATGAAGTTAAAGTTTTATCTGTATAATTTAACAAACATATTTTGCTGCATTTCACCTTAAAATGATATCGTCATCATATGTAAATACGCGCTTTATAAAGTGGCTCAGGTTGTGCGATATTATAACTGTAGTGCAAGTTTACAGTGGGGTGATTGTACTTATAAGTACAAACAGTTCTACAAGGTGCAATTGATTGAGTGCATTTAAAGCTCTTGGGATGAAACTGTTTCTGAACTGCGAGGTCCGTACAGGAAAGGCTTTAAAACGTTTTGCAGTGGCTGAGACAGCGTGTCCATGAAACTGTATACAGATAATTCTCTTTCCGATAAACTGCTGCTGTGATTCACACTCAGATACAGTGATATAAATTCTCCGAGTGGTGCAGTGAGAGTAATATGGAAAAAGATGATCCACTGTGGCAACTCCTAACGGGAGGAGCTGGAAGAAGAAGAAGAAGGAGAAGTGAGAGTAACAACGCTAAAGCAGTTATGGTATTTGGAATACTATGGCTATTCCCTGGACCATCATATTGTTACAAGTTAATTACAATCAGATGCATTACACTAATAAACAATATGCGGTTAGTTTCAGTGTATTTATAAAGCAACGTCAGGAAGATAAAGAGTAACCACACAGGAACAGTAGCACTGCTTTGATGCTGGGTGCCGCCAGTTTGCAAAACCGAGCGGAGAACTTGCGTATGACAAGGCATGAGGTACCGTGGAAAAGTGCATGGCTTTACGCCAAGTGTAGGTTTTATACATCGTGATTTGAACGTGGAAACGTCCTTACGCAACATTTCTGTGCGTACGCACCGTTTATACATGAGGCCCCAGGCCTGGAGGGCCACAGTGGCTGCAGGTTTTCATTCTTGCTATCTTCTTCATTAGTGACCTGTTTTTGCTGCTGTTTACTTCTTTTAACTCAGGCCCCATAGGTGTTTCTTTTTCCTTAATTAGCAGACAAACAATAATGAGACACAAACAGGTCATAATATTACCAGCTCACCTGTGCCCACCACAAAATATCTGAAAATAAAGAAAGGTGAAGGTCTCAGTAAGACTGATTTCCGAGGTCACCAAAACATTATGACGGCGTTCTTAGAAAAAGCAGAAAAACAACAGTTTTGGAAATGTCTGCTGTAGCAGAATGAGAGCAGCAACAAGCCATAGAATTAAAAACAGGTTTAATTAACAGCAAGAATCGACTTCTCATTATGAAAGTGGTTGGAGTAAAATTGGTTGGAGTTTGAAGCCCCAATTTAGCTGGTCATCTGTTGGTTCATTTCACGTCTCATTTCTGTTTGGCTGCCATTTAATGAAGAAAAGAAAACAGGTAAATATGGAAGTGTGAGCAACACTTTAGGCAGCAGTATTCCATATTTTCAACCCAAAAAAAAAACCCTTAAAAAATCTCAAAAAATGTTTTTTTGTGAAATTCATGTTTCATGACTACGAGCATCACCTACAGAATGGATTTTAGTGTAATTTTCAGGAAACTGTATGCAAATGAAAATGTGGTTGTTTTGCGCATCATTAGAAACTGAAAACTGTATTCTCAACTATGCCATTTTTTCCAAATTTTTAAATATACCAGCCTTTTCTTGTGGTTTAAAATGTAGTCTATGTGGCACCAATCCAAACTTGGAAATGAAAGACTTAAATGTTCTTGAATATTTCGACTGTGAAGCAGTAGAGTTTCAGAAAACATGCCTTCCCATGTTTCTGAGGCCTGGTTATGACGATAAAAGTACATTTTATCACAGATTTTTGGCACTATTTCTGCTGATGTACTGGTACATTCTTGTTCACTTGTCAGCTCCTAGTGATCATCATGGATGCAATTTATATGTCAATAAGGAAGTAAAATAGCACATAACCATGCAGTGGCATAGTTTGGACATGTCACTGGAATAAAATTACAGATTCTTAGTATACTGTAAACACTAAAAAAAACACAGCCATTATTTTGGAGCTGGTCCCAGGCCCAGATAAATAGGGATGTTTGGTGTTGTAAAAATCATGAAAAAAAACTCTATTACAGAAGTCTAGAAAAAAAATAAATAGCGATGCCATATAAAAATGGAAAAAGCTACAGAAGAAGAAAAAGTCTAAATACTAAGAAAAATCTTACCATAATCTCTTGAATCACAATAAACAATGTTAACTGTAGCATTACGGAAATGCAGTACGGTAAATCACATCACTGAAGGTGAAAGGTTGCCACTGAGGGAAACAGGTGAAGAGCACTGCCAGACCTCTCTTAAAACTGCACAATGTCAGATAAGTAAACTTTTTTCTGAAAATGATATAAATATGCTGTTTCTGTGTGCAATGTCAAGGTGTGGATCAATACTCAAGAGCATTCTTTACTTCAAAACAGACACCCCATGCCATTACACTGACACCAGCAGTCTGAATTCTTGACACTTGACAGGATGGATCATTATATTCCTGACTTTTTCTGTTCATTAGTGTAAGTCATTAGCAACCAGGATTCACCCAATGTTCTTCCAATTCTACTTTGTGCTGCGTTTGCATTTTTCAGCACTTTTTTTATGACAGTTTGAATATGACTGTGGCACAGGCTTCCATATTCTGTGACAATGTATAATGAGATGTGCTGTCTAATGCGCACCTTTGGATGCCATCATTGCACTTAACAGCACAAATAGTTTCAGACAAATAATTGTTTTTTATCAAATATCTATTTCTGATCAGTGTACCATCGGCTGGATGTTTCTGATGGAATTATTTGTGTGGAACCCACCCTCTATGCACTTATTTCCCATTAACAATGTCACTTTTAAAGCCATATTTAGTCTGGTTGAAATGTATAAACACCAGATCTAATGGTGTCTGTGTGCCTGATTAAAATAGCATTGTCTGGACATATGAAATGGCATGCACAGCAGATTTAATATAGTAGACAAATTTAGCGTTTAGAGGAGATTTTTTTTGGAAACAATGCTATTAATAGAAATATATTAATAGACCAGTTTAAATTTGCCAACTGGAAGGGCCATTGATGTCCTCAGTTCAAAATGGCATTGTGTTACATCTTGCATCCTTTGTATTGTAGGGTTTTATTGGTTTTGAATGGTATGTGTCAGCGGACTTGAAAGAAATTACTCTGATCATTTAGCTTGCTTATGGTTATGAAGAACGATGTATTCCATGTATTTCACTCTTTCTAGGAGTCACTGCAGACATCAGAGGTAAGGGAAAAGCACTTTGAACTGGAGCCGTCAAAGAGAGATGTTTTGCAGGATTCCTGGTATTGATATAAACACCAAGCTGGATCAAAAATAATTTAAGGTGGGCCTATGGACCACCCTAGCTACAGTGTGTGTCTAGTTTTTCAACAACACCAATATTTGTTTGTCTTGCACATTTTCAAGCATAGAATGTAGGTCAAAGTGCTTTACAAGATGTCAAAGGAACAGTTACAAGAAAAGCCAAATCTGTTAAATTTGGCAAGAATAATAATGAGTAATTAATAAAAAATAAATACAACCTTACATAATCTGTAAAAAAGTAGAGTATAATACATAATATCGTATTCTAAGTGTCTAAAGATGAATCTCATGATAAAATCAGATAGCCAGGAAGAAAAAAGAAAGAGAAAAAAAATAAATCTGCAGGGTTCCAAGGCCAAAAGGCTGCACAGCCCCAAGTGAGTATACTGCCTAAAATTTATGTTCTTAAATCATTCCTCATTGTTTCCAAATGATTAGGATTGATTTGTTGAGAGTTGCCTTTTTAGGTAAACCTTTAGCTCTTTTCTTGTGTTTTGTCATTTTTGCATTTTTTATTATATTCAAATAAATCCTTTTTAATGAACAACAATAATAATTATAATTAAGAGAAACAGACTCCTTAAATAAAGAATAGTTTTTTTAGCTCTCAGTCCAATGATAAAGTCAGTTGGCCGTGGTGGACAGAAAAAAATTAAACAACAACAACAATATTTATTTCTATAGCACATTTTCATACAAACAATGTAGCTCAAGGTGTTTTACAGGATGAAGAAAGAGAAAAAAGACAAAATAAATAATTAAAATTAGGGAACACTAATTAACATAGAATAAAAGTAAGGTCCGATGGCCAGGGAGGACAGAAAAAACAAAAAAACTCCAGACGGCTGGAGAAAAAAATAAAATCTGCAGGGGTTCCAAGCCACGAGACCGCCCAGCCCCCTCTAGGCATTCTACCTAACATAAATGACCTCAATCAGTCCTCATTGTATTCTGGGTTCTCATGGAAGAATTTGATGATAATGGTCATGTGGACATCTGGCCTGTAATCCATCAATGTAGGGACATCATGGTGCTTTGATTAGGTGGAGGTGGAGCAGATCACCACCACAGAAAACCAGAAAAAGAACAGAAGAGAAAGTAGGGGTTAGTACGGATTTTGGAGCCACAAAAACAATAAAAAAAAAGATTATTTGTAAATTTGTAACTCAACACCACAAAAAATCTTTGGTTTCATAGCTTTCCTTTCTATTGAGAAGCATATTTCGGGACATTTAAAGTATTTTGATCTTTAAAAGCCAATTCCTTTTTTTGAAGCCTGCCAGTAGGGTTTGGGGTCAGGCTGCCTGGAGTGGGGCCTGATTTTGTGGGTCTTTTAGAGGGCTCATGGACTAATCTTAAGAGCCAGAAATACAAAACCAAAACTCACAGTCAGAGGAATGTTACAAGTACACGGATTGTTTTCATTTTTAATGTGATAGTTCTGAAAGTTTCAATTCAGCATGCAGCCATTATGAACAAGTTGGGTGTGATAACATTAACATATCATTACACTTCTAAATCAAATGAGTGACCACGTGCATAGTAATCATAATCAATATGGACAAAGCTATGCAAGGATTGACACAAAACAGTAGTGACCAGAAAAAGAAAAAAAATGATGTTGCCAGAGTAAAGATAAAAATTATAAACAAACAGAAATAGCATGTCAAATATTTAAAACATGAATCAAACCAACTTTAAGAAGGAAAAAATCAGATTCATTACTCTAAGAAGAGCTGGCTGCTATTGGACTCCCAGATTTAACAAACTCTGACAACTGAGCTGTTGTATGCAAACCTATTCTCAGGTACAGGGCCTCGCCAGGACTTCTGAATAATGAATATTCTCTTCACTGCTCATGTATTTATTTTTTAGGAAATATATATTGTAAAAAATATTACCTGTATTATGCATTTGCTACCACAATGCAATAGACTAACACCCTTCCCATGATTTATTCCTGCTCTGCTCCCTACACTTACTCAGAGAGGCACCAGCTTCCCCATGACCCTGCTCAGGTTGGAAAAGGTTTAGAAAATAGATAGATAGATAGATAGATAGATAGATAGATAGATAGATAGATAGATAGATAGATAGAGTAGTTCTTTAAATAAGTAAATACATAAATAGACATTTTAAAAACAAAGAAAACCTTTGACCTGGCAGTCCCAGTCGCAGTGAGGTGCTATGCAGTCATATTGCTGTTGGTATAAGGGAGCCCCAGTAGCGTTTCTTGACACTCTTCTGCTGAATAATTTGTTGACTGAAAGTCCTCAGTGTCAGGGTGTCAGAGAGAGGATGTGCAGCATTGTTCAGAATGGCACTCAGTTTTGATTTAATTCACTCCTTCACTGCCTCCATTGAAGTGAAGTTACCAGCCCAGCACACCACTGTGTAGAATGTTGCACTGAGTATCACAAAGTTGTACAAGATGTGAAGAATGTCACTACTCACTTTAACGGAACACAGTCTCTTAAGAAAACACAGTCTGCTCTGTCCTATTTTCTCCAACCTGTCACTGATATGGAACCCCAAGTACTTGCAGGAGTGCACCACCCCTACATCTACTCCTATAATAGTGACCAGACATAGAGGTTTTTTGGTACAGTAAAAGTCAGTAACCAGTTCCTTGATTTTCAAGATGTAAAGCTGCAGGTAATTCTCTTTGCACCAAGAAACAACCTTATCCACCCGACTCCTTTCCTCTGTCTCATCCTCCTTATCATGCTCCTCAGTAACTGCCGCTCCGTCATTTTCGGCCTGGGGACGCTACAAGCGGTGGCTGGACAGAGGCTGGAGGGGGGTGATTTTGCTGCTCGCGCAGTGTAGTGTCCCTTGGGTGGCTCCTGCTGCCAAGCGGTGACCCGTGGTTCATAGTCACACAGCTATCGCTTGTGTGCAGGACGGAGGCTTGATGGGGCGGTTTGCTGCCCGCCCACTATGCCACCGCAGCTACTGCTCCTGACTGGACGCATGCTGGATGGAGTGGAAGGGGGTGTTTCACTGAACGCCCGCCCACCACACACGGCTGCCCTGTTCGTTCTCGGTGGCTGGCTGGTAATGCTGTAAGTGGTAACCTGGTTGTGGCTGAATAGAGGCCATTGAGGGTGAACGGGGTGGTGGGGGTAGGATTGTAGCGTGGCTGCCTGTTGAATGGGGGCACTACCCACCTTTGGCCACACCGTGTTCGTTCTCATTGGGCGGACGTTGCAGGCAGCATACTGTAGTGGAGGTGACTGTGTGGTGGGCGGGTTGTGTCTTTTGTCAGTACATCAGACGTATTGACGACGGGTGCCTTTCTGCTGTGATAGCGTGTACAGTGCTGTGCAGAATAGCTCATCTTAACTTTTTGTCTTCACCCTTCAAGAATGTCTCTGAAACACAAATCTGATGTAAGTGTGCTGGTGATATAGTAAAGAAGAGAAAAACAATCACCATTGAAAATAAAGTATAAATAATAAAAAGGTCAGAGAGTGGTGAAACTCCCTCATTCATTGGCAGAGCAATTGGTTACAGTCGGTCAACAATAGCATTTATTAAAATAATGTACCTTTTCCGACTTACATACAAATTTAACTTAAGTACAAACCTACAGTCCCTATCTTGTACATAACTCAGGGACTGCCTGTATATGAATAAAGCAACCAACTAACTAATTATCAACTTTTTCCCTAACTTTATAACACTGTGCGTTAGACAGGAAAAAAAAATGTAGACTATATATCAAAATCAAAAATAAAAAAGTATCTTAATAAAGCTGTAATAAAAATATATGAAAAAATAATTTAGAATAATCCTGGGATAATTTCTTGATATTCATCAAATAATTGGAACAATTGTATATAGTAGAAATATAGTAGAAATATTTTGAGTGTAATAAATGGACATGAAAGCAAATTTTATGTGGTCATTAATCTAGAAGCATTTCTTTTAAAAATTCAGGAACATAATTAAAAAAAAGTGATAACGTACAATTACTGGGTTGTATTTAAGTTTTTTTTTTAATTAGCAGAGTATGTTCTGTTACAAGCAAAACTTTGAAGTAAGTAGCTCAACAAAAATACATAAAAAAGGATTTTAAGCTTTGCCTAAGAAGTGAATAAAGCAGTTAATTAAGCCACAGTGCAACCTACTTTTTCACTTTCATAAACAATTTTCAATGCAGATAAAGCTTATGCCTCATTAATAATAAAGTCACTATGCCTTTTTCATATCCTGTAAAGGCAAAGTAATCCAAAATTAATCTTTGCTTGACCAAAATTACTTTTGCATTAAAGCTTTTTTGATTTTGTTTTATTATACAGGCTTTAAGACAGGGCGGCTCACCCCCTTGACTGTTTAAAGCTATCATATTTCACTCCCTAAATTGTTTCATTTTACAGATTTTCGCTGTGTATTCTATTTTTTTTCCTTCAGCCTGTAAGCTTTTGCCCCAGCTCACCAGTCAGTTCTATACTGTTGTTGTTTATAACATTAAGACAATCTAGACATCACACTTCGCAATATAGATAATAAGCAATGGTAGAAACATCCAAAAGTAACATGGTTCTTCATTTCATGTATTTAAAGAAGTAGCACATGCTCACTTTGGCCTGTGTAAACCCAGAGAGTGGAGTTTAAAAAGCTTCTTCTTCATCTTTTCTTTCTTCTATGTGGGGTCAATGTGCTTGATCAACCGTGTCCAAACAGCTCAATTTCTTCAGATCTTCTTTTACTTTATCCATCCACCTCCACTTTGGCCTCCCTCCAAAATTACCTGAAGAAAACTATATATATATATATATATATATTGTCAGAGATGGCTGGGGTGGCGACTCGGCCGGGACGCCCAGGAGGACTGGAGGAGGGCTTGCACCTTCCCCAGACCATGTGGGGGTGACTGCCCTGGTACCTTTGGGGGCCATGGGTACAGAACTTTGAAGCTCCACCCTGTAGGGGCCCTGGACCTCAGCACTTCCGCCACACCCGGAAGTGCTGGGGGAAGAGGAGCAGGGATGCACAGAGTGCTTCTGGGGATACAGCCAGCACTTCCGCCACACTGGGGCATGTCGGTGGAAGATTGCCGGGAAACACCTGGAGCACATCCGGGTGATTATAAAAGGGGCTGCCTCCCTTCAATCGAGAGCTGGAGTCGGGTGAGGAGAAGGACAGAGCTCGGGTGGAGAGGGAAAGAGGCGGCCTGAAGAGAAGAGAAAGGCATTCGTGTTGGCCAGGACTTTGGGGGCATATTTGGGGTTGTTGTGGTGCACTTATTGACTTGTGAATAATAGAAATATGTATAAAAAACGTGTTGTGGGTGACGTCAACGTGTCCGCCTGTCTGTGTCCGGGCCGGATTCCTCAATGGTATCCCAGATGGGACTCTCCGCCTGTCATGTACCGCGGGGGTTCCATGCACCCAGCCCCGTTGGAGAGACACCGGTCCACAGAAGGCTTGGTTTTCCCTGGTGCGGGAGAACAACGATGGGCAATACCAGAGTGCAACGGGCTCCTATAAGCGTGCTGCTGCTGAAGGCGCCCGGGACGGCGCACCATCTAGAAAGGACATGCTGAGGCAGCTGCCTCGGACAGACGGGACTCGGGAGGTAAGTTCCCTGCTTGCCGGCAGCCGGCCCTGCAGGCCCGAGCGTGTTTTATGTTTTGCAGGCAGGGACTGCCTGGGTCTGCATCATTGCAGATGCGGCAGCAGCAGCAGGAGCTACTGAGAAGGAGATGGTGCAACTGAAAGAGCCAGCATGCTGCCGCACCAGGAGGAAAGGAGCCAAAATGGCCACGGACCGGAAGTCCCTCCCCATGACAGGCACAGGATTGGACGGTGTGTCTTGTGTGCCCGGCGATGATTGGATGGAGGCAGGACCAAGGAATGTCCGTCTCGTGCCGGGCAGCAACCCGATTGGGCCGGAGGAAGAGGCCCAAAGGAAGTCGCCAGCGTGTGTTGCTGACGGACAGGTAAGCTCACCGTCGGCTAACTTCCTGTCCTTGCTGGCTGCTCTGTGTGAGCTGGAGGCCTGCCTTCAGCCCGTGGAGCAGCAGCTTTCGCAGGTGCTATGTGCCCTCCATGCGGAGTTGCAGAAGCTGGAGGGGAAGGTGGTCTCGTCACTACAGACGCTGCATACTAAGTAAGAATAGCGCGACACTGGATCCTTCGGCCGGAGAGGAACCGCGAGGACGGTAAGTATAGCCCACCCTATAAAGCATAAGATCCCACCGAAAGGGCCCGTGATATTTGTGAACGGAACCAAGTAGGGGGCTCTCCGACATTGGGCGTGGCGGTGAGTACCGTGTGTGAGGTGAGGGGAGGAAGACTGAAGGGGCTGGCAGGACGAGGGCTGATGAGTATATATATATATATATATATATATATATATATATATATATATATATATATATATATACACAAGATATACATACATGGACTGCCAATACTGATGCTCTGTGTAAGAAAGGTCAGAGCCGACTATACTTCCTTAGAAGGTTGCCATCCTTCAACATCTGGAATAAGATGCTGCAGATGTTCTACCAGACGGTTGCGGCGAGAGCCCTCTTCTACGCGGTGGTGTGCTGGGGAGGCAGCATAAAGAAGAAGGACGTCTCACGCCTGAACAAGCTTGTTAAGAAGGCAGGCTTTATTGTAGGAATAAAGCTGAACAGTTTAACATCCGTGGCAGAGTGACAGGCGCTAAAGCAAACTCCTGTCAACCTTGGAGAATTCAGTGCATCCACTGAACAGTGCCATCTCCAGGCAGAGAGTAGATTCAGTGAGACTGCTGTCACCGTTAAAAGCCAGAAGTCTGTATGACCATCAACATCAAGTGACTCCGTGAGAACCCTAACTACAAAGAGGACTATTTCATTTATGTTAGGCCTGGAACGCCTGCAGATTTTATTTTTTTCTCCAGCCGTCTGGAGTTTTTTTTTTGTTTTTTCTGTCCACCCTGTCCATCGGACCTTACTCCTTTTCTATGTTAACTAATGTTGTCTTATTTTAATTTCTTATTTTGTCTTTTATTTTCTTTTCTTCATTATGTAAAGCACTTTGAGCTACTTTTTTGCATGAAAATGTGCTATAGAAATAAATGTTGTTGTTGTTGTCCTGCTCCACTGACAGACTGAGGAGATCGTTCCTCCCCACACCATGCGACTCTTCAATTCCACCCGGGGGAGTAAATGCTAACATTATTCAAAGTTATTGTCTGTTTTTACATGCATTTTTATTACTCTTTAATTTAATATTGTTTTTTGTATCAGTATACTGCTGCTGGATTATGTGAATTTCCCCTTGGGATTAATAAAGTATCTATCTATCTATCTATCTATCTATCTATCTATCTATCTATCTATCTATCTATCTATCTATCTATCTGACTCTGTGCCTATGGCAAACCCCACTTGTGAAGTAAAAGCTGAAGAAGACTATAATGCAAACATGGATGAAAAAAAATTGACAGCACTACACAGTAACTTTTTTTTTTATATATTTATGGGTGTAAGAAGCACTGGTAGAATTATTAAACCTGAAACAGGATTGAAGACGAATGAAAAGAACACAAAGACAAGAAGTGGAAGTAGCGTGATTAAAGGATATGGGCATCCCCTTATTTTATTCTTTTTTGCCATCCTTGCGGTGTAACGAGGACAAGGAGGAAAACAATAGAATGACAAGTTGGTAACAATGGACACAGCGGTGTATTTTGCCTAAAAGGCAACAGATACTGCATGGCCTGCTGAGTTGTTATAAATGTTTCCTGACCGCTTTTGTATCCCTCTGTACCATTCTAGTCCTAATTTACAATGAGGATTATTGATGTCTGGACAACATAGAACAAAGACATTGCTCAAATCTATTGAATAAACATTATGTAACTTTCTCAAACCTCAAAATGTAATCCTGGATCATAGCTTTTCTCAGCAGAATTGGGTGCAAGGCAGGAACTGATGCTGTATGGGAGCACCAGGGCATTGTAGAGCCCACTTTCTTATAGACACACACTCTCACCCAAGGCTGATTTGCAATACACCTTAAAAAAAGGATAAGTGTCTGTCTGTGTGTCTGTCGAGTTGCTAAGTCTCTGCCATTCAAAAAGACTGTGATATGCCAACATTTGTCATTCCAACAGATGGCGCATCACAGACTTTAACACTACCTTTATGAATCCCACTGTAAACGTTAACAAGGAGGTCTATGTTACTCTCATACCTGTAAATTTCAACCCATCTTAGACAGGTAGCACAGCTAGTTACCAATTAATGTGACATGCATGTCTTTATATATCTGAGAGAAAAACTGGAGTGGCAAGAGAAAAACTTGCACAAACACTTTTAGAACCACTGTGCCAACATACCACCCCTAACTTGACTCATTTCTGTAATCTGTTTTTCATAAATGTTCTTAAAAAACATTTTCACATTAAGGCTGAATGAAGAAGTTGGATAATGCTGCTGAGGTAGGTCATGTTTTAAACATGATGATTAAAACAATGCAGTTTGTGTTCTGTAAATATAATGCAATTCATTTTCTGCTACAATTATTCATATAATGATTTATTACCTGCATCCAAGAAAAAAAAAGTGCTGTGTGCTATTTCAGACGATGCAGTTCTTTACTTGTTTATGCAAATTCATTTTCAGGCCTACATTTAGTGTCTCATTTATTTGTTCTCTTTGAATCATTTTAAATTTCCAAACACAGCAAGTTACTGCATTGAACATGCACTCCTATCGCCATGATACTATAAGCACTGAGCAATACAAATTTGGTTAATAAAATATATATATGTACTGTGGAAAATAATGGGGCCGTACTGCTCCCTGAACCCAGACACAGACAGCCAGACCGCACAAGTGAAAAAGCAGCAAACATTTTATTCCTTTTCTTTGCCCTTTTTAGCACACAGTGCACAAATCACCAACAAATAAGCTCAGTCCCTTCTTTCTTCTACTTTCTTTCTTTCTCTCTCTCTCTCTCTTTCTCTCTCTTTCTCTTTGTGTTTTCTACCACCTCCACGCCTCCCAGCAAGCTTTGTCCACCTTCCACATGACTCTGGCTCCTCAAAAGGAGTGAGCCGGCCTATTTTATAGTGCATCCGGGTGTAGTGGAAGCGCTGTATGGACACCCGGATCCTCTTCTGGCAGCTATTCCGAGTGTGGCAGAAGTGCTTCAGTCCAGGGCTCCAGGACTGTCCAGGCACCCCCTGGCAGTGGCCATGGGCCCCAACAGGGTTGAGCTTCCAAGCCTGTGGCCCCAATGCAATCCAGGGGGGTTGCCCTCTCATGTTCCGTGGGAGGTATTACTGTGGACATGTCCTCTCCCCCGGTCTTTCCATCAGAAGGGTATTCCGACCGGGCAAGGCCCCAGCCATTCGTCACAATATGTAAATGGCATATTTTTAGCTTTATGATAGTTTGCATGATGCATAATCCTGATGGAATTCTATATAATAATGATTCACTGCTAATCAGTTTTGTCCTTCTTGTTGTAGCTGAAGATCTGGAGAGTGACTGTACTCTGTGCTCTATGAATCTATCAGTTGAACTATAAAAAAATAACTTACCGCATATTTAAAAATATGAACCTCAGCTCATTGTGCAGGATTCCTTCAGACAAACCCATCCCATCTGCATTAACCAATAGCCTTGGGGTCATTCTTGACAGTATTTTTGTTTATTGGAAGTAAGTAAAACTTCATTCACTCATTTACAAACATTTGCTTGTTCAATGAAGAAACTCCTCCCAGCAAGCTTTGTCCACCTTCCACATGACTCTGGCTCCTCGAAAGGAGTGAGCCGGCCTCTTTTATAGTGCTGTATGGACACCCGGAAGTGCTCCAGGGGCACCTGGAAAGTGACATATGACATATGATGTTCATCATATGTTCACCGGGATACCGCCGTTTTCTATTCAATTTGCTTCCTATAACAGATATAAAAAGAATATAACACAAGAAGTTGGACAAGTGAGAGGAGACCATTCAGTTCATCAAGCCAGTTTGTTTAGCTAATAACTAAGGTGTCCCAATAGCTTGTCAAGATTTCTTCTTCATCCACATGGCTCAGTATATGTGAACACATCTAAAAAAATAAATAACATGATGATGATTCAAAAATAGTGTTAGTCATGCCCAGGATTTCATCCAAGATAACCATTCTTATGTCCTTTCCTCTTCCTACTTTTCTTTTTCCTCTCACGTTTCTGTTGTTTTCCAGTACTTTCAACATGTCATACAGTGAATACTTGTGGCCCCATTTATTTATCCTGACATTCTGAGGAACAATTGTGCTTATTAGTGTTTGCACCTGTAGAAATGTGTGCTAATTAAGTTCAGGCTGTGACAACTTCAATGAACTGTGTAGAAGGAACATAGTGTGCAACCTGAGCTTCATGAGGAGGTTTCTTGGTGGAGTTTTGTTGAAAAGGTACCACAAATTGTAGCATCTGTGAAAACACATGACTGGAGTTTATAGTTTTTTCTTTCTTTAAAAGGAATGCTCCACCCAAAAGGGATATTTTTATATGTTAATTAACTCCATGTAGTTTGCAGTAGTGGCTGAAAAAATGTTTAAGTACATAACAAAGATTCTAATAGAATGAGACACAACAGTGACCAATGCTTTGCAATGACAATGTGAAAAACATCTAGGGATGTTCTTGTCTTCTTAGGGAGTCAGGGCTGGTAAGGTTGTTTGTCAAAAACAGGGCCTGTAAAAGCCCATTGAGGCATTCCTTGTGTGATTTTGGGCTATATAAGAAATAAATTGTTGTTTTGTTGTAGGGAAGGAAAGAAAAGAAATTCTCATGTAACTTGTGTTACATAATCCTCATTTCTATTATACATGTGTTATGATTAGTTCTTCTTATACATTTTTTTTGTCTCTTCTGGGGTGGTTTACAGTTTTCTAGGAGGCAAATCTAGGGTTTTATAACCTCAGATAATTTATTTTTGAGTTATTTTTTGAAAAATATATAAACTTTTACCTTCTTATCAAAATGTGATTTTGAATGTTGATGGATGTTGTTATTGTGGGACATTCATGTCAGCAGTTGCTATGGCTTCTGCCCCAGAATGCTCTCAGTGTGCAGTGTGTGCCTTCATAGAGTGATTCTGTAAGAATTATCATTCTGCTCCATTTGCTTATCCATATTCATTTAAATATTCTGGAGTGTTTACGGTGTCCTAACTAGTTTCTGATTTACAACTTTGATTTTTGTTTAACATCCATTCATACTTACTTCTGGAAAACATAACATACAATATAAACAGTTGATGATCCACCTCTCCCCTTCATTCATTGGTCAAGAATCCTGTCTTTAACACTAGAATTACCAGAGCCTACGAAAAAACTCGTAGATCCGTCCCACCTTAAATCGCTTCTTAAATCCGTCCGCACCTCTCCCAGCGTCTTTTGTCCTGTTAATGCGCAGATTAAGAGCAGCAAGCAGCCGGCTATTCCATTCCCCACTGTCGCAGAACATGCACGAACTTTTCACAGCTCATGCCTTGATTGATTATCTGGGAGTGAAGTGGAGTTTTGGAGTGGAAATAATAGATCGTTATTTGGAACACACGCATTTCATGTGTGTTCCGTCTCTACAGTAATCTGTGTAAACACATTGTTAAAATAGAAACTTTTTCTTATTTTAGTAAAAAATGTTACAAAATGTAGGCATAAACTATAGAATATGTGTGGGCTGATTGCCAAAGATCAAATAAACACTTTCACAAAAGGTTCAAAAGACACAGAGCAGCTTCTGTGGCGTAGTGCTAAGATTTGCTGTCATAGCACATCTACTGTGTTTTAGAGACTTGAGTTCAATCCCCAGTTGGGGAGAAACTGCTATTATTTTTTTCTTTTTAACCTCAAATGGATATAAAATTTATAAACTGGTATGCACTGTCAGTTAATGAGATATTTAATAATATTTATTAATAAATATTATTATTTATTATTAATACTTTTTAACAGCTGAGACTGCAATTAACATGAGCAAGTGTCCTTATAACTGTTATTTTTAAGATCCATAACATACAGACAGACAGAGCACTGCGTAATAGAGAGACAGACAAACAGGCAGAGAATTCACTAAATAAACAGGGAAAGTACTGTATAATAGATATATCAAAAAACAGCTAAGGGAATAGTTATATAGACAGATAAGAAGAAAAGGCATTATATGATAGGCAGACAGGGAAGCTGCTATATAATAATAAAATTACTGTTATTGCTAAATAGATAGACGGAGTTCATAGTATAATAGACAGACAGAGAAAGCATTACTAAATGAAAAATAGGCGGGCCGGCGGGGGGTTAAAGCGTGATCGTCATTGAAAAAATAAAACTCAAAAAAGGAGGATGCAACATCGACAAGCTTCTGTTCCAAGACATATAGAAAAGTGTGCACATTGCAACAGGTACACACGTCGTAATGTAGGAAAGACGGTTCTTGTACACTCTAACCCCCGCCTGTCTGTTTGCGTGCCTCTTCTGATCTGACTCAAAGTAACAGAGCGAGCGTTACTTAGAGTCAGATGGGGGAGAGGGGGAGGGGTTAGAGTTCGTGAGCTTATTCAGTGCGGCAGGAACAACGCACATGTTGATCCTTTTTTTTCTTTCAGTACATGTGCCTTCCCTGTTTATTTAGTGACTTCTCTGCCTGTTTGTCTTTCTCTCTATTATGCAGTGCTCTGTCTGTCTGTGTGTTATGGATCTTAAAAATAACAGTTATAAGGACACTTGTTCATGCTAATTGCAGTCTCAGTTGTTAAAAGATATTTTAAAAGGAGCATCCCACATGAAAATATAACAATCTCATTAATTGACAGTGCATACCAATTTATAAATTTCATGTCCGTTTGAGGTTAAAAAAAAAAAAAACTCTTTCTCCTCAGCTGGGAATCGAACTCAGGTCTCTGAGGCACGGCAGGAATGCTGTGACAGCATATTTTACTGCTACTCCTGGGAGATGCTGTAGCATTCTTGAACCTTTTGTGAAAGTGTTTATTTGATCTTTGGAAATCAGGCATCATATATTCTATAGTTTATGCCTACATTTTTTAACATTTATTACTAAAATATGAAAAAGTTTCTGTTTTAACAATGTGTTTACACAGATTACTGTAGAAACGGAACACACATGAAATGTGTGTATTCCAAATAATGATCTATTATTTCCACTCCAAAACTCCACTTCACTCCCAGATAATCAATCAAGGCATGAGCTGTGAGAAGTTTGTGCATGTTCTGCGACGGTGGAGGATGGAATAGCCGGCTGATTGCTGCTGTTAATCTGCACATTAACAGGACAAAAGACGCTGGTGGAGAAGTGAGGACGGATTTAAGAAGCGTTTTAAGGTGGGACGGATCTACGAGTTTTTTCGTAGGCTCTGGTAATTCTAGTGTTAATTCACAATTCCAAAAAAATCTAAACTAAAAAACAGGATCAAAAGTGAAGCCAATTATACTTATACAAAGCAACAAATGGTACATCTGCATGCTAATTTGTAATTGCATTGCATTTTGTGCCATGTGCTAAACCAGCCATCTAAAAATTATGATATAGAATGGTATCTTAGATATGACTAATACGAGTGTTAGGCCTTCAAATTAAGCTGGGACTGGTGAAGTTGCTCAGAGCTGGATAGTAGCTGTTGAGCACTAAATATATATTAATGATATTGCTGTTCAATAAATGTTCTTTACATCAAAGAACCAAGTTGAGTCTAGACTTTACCAATCAAATAAAACCCAGGTGGCATGACACCATATAATGCTAACCCAGTCCAGCTTAATCCAAACTACAGCACTAAGCTTCGAGCCTAGCAGGTCATAAAATGGAGACGTTATATAAAAGTGCACGAACAGGAGGACCCATTGAAAAACACCATGAATGAATGAATGAATTAAAATATTTATTAAACAAAAGTGGATTAAAAAAATAAGTTGCTGAAAAGAGCAGAAAGGAGTTGTCAAAAGGCATAAGAACAGAGCAGAAGAAATAAAAGAACCAGGAAAACCTGCCACCTTCCACCTACCCAAAGAGCACATCAAATGGATGACACTTTAAAGGTGACATTGCACAATTATAGACATTTATATATAATACATACAACTATGATAAATAATAACTCAAAAACAACAAATCTAACAATAAAACACCAATTCAGGTTGCTACATAACACGGTTCTCTACTACATACATGGACTGTGGAAAGCATTTGCACTAGGTGAGGTTGCATAGTGACCAGTGGGATATACAGTATATGGCCTGTAGGGAGTGTCAAAACTCCAGACACTGCTACACACACCGACGGTTCAGGTTCAAGTGAAGGTATTTTTATTAAACAAAGCACCTTTCCACAGATCTTGTTTTCCCAATCAGCATAATCAAATCTTTCCTTCCTTCCTTTTCTAATCCCTCTTTTACTCTGCTAAGCAAGAGTTGTCTTCTTTATTCATTCCATCTCCTACTTCTTGAGCTGAGTGTAGAACTCTCTTTTAACTTTGGACCCAGGAGTACTTCCAGCGCCTAATCAATTGCCTTCAGGAAGCACTTCCGGACCAGGTAGGACTACAGCGATCCTTGTATCATCACTATCTAACAGCTTACCCTAATGACCCCCACAGAACCTGATAGGGAAGGTCTATGGGACCACAACTCCCATACTGTCTTGCTGGTGTCCATAATGGGGCTTACCAGATTGGATACCCACACCCAATGCTCTGCCCATAGCAGCACAGTTGTCCACGGTGCTGCCCTTCTCAGTTTCCTCAGTGGCTGCTTGGACACCAGCCCAGCTGTAGCTGCTGTAACATTCTTCCACAACCAGGCCATGCCATGGACAGGAGATATTATCATTCCTGCCCTGACCTTCTGTTATTAAGGCATCCTGGCAAGGTAAGGGAGTGGGGTCTACACCAGCTGGGATGCCGTTTTTTCCCATAAAAGTGATTGTGGCAGAATTTCCTAGTATCAGAAACAGCACTGGAAGTGGTAAAAATCATTGAAATTAGATTTTAATATTGCAAGAAATCACAACTTTGTATTGGAATCAAAGCATAACAGCAGAATCCTCTCATCATATCATGGACTTGAATAAATGTCTAAGACATGAATTAGTAAAAGCTGCTACTCACTCAAACATGCTGTCGTCAATCATTCACTTTCTCTCAGTCATATTCTGAATAAGAGTGACTCAACATGCACTACAGACAAATTCAGTGATTGTTTTGTAGCAGTTCTTTTTGTTCCTCATGGCTTAGTAAGATACATTTTATAATCTGTGTGTTTTTTTTTTACTTTCCTCCACATTTTTATCTTACACACACATGTCATGCCAAAGAAAATTTCTAATGCAGTGTTGATTACTATTGCGAAGTTAGTGACAGGTGGCCAAGGTTTTTATCTGACAGAAAGTATAATGCAGTGTAATCAGTATAATTAAGATTTATTGTTACGCATATAGCATGCAGTGAACTTATTTGCATACTTGATCAAGACATTACATGTGCCACTCTTAGCTGCCACGAATCTTGCTTCATAGATTATGTAAAACAGAATACAATAAGGCAAAAGTATCTCCTATCCATGAATACATACAGTATACAGTACACATATAAATATAACTTCAATTGTTATATATAATCCTCTATTAATTCTGATTTTACTACAAAACAAAAACTTTTCACTTTACATAATTAGTAAGCAACCACAAAACCATTCAAATAAAATTAGAAATTTGCAGCACCGCATTATTTGCAATTCACTACTAAAAGTCTAAAAGCAGCGATACTGACTGCTGCAGGCAATGATTAACCTGAGTGTGACGTATCTTAAATTGAACACCTCCATGTTGGCAGTGAAAACCAATGGGAACATAATCACATGGCAAAATCCTAAAATGCCATATTTATGAGCCTCCACTAAAATAAATTCTTGCATATCTGTCCACAATGATTATCTGAGGTAGAAAGGGCAATCCACTAGTTGCGGGCATTTGTTATCGCGTGCATTGTTATACACACGTTTGTCACTCACTGTGTACTTTTGTTGGCGAGCATTTGCCCAGTGGACCCTAAACAAGCATATTGGTGAAAGAGACAGTAACAAAATTACAAAAGCTGCAACAAAAGTATACAAGGGGCAAAAAAGGCAGCAGGGGTATATTTTTTGAAAAAGCAAAATGAAAATACTAAAAGAAACACAAGCCTAACATTTGTATATTCCTGCTGTTTATACTCCCTTTGTATTATATTAATAAACTTTTTTAATTCTGATTTCCTTGATAACACTGTGGACGATTGCTTTAGACTGCAGGTTTAGTGTGTGTGCATCAGTGTGCCATGTTTAGTTTCCTGCTTTTTAACAAAAAAATAGCTAGAACTGCTACTGAGAAGACTTCCAAGAGTCATAAGCAGCTACTGTAAATATAGCTCTAAATAGTACATTATATAAAGCAATTGATATGTTTAAGTCCTGCGGTGGGTTGGCACCCTGCCCAGGATTGGTTCCTGCCTTGTGCCCTGTGTTGGCTGGGATTGGCTCCAGCAGACCCCCGTGACCCTGTGTTCGGATTCAGCAGGTTAGAAAATGGATGGATGGATGATATGTTTAAAATCAGCAAACACAATAATTCAGTGACCTACATAATATAAATATTTGTTGTTCATTCTTATATGTTATGTAAAACATTTTACACTAGTATTTTTTTTTTCAAAATAAGCAATATAAAACAAAGATTAGTTGACTAAAAGGTAATGCACCTTTTTATGATAAACCCCATCCCAAAGCACTCTCCAAATGATTATGGGACTCACTGAGCCACACGATGAATGATTAGTTTCGACAGCACCTGCTGACTTTTGATTTGTTGTCAGGTTTCTCACTTACTAAAGATTCCATTCATTTTAGCTACGGTTCCTTTAAAAGATAAAGTTTTGTATTAGGCAGACATAAGCAATTTTGAAGACTATGTTTTTAAAAAAGGTCAGGCATGGAAAGTTTAAAAGGGCTTCAGATCAGGAAATCTGTGATTTCAGTCCCAATTCCATCTGTTCAGATGGCGCTACTGTATGACCCTTGGCAAATCACTTAGCCTGATCGCCCTGCTTTTCCAAGAAGACATAATGCTGTATGGCATTCTATTCTTTTGCAGACATTTGTTCACAGTCTGCTCTCTGCAAAGGTCTTGACTGGTCCTTTAATGATAAATGGTGTTTGCACATGCCATTCTACTTTCAAGGGCAAGGAAAAATAGACCAATTTAGCAGGGAACAGGTGCTTCTTCACCTTTGAACCCAAGAAGCAGCAGTGAGACTACTGCTATTAAGCACCTGCTTATATTTAGGATGAAATTAAATTTAGGGAAAAATATACATGCTAATAAAATGATCAGAGTAGAAGCTTTGTTGTCTCCAATTCTCATTCGCAGAGTTTGAGTATAAGGTTCTAATCTTAGGTAATATATTATGTAATTGTATAAGCTGATGGCCTAAAGTTACCCTGCTGTAAATGTATATAAGTGCCCCTGGTGATGTGGTAGCACAGGGGGGTAGTGGTGTTGTCACTACATCACTCTAGAAAATGATGAGGTGGAAGGAAGGAAGCAAGCTCTTCTTATTCTACAGGAGGTGTAGTTGCTACTGCCCTCTCTTGACACTATAAGTGGCCAAGGAGAAGGGGCAGTATAGGGGGCAGTACAGTTGCTATCAGGTCATTCTAGAAAAAGATGAGGTGGAAGGAAGAAGGCAGGCTCTTCTCATTCTACAGGAACTGCAGTTGCGTCTGTCCTCTCTTGACTAGGGAGAAAGTGTGCTTCCATGAGTGATCATTTGTTATCTCCACTCCCAGGAACTGTGTGCTCCTGATTGACTCCACAGTGGAGATGTTGATAGAAAGGGGAAGAGGGGGGACATGGTTTTTCCTGACATCAACAGTGATCTCCCTTACTTTATGAAAATTAAAGGGTTAGGAAATTGTACTTACACCACTCCACAAGTTGTTTGAACTGTTCTCTGTAATCCATCTTATCATCACCACTGACGAGACCTTGAACTGATGTGTTGTCTGCCAATTTAATGACAGTCATATGGCATCAAGATTAGAGGACTCATAACCTCACTGAAGCCAAAATGTATAATATATATGTCTGGAGACAGCCATAAGTGAATTCTGCTTAAAACTGGGTGTGGACAATTTGACAGCTCATTGAGTGTCACATTTCTAAACCAACCCAATGCCTCATGAAGGTGGCCCTCAAAGTAGGGATGATTCTGAACTGCAAGGCAGGGGTGATTTTGAACTGCAAAGTTTATAGGTGCTCTTATTAAATAGATCCGTCAGATCTATACAGTTGAAAAATCTACTAAAATACCCCATTAGACATATAAATGTATCAGGCATGTGCATAGAGCACATTGCACGTCTTTAAAATAGTCATAATCTTTTCCAAGGAAAAAAACATTTCTGTAGCATCAGATTATACATCTGAATGACATCAATGAACGAATGGTAAATGCGAATGATATGTTGTCACATTTGCTATGTGTGCTCTCTGTTGTCAAATTACAACAATAGTGTAGGAATCGATAGGAGTTTTCATATTTTTCAGAAAAATATGAAAGGCAAAATATGCATTTGAAGTAAACAGTGTGTCACACTCATTAAAACACTCCCATTAAGAGAACTGATAAAAAAGAGGCACAGGATATCCAGATTTCAGGACTCAAAACACCAGAATCAACAAATCTGCCTAACAACACCAGTAGATGCATAAATGAGGGTGCACAACATCCATCTTTTGACTGCATGTCTAATCGAATAACTAAAGAAATTTAACAGTACTGTCTAACTGGAAATTCACACATGCCATGTCAGAATAGCCACAGTGTTTTACCACATTGTATATCCATTGACCGCAGTGCTTATCTAAACTCTATTTGCTGTTGTTATGTCATATAGTCCTGAAACAGTCAAAATGACAGAAAGATATTGTACTGGAACCCAGTAACTGTGGTGGTCTATGTGTGTGTATCTGTCTGTCTCCACTGTTGCAGTACTCATTACAACGCACAAGTTAATTATTACGCTTCAGTTAACTTGTGCTACTAATTTACTGAATGAATAATAGCAATTTTAGATTTTCGTTTTCTCTCAGTGTCAAGTGTTTCGTTCAGAATTTTTTGCTCTCTCCCTGAAACCCCGGTGACAGTTTAAAATCCACTGACTAGAAAAACTGGAGGCAGGTGTTTTAGGAAGAAGCCCTGTGGGTGTAGACTTTGCAGCGCAGAATTTTGCTACTATTTACTACATATTTTTTAACGGGTTGTCCCCAGATGTGTTTTCTTTTTTGACAATCACGTCTGGCCCCGTGAAAGTAGAGGGCTCAAGACATGGACTCAAGACACAACCTTGGGGGACAATAGTACTGATAAGCCAGGTATTTGGTGTATTATTTCCAACTTAGACAGACTGGGGTCTTTTTGTCAGCAAGCAGATTATCCAATTCCTAAGCAGGGTTTCCAGGCCCAGTACAGCAAGCTTGTCCACGAGGTGCTGAAGAATATTTGTTATGAAATCAGAGCTGAAGTCTATTTGTTGCATCCATACATCCAGATATGATTTGCTAAGGTGGAATGCAGTGCCTATGGTGTAATCAATAGAATGACTGGGATTATAAGCAAATTGGAGGAAATTCAGTATTAGTGATTGTCTGGATGTTATGTTGGCCTTGATCAGTCCCTCAAGCAGTTAATCATAATGGGAGGCTGTGCTATAAAGCATTAGCCATTGAGGCACGCAAAAGTTGACTTTTCCATATATATGATATATGATATGAATGTGTGAGTGTACATGTGATTGTTTCCTACTATGAGCTTCCCATTCACAGTTGATTTCTGCCGTATATGTTGTATGGGCTGCAGTTTGGGATAAGGCACATTAAGAAAGATAATTGATGGTGTGGAATATGGCCGGCAGCTTATCCCGGCCTATACCCCCAGATGGAGCCCTCACTGCAACATGGAGGTGCCCCAAATTCCAGCAGGGCATCATGGACTTTGGAGTTTTAATTCACAGCCCTGCTGGATACCATGGGTGTTGCCAGAGGATGCGGCAGAGGAGGCTCAAGGACTTGTATTTTCCGTATAGCCCGGAAGTATGTCCCAGTCACAAGGACAGAAGAAATGACGTACTTCCGGGCTGAAGAAAAGAAGGAGTTTTTCACCTTACCCGGAAGTGTTACAAAGTCACATGGACTGAGGGACAGAAACACTTCTGGGTCAAAGACTTTAAAAGGATTGTGGGAGATCCCAGCAGTGAGCCAAGTTGGGAGGAAGGGTGACTGAGCTGCTGGGAGGTGTGGAGGAATTATTATTGTGCATTGATTGTATTATTGATTTATTATTGAAGTATAGTGGAGGTGGAGGTGCTTGTGCACATTATTATAAATAATAAAGTCATTATTTGGACTTTTATCTGGTGTCTGATGTCTGATCTGAGGGTTCAAGGGGATGACAGTGCCCCCTATCTGTCACAATGGGCATACATTATATAAACCCTGTTTTCAAATGAAGTCTGAGTTTGAAATTTCTAATGAATGAAAGCATGTTCACCATGTAGCAATTGGGACCTAGGGGGTCAAGCCTGGGGCCAGGTACACCTATCGCCCTAAATGAAATCTGACTAATCCTGAAAATTACTGTAAATCCCAGTTACCTTTTCTTGAAACATATTTGCTCTAACAGAGGCAATTCATAGGCATGCTTTATAGAAAGTTTACATTTATTTACTGGAGACTGTTTTTCATTTTATGTTATTGTTCTCTTTGTGGTTTTAAATTTTACTGTTACTGTAACATGTTTCTGTGTTTTCTACATCGTTGGATTTTGAAATCACAGACTGTGAATAAAATATCAAACTATCTATTGTTTCTTCCCAGGTAACATACTGTATATGGCAATAGAGCCCTAAGTAAAATATTTGGACCTATCCTGTGGTACAGGTCAGGAACAGGTCCATACAAGGCCCAGCTAGCGTATAAACTGGCAAGTGAGGGAAAACTGCCTGTGAACATGAAAAGTGCCCCAGAAGAACTAAAGGCTGGTGCAATGTGAGGAAAACAAAAGTGTGCCCGTGGTGGAAATATGTTATGTTCCCTCAGAGTGCTAGATGGTAGTTAGCCAATAAATTAAGGCATGTGGTCGGTTTGCATGAACCTAAAACAAAACTGAGACCTATAACTTTAATGCCATTATAATCCTCAGTAGATTGGAGGCATAGTTTTAGCATGGCATGTTTATACCCAACTCTTTAATGCAAGTAATTGTGGGATGATGAATAAAACAGGCCCATATCCATGGACTTATGGAGCACATATTCAGAGGTTTGCCAAAGATTGACTGCCTGAAGGAAAAGAAGAGAGCACTTTGGAGAGAGGAAAGTAGATGAGAGAAAGTTGTGTCAGTGAAAGTAAAGGGGGGTAGTAAGAAGAGAAGCCCTCTGATATGACTGACAGAGTGAATTCAGAAAGGCATTGAGAGAAATAAAGTATATGCCTTTTAAATCCATCTTTGGCATGGTATAAATTTATACTATACTACCCTTCTTTATGTTGTTCTAGGTTTAGGGCTTCTGTAGGAGTGCATCCTACTGAATATACATTATTAATATGAGTACTAGAATAAAATGCACATCAACAGGGACGATCTTATTTACTAATACAGTATATGGTCAACAGTATGTGGATCTCCACCCCCCAGATTATTTAGTTCAGATGTTTTAGCCATAGCCATTATTAATTGGTTCATAACATTAAGAACATATACATGCAATCTCCATTGGCAAACACTGGCAGTAGTATGGGTTGAACTGGGGAGCTCAGTTGTCAGTATGTGAAAATTCTACTCTGTTAGATCTTCCCCAGTCAACTGTAAGTGCTATTATTGTAAGATGGAAGCATCTAGGAGCAACATCAGCTCATCTATGTGGTCTATCAGTGGTAGACCATGCAAACTCACAGAGCAGGGCCACTGAGTACTGAGACACATAACACACACAAATCTGCTATCATGTATTGCATCACTCACAACAAAGTTTCAAACTGTTTGTGGAAGAAACATCAGCACAAGAACTATGCATTGACAGCTTCACAAAATCAGTTTCTATAGCCAAGCAGGCCTAAGATCACGCAAATGTCAAGCATTGTCTGGAGTGGTGCAGTAGAACACTTGAGCACAGTGTTCTCTGTAGTGATAAATCAAACTTTGTTATCTGGTAGTTTGATGGACGAATCTGGATTTGACAGATGTTAGGAGAACACTAAATTCTCGACTGCATTGTACCTACTGTAAAGTTTGCTGGAGAAGGGATAATGGTTTAGGGAAGTCTTTCAAGGTTTTAGCTAGGCCACTTGGTCACAATGAAAGGTACTGTTATTGGAAAAGCACACAAAGACATTTTAGACAACTTTGAGCCTCCAACATTGTGGCATCAGTTTGGGGAAGGCCCTTTTCACAAAGCCTGTGGACAAAGCCATGGAGGAACTCAAGTGGCCTGCACAGAACCATGACTTCAACCCTGTTGAACACCTTGTGGATGAACTGAAACACCAATTGTGAGCCAAGTCCTCTCATTCAACACCAGTACCTGACCTCAAAAATGCTCTTTTGGCTGAATGGACAAACGTTCTCACAGACACACTTAAAAATATTGTGGAAAGCCTCTGTAAAACAGTGGAGGCTGTTATAGCCACAAAGGGAGGGCCAACTGCATATTAATGGACGTCCAATAAGCTCATATAGTATATGTGTGATGGTCAGGTGTCCACAAACTATTGGCCATATAGTTAATGTCTTAAGATATCTGATAACATGATATCAGCCTTGAATTTCAGAATTCTTTTAATTTTAAGTTTAACTAGTGAGGGGAGACCATTCCATTTAATAATGCTGCTTTGGTAAATATGGAAACTCTAAAGGACAAATCATCACACTTCCTGAAGCTGGGATTCAGAGCGTGGTGTGCTAGTGAATGTATATTTCAGAAATGGAGTTCCGGAAGGGTCAGTGCTGAGGCTACAGCTCTTATTAACCTCCTTAGTGTTGCATTTTATTCCAAAAAAACATGTAAAAAGCAATGCATTTTTTTTGGCATCACAAATTACATTTTTATTAACTATCAAAAGTATAAAAATGATACAAATAATAAGATTAATGATGAATAAAAATAATATGAAATAAACAAAAAATAATAATAAGACACAATCCAACTTCACAGCCGGTACAATAATAGCATGTTTCTTTTCAGATTTTCTTTTCAGATTTTTCCGTTTTTGAACAGCAAACTGCACAGGTACGAGTTGGATTCTGTTTTTTTCGGTTGGAGGTAAAAATCAATAAAATGTCTACCAATAAGACACTCTGGATTGATCCGCGATGTGCTGTATCAACCACATCTCTTTAGCGATAGTGTAGAAGGTGGATATGTGGCAATGATTTGTTCTATACACAGGAATGTAAGGTTTGTGTGAGATACAATATCACCAGCTTTTTGTTTGTATAAGATGAATGCATTCCAAATGCACAGTACCACCAGATGATGAAATTTCTTTTGTAGTATTTCTTTTGTTGCCTCCACATAATGGGATAGAAAGTCAACTCTTGATGTGCACTATCTACACAGCCCATCCTGCTATTGTAGTCAACCACAGCACAAGGCTTTATAACCTGCTTATTGCCTTTTGTCTATACAGTGACCATAGCTGCATTATGTACAGTGCTAAGAAGAGAAACATCTTTCATTTCAGCGCAAGCACTTTACCCTTTTGCCAAGCTACTAGCCAACCTCGCTGTTTGGACTCACTGTTCCACATGCGTCCATCTTTCTTTACAGCAAGATGTCAAATAGCTCTGGTAAAGTATAAAAGTTGCCCATGGTTACACAATAACTTTGATCCAGCAGAGCATCGATCAAAGTCACCCCTGATGACATAGCAACTCCGTACTGATTGTATTTAGGATCAAACATTGTCCCTTTCACTGTGTACAGAACCGAGTTCCAAATGTATCCCGTTTTAGATTCACAAAGCTCGTAAATCTTTATGTCCAATCTTGCTCTTTTTGAGCTGATGTACTGAATCCATGACAGTCTGCCCTTACAAGCCATGAGACTTTCATCACGGTCCGGAATGTAAACGCTCCAAAATTTGCTACAATGGCCTGGTATATATCCCAAATTTTCCTCAGTTTGGGTGCTGGATAGCTTTTCTCAACAAAGTCTTAATTGTTGGTAAACTGCAGATATTTCATAATTAATTAATACCTGCTCTCAGACATAATTTATCCAAAGAATTGCAGCACTGACAGCACTTTTACAACCCGAGTGATTCTCAGTTCTAACACAAGATGTATCTGTACTTGAGATTAAATGCTTAAAGCATTAAATTAGGAAATATCACTAAATTTTGTGAATTAGCTCATATCTTAAAACAACTTAATCTGAATGTATATTAGCATTTTAATGTGATCTGATTCCTATATTTACAAATATCTAACACAGAACACCTAAACACTCCAAAAATACATAGAATCAGCTGAATTCCCATTTCTGCTTCTAAAATACAGAAACCTAAAGATCATTACAACAGGACAACACATGTACAGCACAAACATTTTACATAAGCTCTATGTAAATAGTCAGTCTGCATTTCGACTGCAATATAAACAGCAGAGACATTGGTTCAGATTTCTTCACCAATTCCAATCAGTACATCAAGATCTGATGATGTAAAGTTGGACTAGAACTCTTCAGATGGATCAAAAGACAAGGATAAATGTGTTGCTACCCTTAGAGTTCATTGAAAAAAATGCTGTCTGCCTCCTGAATAGTGATTAAATGAAAAGTGATTGCCCCATGCATACCTTTGGTACGCGATGAAGTAAAGTAAAGCAATGTGAAAAGAGATCAAGTATTGCTTATGTTGAAGGAAAATTTTTTATTAGCATAAGAGAATAGCAAATTAGCATATAGAGCCATAGAAAGTAATTAAAAGCTTCTAAAACATTAGATTAAGCATAAATTAGAATATAAAAGCAAAATACGATAGGTCTAGCAAATGGTTAACTAAAAAATCAGTTATATTGCATTATTTTATAGACTTACAGCAAATTTTCCAAAGTAATGAAAAGAATAGCTAAAAGATGCAGTGAAATCAGTTTTGGACAGTATAAGAATGGAAGACATCTGTGAGTCAAGGCTAGGATGAGATAACATGGAAAGAAGGCCTCTAAGAGCAGCTGGATTGATGAATCAACAAAAGGCCTTTTTACTACAAACAAGGTCACACTATAATGCATCTTAGCAAATGCAGGCATTAGTAAAAATATTATAAGAATATATTAGCAATTAACTTTAGTGTAGAAATTAAGACAAATTAAGCATGGCAAGCAATGATCAAATGAAAGCACATACTATACTTCTTTTTAATTAAAGCTTAAGCTTCAGGTCACTATAGTAAAAAGTTTGGAAAGCCTAAGAGAGGAAAACCCATATATGGATTTGAAGCCTTGGCCAGTTAGAGAAAATGGGAACAGAATAGAAAGATAACACATTCCATAAGAGGTTCCCATAGAAACTCGAGATTTGGTCGGATGGGAGTAAGAGGGAGTCAGCGAAGGTAAGCAAACCAGCTCATTAGAGCAAGGTCAGAAAAGATAGGAAATTACATCAGGAAAGTCCAAAGATGGAAAGAGGAAGCCATCCACCCAGTCTAAGACCAATCAGAATAAGCCAACCAGACACCAAGAGGAACAATAGACAGTAAGACCAGGGGCCTCATGTATAATGCCGTGCATAGAACTCGCACTATAACATGGCGTAAGCACAAAAGCCGAAATGTGCTTACGCACAGAAAAATCCAGATGCAGGAATCTGTGCGTACTCCAACTTCCACGTTCTTCCGTTACATAAATCCCGATAAGCGTGAAAACTAACGCTCGTGCACGCGCATTATGTAACGCCCCAAATCCTCCCAGAATTACGCCTATTTGAATATGCAAATCAATATAAATCGCCCTTAAGCGCAGCCTTCTGTAAAAAGACAATGGGAAAAGCATGGGGAAAATATAAGAATTTCAGCGAATACCAAGTAGAGGCAAAGGAAAAACATACTATTTGTTCAAATAAACCGTGGTATAATCAACAAAATGAAGTTGATCGAGTGACATAGCGTGTTGGAGAAACTTGAAAGCTCACATTCACAAAATCGCACAGTGCGGAAATAAAAAAGAAGTCACATATCAAAGTTGCCGTGAAAAGAAGAGTTGTAAGCCCACTGTCTGAGTGCCATATGAAAGTTTATTAGGGTACAGAGAAAAAAGGCACACGGTGGGGAAAAAGCACAAAATGTCAACTTCAATCTCGACATTTCCACTTTATTCACGTAGTTTATTTTGTCATTTAGTAGAACATTATAAACTTCATCTTAAAATCGTTTAATTAACCAGTTTCTCAAATCACATCGTAATTAAAGTAGCACATTAAATGCTTTGTTTTGTATTTGATCTTCTACTCGTATGTGCTCTATGTGTGTGAATCACTACTTGCTTCTTAAACTGGCTCTCTTCCTCCAACTGGACACAGAATCCATTACATTTGTGATATTACAGCTCTCTGAATAACTAAAATACTGAGATGTATACGTGATGTCATTTTCATGATGATAGGAGTTAAAGCACATTATTAAACATGTGTTTCACTTCGATGAAATAATTTATTGTCGAAATTTGTCGCTGCGTTTTTAGCTGTGTTGTTATTTTCTCTTTCTGTTTTATATTCAATATATATTGGCGTAGCCGTCACTGCAGTCAGTGCTTTTCTTTCCCCAAGTAACCGATCGCCATACAATCAGCTCTGTAATAGACGTTAAGCCATCTGTAAGCTTAGCGCCGATTCTTCAAAACGTTTAAAGAACATTGAAATATCTTCGTAGTACATGTTTAATTATTCTATCCTTAAAGACACTCCCAGTGAAGAATATAGATTATTTAAATGAAAATAAATTTTATGTGTATAATTTAAAAAACATATTTTGCTGCATTTCACCTTAAAAATGATATCGTCATCATATGTAAATACGCGCTTTATAAAGTGGCCCAGGTTGTGAGATATTATAACTGTAGTGCAAGTTTACAGTGGGGTGATTGTACTTATAAGTACTAACAGTTCTACATGGAGCAATTGATTAAGTGCATTTAAAGTTCTTGGGATGAAACTGTTTCTGAGCCATGGGGTCTGTAGAGGAAAGGCTTTAAAACGTTTTGTAGTGGCTGAGACAGCGTGTGCTTAATGCCGTATACCGATAATTCTCTTTCCGATCAGCTGCTGCTGTGATTCACACTCAGATACAGTGATAAAGATGATCCGCTGTGGCAACTCCTAATGGGAGGAGCTGAAAGAAGAAGAAGAAGAAGAAGAAGAAGAAGAAGAAGGAGAAGCTAATGCAGTTATGGTATTTGGAATACTATGGCTGTTCCCTGAACCATTATATTGTTACGAGTTAATTACAATCAGATGCATTACACTAATAAAGAATATGCGGTTAGTTTCTGTGTATTTATAAAGCCGCGTCATGAAAATAATGAGTAATCACACAAGAACAGTACCATTGCTTTGACGCTGGGTGCCGCCAGTTTGCAAAACCGAGCGGAGAACTTCCGTACGACGAGGCATGAGGTACCGTGGAAAAGTGCGTGGCTTTACGCCAAGTGTAGGTTTTATACATTGCGATTTGAACGTAGAAAAGTTCTTACGCAACATTTCTGTGCGTACGCACTGTTTATACATGAGGCCCCAGGTGTAGAATTAATTAAATAAATGAGCTAAAATGATAAGAAATTGTTATAAAAACCCCGAAGGCTGTAATGTTCTTTTCTCAATCTAATTTGGCCGTATTGGGTCGAGTCCTTGTTATTTTTTGTGTTGATTTATTGCAATAAATCCTTAAAATTCTGTCTGTCTATCTTGAGTTCTAATAGCCTTTATTTTTAGGTAAAAAGCCTTCTGATGATGAATTTTTCGCCACAACACTTATTTTACAAAGATATTCTAAAATGGCCTGGAAGAATATGTTGGTACCCCTAGAAAAGTTCAGAAATAACTGTATCAGAGTGATTTTTCAGACTAGCTGTGTTAAACAGTGTGTGCGGCAAACTGGTGTGTGTCTGTGGCACCAAATCCTAATCCTCGATAAGAAGGATGAGGCCGACCAGAATTAAGGTAGAAAGATCTCAATTAACTGCTGAATGTTGCAAAGGAAGGAATCGTTGCAATGGCTTTGTAGAGCTAAATGTTTATTTGCAGACAAATATTTATGTGTGGTTTCAGAAACAGAACAAATACAATAACATAAAATAACACAAAATAAAGGCTCAGAGAACGCTAAAACAGGTAATGCCCAAAAAGGTCAGTAGATGGCAGCAGAAATTAACACAGCGCTATGACGTCGTCATTGGCTGTCGTTGGCAAAAGGCACTAAATAAAACTTAACAAATACATTAGCACTGTACTGACTCAGACAAATCACTACTTAAGCAACTGTTACCAAGTCTGTTTTCTTGAAGGTCTTATATATTAATAAAGAAGCATCATTTCTGAATGTACTTATACAGTTTTGAACATTAAACTGAACACACTTTGACATAAAGGGTTGTCTGAACTTGTTAGTAAAACAACATTAAGAGCTTGCTGAAAATTATTTCTAATAAAATTAACAGCAAACAGACTGTTTATTTACATCAAACAGATGCACACAAAGTAAACAAACAATTGAATAAATGCAGGTACATGCCGACTCCTGAAAGTACAGCGTTTTCCGCGTATCAGATACAGAAATAACACATGCACACGCTCACGTATAACCTGTGAGTGTGATTACGCAACAGACAGTGTGCTCAGACTTTTGTACAAGCTGTTTTCTTTCATTAGTGTCACACATGTCTGTAATCGTGCAATCGGTTATTCGGTCTATTTAAATGGAGAAAGTAATCACTCTGCTGTTTGGTATCACCTTGAGTGCCACACTGAACATGGACCAGAGAAAGCAAAGATGGGAGTTTTCCAAGGTTATCAGAAAGAAAATTACAGACAAGCATGTTAAAGGCAAAGGCTATAAGACCATCTACAAGAAGCCTGATGTTTGTGTGACAGCAATTGCAAATATTGAGGACCATGGGACTCTAGCCAACCTCCCTGGTTGTGGCCACAGGAGGAAAATTAACTCTAGAATGAGTAGAAGGATAGTGAGAAAGGTAGACAAAAAACCAAGGATAACTTCCAAAGAGATACAAACTAAACTCCAAGGTCAAGGTCCATCACTGTCTGATCACGCCTTCCATTCCTTATTGAGTGACAATGGGCTCATTGGAAGACGAACCAGACTCCACTCTTGAAAGAGAAATTGGAAAGACTGGAATTTGCTAAAATGAATATTGAAAAGCCACAATACTTCTGAGAGAATGTCCTTTTGACAGATGAGACAGAACTGGAGCTTTTTGGCTAAAACAAAAATGGCTAAGAACTAAATATTGGCTACGAACAAAATGTTGGACTACTCTGAAGTGGCCTTCTGTAAGCCTTGATTTGAATCATATCGAACATCTATGGAAATAACTGAAAATGCAGTCTATAGAAGGCCCCATTCAAACCTGACACAGCTGGAGCAGTTTGCTCAGAAGGAGTGAGCCAAACTACCTGTTTACAGATGCAGAAATCGCATTGAGAGCTCCAGGAATTGTTTGTTAGCAGTGATTCACTCTACAGGTTGTGCAACAAAATAATTAGGTTTAAGGCCCCATCATTTCATCCATGCTATTTGTGTTATTATTTCAAATATTTTTTGAATCAAAACTCTAAATTAAAGTCCAATGATGGATGCCAATACTTTTTCCATCTCAAGTTATTTCAGAGACAATTGTAGGTTCTTCTTTTTTCATGGAATGGTACCAACAAAAATGTTAAGGTGTCTGTAGGTAAAATTCAGACTTTGGTACATGTATGCAACATGTAAGAATGAAAATTGTATATACTGTATGTTTTAGATAATGTAAAATAGACACTTGCACCTCTGTGTGATCTATAACATGTACCCCTTAATTAGAGGTACCTTCTCAGAAAGAGAAAGATGGATGATGTTATGTACAAATTGTATGCAATTGAAAAATTTATATAGCATTGTAGCACAGCAGATAGCACCACTGCCTTGCGGATATGAAGTATTCGGTTTGAATCCCAAGCATGACTACTGTTTGTGTAGATTCTGTGCATTCACCCAGTGTATCTAGTTACTCATACTCACAGATGAAAAGGGGCAATTTAGAGTCATCTGTTAACCTAAAATGCATGTCTTTGGGGACACCAGAGTATCAAGGAGAAATGCAAAGTTTTGCATAGACAATGACAGGGTGTGTGATTACAAATTAGGTCATTTGATCCATGAGGCAGTAGTGCTAATCACTGTTCCTTCATGATGCCCTTGATAATGTTATGAAATGTGATATTTTATAATAATAAAAAAGAACAGTCTTTTGGGAACATCACATGACCACTTCCTATTGGTAGTAATTGTCTAATCCTAATAGTAATGACTCTGTTCAATCATTTATTCGATTCATCCAATCTTTTTACTGAAAATTCTTACCCTGCTAATCTGGCATAATGATCATTTTCATAGTTTCTGAACATCTATAACAAAATAAGGGCGATACAGTCAAGAGAAAGTCTATCAAAACATACTTTTATGTAAGCATATTCCAATTTTTCATCCAGCAAAACATGTTTAATATTCTGATTTACAGGAAATTCTTGAACATGGCAAAAGAAGATTTGGGTCAGATTTCCAAATCACAGGCCATCTAGCTAAATTTTGAATGAGGTGTGGGAATTTACACAAACTAAGCACAGTGTCAATACACAATCTTTGAAGTCATATTTTAGACTTTTCTAAGCATAAAATCCTTCTATCCATTTTCTTAACCCACTAATCCAGGGCAGCACCATGGGGAAGCCGGAGGCAATCCCAGCAATCATTGGACACAAGGCAGGAACAGCACCTGAACAGGGCTCTAGTCACACTGTTTATAGTCTGAATATTTATTTTACAATTAATTTCTTGCAGAAATAACATTCTTTTACCCTCACCTTGACTCTTGTACACTCTCTGAACAGCATTTCCAGTTCATCACAAGGAGAACACATACCCACACACAGACTAGAGTCACTTTAGCAATGCTAATCATGACCAGAAATTCATTACAGTTTTACTGTGGTCATTTCAATATATTTCCTAAAACAACACATAATTTTCTTAAAGGTATAAATACATACCCAAAATCACACACTGATCTACACAAACTCCAAACCTGTAGGTCAAAATTAGGCACTTTACTCATGAACTCAACTTTCATTTACTGTAAATCAGACTTTGCCTTCAGATGGTACAACACCATCTATCAAATATACAGACACTGCATATTACTCATAACAGACTGGTTAGATCAATTCAAAACACAACTATAAAAACAATGTTACTGCAATAAATCTGAAACAATATGTTGTCAAAGCTACTTTTACCATATATCTATGTTGAACTCTATAGCACAATGGCATCAGTAGAAATCACACAATAATCCAGGAACAGTAAAACACTATATAATTTATTTTATTTTATAACTCCATACAATACAACAAAATTTTTGATAATGAAAGTGAAAGTATAGAAAATGAGAAAACAAGGCAATGAAAAGCCATCCCATGTACATTAGCCTCTACTACACTGGTATATTATAAAGAATGTTGGTACATAATTACAATAAACATGCATGATCTCATGTCTCATGTCATGATCTGACTATGTCTGGCTTGTCTGACTCCTTTTCTACAATGTGGCCATGGTTCTACAATTAACGCTAGAATTCCTGAAGCATACGAAAAAACTTGCAATCCCAGCCCATCTTACAGTTTTTTTACAATCGCTATGACAGTTTTTTCAAAACATTTAACAAGTTTCTTAAACTCTGAACACGGTTAGCACAACATCCATCTTTGTAGGCTATACTATTAACACGTTTCTTGTTGCTTTGATACAAAATGCATACAGTTAACACCAATTTAAAATGCTTGAACTTCTTTTACACACAAGCTCAACCAAGACCAAAACAATGTAATTTTACAGTCAAATTTACAAATGCTTTCACACTGTATGTCAGAACAGATAACATCATGTTCTAAACATAACTTATATAGGCTAAAGTCAAAGTGAACAGCTGTTCATATTGTGAATTGAAACACAAATATATTCCCTGTATTTTATTCCCTTGCCAATGTGAAACAGCTTATTGCAGTTATTCAAATATATAAATCACAGCTGATTCCCATCTAGGAACCACCCTCAGGTGTTGAAGTTTTTCCAATCACACGATCATATGTTCTAAAAGAGGACTCTTTGGGCTGATCTTGTGTGGAAAAGGAACAATATAGAGCAACACAAAGAAAGAAAGAAAGAAAGAAAGAAAGAAAGAAAGAAAGAAAGAAAGAAAGAAAGAAAGAAAGAAAGAAAGAAAGAAAAAAAGAAAGAAAGAAAGAAAGAAAATGCCTGCACGAGGGAGAGGAAGATGAGTAACAGGACAATTGAGAGGAGCGGGGCAAGGTAGAGGGAGAGGAGTTAGAATGCGTGGTGGCACTCAAAGAAGCACCAGAGCTAGGGTAACTGATCAAATAAGAACTACTATCATTGACCATGTCATAAACCATGGCCTATCATACAGAGAGGCTGGTTAACGAGTACAGCCAAATCTCAGCTGGGACACAGTGGCATCCATTGTCCGTATTTTCAGAGAAACCAACAGGTAGGATATTGCTTCTCCTGCAGCAAAGTGTAAATAATTTTACCATTTATTGTATTAGAGTGACTGTATGCCTCCGGTCTCTAATATGTAACTGTATTTTGTCCCTCTAAGGATTCAACGTCTACCTCCCTCAGGGGGCAGAGGAAAGCTCTTGAATGAAGAACAGGAACATGTAATTGTCAACATGGTGATTGCTGACAATGAAATAAAACTGAACGACATTCACTCCAGAGTTGTAGAGGACAACCTTGTCTTTGGGAACATTGCAGCAATCAGCATATCATCCATTTCTCAGACTCTAGCTAAACACAGAGTCCGAATGAAACAACTATACAAAGTTCCTTTTGAAAGGAACAGTGAGGGCATCAAAGAACTCCGTCACCAATACGTCGAGGTAAGGTTATGCAATACAGTCATTACTGTACTATACACAGTGTGTTTTGCAGTAAACTATTCTATAAACCTGGAGTGCATTACTGTAGTACATACAGTAGATATACAGTACAGCACAGCATTTACATACACTTTGTGTAATTACTTTCAGAGAGTCATGGAGTTGGAGGCCAATCAAGTCCCACATGAAATTATCTATGTTGACGAGGCTGGCTTCAACTTGGCGAAAAGCCATCGCCGTGGGAGAAACATAATAGGCCAAAGGGCCACAGTTACTGTGCCGGGCCAGAGAGGAGCCAACATCACCATGTGCGCCGCAATCTCCAACAACGGTGCACTCCTGCATAAATGTCAGATTGGCCCCTACAACACCGACCGCCGTCTCTTGTTTTTAGAAGACCTGCACGAAAGACTGGTGCCAGAGGTAGAAAAGGGACAGGTGGGAGACCACTTGCCAATATATGTTATCACATGGGACAATGTGGCATTCCACCATTCCCGTGCAGTCACAGCCTGGTTTGATGCCCATCCAAGGATGATGTCCTGTTTCCTTGCCCCTTACTCCCCTTTCCTCAACCCCATTGAGGTGTTTTTCTCAGCCAGGAGATGGAAGGTTTTTGACCATCGTCCACATGACCAAATGTCCCTCCTGGATGCAATGGATGCTGCATGCCAAGACATCACAGCTGAACACTGCCAGGGGTGAATAAGGCATGCCAAAAGATTCTTCCCACGATGCCTTGCCAGAGAAGATATCAGGTGTGATGTGAATGAGAACATGTGGCCAAATGCAGAAGACCGGGCAGAATAGAAGATTACTTTGTTTTTTTTATTATAATTCCGGTGCTTTTTCTGTTTGTATATCTTGCAGTAATGTCCTTTTGCAAATAAAGTCTGTACTGCAGCAGTTCTGTGTCTGTATTTTTTTTTACATACAGTAAACTGTACATTTTATAAAGCTACTCTGAGATGGTCATTCACTTTTTTGTATTGAATTTCTGCAGCAAAAGAAACAAAATGCATGCATTTACTAAACCCAACAAAACAAAAATGTAGAAAGGCTTCAAATATAAGGGCAGACCTGACACATAAAATAATGCAGTTTCTGTAATTTCAGCTGATGATAGTGTTTTTTTGTCAATGTGTTATGATTGACTAAGAGAACATGTGTTACTGTTTTGAATAATTATTTGATTTTAAAACATGTTTGCAGTGTTTTGCTTGACATAGTGTACTGTGGTAGTTTATTATTGTATTTTGAAAATTAGTTTTGGGGTTTAGTTTACAATGTGTGATTTTGAGCATGAAATTAACCGTTTTGCCAATTGTGTGTTTTAGGTGTGTTGGTGCGTTAAGAGTTTAGGAAACTTGTTAAATGTTTTGAAAAAACTGTTATAGCGATTGTAAAAAACTGTAAATCCCTTCACACCTCTCCATCAACGTCTTTTGTGTTTTAAATGTGTCAATCAGCACAAGCAGCAAGCAATCTGCTGTCCCATCCCCTGCCTTGATGGATCTCAGCTCAGGAAAAACGTTCTCCTAGCTCAAGCCAAGGCCCCTTTTTTGCTTGTGAGATCTGGAGTTGTATAAACTTATCCGTTTTCTTGACTAAAGGTCCAACTCAAATTTGGAAAAACTCTTTGACCAGCTTCCCTCATTGTAATTCCATCCACTTAGGATATGATCAAATGCAGTATAGAAACAATGGCTCTTGTTTCACTTGATCTTCCTCTTCCTTCTCCTCCTCTCTGTTATGATCTTCTTCTTTCAACTCTTTTGAGACCGATTGCTTGAATGTACTTTAATGCACACATAGCTCTGTTAATGTGGTCATAGTTTGTGATTTGCTCATGCTCAGTTTTCCTTTTCATGTTTACGCCATGATAATCATGTGTTAATTGTGTGGAGGATCTGGTGACTTCACTAAATTGAATGATAGTGCTTTCTGAATGTTCGCATGTTGCAAACATTACTTCAGGAAGGAGATCTGTGTGTAAAGTCTTAATCACATGGGGCAACTTATTGGCAACATGTACAAAAACAGAGGAACAGTGTTTACAGCTTGGATAATATGTCTTTATTTTGCAAACTAAATGAAAGGTTTGGAATTTTCTTTGCTGAAAGATGCCGTTTTAGTGTGTGAGCCAAGAAAAACTCTAAGCATCATCTCATAAATTACCAACCGTGGAAAATGTTGGAAATTTGCTCTTTAATTTACAGTTTTGCTTATTATTGGACAGATGGGAATACTTTGAGAGGAACTTTAGGGAATTAAAAAAAAAAAAAAAAGAATATTTCCTATTAAGGGAATAATAATATCTGCACAAAGTCATTGTTTCCTGTCTTTACACAATAGAATTGTCTATCAGTACTTATTGGGTGTCTTCTGTGGTCAAATAAGACCCTGCAGGTTCCCAAAGGGAAATGTTGGGGCACCAACCTGGTCATCCTTGTTGAATACAGTTCAATAAATTAAACAAAAAAAAAAAGGGCTTCTATATGCAAGCCTTTATAAGAAAACAGCAACAAAACAAATAAAGTAAGCCCATATCTTCTGGTAAGATTTTTGTTACGTTTTTTGGAGATCCATCATACAGTTGAATCAGAATTGATCTCTTTCTGGCAGTGGTAGGCACTAAAGGGGTGGAGTCAATTGCCCTCACTGGGCATCTTATCGCTGCTGTGGAAGGAAAAGAAGAAAAGGTTAGCGCTAACCTGGGGTGGTATTACCTGCTTCAGACGAGCCTGGAGGGTAATCCACAGACTGTGTTGATGCTAAGAACACATGCAGGGTATTTTCCTGTTTTCTGGATTTTATCTTAAGTGAATTATCATGTTTCACTGTATGTAGTTTCGCAGCGGAGAAGTAGTGTGTTAAAGAAGTAAAGAAAAAGAAAAGGAAACATTTTGAAAATAACGTAACATGTATATATATATACTGCTAAAAAGAATTAAAGGAACACTTTTAAATCAGAGTATAGCATAAAGTCAATGAAACTTATGGGATATTAATCTGGTCAGTTAAGTAGCAGAGGGGGTTGTTAATCAGTTTCAGCTGCTGTGGTGTTAATGAAATTAACAACAGATGCACTAGAGGGGCAACAATGAGATGACCCCCAAAACAGGAATGGTTTAACAGGTGGAGGCCACTGACATTTTTCCTTCCTCATCTTTTCTGACTGTTTCTTCACTAGTTTTGCATTTGGCTACAGTCAGTGTCACTACTGGTAGCATGAGTCGATACCTGGACCCTACAGAGGTTGCACAGGTAGTCCAACTTCTCCAGGATGGCACATCAATACGTGTCATTGCCAGAAGGTTTGCTGTGTCTCCCTGCACAGTCTCAAGGGCATGGAGGAGATTCTAGGAGACAAGCAGTTACTCTAGGAGAGCTGGAGAGGGCCATAGAAGGTCCATAACCCATCAGCAGGACCAGTATCTGCTCCTTTGGGCAAGGAGGAACAGGATGAGCACTGCCAGAGCCCTACAAAATGACCTCCAGCAGGCCACTGGTGTGAATGTCTCTGACCAAACAACCAGAAAGACTTCATGAGGGTGACCCAAGGGCCCCATGTCTTCTAATGGGCCCTGAGCTCACTGCCCAGCAGCATGCAGCTCGATTGGCATTCGCCATAGAATACCAGAATTGGCAGATGCACCACTGGTGCCCTGTGCTTTTTACAGATGAGAACAGGTTCACCCTGAGCACGTGATAGAAGTGAAAGGGTCTGGAGAAGCCATGGAGAACATTATGCTGCCTGTAACATCATTCAGCATGAGCAGTTTGGTGGTGGGTTAATGATTGTCTGGGGAGGCATATCCATGGAGGGTCACACAGACCGCTACAGGCTTGACAAAGGCACCTTGGCTGCCATTAGGTATCAGGATGAAATCCTTGGACCCATTGTCAGACCCTATACTGGTACAGTGGCTCCTGGTGCACGACAATTCCTGGCCTCATGTGGTGAGAGTATGCAGGCAGTTCCTGGAGGATGAAGGAATTGATACCATTGACTGGCCACCACACTTTCCTGACCTAAATCCAATAGAACACCTCTGGGACATTATGTTTTGGTCCATCCAATGCCACCAGGTTGCACCTCAGACTGTCCAGGAGCTCAGTGATACCCTGGTCCAGATTTGGGAGGAGATCCCCCACAACACCATCTGTCATCTCATTAGAAGCATGCACCGATGTTTTAGGCATGTATACAAGAACACAGGGGCCATACAAAGTGCTGCGTACAATTTTGAGTTGCTGCAATTCATTTTGGCAAAATGGACTAGCCTGCCACATAATTTTTCACTCTGATTTTTGAGCGTCTTTGAATTCAGGGCTCTGTAGGTTGATCATTTTCATTTCCATCAAACGATGTGGCATCCTTTCATTCCTAACACATTACCCAGTCTATATCAGTATAAATATCCAGGAGGATTTCTTTTTCCCATTGAGATCTGATGTGTTTTCAAAGTGTTCCTTTAATTTTTTTGAGCAGTTTATATATATATAGCAAAATACCCACGCTTCGCAGCGAAGTCGTGCGTTAAAGAAGTTATGAAAAAGAAAAGGAAACATTTTAAAAATAACGTAACATGATATATACTGATATATATATATATATATATATATATATATATATATGTATGTAGACTCAAACCGATTATGAGAGCAGCAATCCAAGCTGTGAGAAAACTGTAAAAAGGAGGCGTGTCAGACGTTGTGGTACATTTTCTGATGCAGCTAGACGAAAACAACTTCGTGATGCTGCTGCCAATACACAAAACAATTACTTTGACAATCATGTTACGTTATTTTTAAAATGTTTTCTTTTTCATAACTTCTTTAACGCAAGACTTCGCTGTGAAGCGCGGGTATTTTGCTATATATATATATATATATAAATATAAATAAATATGACAGCAACACTCATAACAGTGACAAAACAATTACATTGACAATCATGTTATGTTATTTTCAAAATGTTTCATTTTCTTTGCATACATATATACATATATACACATACATATCTTCATATCTATATACATATCTACATATACACACATATATATATATATACATACCTATGTACATCATATATACTCTGTGTGTGTATATATATATATATAATGTAGATAGGTGTGTGTGTGTATATATATATACATACACATACATACAAACATACACACAGGTATATATATGTGTATATATATGTATGTGTCTATATGTGTGTGTATAGCTTTGGTCACTGAGTGCAAGGGAAAAATAATAAAATGTAGTCTATAAGTTATTAAACTGTAAAACATTAACGTTTTAAGAAGTAAAGCTACATTGAGCACTACTGGAGTGGTTTCGGGTAAACTACATTATAAAGACTGTGTAACACAACAGGTAAGTAACTAACAGCAGCTAAAATATATATGGATCATCTCTCGGTAGTAGATCCCTTTTGAAAGGCGCTACACGACGGCTGTGGTATAGAAATTACATTTTCTATGTGAACGTCCAAATTTCTACCTCTGGTAATGTGCCTTACCGGCATTACCAGCAATTAAAGAAAATTAGTTTTGTGTCCTCTGCAGTGCTAAGAGAGAAAGGCATTGGTTTGGGATAAAAGGAAAAAAGGTGTAAAGAAAGGAAAGTTGCCTTTTTCTTTTATATAGTGTAGAGAGACGTCTTCGCTGACGATATGAGCGCCTTTTGGGGACAGTCACAGTGGGTCTTGTGTAGACTGGTGAGACGTTCCAGCCATTAATCGGCTATGATGGCACTGTCAGTCCTCCACTACTGTGCGTGTCTTCATAATCCGAGCTGAGGACCTCATAATCGTATACGTGAAAAAGAAAGTGCAAAGCGTTTTAATATTAGTTTCCCGCGGTGTAGAAAAGGGATCCCGTGTTTGCACTTGTCTGTGCGTATCTCAGGGGGAGGATGAAAAAAATTAAAAGTGCTCACTTTGACTTAAGGCAAAAGCGCAATCAGCGTCTCAAAGGCCGGCACAGCTATGCACACGCGCCAGCTGCTTGAGTTTTGTAGGGCAGAAGACGTCACTTTTTGCAGACACGTTCATGTGATCAAAAGTCTCAGCGCTCTTTGGAGGTCATTCATATATATATATATATATATATATATATATATATATATATATATATATATATATATATATATATATATATATATATCAAATACCTGCAGTTCGCAGCGGAGAAGTAGTGTGTTAAAGAAGTAATGAAAAAGAAAAGGAAACATTTTAATAATAACGTAACATGATTGACATTGTCATTGTCATGAGTGTTGCTGTCATATATATATATATATATACATATACAGTATATATACACACACACATAAACATATATATACAGTATATATACATATACATCCACATATATATACATATATATATGTGCACAAAACCACGCTTTTATCAAGGCTACCGACGGGTAGTCTTTTGAAATGAAATTTTCCTCCAATCAGTTGTAGCAACGCGCTTTCTTCCATCTGTTACATTTTTGTAGCTCTGATGTGTACATCAATGTAATAGGTGTACCAGGAAATCATGCATTGCCAGAAGTTCCCCTTTGCTTGGAATGCAAAGAGTGAGTAAATGCGTTATTTTTTAACGCGTTATGGAGCACATGCATCAAAGTTTCTCAGCTGTGCTTGTGCTAAGAAAAGTAAACATTTTAAAAATAACGTAACACGATTGTCAATGTAACCTTTTGTAAGTAGTGCCTGGAGGATTTAGAGTGTGGAGAAACTGTAGAGACAGCGTGTGTATTAATTTGTGAATTTTTCTGTGAGTATTTGGTGGCAGCGTCACAAAGTTGGTTCGTCAAGACTGCGTTAGCTGCGGAGCTCAGCTCACAGCGAAATGAGGTGAATGGGAGGGGAGATGATGACGTGACTCTCCCACCCGCCTTAACTGTCAATCCCACCCCAAAGACAGTCTCTCGGAATTTGCATAAGCACAGCCCCTCACCAGTAATTTTAACCTAGTTATAAAGTGATCAAAACTCTCGTTTATATCCTCTCATTAAACTTGTATCCCGCATTAGCCATGGGCATGACAAACGCCAGCGGCAGCCTGTCTATGAACTTAATTTAAACTTTAGGTTTACACCTTGCTTTGTTTCTGAAGTAGCTGTACTCATGAATATGGTTGTATGTGTGACTCGGTCGCTTCTTATTGTTTCGCTGCCTTCTCAATTGTATAATGCATGTTTTCTTCAGTGCTTTTAGGAGCTCTTCCTTGTTTTCTACGTATTGCGTTGACAGTCAGTTCACGTGATTACGTGGGAGGCCTGATGATGTCACACGAAACTCCGCCCCCCACGGCCATCGAGCTCAACTCCATTACATTATATGGAGAAAAATAGGTTCCAGTTATGACAATTCCGCGTAGAATTTCGAAATGAAACCTGCCCAACTTTTGCAAGGAAGCTGTAAGGAATAACCCTACCAAATTTCAGCCTTCTACCTACACGGGAAGTTGGAGAATTAGTGATGAGTCAGTCAGTCAGTCAGTCAGTGAGGGCTTTGCCTTTTATTAGTATAGATTATGTTGGTTTGTAATGCACTTTGATGCTCTTGTTAATAATGCTGTAAAGGTTTTAAGGTACAATACAGTTTAAAGATTGATTAAATAGATTGAGAACTCATTTTTTTTTCTTGTATTGTCATCTGGTTTACGTTTGAGGTGAGCTATTTATTTAGGCAATGGGTGAACTACAAAAAGATACATTTGTTCTGGAAATGCAAGAGAAATGACCTGTTGTGTTTTCATGGTTAACATTCTTTCCCTTTGTTACTTGTCATTCTTTCCTTTTTTTTTCTTGCACATAATTTTTTAAAATTCTGTTTGTCAGTGTTGTACTGTTATCTCTACATACAGCTGTTCATGCTGCAGTTACCTACTGGATTATACTGGAACAAACTGAATTGCCTTTAAGTACTGCACTTCCATCACTTCTTATTCTGCATTTCTAGTTTTAATTTACTGTCCAATGCAATCCTTTGCTCAGTAACACAGAACCTTCACTCCAGCAGAGGTATTTATAGGATTTACCTAAAGCTCTAAAGAGAAAGCATTACAATTTCCAGGAACAGAGAAGAATATAAATGTTTAAAACATCAGATTTTGATATGTAGCACTTGAGTGCTATGTATCTCCCAGCATGTAGTAATACATTTTAAGATGTGAAATAAATATTAATCTAAGCATTCAATAAATTTTAATCAAAGCTATGCAGCCATTGCAAGTCAGTTTATCAACAACCTGGACTGAAATGTGTGTGCAAAAGAGAAAATTTATTTTAGAAATCAATCATAGAATCATATCTACACTATTAATGCTAAAATGTAGTTAAAATTCATAAGGTAGTATACAATAGTTATATACCCAGTTACTGAATCCTTAGTTTATGTTTTGTCATCCTTTGATTTTTAAAGTCCATCCATCCATCCATTATCCAACCCGCTGAATCCGAACACAGGGTCACGGGGGTCTGCTGGAGCCAATCCCAGCCAACACAGGGCACAAGGCAGGAACTAATCCTGGGCAGGGTGCCAACCCACCGCAGTGATTTTTAAAGTACTTCATAAAAACATTGCTTGTAACCTAACAATGAATCCATTTTATAATCTGCTTATCCAATACAAGGTCATTAGTGCTGGCAGTTTTGGTTCAGTTTAATGTTGCCAATTAACCTACGCATTCTTGGGAATATGAAAGGAAAAACCAAGCAGTCTGTTAGGGGGATTTATGCTGGAAGGTTTTTATTTCTATCCTCTCAAATTAATAATTTGAATTTACATTGATTGCTTTTGATATATTAATCTGAAGTAGGAGATAAAGTGGGCCTTATAGTTGATTCTCTACAATGCTTAATACTCTCACTTCATGTAGAATGAAAAAGGTAATTAATTTATATTCATTTTTTTAAATTTGAGATGGTAACATCAGTTCAAGAGAGGTCCATCAATTCAACAGGATAATTAAAAGGGAACGCTCAGTTATAGGACACACTTTGAACTCCCTGGAGGTAGTAGTGATGGAGAGAATTAAAAAAAAAAAACAGTCATTATGAACAATGCTGCACATCCTCTCTCTGACACACTAACACTGTTTACTTTCAGGCAATGAATTATTCAGAAGAAGTGTGTCAAGAAATATTACAGGGGCTCCTTTATACCAACAGCAAGATGTTTTCATAATGCCTCACCATGACTGTGACAGCCAAGTCAGAATTTTTCTTTCTTAACAATTTTCTTGCTTAATAGTCATTCTAGTGTGTGTTCAGACCAAAAGTGTGTGTGTGTGTGTATTTATACATTTATTTACTTATTTATCTACCTGTTTATTTTATTTTTTTTTTTGAAGAGCTACTATAAAGAGTCAAATTTCCATTTGGGGACAAATAAATTTTTATCTATCTGTCTATCTATCCAAGAGCCATCTTCAAAGTGGCCATTCAAGACTGAAAAGACACTGGGGAATTTGACCATAACTGAACTGAATATCTGATATCCACAAAGACACAACGTGAGTCTAAGTTAGAAAATTCAGGTACAGAGGACGCTATATCAGTTAACAAATACTTTAACCAGCTAGTAATGGGGATAGATGAAAAGTAGCAGAATTTGCAGAGGTGTTAAGTAGGGAAGATTTTGCTCTATTAATCCTATAAACCCATATAATTTAAAAGTTATTGAAATGGTTGAAAACATAAGGGAGATCATTAGAAGCATTCCCTAGATATCGGAATATGTGATCAGCTTAAAGAGAAACTCTATAATTCATATTATATAACAAAATAGGTACATTTGATGTGCAAATGGTGTTGGCAAGAGGTTCTAGTGATAAATTAAAGAGAAAAGGGGAGAAAGGACAGCCTGTCTGGATCGCATTTTAATGAGAAAAGGAAACAAAAAGTCTGAATTTGTGAGTAACACAGATGAAGGAATAGAGTATGCTTTAATTGTGCTTACAAATTCAGCACTAAATCTCTTCTTGTCCAAGACCTGCCAGCCAACATAAGACATCAAATGCCATTTCAGTATCCAGGGAGAGTAAAGCTGTGGGGGAAAAAATCAATTATATGAAGTCTTAGCTGCAATTATCTGATGCAAAACAGGAGTAGATAAAGCCAGTTTCATGAAGAACAAATTGAAGTCTGCATGTCAGGAATTTAGCAAAAGTGAAGAAATACAGTACAGTGGAACCTTGGTTTGCAAGCATAATTCGTTCTGGAAACATGCTCTCTGTCCAAAGCACTCATATATCAAAGTGAATTTCCCCTTAAGAAATAATGGAAACTCAGATGATTCATTCCACAACCTAAAACTATTCATATAAAAATGATTAATGCAAAATCCATCCATCCATCCATTTTCCAACGCGCTGAATCCGAACATAGGGTCACGGGTGTCTGCTGGAGCCAATCCCAGCCAACACAGGGCACAAGGCAGGAACCAATCCTGGGCAGGGTCCCAACCCACTGCAGGACACACACAGACACACCCACACACCAAGCACACAATATAAAGTAAAAATACATAAAACAAATTAACCTGCACTTTACCTTTGAAAAGAATCATGGCTGGTCTGAGTGAGTTTCTAAACTCTTGTGGGATTTCACCCAATGGGACGACACGCGGAAGAGCAATCACAGTATCCCAGCGCTGTAGCAGTTCGCCGTAAAAGCGAATCCGAAAAGATCACTGACATGCTATAAGCGCATGCCATCGATGGGTGATACAAGGAACAAGGAACATTATAAATGCACAGGGCACAGTACTGCTTGGCCACGACCCTGCCTGACTGCTGTGTCTGTGTATAGGAAAGTGGCAGATCCTGCCACAATAAATAACCACACTGTTGTTGTTTCAAGCTGAATAAAGCTGGTGTTGTTAAAGTACTGAGACTCAGCTTCGTGTTTTGGGGGGCAAGATGGGGATACGCACGTCACAGCACACATGCGCACGCACACACACACACAAAGAGTCACAATGCTATAGTAAACAGTAAACGCTCATACAGATGTTGACTATATGAGTGAGACACACCGACTCAGACAGAGAATAGGAGACGATTGCCCACGAGAGAGAGAGAGAGACACACACACACGCACGTACGTGAGAGAGAGACACACACACGCGCATGCGCGAAAAGAACCATCAGCTCAGTTGTGATCACATGATGCTCAGCAGACAAAGTGTATTCATACTACTTGTATTGCAAGACCTTTTCTCGTTTATCAAGTCAAAATTTATTAAAAATTTTTGCTCATCTTGCAAAACACTCGTAAGCCAAGTTACTCGCAAACCGAGGTGCCACTGTATATTAAAATTCAAATTAAACTTTTTTTAACATTTCAACATCAGTTTTGTGCACATTGAGTTGAGAAAAATCATATTATGACCACTGACTCCATATAACATTGTGATTATTATAAATTTGGCTGACACAATTATTCAAGATCAGGATATGTTACAAATGTTTACAAATATTTTGAACAGTTGTAGCACAGTAGCTATAAGCAAAATAATTCACAGCAATTGAATTTGCAGCAAAGCTCAATATGTTGCATCAAGTCAAATTGCATTTTGCTTCCAGTGAAATTTGCACCATTGACACAAGATGAAAAGTACTTAAGTAATACAGTCATTAATCTCACATACAGAGCTCTCACTGGGCTCATTTCCGGTCACATGTACTGTAGATATTTTATAGAGCTGCAACAAATGTTCTGGTAGTATGATTCCAGCTTGGTAAATTATGTTGACAAGCTTGGTGATAACAATCCTAAAGATACACCATAGAAAGAAAATAAATTTGAAGCTGCACGGCGCTTGGAAAATGCATATCCTCAACCTCTACTGCGGAAATCAAAAAACAGGAAATGGTGATTGCTAGTAATGTCGAGGTGGCTTCCCATGTGGTGAGGTTTTCCAGTGGATAGAACACAGTAGTGTGCTCAACTATGTGTTTTAGTGTGTCTTTGTGTGAAACATATGTGGAATGTCACATTTTCAAAAAAAACACACTGCACTCTTCTGCAGTTATGTGAAGAAAGACATAGTTAGAATTTATTTTACAGTTATGCAACAGGATGCATGCATAACTCAGCTACAGAAAAGAACACATGTAAACACAGAAGAGTGAAAGAGGTTTTAGGGAGCAATATTCCTTATTCTCTGTCCTCAAAAACCCTTTAGGATGTGGTCGATGGTAGACTTCTTCGGTGCAAAGCCAGACTGTTCTGGTCGCTGGTAGGTGAGCAAGTGATCATGGATCCTATTGAGGATGACCCTAGCAAGGACCTTACCCATCAACAAGATCAGTGTTATCCTCCTGTAGTTGCTGCAATCCAGGCGATCACCCTTCCCTTTCAAGATAGGGATGACATATCCCGTTTTCCAATCAGTTGGGATTATGCCAGCCTCCCAAATGGAAGCAAAGATTGCTTGCAATGCCAGGAGGACAGCCTTACCACCTGCCTGGAGTAGTTCACCCCAGATGCCACAGATCCCTGCAGCCTTTCATCCCTTCAACTGGTTCACCACCTGTGCAATCTCAGTGAGAGTGGGTGGTACACAGCTAATTGGAGGATCAGCCTCAAGAACCGTGGGCACAGAGATATCCAATGTCCTAACCGGAGGATCAGCTTTGAACAACTACTCAAAGTAGCCAGCCCAGTGAGTCACAACTGTAGTGTCATACATAAGGACTGTTCCATCAGCTGCCCTGACTGTGACTCTCCAAGGAACAGATTCGGATGTGCGTAATGCTTCGATTCCTAAGAAATCAGCCATCACAAGTTAGTTCTGTTATGAACTCACGTCTCTGAAGATATTTCTGCATTCACTGTCAGTTTTCTTTTAATTTAAACCTTTCAATTAACAACAACAACAACATTTATTTATATAGCACATTTTCATACAAAAAGTAGCTCAAAGTGCTTTACATAATGAAGAATAGAAAAATAAAAGACAGTAAGAAAAGAAAATAAGTCAACATTAATTAACATAGAATAAGAGGTCTGATGGCCAGGGTGGACAGAAAAAACAAAAAAAAAAGCTCCAGATGGCTGGAGAAAAAAAATAAAATCTGCAGGGATTCCAGACCATGAGACCACCCAGTCCCCTCTGGGCATTCTACCTAACATAAATAAAACAGTCCTCTTTGTATTTAGGGGTCTCACGGAAGTACTTGATGATGATGGTCACGTAGACTTTTGGCTTTTAGTCAATCAATGTTGGAGCGTCATGATGATTTGAGTAGGTAGTGATGGCACAGGCCGCCACCACAAAGAAACCGGAAAAAGAAACAGAAGAGAGAGTAGGGGTCAGTACGGATTTTAGATCCACCATGAATAGTTATTATGATGAATTGAACATACAGAGTATCAGTATTAAGTTAAAGTTGAAGTTATGAGAAGGCCATGTTAAAGTAATGTGTTTTCAGCAGTGTTTTAAAGTGCTCCACTGTATTTGCCTGGCGAATTCCTATTGGCAGGCTATTTCAGATTTTAGGTGCATAACAGCAGAAGGCCTCCTCACCACTTCTTTTAAGTTTTGCTTTTGGAATTCTAAGGAGACACTCATTTGAGGATCTAAGGTTACGATTTGGAATATAGGGTGTCAGACATTCCGATATATAAGATGGAGCGAGATTATTTAAGGCTTTATAAACCATAAGCAGTATTTTAAAGTCAATTCTGAAAGACACAGGTAACCAGTGTAGTGACATCAAAACTGGAGAAATGTGTTCGGATTTTCTTTTCCTAGTTAGGATTCTAGCAGCTGCATTCTGCACTCGTTGCAAACGATTTATGTCTTTTTTGGGTAGTCCTGAGAGAAGTGCGTTACAGTAATCTAGTCGACTGAAAACAAAAGCATGAATTAATTTCTCAGCATCTTTCAATGATATAAGAGGTCTAACTTTGCTATGTTTCTTAAGTAAAAAAATGCTGTCCTAGTGGTCTGATGAATATGCGATTTAAAATTCAGGTTACAGTCAACAGTTACCTCTAAGTTTTTTACTTCTGTCTTAACTTTTAATCCTAATGCATCAAGTTTATTTCTGATAACCTCATTGAATCCATTATTGCCAATCACTAAAATTTCAGTTTTCTCTTTATTTAGCTTGAGAAAATTACTATTCATCCATTCAGAAATACCAGTAAGACATTGTGTTAGTGAATCGAGATTCGGTGTCATCAGGTACTATTGATAAGTACAGCTGTGGTAGCTCACGTTGTGCCCTGAGATAATCTGACCTAACGGAAGCATATAGATTGAGAAGAGCAGCGGACCCAGGATAGAGCCTTGTGGAACACCATATCGGATATCATGTGTCTTTGAGTTGTGATTACCACAACTAACAAAGAATCTTCTCTCTGCCAGGTAGGATTCAAACCAATTTAAGACACTGCCAGAGAGGCCCACCTATTGACTAAGGCGATTTCTAAGAATATTGTGATCAATGATGTCAAATGCGGCACTCAGATCGAGGAGGATGAGAACAGATAAATGGCCTCTGTCTGCATTTACCCGCATGTCATTTACTACTTTAATTAGTGCCGTTTCTGTGCTGTGGTTTGTTCTAAAACCTGACTGAAATTTATCAAGAATAGCATGTTTATTGAGGTGGTCATTTAACTGCATAATGACTGCCTTCTCTAGAATTTTACTTAAGAAGGGCAGGTTAGAGATGGGTCTAAAATTTTCAAAAGCAGAGGGGTCAAGATTATTTTTCTTGAGTAGGGGTTTAACTACAGCAGTCTTAAGACAGTCTGGGAAGACCCCCGTATCTAATGACGGATTAACTATGTCAAGAATATTGTCAATTAGCACGCCTGATATTTCTTTGAAAAACCTAGTTGGTATTGGGTCAAGGACGCAGGTGGAGGGTTTCAGTTGAGCGATTATACTATGTAATTCAGGTAAATCTATCCTGGTGAAAGAATTTAATTTGTTTATAACGAGTACTGAGGCTTAGGTGGTTCCGCAGTGTTGGGAAGATGTACTATGTTATTTCTAATACCATTAATTTTTTGATTGAAAAATACAGCAATAGCCTCACAGGTTTAACTGGAAGTATTTTGGAGGCATTTCTTTGTGTTACCTGGGTTTAACAGATGATCAATTGTAGAAAATAAGACTCTGGGATTACTAGCATTGTTATTTATAATATTAGAGAAATAGCAGTGCTTCTCAAGACGGACAGTGTTATTGTATTCTGTTATTTTAACCTTCAATATTTCATAGTGGATAGTTAGTTTAGTTTTCCTCCATTTACGCTCAGCTCTATGACATGCTCTTTTTAAATCAGACACTCTTTGGGTCTTCCATGGTATAACAATGCTAGAAGATTTTTTAACTGTCTTTTCAGGTGCAACTATGTCAACAGCAGCTCTTACTTAGACCACAGATGGTGTGTCACTTGCTCACAGATTCCTCTAACAAATGCCTTTTTATCTGACCTCAGAGCCCTCACAGCCATCCTTCTCAGTTCCCAGTATAGACCAGAGTTGCCACTGAGCAGTGTGCTGTGACTCCTCTCGATGCCCTGCGAGATGAAACACCTCCTTCTGGGAACACCTGTAAACAGAGGTGGCAAAAGTACACAAGCTCTTTACTCAAATAAAAGTACAGATACTTGTGTAAATAAGACTCTGGTGAAAGCACAAGTACTCATTCAACTTTTTTACTTAAGTAAAAGTAAAAAAGTACAGGCTTTGAAATATACTCAAAATATAAAAGTAAAAAGTAGCCTCTTCAGTAACTATTGTGCAAGCAGTTTCTGTTCAATGCTGACTGAAAACTCACAGTTTATTAATACAGCTTGAAAAATATCAAATCACTGTAACTTCAAATTACCAACAAAACAAAAAAAGTATACTGATAATGAACATTCACATTGCTCCAGTGCTCACTTAAGTATCAGCACGCCAATTTTGTCAGAAATTCCTTTATTTTTACAAAACTACCAAAATCTTTTATTCATCTGCAGCAGAAGCTGGTTCTCACAGTTCTCTGAATCAAGGCATGCCGTTTTGAATGTAAAAATCAGTCCTGCAGTGCTAAAAAGCCTCTCACAGGAAGCCAAGGCAGGTAATGGAGTGTTGAGCTTCAGAGACAACTTGCATATTACAGGGAATGGGAATCACTTTCGACAGACACATGCCCGCCTTGTTTTTACAGTCGAGTCCCTGCTTAGTTCTTCTTTCTTGTTACGTCATTTCCGTCTTGTTACGTCCGTCATGCGTGATTCGCCCTGATTGATACTCTATCGGGATTGTCTTTCCAATATACCACTGGCCCATTCATTTAGGTTGATATCAGTCTGTATGCTGAGAATGTGAAAGGATGAAAAATAGAAAAATACATAATTTCCCACAAATGCATTAAAACTAAAGTAACGGGCTTGTTATTAAAATGTAAGGAGTAAAAAGTACAAATATCTGTGTTAAAATGTGATATCTGAAAAATAGATACTCAAGTAAAGTACAGATAGAGTACCGGGGTTTGTTTCCTGCTTTGCGCCCTGTGTTGACTGGGATTGGCTCCAGCAGATCCCTGTGACCCTGTAGTTAGGATGTGAATTTCCCCTTGGGATTAATAAAGTATCTATCTATCTATCTATCTATCTATCTATCTATCTATCTATCTATCTATCTATCTATCTATCTATCTATCTATCTATCTATCTATCAGGTTGGATAATGGATGGATTGATACTGCATGGGGACCTAATCCGGGTCTTCTAAATTCCCAGAAGTCTGGAATTCTTTCACTTCAACAGTAAATCGCTTATTTCAGGAAACTAGTAGAAATTAAGATGGAATTAAAGGCAAAGTGTTTTTAATACTAAGGGTGCACTTCTTGACACAATGAGTTGTCTGGAACAAATTCCAACATCATGTAGTTAAAATGTAATAATTCACGACTTTTAAAAAGCTTCTGGATAAGATATTGGGATGACTTAGCTGTTCGAACAAGCTAAAGGAACGAATGACCTCACCTTGTTTGTCAAACATCTTATTTTCTTGTGTACAACATTTGACATTTTAGGCAAACTAACTTATAATTAATGTGTCCCAGTAACAAAAAAATGAAGTTGGCTCATATCTTTGAAGTAAAACTCATTCTTTCTCATTAAAAATGAAAAACAATGTTTATTAAAATGATTAACATGGCCTTTAGAATTTTTCATGGTTTGGTGCAGTAAGCCATGAGGTCCCCCAGAGATGAAATACAAGGTTCAATGTAAAATAATCTCAGTGGGTGAATCATTTGTCTGAAATTAAGCTGAAAGTAAAATTTCTGAAACATATGCAATCTGTTCTGATACTTTTTGCAATGATACTCTACCTTTTTTTCAAATCCCGCTTACTGGGCAAAGCTGCTAGTATGCAATATCTGCACTGCCACACAGAGGAGAGTGATCTTCCATTGTCCTAGTAGGTAGACTCTTCTTTAGATCAACAGGTAGGTCTTTATTGTATTTGATGTGCTGTCTCAGGTAATGGACAAACAGTAATTTCCATTATGACTTAGCATAGGTTTTTTGTCATCCAAGTAAGGATGCCTTTTTCCACAAGGATACCGGAAAATTTTCAATGTGCAGGTCTTTTACTTTTCAATTATGGTATTTACCCAGATCAAATAAATAAATAAATAAGCTGCTGGGACTGCAAAAGTTCCTCTTTAGCTTAGTTGATCAGGTTGTTGTGATAATGAGGGCCAGGTTTTGAGTCCAGGTTGGGGAGAAGTTGTCAAGGGATTCAATCTCATATGTCATTTTTATGTTACTGTATATTCAACTAATAACACAAGAAGCTGAATGAACTCTAGAAGATGATAGCTGTACATTGTTATTCACCTGGAAAATATTAGGAAAAATATTAGGAAATGAGGTCTTATTTTAGGGGGGTATTATAGCCATGGGGGACTTTAGTTATCCAAATATTAACTGGGATAACCTTGCAGATGAAGAAGCACAAGAGCAGTGAGTTTTTAGAAGTAATCGGTGACTGTTTTTTAACACTGTATGTTAAAGCAACAACATGGGGTGAAGCCAGTTGAGGAGCAGTGGAACAGATTTAAAAATGTTTTACATGTAATACAGGACAGATACATACCTAAATTTAGAATTAATAGGAAACTAAAAAAAACTCCACGGTGGATTAATAAAGATTTAAATAAGAAGTTGCAAATGAAAAAAACTCCTTTATAAGGCATATAAGACTAATGACTGCAAAGTGAATAGTAGCGCATATGAGAACACAAGGGCAACCATTAAGAAGGATATTAAAAAGTTTGAGAACCCCTCTTAATTCTTTGAACTTTTGTTTATCATTGGCTTTCAAAGTAGCAACTTCCTTGTAATATATGACATGCCTTATGGAAAAAGTATTATTTCAGCAGTGACATTAAGATTATTGGATTAACAGAAAATATGCAATATGCATCATAACAAAATTAGACAGGTGAATAAATTTGTGCACCCAAAAGAGATATTACATCAAAACTTAGTTGAGCCTCCTTTTGCAAATATAACCTCCTCTAGACGCCTCCTATAGCCTTTGATGAGTGTCTTGATTCTGGATGGAGGTGTTTTTGACCATTCTTCCATATAAAATCTCTCCAGTTCAGTTAAATTTGATGTTTGCCGAGCATGAGCAGCCTGCTTCAGATCATTACATAAGATTTTCGATGATATTCAAGTCAGGGGACTTTGACGGCCATTCCAGAACATTGTACTTCTCCCTCTGCATGAAAGCCTTTGTAGATTTCAAACTATGTTTTGGGTCATTGTCTTGTTGGAATATCCAACCCCTGTGTAACTTCAACTTTGTGACTGATGTTTGAATATTATACTGAGGAATTTGTTGATATTGGGTTGAATTCATCCGACCCTCAACTTAAACACACATAGCCCCACAGCATGATGGAACCTCCACCAAATTTGACAGTAGGTAGCATGTGTTTTTCTTGGAATGTGGTGTTATTCTGCCATACAAAGCGCTTTTTTTATGACCAAATAACTCAATTTTTGTCTCATCAATCCAAAGCACTTTGTTCCAAAATGAATCTGGTTTGTCTAAATGAGCATTTGAATACAACAAGCGATTCTGTTTGTGGTGTGAGTGCAGAAAGGGCTTCTTTCTCATCACCCTGCCATACAGATGTTCTTTGTGCACATTGCACTGAATTGTAGAATGATGTACAGATACGCCATCTGCAGCAAGATGTTCTTGCAGGTCTTTGGAGGTGATCTGTGGGTTGTCTGTAACCATTCTCACAATCCTGCGCATATGCCGCTCCTGTATTCTTCTTGGCCTGCCAGACGTGGGTTTAACAGCAACTGTGCCTGTGGCTTTCCATTTCCTGATTACATTCCTTACAGCTGAAACTTTAAACCTCTGAGATAGCTTTTCGTAGCCTTCCCATAAACCATGATACTGAACAATCTTTGTTTTCAGATCTTTTGAGAGTTGCTTTGAGGATCCCATGCTGTCACTCTTCAGAGGAGAGTCAAAGGGAAGCACAACTTGCAACCGACCACCTTAAATACCTTTTCTCATCATTGGACACACCTGTCTATGAAGTTCAAGGCTTAACGAGCTAATCCAACCAATTTGTTGTTGCAAGTAATCAGTATTGAGCAGTGACATGCATTCAAATCGCCATAATTACGAGGGGATCTACATTTTTGCACAGCCAGTTTTTCACATTTGATTTAATTTCATACAACTAAATACTGCTTCATTAAAAATCTTCACTAAAAAAACACCCCATTACTCAGATGTTCCTAGGAAATGAAAGACATACCACTGTTATCTTTTTTGTTGAAAGTAGAGTAAATTATTATGCAGGCTTAGAGGGGTTCCCAAACTTTTTCATATGGCTGTATAATAATATAATTCAATTAAAAGGGGACCCACACTTTTGCACAGCCAACTTTTCACATTAAATACTGCTTCACTAAAGATCTTTGTTCGGAAAACATCCCAGTACTCAGATGTTAAAAGTAGAGTAAATTATTATGCAGGCTGAGAGGGGTTCCCAAACTTTTTCATATGAGAGAGGCTAAAAGACAGTTGGAGAGGAATAAAGCAGATAAGGCGAAAGAAGAGCCTAAGAGATTCTTTCAGTAGTTTAGTAGTAAAGGAACAGTCAAGGAGGAGGTCAAGTGCATCAGAAACAGTAAAGAGGAATTAAAAGATACAGACAATGAAATAATGGATGCCCTGAATTTACATTTTTCTGAGGTGTTTACAAGAGAGAAAGTGGATAACCTCCCAGAGGTAAATGCGACTACTAAGGAGGCACTGAGGGATTTGGAAATTGTAGAGGGAGAAGCGCTGCTCAGATTAAATAAGATGAAATCAAACAAATCACCAGGACCAGATAATATTTATCCTCGTGTTCTTAAAGAGGCTAGTGAGTACATATATAAACCCTTGACACATATTTTTTAGGAAGTCACTGCGCACTGGAGAGATTCCAAAGCTCTGGAAAATGGCAAATATCTTCCCATTATATAAAAAGGGTGACAGGGCAAATCCAAGCAACTATTGACCAGTAAGCTAACATGCATCACAGGGAAATTAATGGAAGGAATTATTAAGGATAAGATTGAGCAACACATGGCAAGGAAAGGAGTTATTCTGAACTGTCAGCATGAGTTCAAAAGAGACAGGTTGTGTTTTACTAACATTCTGGAATTCTATGAGGAGGCAACAAAAGGATATGATCAAAGAGGAGCAGATGATATTTATCTGGACTTTCAGAAAGCATTTGATAAGGTGCCACATGAGAGGCTGGGCATCAAACTAAAAGAAGTGGGAGTTCAGGGTGATGTTTTAAGATGAGTGCAGAATTGGCTCAGACACAGGAAGCAGAGGGTGATGGTGCGACGAACCTCATCAGAATTGCGCGATGTTAAGAGTGGTGTTCCATAGGGGGTCAGTGCTAGGGCTGCTGCTATTTTTAATATATATAAATGATTTAGATAGGAATATAAGTAACAAGCTGGTTAAATCTGCAGATGATGCCAAGATAGGTAGATTAACAGATAATTTGGAATCCGTTCTATCATTACAGAAGGCCTTGGATAGCATCCAGGCTTGGGCAGACTTGTGGCAGATGAAATTTAATGTCAGTAAATGTAAAGTATTACACATAGGAATTAAAAATGTTAGGTTTGAATACACAATGAGCGGTCGGAAAATCGAGAGTGCACCTTATGAGAAGGATTTAGGAGTCATAGTGGACTCTAAGGTATTGACTTCCCGACAGTGTTCAGAAGTCATTAAGAAGGCTAACAGAATGTTAGGTTATATAGCACGATGTGTGGAGTACAAGTCACAGGAGGTTATGCTCAACCTTTATAATGCACTGGTGAGGCCTCATGTGGAGTACTGTGTGCAGTTTTGGTCTCCATGCTACAAAAAGGACATAGCAGTGCTAGACACTTGGAATAAGCTACTAAGTAGTGTGGTAGACGGTAAGACTTTAGGGACTTTCAAAACTCAACTTGAAGTTTTTTTGGAAGAAATAAGTGAATAGGACTGGCAAGCTTTGTTGGGCTGAATGGCCTGTTCTCATCTAGAGTGTTCTAATGTTCTAATGTTTTATGTCATTCTTAATGTATGGTGGCTCAGTGGTCCGCACTGCTGTATTTGGTTGAAAGACCAGCCTAGTCATTGTTTACCTGGAGCTGATATGTTTTCCTAAAGACTGCATAGGGCTTCTTCAGAAACTCTAGTTTATTTCTAAATATCTTTGTATGGTTACTTGATAATTCTATTGCTTGGACGGGCTCCAGCTTATCACAAACCTAAAAATGGATTTTATGAATTCAGTAATTAGATGGATGGACAGATCACTGTTGATGTATAAACACTACATATTGAGTAGCCATAATATACAATGGATATATATGGTGTCTATATATCATGGATTCAAAAAATATTTGGACCCCTTCACTTTCTGCATACTTAATCATGTTTTAGATTTAATTTTAAATGGATAAATATGCCGTTTTTGCCCATCAATTCATATACAATAATCCATAATAAATCATACGTTATCTGAATGTTTTGCAAATGTTTTTAAAATAAAAAATTGAAATCTTTCTTTTCTGTAAGTATTCACATGCTTTGCTGTGACAATCTAAATTGAGGTCATGTATATCCTGGTTGCTTTATTTTCCCTTGAGATGCGTCTAGAACTTGATTGGAGAACAATAATTGTGGCAAACCAAATTGACCCAACATTATGTACGCACCTGTGTTTTAAAGGTCCGACAGCTTCCATTGCATGTCAGGACAAAAACCAAACTATGAAGTTCAAGGAACTCTCTTTAGATGGATGTCTTTATTTATAAAGAAAGAAACAAACAGAATGCCCCATACAGAAGTAAAACAAGCTCAGAGTTCACAGATTTTAAAATAGAAGAGTCAGATGTGCTACAAACTCTCAGTACACGAAAAGACTAATAAAACCCCTGGACTTGATGGGATCTTACCAATTATACTGAAAGAAATGAAAGACGTCTTCTAATCTATAAAACCTGAGCAGGCATATTTGAGCAGTCACATCAGACAGGAGAAGCACCCGAAGACTGGACAGTTGCAAATGTGACTCCAATCTTTAACAAGGGAGAAACATTTACAGACCAATTAGTCTTACTTCTGTGCCATGCAAAATTATAGAAACTGTAATAAAAAAATAAATTAGAAATTTACCTAAATGAAAATAATATTGTAAATAGTAGGCAGCATGGGTTTATGAGAGGAAGATCTTGCCAAAAAAACCTTTTAGCTTTTTTTGAACAGGCAATTTCAATAGTTGAAAAATGCAAAGCATGCAGCATAATTTCGTTAGACTTTCAAAAAGCCTTTTATGTAGTCCCATTTCAAAGATTAATTCTAAAACTAGAAGCTGTAGAGATCAGAAGTAGAAGCAGGGGTTAAATTCTAGAAAGTTGATTCTGTTCATCTGGACATTTTTTTTTTCTGATACATTTCATCACTCATCCAAAGTGACTTCTTCAGTCTCAGTTGACTGCAGGCTTCTAAACAGTTACTTGGCCTAATGACCGAACTAGCACCATCGACTATGAATGGGCTGTGTGATCAATGATATTCAGATTGTTCATTGATCAATGGCCATGAATACCTTTCACAGAGAGTTGGGGAATAGCTGCAATCACCGCATTGTAAGATGGTAAAAGATGTACCCTTAGGCCCCCTCCTCATTTCAGACATGGTCGTTCCTTTTACACATAAATGGACTCTTTGACTCCTCGCTCAAACCAGCGTTTCTCTCTGTCCAGGATGTGGATATCTTCATCACTGAAAGAGTGACCACTGTCCTGTAGATGTAAATAGACTGCGGAGTCTTGGCCTGACTAGGTAGCTCTTCTGCGTTGTGCCATCCGCTTCGCCAGTGGTTGTTTGGTTTCTCCGATGTAAGATTCATGGTAATCCTCTTGGCACTAAACTGTGTAAACTATATTACTCTGTCTGTGCCAAGGCATCTGATCCTTGGGGTTATCCAGTTTTTGCCATATTGTGTTTTCTGGTTTGAAAGCCACCGAGACCTGGGGCTTCATGTATAAACAGTGGGTACACAGAAAAATGTTGCGTAAGAACGTTTCCACGTTCAAATCGCGATGTATAAAACCTAAACTTGGCATAAAGCCACGCATATTTTCATGGTACCTCATACCCTGTCGTACGCAAGTTCTCCGCTCAGTTTTGCAGACTGGCGGCACCCAGCGTCAAAGCAGTGCTACTGTTCCTGTATGGTTATCCTTTCTTTCTTAGACGCACATTCCTGATGCGGTTTTATAAATACACTGAAACTAACTGCATATTGTTTATTAGTGTAATGCATCTGATTGTAATTAACCTGTAACAATATAATGGTCCAGGGAATAGCCATAGTATTCTAAATACCATAGCTGCTTTAACGTTGTTACTCTCACTGCACCTTCTTTTTCTGCTTTCAGCTGCTCCCGTTAGGGGTTGCCACAGCGGATCATCTTTTTCCATATTACTCTCAGTGCACCACTCAGAGTATTTATATTACTGTATCTGAGTGGTGAATCACAGCAGCAGCTGATCGGAAAGAGAATTATTGGGATACAGCATCAAGGACACGCTGCCTCAGCCACAGCAAAACGCTTCAGAGTCTTTCCTGTACAGACCTCGCAGTTCAGAAACAGTTTTACCCCAAGAACGTTAAACACAGTCAATCAGTCCATCAAGTGCTCCTTGTTAAACTGTTTGTATTTATAAGTACAATTACCTCACTGTAAACTTGCGCTTCAGTTATAATATTGCACAACCTGCACCACTTTACAAAGCGCGCATTTACACATGATGACAATATCATTTTTAAGATGAAATGCAGCAAAATATGTTGATTATATTATACAGATAAAACTTTAATTTAAATAATCTGTATTGTTACGAATTAAACATATGAGGACATAGTGCCAGAGCGTTAGCTAGCTCACGGATTGATCCTGATTTATTGCTGTATGCTGGAAGGATAGATGGATAGAATAATTAAACTTCGTACTACGAAGATATTTCAATGTTCCTTAAAAGTTTTGAAGAATTGTCGTTGTAAGCTTACAGATGGCTTAACGTCCATTACAGAGCTGATTGTGGGGCGATTGGGTATTTGGAAAAAGAAAAATAAGGACAGGAATTGGGTGTTAGTACATTTAAAAGAGACAGTACCGCCACAGTGTTCCAATGTTTAATAACATGCTTTCATTCCTATCATCATGAAAAAGATATCAAGTATACATCTCAGTATTTTAATTTTTCAGACAGCTGTAATATCACGAATGTAATTGATTCTGTGTCCTGTTGGAGAAAGAGAAAGCCGGTTTAAGAACCACATTGTGATTCACACACAGAGAACAAAGAAGCTCAAATATAAAGCAAAGCATTTAACGTGTTACTTTAGTTACGATGGGATTTGAGAAACTAGTAAATTAATCGATTTTAAGATGAAGTTTATAATGTTCTACATTAATGACAAAATAAACTACGTGATTAAAGTGGAAATTTCAAGATTAAAGTTGTCATTTCCTGCTTTTTTCCCCACTGTGTGCCTATTTTTTTTTTCTGTGTACCCTAATAAGCTTTCATATGACACTCAGACATTGGGCTACGACTCGCCTTTTCACGGCGACTTGGATATATGACAACTTCTTTTTTATTTTGGTTACTGCACGACTTGGTGGACAGTTTCTCTGACACTCTGTCACTCGATCAACTTCCTTTTGTTGATTATACCACTGTTTAAACCAACAAATAGTAAGTTTTTCCTTGCCTCCACTTGGTATTCGCTAAACTTCTTATATTTACCCCGTGCTTTTCTCATTGTCTTTTCACAAAAGGCTGAGCTTAAGGGCTATTTATATTGATTTGCATATTCATAGAGGCTGTCACACACGCGCGAGTAGGGGACCGCGGACGGACCTTAATACGTTCGGGATGACATACGCCAGCAGGGAGTGGCGGGGTACTAACCTTTCTCCTTTTGTTTCTTACAGAAGAAAAGACGCACCGCCGACATGAGCCTCCCTCCTACAGCTTCCCGCAGTACACTACTTCCGCCCTTCCTCCATCCACTACTCATGACGTCATCAATCCCATCTTCCACCACGGCTCCTTCCCAGCATTCCTCCACTTCCGGCCCCTCCTCCATAAAATGTCTGCCGACGCCATCTTTGGGTGTCTTGCACTCGGGAATAATTTTTCATGTACATTGACCTGTATATTATATTATTGTGGATCATATTTCAGTATGAAAATATGGGCTGGAAACCCCAAACCTTTATGCTGTCTCTTGATTTCTCTTTTACAAAGCATAATTCTGGGAGGAGTTGGAGCGGGACAGAAGGCGCATGCACAAGCGTTACTTTTCACGCTGACCAGGATATATGTAGCGGAAGAACGTGCAAGTTGGAGTACGCACAGGTTCCTGCATCTAGATATTTCTGTGCGTAAGCACATTTTGGCTTTTGTGATTACATCATGTTATAGTGCGAGTTCTACGCACGGCGTTAAGCATGAGGCCCCTGGTGTTTTGATAAAATGCGTCTCAGCTGTTCCATTACTCCTGATACATAAGGGATCAACAAAGGTTTTCGGTTAGGCAGCGGTTGTCCTTCCTCGCTCCTGGATTGCTTAGAGCATTCTTTAGGTGTCTTCCCTGATTTGACAAAAGTCCAGCTGGGGATAACCACATTTACTCAGGGCCTTTTTGATATCATGTTCTTCTGCTTCCCTGGCCGCTGTGTCTGTGGGTATGTTATTTGCTCTGTGTTGTACAGTCCTGATGACACCTATTTTGTGCTCTAGTGGATGGTGAGAGTCAAACCTTAAATACTGATCCGTATGCGTTGGTTTACGGTACACATCAACTTTCTAATGTCCCCTATTGCTGATGGAAATTTCACAATCTAAGAAAGCTAGCCTGTCCCGTTTGATGTCCTCCCTGGTGAACTGGATGTGTTTGTCCACTGATTTGATGTGGTCAGTGAATTGTAGTTTACTGTTTATAACGTTGGAGAAACCTGCAGTCAACTGAGATTGAGGAAGTCACTTGGATGAGTGATGAAATGTATCGGAAAAAAAAAAAAAAAACTATGTCCAGATGAACACAATCAACTTTCTAGAATTTCCTTACCTGGATTATTGAGCATGCATCAAGACAGCAGGAGTTAAAGAGTACAGATAGGAGGAAAATGCTCCTCGTGCACTGAGGTCATCAGTGGAGTCTCTCAGGGATCTATTCAGGGACTGTGACTTTTTTTCAGAAAGATTTGGATAAGCTTCAGAATTGGGTGGACATTTGGAAAAGGCAGTTCAATGTAGAAAAGTGCAAACTGTTACATGTCAGCAAAAGGAGTATTAATTATAAATACAAGATGGGAAACACTATCTTTCAGGAAGCAATATCTGAAAATACTTTAGGGGTTTATGTTGACACAACATTTTCATTATCTAAGCAATGTACAGAAGTGATTAAAATGTCAAATAAAATGTTAAGGTATATCTTAAATACTTTTGGATATAAATCAATAGATATAATATATATTGCACTAGTGAGGCCGCTTCTGGAGTACTGTGGTCAGTTCTGGTCACCATGTTACTCTTGAAGCCGTGCAGAGGGGAGCACCCAGGAGTACCCTGGGATTTATGGAAATGTACTGTGACAGATTCAGAGACTTAAACTTGTTTAGTATCAAGCAGAGGAGACTGCTTGGGTACCTAATCCAGGTTTTCAAAATTCTCAAAGGCACTGAAAAAGTCGATCCAGCAGAATTCGTTTAACTTAAGAGTGAAATGCATACTCAAGGACATCAGTGGAAATTTAATGGAAGGGTGTTTAGGAATGAAGCCAGAAAGCACATCTTTATGCAAAGAATTGTGGGACTCTGAAACAAACTACCATGTTATGGAGTTGAAGAAGTGTCTGGGTTAAACATCATGACAACTTAGCTACTAGCTAAACAAACAAGCATGATGGACTTAATCGTCTCCTCTCATTTTTCAATTTTTTTAGTGTTCTTATTTCTTATGTGATATCAACCAGAAATACATATATATATATATATATATATATATATATATATATATATATATATATATATATATATATATATATATATATATATATATATATTTACTGTCACTTCAGAATTTTAAGTGCACACTTCATATTTTCTCCATAGCAAAGTTAGTAATGGAAATGAAACTGAAACAATCTGACTTGTCACAGTTGCCTTCTCCAATTAGCACAGCCACAGTGACACACATACAAGCAACACTCAGTTTTTTTTCCTCTCCTTCTGTTCCTCAAAGTGAGCGTCACCAACTTCCTCCCGATTCTGACTCCTTGATGAGCGTGAGGTGGCTTCTTTTATGATGACTTCTGGGTAGTGATGGGTCGTTCTTGAACGATTCATTCATTTTGAACAAATCTTTAATGTGACTCGGGAAGAACAAGTCGTCTCGTGGGAGTGATTCGTTCAGTCGCGCATGCGCATTTGCACAACTTCCTATAGTTTCTGTATTGGAATTGATTCACCTGTTTCGAGTCTTTGGGTTTTTCGAGTCGTTCGTTCATCATGTGACAGCCCCATAAGCTTAACCAACTCAGTCTGAGCCGAAAACAGAATTGATTAGTTCATCTCTCGAGTCTTCGGGTTCGAGTCATTCGTTCATCACATGACAGCCCCATAAGCTTAACCTATGCAGTCTGAGCTGGAAAGAGAATTGAATGAAATGACTCAAAAAATGATTCGTTCATTTTGCTGAACAAAACTCAAAGGTCCGAGTCGGTATAATGATCCGAACTTCCCATCACTAATTCTGGGTCATGGGAAAGCTCCCCAAAACTTCTTCTGTGGGCAACGCCCATTGGTGGCAACCCAGGGACTCCAACAGGGCTACTTCTTCAGAACTACAGGTCCCATGTATCCCTGCTGGCGTCCCCCCAGGACCATACCAGACACCTACTGCCACCCATCATACTGGAGGATGAATTGTTTTTGAAAGACGGATTCCCTCAGTCTATCCATTAGTTTTTGTCCCCAACTGGGATTATAACTTGACATCATCCTGGCCAGAATGTACCTCCATCTATGCTGTCTTCCCATTATAGCCTCCTGGCCCAATAAGGCATCATTCATCATTACAAATGAGATTCTTCTCCATCCATTATAGTATAACTTTATTCTCTTTTTCTACTAAATCTACTATTGCTGATAAGATTAGGTAATTTTTATAAATGCAATACACTGAAAAAATAATGAAAATATTGAAAACTGTTTTTGTATGCAGTGCATAATATCTCTGATATAATAAAAGCGTATTATATAAATATGTTGTCAAACATTCATATTTAATAAATAATACTGCATTAAAGTAACCTCTATAGAGAAAGTAATTGATCTGATGTAGATACTGTATTGCTAGCAAAATTTAACAAATAAAATATAATTTAATTTCCAAATACACTTAATTATGAGAGAACAGACTCTGCCCCAGAAAACATAATCTGAAAAAGCTGTAGAAGTATTTTTTTTCTACAACTTGGAATAAATGAGCTGTGCAACAATAGAATTTGCACTCCAGGGAAATCTTAATGTGTGCTTGAACAGGAACACAGTTTTTGCTTTAGAATCAGAAAGAACATATTTTAATTTAATCCCTGATTTACTAAAAAAATAAAAAAAAAGGAGTCGAGAAAAGCATACTGAATGGCTTTGCCTTCCTAAACAAATAAAGGATACAGATACTGCAGCAATTGAGAGATAACTGGGTTTTTTATTATATCAAGTAAGCAAAGATTATTTGGTACACACTATTTGGATTTTAATAGTTTAATAATATCTAGATAAAAGAGCTCACTTTGGACCAAATAGACCCATTCAGCACTTTCCACATTAAAAATCAGAAGACTCATTTGAAGATTGAGAAAAATCACCAGTTGTAATTTTTGCGCAAATGTAATTTCCCATTGTGAATTTGACCTGACAAAATCGGTAGCATTGTAGTAATTTTTGTAAATTAATATTGGCCCCATGTTGTTTTTGTCAATCCATTCACTAATGGACTGAAACCAGTAAACTGATTTTTGGAGCCTGCATTAGGTGTAAGGAAAGAAAACAATTCCAAATGGGGTTCCAGGGTATGCTAACATGACCACTTATATGCCCTCTTAAAATGATAATATAAAGCTACCATTAAAACCAAAGAACTCAGAGGAAAAACCCATCCAGACACTATGAGAATACACAAGCCCATTTAATATATATTTATTTTTACTTTTCATTATTTACTTTTCACTATTCAGTATTAAACATTTTGTAATGTGGCAACTGGACAGATATGGAGGAGCTGCACCATCATGTTGGCACTTCGATCCACTGCCCTCAGATAACATCTCTGGGTAACTAAAATGGGCAGCATAATAAGTTGAAAGGCATTGGTCAATCAGCATAAAGGGAGAACGGTAGGTGAGAGTGAGACGATAGTGAGTGAGCACAGCTACAGGAGAAGTAAATAAAAGCCCCTTTTTAAAGTTTTTTTATTTCAACCTATAATTTGTTTCTCAACAAATTACAAGTGTTGATTGGTGAAGTTCGCCAGAAACGATTCTCACAGCAAATTTTCTGGGATTACCAGTGACCTTGTTCCCTGAAAATTCAGAGTGTGGCAGGCTTTGACAAACTTTTTTTTTTCCGATGATACTTTGCATGATTAGCGTGACATCAAAGAGCTGTAGTAGCACTACCTGATTTGCGCTACCTGCCCGATTTCTATGCATGCATACTGTAAGATTACTCCACCTAACACTTTACATTGCTTATTGGTTTGCTTCGTGCATGCATGAAAAATTTACAACGTATACACACATGTATGATTTCACTACCTGGTCAGAACAACAGCTAGATTTGTAACACACATGCATTTAAAAAAGAAAATAAAACGCTCTCAATATTTTTATTTGAAGCATGCATTAGTTGATAATTTGAATATTCTGAACATACTTTGATGTGTCTTCACTGCTAGATTAAGCATGCTATGCTTTTCGCTAAGTAGTACAGATCAGGTAGTGGCAGGGACAGCCCCCTTGATTCCATGCATCTCAGGCACTGTGAGTGTTAACTATTTTTAGTAATAGGAGCTTGGGAGACGCAGAGAGAGAGATATAGGACTTGGTGTATAATTTTATCCTGGGAGGCATAATGGCGCATTGGTTAGCACAATAATCAGTCTGGCAGACAGAAGGCTAGCGCTTGCCCCAGTTCAGTTTTTCTTTTCAGACTGACTTCAATGCCTTTTGTAGAGTTTGCCAAAATTCCTGAACACTTCCATGTTTTTGTTGAACTTGAAGTAAAGCATATTCAGTGGGAGTTACACATCACTGCTCAACACTATCTGGTTGCTGAACTGTAGACTCTTAGACATTGCTCTCTATAATACTTGGCACAAGGACACATTTTTTCCTTGATTTTATCCGTCTGCTCCATGTGTTTAAAATTATAAATCAAACAATTCAGATGTGGTCAAAGTGCACATTACCAGAGAAGATACTTAGCACCTGCTGATGTCTATGAATCCCAGACTTCAAGCTGTCATTACATGCAAGGAAATTGTGACAATGTACTAAATATTATTGCTTTAACAGACCTGCCATTGCTGTGTGCCAAACATTATAGTGCCCTGAAATGTAAGGACCATGTAGAAAAAGTGTTATCCTTTCTACAAAGTTTGACCAAAATGAATGCAAATAACCTTAAATGAAAGTCTACAATGTGTGCTTTAATCATATCTGAATTGCTTGACTTGTAATTTTAAACTGTGGAGGAGAGGGGTAAATCAAGGATAAATGTGTTGTGTACAATGTATAGCTTTTTAAATTAAAGAAAAAGTACATCTTTTCTTTTTAAAAATGTTCATGGTTCATATAAATTTTAATCAACTATTTACAAATAATTTTAGAATGAAGTATTGTTTATGTTATTTTGACCTCAACGCAGTAGACTAACAATAACCTGTATTCTCCCTTCACTGTGTGCATATATTAAAATGCATACGCCTTTGCTATTGCAAAGTCCCTCAGCAATGTGTTTTGTGTGTGTTTACAGCTTAAGAAAGAAAAGTTGCTGTAAATAATAAGTCTGTAATAAGTCAGCTGCAGAAAGTGTTTCCCTGAATACACACATTTAACCACCATTAGAAATGGTGTCAAGAATACAATGCCATATTTTTATAATGCAGGCTATAAAGTACACTAAATTGGTAATTTCAGACTTCTGTCACAAAATCACAAACAATAGTAAACATTTGCAGTGAACTGGAGCTATCTGATATGTATAAAATGACAAAAAAATCTAAATTTTAACAATTTGTGTTTTTTTGAAAAGGATGATGAAATTCATTTGTCAATGACTTTGATTCTATCTAAAAAATTATAGAGGTATAGATGCCACTTTCTTCTTCTTCTTCTTTGGGCTGCTCCCGTTAGGGGTTGCCACAGTGGATCATCATTTTCTACATCTTCCTGTCTTCTACATCTTGCTCTATTATACCTATCACCTGCATATCATCTCTCACCACATCCATAAACCTTCTTTAAGGCCTTCCTTTTTTCCTCTTACCTGGTAGCTCCATCCTTAATATTCTTCTCCCAATATGCCCATCATCTCTCCTCTGCAAATAACCACCACAATCTTGCCTCTCTGACTGTGTCTCCCAACCATCCTACCTGAGCTGACCCTCTAATGTACTCATTTCTAATCCTGTCCATCCTCTTCACACCCAATCCAAATCTTAATATCGTTATATTATCGTTATCGTTAATACCGTCTCCAACCCATATAACATAGCTGGTCTCACTACTGTCTTCTCCACCCTTTCCACCCTGTCTGCACTCTCTTCTTCACCTATCTTCCACACTCCCGTTACTCTGTACTGTTGATCCCAAATATTTAAACTCATCCACCTTCACCAGCTCCACTCCCTTGCATCCTCACCATTCCTTTGAACTCCCTCTCATTCACACACATGTATTCTGCTTTGTTCCTACTGACCTTCCTTCATTCCTCTCCTCTTTACAGCATATCTCCACCTCTTCAGGGTCTACTCGACCAGCTCCCTATTTTCGATACAGATCACAGTGTCATCAGCAAACATCATAGTCCAGGAAGACTCCTGTCTAATCTTGTCTGTCAACTTGTCCATAACCATTGCAAATAAGAAAGGGATCAGAGCCGATCCCTGATGTAATCCCAGCTCTACCTTGAATGCATCTGTGAACTCCTCTCTAGGCACTTAAGTCCACAATGATGTAATGCAGCTCCTTCTGTTCTTCTCTATAATTCTCCATCAACACCGTCAGAACAAACATCACCTCTGTTTTACTCTTTCCTGAAACCATACTGCTGTTCACTAATCATCACTTCCTTTCTTAACCTAGCTTCCACTACTCTTTCCCATAACCATGCTGTAGCTCATCAATTTTATCCCTACTTACTACAGCTGTGCACATCCCCCTTATTGTTAAAAATCAGTACCAGTACACTTGTTCTCTACTCCTCAGGCATCCTCTCACTTTCCAAGATTGCATTAAACAATCTGGTTAAAAACTCCACCGCCATCTCTCTTAAATAACTCTATGCTTCCGCAGGTATGTCATGTGGACCAACAGCCTTTCCATTCTTCATCCTCTTCATAGCTGTCCTTACTTCCTCCTTACTAATCTGTTGCACTTCCTGATTCACTATCTCCTAACCTAATTTTTCTCATTCTATCTGCTCAACACACTCATCTCGCTTGTGAGTATGTTTTTTTCATCTTTATCCTCCTAACCTGCTGCACATCTTTCCCAGCTCGGTCCCTCTGTTTAGCCAATCAGTATACACCCTTTTCTCCCTTCTTAGTGTCCAGCATCTCATAAAACTCATCATATGCCTTTTCTTTAGCCTTCACCATCTCTCTTTTCACCTTATGCATTATCTCTTTGTACTCCTGTCTACTTACTGCATCTCTCCAGTTATCTCACTTCTTCTTCACCAACTTCTTCCTCCTTATACTATCCTGTACTTCCTCATTCCACCACTAGGTTTTCTTGTCCTCCTTCCTCTGTCTAGATGTCACACCAAGCAGCCTTTCAAGCTGCCTCCCTTACCACTTCTGCTGTAGATGCCCAACTCTCTGGTAACTATTCACTGCCACCCATTGTCTGTCTTAGCTTCTCCCTGAACTCCACCTTATAGTCTTCCTTTTTAACTTCCACCATTTAATTATTGGCTCTGCCCCAACTCTCCTTCTCTTCTTGATATCCAATGTCATTCTACAGACTACCATCCTATGCTGCCTAACTACACTTTTTCCTGCCACCACTCCTGCATAGGGAATAATCCACTCTAATACGTAACCCTGTGTTACTCCCTCTTCTTCAAATATGTATTCCATGACCATCTTCCATATCCATCTGTTTCATAAAATCCACTCTCATCTGACCTTCTTCATTCATCTCCTTGACACCATACCTACCCATCTCATCTTCATCCCCTCTGTTCCCTTCACCAACATGTCCATTTAAATCCAATGCAATCATCACTCCCTCTTCCTTAGGCACACTCTCCACGACTTCATCAATCTCACTCCCAACTTGTGGGGCATATGCACTAACAATATTCATCATCACACCTTCAATTTCCCACTTTATAATCATCACTCTGCCTGACACTCTTTTCACCTCCAAAACACACTTGACATACTGTTCCTTCAAGATAACTCCTACCCCATTTCTCCTCTCAACCACACCAAGATAGAACAATTTGAATCCACATTCGATCAATCTGCCCTTACATCCCTTCCATTTAGTCTTTTGCCCACATAATATATCAACCTTTCTTCTCTTCATCACATCAACTAATTCTCTCCCCTGTGAGCGCTGAAGTCGGAAAACAACGGAAGAACTTAAACCCAATTTAAGTAAAAATAATTTCTTTATTCTTAATTCTTGGTGAGTAGAGAGAATGTGAGACTGCCTCTTTCCAACTCAGTCAACTGATTTGGATTTTGGCAGAATACCTAAAGTAAAAACATTCTCTCTTTTATATCCTAAAAAAGGAAAAAAAAAAAACCTCTAGCAGTTCATTCCGAGGTTATACATAGCTTAAGGTTAAATCTTAATTTATGACATACTGGAGTGTCCTAAAACATGAAACAAACATCCATTTGCATTCCTAAGGAATACACCCTTCTAATTATACACACTTAGAATAAATTTAAACATTCTTACAGTCCATAAAGATCTTACATTCTTCACAGGGTCTTCTGATAGTATCAGAGGTCAGCCTTTTCTCAGAAAGGAATGCAAGCTAATGTTTTATTTTTTTTCTTCCTCACCCCTTACCAGTCATACTGCCAAAATACTGACAAGTTCCTACCCACACTTCTACTCTCTTTACATTCCTCCTCTCCTCCTGACTCTGAACACATCTGCCCCCTCTTCTTCTCCTTCTTCGGCCAACAGTAGCCTAATTTCCGCCAGCACCCTGATGGCTAACAGTACTGGTGGCAGCTGTTGCTAATCTGGGCTTCAACCCATCTGGTATGGAAATCTGTACTGTTGTCCACATATTGATCTATTTTACAACAAATGCCCATCCTGACGTAACCCTCCCCATTTATCCAAGCTTGGGACTGACATGAAGAAACACACTGGTTTGTGCATCCCATGTGGCTGGGTTAGCAATAAATGCTGTTTTGCTTTAAAATAATCACTGACTTAGGAGGTTGCGTTGGGCTGGCGCCCTGCCCGGGGTTTGTTCCTGCCTTGCGCCCTGTGTTGGTTGGGATTGGCTCCAGTAATCCCCTGTGGCCCTGTGTTAGGATATAGAGGGTTGGAAAATGACTGACTGATTGACTCACTTAGGAAGTGAGTTATGCCACAGCATTTAGGGGCACTCATCTCACAACATTCTGAGGGTCAAGTAGGAGCAGTCCTAGTAATTTAGGACTATCTTCTCTGTGATCTCTTTAAAGTATTTCAAGGCAAGTGTTAACAAAAAATAACATGAAGTGTAAAAGGTGGGTGTTGTCAAAAGTCATCAAAATAGGGGTGGTGACTTTAAACTGCAAAGATCAGAGGTACTGTTGTACCTGATCTGGCGTTCCATTCAGAGATTGTCCCTACCTCGCACTGCAAGCTTGCTGGGACTGGCACAACCTTGGATGAAATAATTAAACATGTACAACAAAGATATTTCAATGTTCCTTAAAGGTTTTGAAGAATTGGCATTCTAAGCTTACAGATGGCTTAAAATCGATTACAGAGCTGATTGTGTGGTGGTTGGTTACTTGGAGAAAGACAAGGAATGACAGTAATTGGGGGATGGTACGTTAGACAGTATTGCTGCAATAAATTATTTTATTGAGAGTGCACATGTTGCAGCAAGCATTTTGCAGGAGGCAAGAACAATCTCTGGATGGGACTCTAGCTCGTCGCTACCACTGCACCACCATGCCCCCATGTTTAATACATGCTTTAATTCCTATCATCATGAAAATGATATTAAGTATACATCTTAGTATTTAAATTGTTCAGAGAGCTGAAATATCATGAATGTAATGTATTCTGTGTTTTGTTGGCGGAAGAGAAAGCCCATTTAGACTTTAGCTGCAGGTAGAAGTCCCATTTTACTGTTAGCCAATGGAACTGCTGTGATGAAGCTATCTGTTATTGTGGTTCTGCCTTTGTCCAGAAATTACTCCATAAGCTTTATGACCACAGACTCAGAAAGTCTTAGGTTGTAACTCAAAACACAGTTCTCAACAAAACATTGCCAGATGTCCGAAATCACAGCAAATCTGTTGTTTTTCACATGTTCTGCACGGGTGTCTTTGATGTCAAAGCACAAATACAGAATGGTAGTCTGATAGCGGTCACAGGACATTGTATCTTTGATTGCTGGTACAACAAATAGTTCTGAGCATGTGAAAAGAATGGAGTTAAATGCCATCATCTCAGGAAGGGAGAAGCAAGTACATTATATCATGTGAATGGCACTGACAGAATAAAACTGAATAATAAAAAAACAAGCACTAACTTTTACAAGTAGCCAAAATGTACACCGGTTGTTACAAACTCAAATCAAATGTATGTTTTTAATTATATTATAGTAATAATAATAGCAACAGCTCAATATTCGGAGCGCCTGCATCTGAACCTGGTACCTTTGGGTTATAAAGCAGCAGTTCTTACCTCTGCGCCATTCAAAAATTGATATCAACTTCCTGTCAATAGACATTTGAGCTTGGGTTTTTAACTCTTCGATAGCAACATGTAAATCAAATGATTTTTTTTTCTTTGGTTATAATCTTGAATAAAAGCTCACGTTTATTTGATATTTGGACTAAAGTTTTCACACATTATACACTTCACATCATTATTAGTATAACACAGAAAAAGTTTCTGCTTTAAGTATGTGTTCAGCATTTCTTGCATTTCTCTCATTTCCTTTCATGCTACACTTGCCCAAATCTTTGCAGACATGGAACACACATGAAATGCATGTACTCCATAGAACGATATGCTGTATTATTAACCTATACAACTCCAGGAACCTCACACGCAGTTAAGGAGCTTTGGCTTGAGCTGAGATAACTTTTTGTCCAAGCTGAGCGCCGTCATGGCAGGGGATGGGACAGCAGGCTGCTTACTGCTCTTACTGATTGATACATTTCCAACACAAAAGACTCTGATGGAGAGGTGCAAAGGGATTTAAGGTGGGCCGGGATTAGGCTTCAGGGATTGTAGTGTTAAAGGCTTGGATCTTAGAGCACATTATATGTGTTAAAAATGAAAATAACCTGATGCAAGGAAAATAACTTTTCTGAAGCATCATATTATACATTGCCATTCGAAGGCATCGATTGAGGAATGGTAAACGTGAACAGTATATTATCATAGGTGCTCTGTGTGCTCTATTTTGTTCAGCATTACTATGATAGTGTAAGAATTGAAGTAAGCTTGATAGAATTGGCTGCTATATTAATGGAATTATGAAATGTAAAATATGTATTTGAAGTAAACAATAAGTCACACTCCATTAAAACGCTGCAGTTATGAGATGCAGATTTCAGTACTCAAAACACCTAAATCAACAAATCAACCAAATCTGCCTGAAGGCACTAATAGATGCACAGACGAGGATTCACAGCATGCACTTTCCAACTGCACGTCTAAATGAGTAACTATTAATTAATGTCTAATTGGAAATGCTAACATGCCATAACAAAATAGCCGCAGTGTTTTACCACATTGTATATCCATTGTCTACAATGTTTATCTAAATTCTGTTTGCTGTTGTTATTATGTATAGTAATGCAGTAATTAAAATGGCAAAAAGACATTGTAGCAGACAGAGGTACTTCTCAGACATGTGAGGCTCAGTAGCTGTCCATATAACCCCAGCAGCAGTTTAAAATGTACAGGCTGGAGGAATTGTGGGACAGGTGTTTTACGAAAAAGTCCTGTAAGTATAGCCTTTGCAGCACAGGTTTTGCCGCATATTCGTCACATACTTTTTAATGGCTGGTCCTCAGATAAATATTCTTGCCCTGTGAGACTAGTGGTTACAGGCAGAGTTCAAACAATTGGTAGTTGTATGTTTTCCATGGTTTGAGTAATAATTTTTCAGGACAAAATACTTTTTTTTCAGCCTACAGCCATGACAAAAAAGAATCATCTTCCAAAGAGTTAAACTGATATATTGTTGTGCTTCTTACATATTTTTTCTGCAAGTCTATTACCTTCTGCACTAATCTGCTTTCAATCAAGTCTGCACCATTTTCAGGGAGTAGAACATTTTTGCATGTACATTTGATGAACAGTAAAGGGTTATGCTCCTTTTCTTCTTTCCCTAGGGCTGGCTGTTAATATGTGCCACTAGACCAGTGCAGAGTCGGGTCACAGTAGCATTAACCTGTTTCCCTGTGGACCTAATGCTATCAGTAAGGTCAGTAGCTGCTAAAATAGCATCTGGTGAGCCAAACCCAGCTCCATTAACTGGTGTAAAGTTAATGGCAGAAGGTAGATCATTCAGTTTAGATTAATTTGTAACACCACAATTAGCCAGCAAGGCTCCATGTTTTCTTTTTGACAGCATCAAAAATAAAGAAAAGAAACAATAATAAATGTCATAGGTGACTTCAGGCATTTTTTCTGTAGTCTGCAAAAATGTCTGCACCAGTTTTTGAAAAGGCTGCTGCTGCGTCATCTTGATAACCAACACACATATGGCATGACTGAAATAAAAATGTAGCCTACAAGAAAGATTTGAGACAAAAATATGTGTGAGAGTTATCATTAAATTTAATCTTACTATAAATCTAAATATTTAAATTTGAAATTTTTAATTACAGTGATGTGAAAAACTATTTGCCCCCTTCCTGATTTCTTATTCTTTTGCATGTTTGTCACACAAAATGTTTCTGATCATCAAACACATTTAACCATTAGTCAAATATAACACAAGTAAACACAAAATGCAGTTTTTAAATGATGGTTTTTATTATTTAGGGAGAAAAAATCCAAACCTACATGGCCCTGTGTGAAAAAGTAATTGCCCCTTATTAAAAATAACCTAACTGTGGTATATCACACCTGAGTTCAATTTCCATAGCCACCCCAGGCCTGATTACTGCCACACCTGTTTCAATCAAGAAATCACTTAAATAGGAGCTGCCTGACACAGAGAAGTAGACCAAAAGCACCTCAAAAGCTAGACATCATGCCAAGATCCAAAGAAATTCAGGAACAAATGAGAACAGAAGTAATTGAGATCTATCAGTCGGGTAAAGGTTATAAAGCCATTTCTAAAGCTTTGGGACTCCAGCGAACCACAGTGAGAGCCATTATCCACAAATGGCAAAAACATGGAACAGTGGTGAACCTTCCCAGGAGTGGCCGCCAACCAAAATTACCCCAAGAGTGCAGAGATGACTCATCCGAGAGGTCACAAAGACCCCAGGACAACGTCTAAAGAACTGCAGGCCTCACTTGCCTCAATTAAGGTCAGTGTTCACAACTCCACCATAAGAAAGAGACTGGGTAAAAACGGCCTGCATGGCAGATTTCCAAGACGCAAACCATTGTTAAGCAAAAAGAACATTAGGGCTCGTCTCAATTTTGCTAAGAAACATCTCAATGATTGCCAAGACTTGCTGTGATAGATGGAACCATGAATTCTACTGTCTACCAAAAATCCTGAAGGAGAATGTCTGGCCATCTGTTCGTCAACTCAAGCTGAAGCGATCTTGGGTGCTGCAACAGGACAATGACCCAAAACACACCAGCAAATCCACCTCTGAATGGCTGAAGAAAAACAAAATGAAGACTTTGGAGTGGCCTAGTCAAAGTCCTGACCTGAATCCAATTGAGATGCTATGGCATGACCTTAAAAAGGCGGTTCATGCTAGAAAACCCTCAAATAAAGCTGAATTACAACAATTCTGCAAAGATGAGTGGGCCAAAATTCCTCCAGAGCGCTGTAAAAGACTCATTGCAAGTTATCGCAAACGCTTGATTGCAGTTATTGCTGCTAAAGGTGGCCCAGCCAGTTATTGGGTTCAGGGGCAATTACTTTTTCACACAGGGCCATGTAGGTTTGGATTTTTTCTCCCTAAATAATAAAAACCATCATTTAAAAACTGCATTTTGTGTTTACTTGTGTTATATTTGACTAATGGCTAAATGTGTTTGATGATCAGAAACATTTTGTGTGACAAACATGCAAAAGAATAAGAAATCAGAAAGGGGGCAAATAGTTTTTCACACCCCTGTATAATAAGGTCTTTCCTAAAAGTTCAGGGGGGCTCATGTCCAGGGCCAGCTCTAGCATTTTTGCTTCCCTAGGCAAAGCTGTAAATAGTGCCCTCCTTTAAGTGGAATGATCACTACCAGACCTGTACATAGAAACATGGAGTAATGAGAGAGGAGACAGGACTGGGGATGGCAAAAATGAAGGATTTGGATACAAAGCAGTGAATAGATCATAGACAAGCTCACAGGGCTGTTTGATTACTTATAGCTAAGTCTGTTTACAAGACTGTCTCTGAAAAATATGTGCTTGAAGTGTACCATTTATGAGAAACATGTAGGAATTAGCAGCATTGTATTAGCAGGATTTATTTATTTATGAAGAACAAAAAACACATTTAAATCAGATAATGAAATTCCTGCTTAAAGTATGAATGTCCTTTAGCTCTTCATCTGAACTGCCAGACTAAAAGGTAGTTTACAATGGCGATGACGATGACAAATTTAATTATAATTTTATCAAGGTTGGTCCATTAACATATACTTTTCATTTTGGCTACTGAAATAAATTACATTGAATTATAATGATTATCTTTAGATATTTATCCATGATTTCTGTTTACTATTTCCTTGCCAATATATTCAAATAATACAGTATAACTATCTAATGAATTCATAACCTCAGAGAGTTGCAGTGAGTGATGGACAATGGATAACTTTTTTAGCATGCCAAGAGTGAATGTCATAGATGGTCGTGATCAGCGGAGGACAATATTTACCCATTTTTAACAAACATTTCTAAATAAAGTAATTTGGGAGATGACTATAGTTTGAATTAATTAATAGTTAATCAGTCTTTAGTAGGGCATTGAAGAGCTGCAGTCCTGTTGCTGTTTTGATTGTTTAATCTAATTTTGTTGTGTCTGTGTGTTCTAAATAAAGCATTATAATCAGGTTAATGGGAAACAGACAGTCATGTAGCGTCCAAATGTTCATAGATGTGTATTTGTTTTTAATTCTGCCATCCAAAATTTGCCACATGGGTGATTATCAAGTTCACCTAAATGACAGAGACCTCAAACCATTTCTATCAGCACTCACCTCAAATTTCCCACAAAGAATGCTTTCCTGTTGGAATGGAGAGGATTTCATTACTGGATCACAAAGGATCTCAGCCTATCTTGACAGAATCACTTCTAAGATGGGATCCAACCATTAACAGAGCAGTACTTCCTAAGATTGAGAAAGATAAGCAAAGAAAAAATATAAAAAGTTGAATAAAACACACAGCACTTGGAGAGCTATTAAATTTTTGCTAATTAGGTTCACATCAAATGCACTTTCAAAAGTGATAGCTGAAGTCAGGCTACTTATTCTGTATTTTGTTTAAAAGATATGTTTGTGTCTCTGGGGCTAATAGCTAAAGACATTTTTAGTCTTAATTTTGTAACAAATTTGAGTAATATCTAACCTACTTTTAATATTTTGCCTTGCAGCCATGAAATTCTTAATTTTGACACTAGCCCAAGCTTAAATTAATATTTAGAATTTGTTCACTGTGCACTTGAAACAAAAGTTTTCATTATTTTAATGTTAAATCTCTAGCCTGAACTACTATTAAATATTTTTCTGTGCAATGACTTTCATTTGTCACTGTCATGTAGGACATGGCTGGAGGGCTAGTGAGAATTCCTAAATGGCTATGCTTAAAGAGGTTATGGCCAAAGGCCTATGAAGCAACTCAGCATCTCAAGTGTTGCCCTCTTTTTGTCTTTTTATTGCGGGCATGCTATCATTTGCATCATTAAGTCAACTGAATGAATTATGATGAACATTATCTTTTTTGTAGATATAATATTGTATATTAATGTATACTGAACTAACACCATCTAAGATTATTAAAGGAAAAAAATGTTTGATAAAATAAATTAATCACAAATAAATACACTGAGATATTACTGGACTAGAATCACCAAACCCTCTTTGATGTGATTCTGCCTGGATCCAGTAAGGTAGTGTCTTTATTTATATTTTTTTATTTTTTGGTTTAATTTTTTTAAATAAAATTTTTACCACCATGTTTCTGCATTATTTTCATGGGCACTGCCATGTTGTCAGCAACAAAATCCTTTTCTAACCACATGATCTGATGGTGACAAGTTATGTAATCATGTCATCATTATGAAAGATGGATGTAAACATTAACTGGTGTCCAAACTTTGCCATCAAATATCAAAGTAAAATCTGCTGATTTTTATTATAAAACATCTTTTTGTTAAAAGAATTTTTGCCAATGAATTTCTCCTGACATTTTGGTTTTTGTGTTAAGTTAGGTCAGTTGATCTTTATGCTACAGCTTCTGCTTGTTCACGGACTAATCTCCTTCTAAATTAAAAATTTAAAAATTTCCTGCCCTTAAAAATGGAAGTTCAGTTTGTTTGAACTTGCCAACTACTCAAGAGATCATTACAGTTTTGATTGAATTACTCTCTTAGAATTCATTTACAATGCGTTGTTATTGACCTGGGTGCTGTCAGACCATGTCGCGGAGTTACATTATTTTAATTGTTTAAATTATTTATTGGTCATTCCCTTTGGTTTAACTATTAATAAGAGATAGCTTGCAAATGAGTGCATGCAAGCAGCGCATAATTAACTAGTGATAGCTAGTGTTGCCACCATATAAAAGCAGACAATGTATGTGCTAGGAGAAGAAAACAGAAAAAAAAGAAAATGAGCAGGAAAATGAACAAAAGAGAAAGAAATAAAGGAAGTGGGGAAAACTTTGGGGATGTATACCTGTTAAGATTATCAGGATAAAAAGCATTGGCTCTGCTGAGCTACATAAGGGAGCAGGACTGGTGTGGCAAATTAGGAGTCTGTTGAATAACCGAGAGAGCAGAGGAGAATGGAGGAGAGTCATCACAGTAAGGAGGAACAGAATTCAGAGCATTGCAGCACTAATGTTGAGAGGGCAGAGGTTGTGGAGATTATTGAGGTCTTCGTCAATGTGGTGGTTTTGTGGTAACCTCACTCTGCCAAGTGAAGGGTAGGAAAGTATCAACAGTACTAAGGGTTTCACAGGAGGGATTCGTTGAGATGTCATGAGAATGAAAGGGAATACATTGAGGATCAGTTTTGCTTTAATACTTTTTACTATTGCACTAGTACAGTAGAGACATTGTTTATTATGAGCACGATTTTACCGGCGGTTAATCTATTAATATTTATTGTGGAATCCACTGTGACACTTTAATTCTTTGTTTTAAATTAACACTGTTAACTGTTTTGCATTTGAAATACATGTCCTCACTTGCTACTAAACCCTCTCAGTCATTAACTAAAAGATGTCTTAATAGGGGAAGGGGCCCATGGTTGCTGGACAGGGCAATGAAGAACTTCAGACCAGAAATTTCATATCCATTTTTTTTTATCATGTAGCAATACACCACAGACCTTAATGTAAAGCATATGCTTAAATTGTCACCCATTACTTATTCAATCAGTGTTTATTTCACCCATCTATCTATTTCCTAAATTGCTTATTTTCTTTTAATACCAGTAATACAGGAACTACTCTGTTATTAAACAAACCTGGGAGGTGTGTCACTACACTGCTAGACACACTTGTGTGCATAGCCACACTAAATGAATTTAGAGTCACAAGTGAACCCAACGTGCATGTGTTCAGGAAGTAGGAAAACAAACAACATACCTGGAGAAAATGCAACCTGATACTTTAAAAATGTGTGAACACTTCATGGACAAAGAACAGACTTAGGTTTGAACACATTTTCCTGAATACGTTCGTACCTGTGCCACCCTTATATTAAGCTATTAAGTTAATGCTCACCTACTGTTCTGCCAAAGATGGATACCACATTTATCATTGCCTGCAGCCTAGCACCCAACGCACCTGGTATAGTTTTTATACCTGCAGTATTATAATGAAATAAGTAGGTTCCAAAATGAAGAGTTTTTATTTTTTTTCTAATCAATTAAATGCATTGCTTAAATATCTCTTCTGGCTCCTTCTTCTTCATCTTCATCTTTTCCCAGTTCTGTGTCCTGCACCTCCTCACTAGTCAAGCCCTTTTCCTTCAGATCTTATTTAATTTTTAATGCATCCACTTCTGCTTTGGCTTCCCTCACTTTCTCTTTCCCGGTACTTCCATTACCATCACTCTTTTGCCTCTCCTCATCACATGTTAATACCACTTTACTCTACTTTCGTGTACTTTCTTTGCAATCTCTCCCACTTTTGTTGTACATCTGTTTGTCTCATTTCTTATTCTCTCCCTTTTTGTAACTCCACACATCATCTCAACATTCTCATTTCTGCTATATCTAACTTCTTCTCCTGTGTTTCCTTTACTGTCCATGTCTCAGCTTCATACATCATAGCTGGTCTTATCACTGTCTTAAAAACCTTAAATTAAATTTTGCCTTAATTGTTTGATCATACAATACTCCTAATACCAATTTCCAAATGTTCCATCCATATACTGCAATCTGTGAGTTATCAATGCATCAAGCTTTCCAACTCTTTTCAACACTTCTCCTGGCAAGCAAATCTCAGAATTCCAATCTTCATTAAACCCCATATATTCAGTCTTCTTCCTATTTATCTTCTACTCTCTGTCTTCCAAAGCCCTTCTCCATTCTTCCAACGTCCTCTCCACAATGACATCAGCAAAAAGCATGTACCAACACATCCTTAACTGGATCAAAAAGGTAAGGACTTCATCTCATAGACCTCATCTAATTGGGATCTACTCTTTTACCTCAACACTTTACTTTTAACCTAGGTCCTCACTCATTCATACATAACCTGGACAATCCTCACATACTTCTCTGGTCCTCCTTTCTCTCTCATGCTCCTCCAGACTTCTTGACGTGTCACTCTATCATAAGCCTTCTCCAAATCAATAAACACCGCATGCAATATTTTCTGTTTTCTTGATGCTTCACTGTGAGCTTCAAAGATAGACAGAGAGATAGATAGAACTTTATTTTTTCCCTAGGGGAAAATTTGTTTTTTTACAGAAGCTCTTTAAATAAATAAATAAATACATAAATAGATAAACATGACTATAAAGCAAGAAAAATCAAAAGAAAGAAAAGTTCTTACTTGGCTGTCCCAGTCTCAGTGAGGCATTAAACAGGAGTATTGCTGTTGGTCTAAAGGAGCCCCCATTGTGTTTCTTGACACACTTCTGCTGAATAATTAATTGGATGAAAGTCCTCAATGTTATTGTGTCAGAGAGAGAATAAAACAACTGTGGTATAGCGGGTCCGCGGCTCAGAATAAAAGGCTAGCTTTAAATAAATAACACTATGTAAAACAATTTTTGTTCCTGGCTTCCAAGAGTTATATTTCAACTGCTTATGTCTAAAGCCTATGGAAAAACGACTACATTCAGCACAAACTTTGATTTTATGACCACAGCCCAGAAAATTTCCTATTTATAGTGACAAAACAAGGGAATTTTTATCTTTTCGTTTATGTGGTCTGATAAAGAACAACAATTGCATGGTAAATAGACAAAGACAGTCAAAACCACTGAAAAAGGTTCAGAAATGAGTAGGTTTTCTAGATTTGCGACTGTACTGCAAATCACTTTCTCGAAGAAGCCCCCAAATGTAGTCCCCATCATGTTTTTGTTATACTGTCCTTGATAACGACGTTCATAGTCCAGTGTATCCTGATGAAAGCACTCACCTTGCTACTCTGAGTAAGCTCCCATGTTTTCCTTGAATTTGTCAAGATGAGCTTCAAGGATATGGACTTTGAGAGACATTCTGCATCCCAATTTGGTGTAATTGTTATGAGAGTCCGAACCAACTGCACAAGTTTTCTGCCTTGTGATTACCCAGGAAGCCGTGAACCACTGCAATGAAACTGTTCCAAGCCGTTTTCTCTGTCCTGTTCAGCAGCTTGGCGAATTGGTAGGATCCAACATGCAGAAGTAGCAGTTGCTTGAGTGGTCAGTCGGTTGCCGCCAAATTCGCGGGATAGCAAACTTCATGGCTCTCTTTTCTCCCCTGTACCAACCTTCAAGAGTTTTCTTGCAATATTCGCATTGAAATGAGGTTCCCAGGGCTTGTCTTGATCCCCGACAGGCATGCTGAAGTATGCCTTGTAGGCCTCGCACATCTTACGACATGCTTTCATGGAATACTTTCTCGCTCTTGTCTTTATAAATTCTCCACAGACGTAGCAAAATGCATATGCTGGGTGCAAGCAACCTCTTGATGCCATCTAAATCAAATCAAAAAAATGACATAAACCGAATTGTTGGTTCGAGAGACCTGTACTTTTATACTTGCATGACTACTATTGGACAGTCCGAGAATGTTCTAGAAAGTTCTAAAAGTTTCTTGAAAGTTCTAGATAATTCTGGAAAATTCTAGAAACTTCTGGACAATTCTAACAGTTCAAGAATATTCTAGAAGACTACTCAGTATTGAATGCAAATCGAGAATTTTCTCGAAAACAGACAAATTTCAAAATATCATTGCCCTGATCACAAAAGCAAAGTTTTTGTGGAACAACAGCTATTTTCTATTTTTTTTAGTCATAATGGATTAGGAAAACACACTTTGTACCCAGGAACAAAATAAAAATTTGTTACATAGTGTAATCGCCGCAGTCATGGCTTATAGAGGGGGGTGTGGTAGTGTGGCCAGAGCAGTTCTCGGACATGACGTGATGCGGGTGTTTCCATGCTTAAGTGAACAGGTGAGGAATCGTTCATATCCGTAATTAATGCCAGGAGCTGCTAATCGTCACACCTGTGCCACGTCCCCATTATAAATAGGAGAAGCACGAGTGCAGAGGGGAGAACAAACATAAAAGAAAGAAAACAGAGAAGGGTGTGGATCAGCTGAACGAAGCCAGGGATCGGGAAGCTACCAGACCATCAAGAAGAGAAGGTCAGCTGCAGGTAGGGCGACTCCCCTGGTGCAGGGCCCGGATGAGAGAAGCAGGGGAGCCACCAGCTGAAGAAAGCACTGAGCTTTTTTTAAAGAAGGGAATGCTTCCAGACAGTATTTTAAACTTGTTTTTAAAGGATCTATTTATTGGATTTTAAAATCCACATTTTCACTGTTTTTAATGGATTATTTATTTATTGACGTTTAGAAGCATTGCACTTATTTTGGGATTTTGTTTGGATTTGCTTTTTCTTTGCACAATAAAAACACTTTTGAACCTTTCCCCTTGCTTCGTTGTTGTGTCCTCATTGTCCAGCTTATCCAGTTACATTACAGATGGTGTCAGGTTCAAAAAGGCTCCTGAAAGGAAAGTGGGAGCATGAAGAAGAACCCACATCATCATAGCAACTCAGTTTTGTTTTAACTCTCTCTTTCACCACTACCTCCAGGTGGTCCCGAGTGCATCCTGCAACTACACTTGCCCTTTTAATTAGCTTATTGATTCGATGGGTCTCTCATGCAGTGATGTCATCAGCCCATCACACAAAAGCAGAAAATTGCACTGGACATCACAGAGTTATAGAAGCTTTAAAGGATGTCACTTCTCTCACCCTGGCATAAAACCAAACTGCTCCCCTCCTCCCTAAGCTTTCTCTCTGTAACCCTTTCCAAAATTTTAATTGTGTATGACATCGGTTTTATCCCTCTAAAGTATTCCACAATTGTGAAATTCACTTTTCTTCCTTATAAATGGGTATAATCACACTGTTCCTCTTCTTCTCTGGTATTCTCTCCTGTTTATAGATCTTCTGCATTAGATCCCACAACAGATCTACTCTTTCTTCTAAACTCTTCCACACTTCTGCTGGTATTTCATCTGGTCCTGTTGCCTTTCCATTTTTCATTAATTTCCATTCCTCTTTTACTTCCTCCCTCCTTAATCTTGGTATTAGCCCTTTTATTTGTGACTCCATACCCAAATACTACTCTTGGATTTTCTTCATTCAACAGCTTTTTAAAGAACCTCTTCCATCTATTCATGATCATATCATGTCATGTTCAGGTAAGACCACACCTTGCTCATCTTTTTACCTAAAATCCTGTCCAGCCTTATTCCTAGTCTTCACTGTTCTAAAAAACATTCTCTTTCTTTTGTCTTCTATTTTACACCTCCCCCAAATCTTGTGCCTTGGCTCTTGTCACTATAAAGTTAAAAAAAAAAGGTTAAAGGTTATTTCCATAGATAAAAAAGATAAAAGACACAGCATTCCGGCTGTATAGTCTTCATAATAATGCTCATTTTTTCTGTAAACCACATTAGATACAGCTATCTGCTAAATAACAGAAATAAAAGGAATCTGAAAACCTTTTATTCTGAATAACTGTACAAACACAGACATGGGGCAGTCATAATTTCCTTTTAAAATGTGTAATATTAGGAGATTCATTTTCAAACACACTTAATGCAGTTTTAGATTCAATGGAAATTATCAACCTTTCCCAGAAACACTGGGTGTAAAACAGAAGCTAACCCTAGGTGGGACAGTAGTCAATCACAGGGTCTGAGCCCAAATAACACACACTCAAACATGCTAATCATATTTAAAGCTGCTGATTAACCTAATCTGGACACCTTTGGAGTGTGCAAAGAAACCAGAGAAGCAGAGAATGCACAAACGTTTCCTAGAATGTGGCCAACCCAAGACTTAAACCCAACTTTCTTGAGTTGTGAGGCAGCACTAATGAGTTGGTTCAGAAACCCTGCAATATGACAACATGTAGAATTAATTCTGAAAAACTGGAGAATGATCCTGAGAGAGTGGTTTGGAAATGGTGAAAAAAGAGAGTATTTAAATGGGTTAATGGGAAGACTTTTTTAATTTCAAAATTCAGAAGGAAACATCAAAGTGTCTTACTATGGGCAATGAGCTCTTATTTCTATAAGGCTAGATACTGTGGATATGTGTTTAACCATGCATATATTATTACATTTTAACTAGATATACATATATAGATATAAAAGATTCAAATACATCCTTCAATACACCTTTGATATTGTTTGATAAAAATATATTCAATGGCCATAGACCATGTAGTCACATCAATTGATGACATAGTTTGAGTTGTAGAAAAAAGGGATTGTCAAATTATAAAAGACAATAATATTTTCACTCACTGTGTCTGCACTCTTTTATTATCCTGTGACTCTCTGGCAATAGTCTTTCTCCCCTGTTAGCATGCTGCTATTTTGACTTTAGTTTAGCCCCCAATTATTTAAAAGAGAAAAATCCAGGCACATATTGCTTCTTTGCCAGGATGACATAACATGAATAATAATAATTTGAAAAAGTCATCGTCAGAATAAATACTGTACATATTTATTTATGCGGCAGAATCAGTTATGAACTTCTGTAAATCTGTGTTTACAGTAGTTGTCTATCTAATTGGTCCAATGTGAAACCAATTATGAATAATATAAATATAAACTTCTGGAGTCTTGTTCTTAAACCTACTGTCTTATCACTGGGCTTTTTAGTTTTGCACTATTACGCAGTAGTTAAATACTTCTGAATCTTTGTCAAGGAAACCTTCCTTCCAGCTCTAAATAATATGTCATCGTCTGATGTTCTAATGCTCTTCTCTCAAATGTTAAATAAAAACCAGAAACCCTTTATCTGTGCCCACTTGTACTTTATGCACATAAAAGTTTGCTTAATCATTTTATTCAAAAATGCTCCTTCTCATTCTGGTTCCAGTATGGTATGGCATTTATAACAAATTGGGCTTTTTTACTACCTTATATGTGGCTTCTCACAATCTTACTGTTATAATTAAAGGAAAACAAAAAGACCACAAAATGCAAAAAATCAAAAGAAATACAATAAATCCTTCAAAAAAGGCATTTGTCCAAACCACAATACAAAATCACTAATACAAAAGTAAAGGTTTAAAAAAACTGATAATCCAAAATAAAATTTAAAAAAACCTGAAAAGAATGATCGCAAAAAGAAGATGCACAATATAAGCCAATGAAAACTCCTAACTAACACTTATCTGAGACACATTGGTCTTTAGATGGGTGTTGGATAAGGTACACAGCTGCAGTGTCAGGAGGCCCCCTAGGACTTACGAAAGAAAATGTAACTGCTTGCAAGCTACTAAGGATTAAAAGATGTTTTATTATAATGGCAGGTTATTCATACAGGCATCTGTCATAAGATAAGGTGAAGTAAGCTGAACTTGGGTAACTTACTTGTTTTTAGGAATGTGTCTGTTAAACACAGGAAAGATGATCTTTCCATCTTTAGGGCCCCTCTTGACACATACACAAAAAAGAAACGGTTGGCTGAATTGATGAAACGCTTACTGTAGATGCTGTTTCATAAGAAGGGGGGTGGGAAGAAAATTAATATTGAAAGCCGATTGAAACCGGAAACCTTTGCTCTTTTGCTTTGCAAAGCATGAATCAATGTACTCATCTGTGACTAAATAAAGACTGATTGATAGAACTAGTACTGTCTTCCTCGGGGGTTACTTCCACAGTTTATTTGGCACCCAAACAGGGACAGGTGGTGGCTGCAGGCTCTGGGTTCAAGTCCAACTGAGGGATCCTCAGAGGACCAGCGAGATAGTTACAGCTGGTGAGACCAGCTCCGGGAAAAAGTTAGCACTGTCTCGCCCCCGAGCTGGGAACTGTCTGATAACTCTTCACCATAGGATAGTCTGATGACTCTTCACCATAGGATGTAATCTACCTGTGTGCATCTTCTTCCACTTTTGTACATCATTCTATGTTCGTCTCCCTCTTCTTAAAATATAGTGCTCAAAAGAATTAAAGGAACACTTTTTAATCAGAGTATAGCATAAAGTCAATGAAACTTATGGGATATTAATCTGGTCAGTTAAGTAGCAGAGGGGGTTGTTAATCAGTTTCAGCTGCTGTGGTGTTAATGAAATTAACAACAGATGCACTAGAGGGGCAACAATGAGATGACCCCCAAAACAGGAATGGTTTAACAGGTGGAGGCCACTGACATTTTTCCCTCCTCATCTTTTAAGACTGTTTCTTCACTAGTTTTGCATTTGGCTACAGTCAGTGTCACTACTGGTAGCATGAGGTGATACCTGGACCCTACAGAGGTTGCACAGGTAGTCCAACTTCTCCAGGATGACACATTAATACGTGTCATTGCCAGAAGGTTTGCTGTGTCTCCCTGCACAGTCTCAAGGGCATGGAGGAGATTCTAGGAGACAAGCAGTTACTCTAGGAGAGCTGGAGAGGGCCATAGAAGGTCCATAACCCATCAGCAGGACCAGTATCTGCTCCTTTGGGCAAGGAGGAACAGGATGAGCACTGCCAGAGCCCTACAAAATGACCTCCAGCAGGCCACTGGTGTGAATGTCTCTGACCAAACAACCACAAAGACTTCATGAGGGTGACCCAAGGGCCCCATGTCCTCTAATGGGACCTGAGCTCACTGCCCAGCAGCATGCAGATCGATTGGCATTCGCCATAGAATACCAGAATTGGCAGATGCACCACTGGTGCCCTGTGCTTTTTACAGATGAGAGCAGGTTCACCCTGAGCACATGACAGAAGTGAAAGGGTCCGGAGAAGCCATGGAGAACATTATGCTGCCTGTAACATCATTCAGCATGAGCAGTTTGGTGGTGGGTTAATGATTGTCTGGGGAGGCATATCCATGGAGGGTCACACAGACCGCTACAGGCTTGACAAAGGCACCTTGGCTGCCATTAGGTATCAGGATGAAATCCTTGGACCCATTGTCAGACTCTATGCTGGTACAGTAGCTCCTGGTGCACGACAATTCCTGGCCTCATGTGGTGAGAGTATGCAGGCAGTTCCTGGAGGATGAAGGAATTGATACCATTGACTGGCCACCACACTTTCCTGACCTAAATCCAATAGAACACCTCTGGGACATTATGTTTTGGTCCATCCAATGCCACCAGGTTGCACCTCAGACTGTCCAGGAGCTCAGTGATGCCCTGGTCCAGATCTGGGAGGAGATCCCCCACAACACCATCTGTCATCTTATTAGAAGCATGCACCGATGTTGTCAGGCATGTATACAAGAACACAAGGGCCATACAAAGTGCTGCCTACAATTTTGAGTTGCTGCAATTAAATTTTGGCAAAATGGACTAGCCTGCCACGTAATTTTTTCACTCTGATTTTTGGGGCGTATTTGAATTCAGGGCTCTGTAGGTTGATCATTTCATTTCCATCAAACGATGTGGCATCCTTTCGTTCCTAACAAATTACCCAGTCTATATCAGTATAGATATCCAGGAGGATTTCTCTTCCCCATTGAGATCTGATGTGTTTTCAAAGTGTTCCTTTAATTTCCTTTTGGCAAAATCCACTATCCTCTGACCTTCTTTATTCCTCTCCTTGACACCACACCTACCCATCACCTCCTCCTTTCCTTTGTTCCCTTCACCAACATGTCCATTGAAATCCACTCCAATGACCACTTTCTGTCCCTTGGGTATACTGCTCATCATGTCATCTTCTTTCTCATCCATCGCACACCCAAAATGCAGGGCATATGCACTAACAACATTCATCATCACACATGCAATTTCCGGCTTCATTATCATTACTCTGTCTGACACTCTTTTCACCTCCAAAACACTCTTGACATAGTGTTCCTTCAGAATAACTTCTATCCCATTTCTCCTCCCATCCACACCATGATAGAACAATTTGAATCCATCTCCAATCCACCTGGCCTTACTCCCCTTCCATTTAGTCTCTTGTGCGCACAATATATCAACCTTCCTTCTCTCCATCATATCGGCTAATTCTCTCCCCTTACCAGTCATATTGCCAACATTCAAAATTCCTACCCTCATTTCCACTCTCTTTACTTTACTCCTCTCCCCCTGCCTCCGGACACGTCTCCCCCGCTTCTTCTCCTTCTTATTCTTCTTCTTCGGCCAATAGTAGCCCAATTTCTGCCAGAACCCTGTTGGCTAACAGTACTGGTGCCAGTCATTGTTAACCTGGAGCTTGATCGATCTGGTATGGAAATTTGTATTGTTGTCCGCATATTTATTTGGCAACATGTTACACTGGATGCCCTTCCTGACGTAACTCTCTCCATTTATCCGGGCTTGGGACCAGCACGAAGAAACACACTGGTTTGTGCATCCCCTGTGACTGGGTTTAAAAAATTTATCACAAAATATTTAACAAAAAAGAGAAAAACAAAAGAAAAAGAAACAGAGGCCAGGGATGGATCTCTAATGAAACTATTCTTTCCTCATTTTTCTTTTACTTACAGCTTGCAAGATGCTTTTTCATAGGATTTTTAAATTTTAATGTGTTGCCAAGATTTTGCTTTAAGTAGCTGATGGCTACATACTCGATATCTCCAAGTAGGATTTTGTCTATTTGTGCAATATCTAATTGTTCGTTGCACTTCCCAACTTCTCCCACTGTCAAATATTTGACAATTAAAATTAATTAGAAAACAATGCCTAAATATTTCCAAAACAATATACTTGTTGGGGTCAGGAATAGTAGCTGATGTAGAAGCACAAAGGCTTCCTCTGAGCCTCTCAACTTTTATTTCCCCATCATCCGCCCCATCATGTGACTGCTGCACAATAGCTGTTGTTTAACAAGAGTCAAGGACAGGAGGTACTTAAGGAAAAGGACATTTAAAATAAGGTACCAAGCAGGGCTAGTCCATTAAAGGCCTAAAACACAAATTAAATGAAGGACTATGGGCAGAAACTCAACCCTCACAAGAATGGTTGGGTTTTGGTCCTCACCTTTGAGCAGAAGGGAATGGCCCACTGGAATGGATGCCAGAACAAGCCCAGTATATCTGGCAGTTTTCCTAAATATATCCTTTACTAGCATCTTCTACTAGAAAAAAGACAACTGTGCTCTTCACCCAATTTTCTTGTTCCTACCATGACAAGTGTTATAGATATTTGATGGAAGTTTTTTTAGGGGTTATTGAAGATGAGGAAATGAAAAGTGCTCCGAAATTGTACTTTTTTCATTTAATTTTAAAATCAATGCAAAATAAACAAGTTTGTTTATAGCCATCTCTAGAATATCAAATTTGCCTTTCTTGTTTTTAGAGTGTATTTTGCATGTATTTTTTGTTTAGCTGGATTCTTTTCTTGCAAGGTAAAATGTATGATGAGCCGCTCCGATCTAGTCATTTAGAAACCTAATAAGAATGATATTGATTTATTTTTTCTTTTATTTTTTCTATACAAGTGGAGCTTAGTGAAGGCATTGGCATTCAGCTGTTGTGATGGCAATCCCAGAATGACAGAATGAAGAGTTTTCTCAAAAGCCATTTCATTTCTCATATATTTGGAGACTTTTGCTATTAGTAATAAATATTGTACTTCACCAATTTCCAGTTACATCTCCTCTGACACAATGTACCTGGATAAGAAAAACATTATTCAAAGTACTGATCAGAAAGTTAGGAAATAAGAAAAGCCATTTTATTGGTATAAAACTGTTTGGATGTGGAATGGATAGCTCAATTCCAGTTATAAGCATGTATCCTTTAGAGAAGGCTACAGTTCAAAGTGCTCTTTTTATACACTGTGAATTTTGAATATCATATTAAAGTGTAACAGGACCAGATTAAGACACTCACAGTCCCCTGTAGGAATGGAAAATATGGCTTTAACTTACTTAATTACCAGTTTTGCCTTTGGTAATACCAGTAATTAATCAAATAATTTAGTAAGCCTACTACTTTATTTACCTTGCCTTTCTATGTAGTAGGAGGTGGACTCTCCTGCCTTTAGACTTATATTATGGAAATTGAAGCACACTTATTTTAAGAAACAGAATAATATAATTTATTGATAAATACAAAGGTTATAGAAATGTGACAACTGCATATACAGTATACAGTATATTAATATATATCACAGGGCATAGACAGACAGACATAGAGTCTGGCTGTTTACTGTTTATCCATCCATTATCCATCCTGCTATATTCTAACTACAGGGTCACAGGAGCCAATCCGAGTCAACACAAGGCGCAAGGTTGGAAGCAAACCCCGGGCAGGGCGCCAACCCACCACAGGGCACACACACAAACACACACTAGGGGCAATTTAGGATCGCCAATGTACCTAACCTGCATGTCTTTGGACTGTGGGAGGAAACCGGAGCACCCGGAGGAAACCCACGCACACACGGGGAGAACATGCAAACTCCACGCACTGAGGACCTGGGAAGCGAACCATTGTCTCCTAACTGCGAGGCAGCAGTGCTACCCACTGTGCTGCCCCTGTTTACTGCTTATTTAGAGGTTTAATTTATCTTGGCACAGATTAATAGTTTTATAATGACAAGTCTTTAGAGATGATGTCCAAAGTTGTGTGGAGTTGTTGCTTCGCTGTTGCTCCGGATTCGAGTGGAGGATTCTTCTTGCATTGGAATGCACTCTTTCTCTTTGCTTTGTGCTCCTTTGTCTGTAATGTGTAGTTCTTTCCTCAGTTAGGCAGTTTGCTGTGTTGTCTGAAAAGCATTACTATTTCTGGCACAACAGTTTAGATATGGAAGTTCCCATTTTGAGGTGATGGCTACTTCCCAGCCTTCAAACTAGCTTGCTGTTTAGCTTTGGCAAACTGAACTCTCAGGCACACAAAGATAAGAATTTGTCAGATTCAGCTCTGTGAGGAAGAGCAGCTCATAGCTTTTCAGTTTTAGAGAGCAGGTTTCAGAGGTTTTCAGTCATTTTGGAGAGTGAGAGCAGAGCTCCCATGGGAGTTCCCTCAGGGTTCCCTTTAGAGAACCATCTGAGTGTGTCCCAAGATAATTTTCAGGAGTGTGCAGAGAGTTTTAAGGGAATGTATAACTTCACCTAATTGGATTAAAGTCCCTTCCAGCTACAAAATCAGAGTCTTCTCATAGGTGAGTTTTTCTGTCCATCAGAGTTGTCATTCATTGACTTACAGCTCTTTGTTCTTGCTTGAGTCCATTTTGTATCTTCTAGCTCAAGAAGTTTGTAAAACGGCCCCTGGAAAGATGTCAGTTTAACTCTGATTTACACCTTTGTAATTGTACTACGGGAAGCTCCTGGTGCAAGCTAGAGTTCAGTCATTTAGTTTGGAATGTAGGTGGGGTAAGGTGATGATAGGTGTCTGTGTCCCTGTTAAATCTGCTTTCTTAACAGGATGTGCCACTAAAGAAAAATGGGTAATGCCCACTTTGTCAAAACTCAAAAGGCCCCCATCAACTCATTAACCCCCAAAACGCTGATGCATATACTTAGACATTATGAACATCACATATGTCAATAATAAATCAGGTATGGCATTGAAGTAGAAAAAGAAAATTTTATATCTGGTCAACTTGACCTTCATTTTTGTTTATTACAGGACTGGCGGCAGATAAATAAAAGCCACAGCATTTTTGATTAACAGAAAATATGCCTGGCAGTGCATAAGCAATAGATTTGACAGCAAACAGAACTTCATCATGCATAATGCAACACTGCAGGTTCAGACTGGTGTCACATGCAGGAAATCAACACACAACATTCAATATACAGCAACTGAAGATCATTAAATAAAACAAAACTAAAATAAATATAAAAAGTAAAAATATTTCAACCTACAGCTTCATGCCACTATAATAAGCCATTCATGCACCGCCACCTTAATATTTAATACTGTCTAAAGTAAAACTTCCCCACGGCTGATGTGTGATATTGCCTAGTATGAAGACAGATGTTAAACCACTGAACTTACCATTTAAAGAGTTGAACTTGACGATTTCATGAATTGATTTTCAGCTGAAATTATAAAAAGTTTGAACATACAGTGGTGCTTGAAAGATTGTGAACCCTTTAGAATTTTCTATATTTCTGCATAAATATGACCTAAAATATCATCAGATTGTCACTCAACGTTATCATGCAGTACGCTGGTTACTGGTAGCTTATATTTTAAGTTGGACCAATACAACATACACAATTTTGTGAGAATCGTTACAACCATTTTTATGTGATTGACGAACAAACAAACACCTAAATAGACAAACATGTAAGTAATTTATTTATATAAATGTAGAATACTGTATGATGTTTTTGTGTTTCTGTTTTAATAAAATTACTTGTGTTTATGTTGGAATTTTTTTTCAAATTGTATTTGTAATTGTTGTGCAGAGATAAGTTAGTATGTGAACTTACACAAAATAATAAGCTGAACTGCATTGAATATTAATTGCATATAAGTACTGTATGTAAATAATAAAACATGAGGTCAGGCAAAAAGATTGCACATACAGTGGAAAATTTGAATTAAACTTTAAAAGTAAATGCAGATTTATTTCTACTTCAGTTTAAAATACACTTGACCTCATTATCCTTAGTTGCTCCCTTGACTGCTAGAGCTACTGATTCTCAAAATATGCAAATGAGCATGCATGAGGCAAATAACATGTATTATTAAAGAAAAGAAAAAAAATCTGAAATCCGGTGAATGGCTAATTGACTTTATTTATCAGGGCATATTTTATGATTTGGTCATGAGAAACGTACCACTTAGTTGAAATGAATGCCCTCTCTTAAGCCTGGATTTCAATTAGGCAGCGTGGCCTTTATACACTCTTTTGACTCTGCATAAAAGGCGAGTGACAGTAGGAAGATAATTTGCAGAAGATCTCAAAAAATGTGATGTGTGCCTCTATGGAATGAAAACCATGTTGGAATTTCAAGTCATTAATGCAAGAAAAGAACATCTCTAGGGAGCCAATGCAATACAGAGTCAAAGCTTCTAAAACCGTTTGCTGCAGTATGCTCTGCTTGGTACTCTTTTATATAAGCAGTGTTCTTCAAGCTCATGGATTTCTCTTTAATCTGCAAATGAAGTAGACAGCCAGTTCATGGCATTTCTACCTATTGAATTTGCTGTTTAACATCTTGACATTATCTGCTTTAACCACATGCATGTAACCATATTTCCCTGTAAAAGTCTTGATAATTGAGTCACTGACAAATCTAAAAATGGCTCATCCAAACTTACAAAGATCATCTATTAACATTTTAAAACACTGTACTTTCTTTCCTCTTGTATTCTCATTTTTCTCTTTAACGTTTTAAGATTCAAGACAGGTTTTCCCTGGGTTGTGCTCTCTGTCTCATAAGGTGAAAGAAGAAATCTTGCAACAGATCAATACGAAGAACAGCTAAAGGCTAAGTCATCAATGTAATGAAAGGTCTAAAGTGATTTAATTGACACATGACAGCTGATTGATGTGAAAGATGCTCATGATCTCATTGTCAAAAAAATAAATTTATTGGCTTTGGGTACTATACATTATGAACAGTATACATTAAGCCATTGACACCTATCAAAAGAAATCAAACCATCTTTAGTTTCAGAAAAAATCTAAACCAGTATGGGTTGCAAACAGGCAAACAAAAAATAAACATATAAATAAATAAGTAGTGTAGTAGAGTGTTGCAGTGGATCTCTCCATATCCTCTGTAAAATAGGAATTAAATAATGATTAAGAGTTGGGCTACCACCTTGGTAACCCCATGTAATTGAAAGGTTTAAATCAAAAGAAAACTGACAGTGAATGCAGAAATATCTTCCGAGACATGAGTTCATAACAGAACTAACTTGTGATGGCTGATTTCCGAGTTATGAAGGGAAAGTCCAGGCAGATGGACACAGGAGAGATGTCAGAGATGGAATGGCTGTTAGTCTCCCTTTCTGCAGAGGAAGGTGAAGAGAAGGCACTAGTATACAGTGTTAACTCCTTGTCCAGCGGGTAATCTCTATCACAAAATCCCTTAAGCTGTCTCTTATGCACATGCACGGGACACCTTAAATATTCATTGTGGTTTCAGAGCATAAGTGAAATGCATTCAAGTCATGACTCTAATTCTTCCCAGTATGAGCTGTGATGGCATCAGTAGCACTGCTATAATGTGGAGGTTAGTGCTGCTACGTCACAGCTTCATGGATCTGGGTTATTAGCTAAAAGAGTAACTTCATGTTTAATACTTGCATGTTGTCACTAATTCCACAGTAGTTTTGTCCAAGTACTTTAAATTCCTCCCACATCTCAAAAACACAATTCTTAACTTAGTTGTTGAATGTTATTGAATGAGTAAGTGTTATGGTCTTTATTAGTTTGCACAGTGACTACTGCTATATAAAGGGTCCAAACTCCTGTCATGGATGTAATGTTTCTGGGATCAGTTTCATGTCTCTGTGATAATGCATTGAAGGACAACTCCTTCAGAGAATGAATTGTGTGATTGGGTTCCTCTGTGTACCATCCTAATCTGGAACAAAATATACCAAAATACAAAACTTTACCAATAATAATCATATATTTTATGAGTTACAAAAGAAGGGGCAATAAAAGAGAAATAATAAGGCAACAAATCAGAACATGGAACACAAATGCCAGCCACCTTTATTGGCCAAACTATACAAGCTGAAGCTGTTTCTCTACAGGAGAGACAGTAACACAAGAATCCCTGAAACATGTGAAAATATTCATAGTGCCAGGCCACCTTGAATTCCCTTGCATTTCCTCATCAGTGCCATTGTTTTGCAAATGAATCAATTAGCACAAGAAATAAGCGACCTGCTTTCCCATCCCTGACCAAGGCAGCTGAAGTTGGACACAAAATTCTCACAACTGAAATCTGTGTATCAGGGAGTGTATAGGATTTTCACACATTAACAGCAACATGTAAATTGAACAATTTATTTTTGTTCATTTTTATTCCTGAATAAAAGTGCACTTGTTTTGTTATACATTTTGTGAAAGTGTTTATTTGATATTTGGACTTTAGTCAGTACACCTTATACACTTCATGTCACATTTGTCATTATTACTATAACATATGAAAGAAAAATTCTGTTTTAGTTATGTGTCTAACATTTACTTAGATCATTGTAGACACGAAATGCACATGAAAGGTATGTATTTCAAATAACAATATATTATTTTTCTATGCAATTCCAGACACCTCACTCCCAGATAAACAGGCTTCAGCGGTGAGAATTTTGTGTCTGACTTCAGCTGCCTCTGTGTGAGATAGGTGAGCAGGCTGTCTGCTGCCAGTTCCAATTGACACATTTGCAAAATAAAGGCTCCGATGAGGAGATACAAAGTAATTTAAAGTGGCCCAGGATTACAAATATTTTCACAGGCTTCAGGGATTCTAGTGTTAAACTGTTCAGGTAAATGACCTTTTGCTTCCAGTCTAAATATTAGTCAAGCTGAAGAGAAGTGAGCCTTCAGGTCTGAAGATAAGGATGAAATCAAGCGGGTGCAGTCAAAATTGAATAAGTAGCTCTGTGAGGAGAAAGCCCACAACACAGACAAACTTGAGAACAAATTACAACAAAACACCATGAAGGAAGTGTGGAAAGGGATGCGGATTACCACTCTCTACAAGAAAGCTTTAAAACAGCACATAGCTAAAACAGAAAAACAGAAGTAAATGGAACAAACAGAAACAGAAGAAAAATGTAAAACAGAACAGAGCTAATGAGTTGAACCAGTTTTTTAACAGGTGTGACTCATTCTTGTCAGTGTAGTCCTCACCTAACACTGCTCTGTGTGCAAGCTGAGGAAGTCTTGGAATCAATTGCCATCTGCACCCAGAATGATACACCCCTACAAACACATGTGGTTTCACTGCCCCCCTTCACTTCCTGGACTGGACTCTACTGATCAAATGAGGAGAAGGCTGGGATCTCCACATATACAAGGCTTCAGGGCCACATGGAATCGGCCCCAGAGTGCTGAAAACATTTGCCAGCCAGCTCTGTGGGGTCCTTCAGCACCTGCATGTGCTTTACCTGAATTTTCATAAGGTCTCACAGCTATGGAAAACATCCTGTGCCGAAAAAGGACATTCCAGTGACTCCAAGGAGCTCAGACTAGTTGCTCTAACTTCATACATCATGAAGACCTTTTGAGAGGTCAGTACTAAAACAGCTCTGACCCCTGGTTTCAGAACATCTGGATCATCTGTAGTTTGCCTATCAGGCACATATAAGGGTGGAGGATGCTCTCATCTACATACTCCACAGAACTTACTCCCACTTGAACAAAACTGGCATCACAGTCAGGATAATGTTCTTTGATTTTTCCAGTGCCTTTAAGTCCATTCTTCCTCATTGACCGGGGAAACAGCTCAAGGCTTTGGATCTTGATGCCTCCATAATCTCCTGGATCATGGACAATCTGACCAACAGACAGCAGTTTGTGAGGCTGAGGGACTGTGTGTCAGAAATGCTGCTGTGTAATACTGGAGCACATCAAGGAAATGCCCTGTCTCCTTTCCTGTTTACCCTCTAAACAACAGACTTCCTGAATAATACCAGCACTTATCATCTACAGAAATTTTCAGATGACTCCTCCATCATAGGCTGCATTAATAATGGAGACAAGTCAGGATACAGGAACATTGTGGAGGACTTTGTCTTGCAGTGCAGGGACAACATCCTACAACTCAACATTAGCAAAACATGTATAAACGGTGTGTACGCACAGAAATGTTGCATAAGAACTTTTCCACGCTCAAATTGCGATGTATAAAACCTACACTTGGCGTAAAGCCACGCACTTTTCCATGGTACCTCATACCTTGTCGTACGCAAGTTCTCCGCTCGGTTTTGCAGACTGGCGGCACCCAGCGTTAAAGCAGTGCTACTGTTCCTGTGTGATTACTCTTTTACTTTCCTGGCGCGGCTTTATAAATACACTGAAACTGACAGCATATTGTTTATTAGTGTAATGCATCTGATTGTAATTAACTTGTAACAATATAATGGTCCAGGGAATAACCATAGTATTCCAAATACCATAACTGCTTTAGCGTTGTTGCTCTCACTGCACCTTCTTCTTCTTCTTCTTTCAGCTGATCCCGTTAGGGTTGCCACAGCGGATCATCTTTTTCCATATTAATCTCACTGCACAACTCAAAGTATTTATATAACTGTATCTGAGTGTGAATCACAGCAGCAGCTGATCGGAAAGAGAATTATCAGGATACCGTATCAAGCATACGCTACTTCAGCCACGGGAAAACGTTTCAAAGCCTTTCCTGTACGGACCTCGCGGTTCAGAAACAGTTTCATCCCAAGAACTATAAACGCACTCAATCAATTGCTCCTTGTAGAAATGTTTATAGCCTACTTATAAATACAATTACCCCATTGTAAACTTGCAGTAGTGTTATAATATTGCATAGCCTGCGCCACTTTATAAAGCGCGTATTTACAAATGATGATGATATCATTTTTAAGATGAAATGAAACAAAAATATGTTTATTATATTATACAGGTAAAACTTTAACTTCATTTAAATAATCTATATTCTTCACTGAGACTGGCGTGAAGGATAGAATAATTAAACATGTACTACGAAGATATTTCAATGTTCCTTAAACGTTTTGAAAAATAGGCGCTCTAAGCTTACAGATGGCTTAACATCTATTACAGAGCTGATTGTGTGGTGATCGGTTACTTGGAGAAAGAAAAGCAAGGACTGCAGGGGCGGCCACGCCAATATATATTGAATATAAAACAGAAAGAGAAAATAACGACACAGTTAAAAATGCAGCGGCAAATTTCGACAAAAATTAAACGCTTGTGTCATGAGCACGAGGCGGCTATGCAGTGTCCTCAACGGACGTGGCCATCCGCCGTGCATAAGATACCATTTTGACATTAGTGGGTGAAGGGGCCACCGATTCTTTCTCTTCCCAGGGCCACCACAAGCCTAGAGCCGCCCCTAAGTACTGCTGCAATAAATTATTTCATTGAAGGTCGCACACAATCACTGCGCCCTGAAACCCATGTTTAATAACGTGCTTTAACTCCTATCATCATGAAAATGATATCACGTATACATCTCAGTATTTTAGTTATTCAGAGATCTGTAATATCATGAATGTAATGGATTCTGTGTACTGTTGGAGGAAGAGAGCCGGTTTAAGAAGCAAGTAGTGATTCACACACACAGAGAACATAGAAGATCAAATACAAAACAAAGCATTTAACGTGCTACTTTAATTACGATGTGATTTGACAAACTGGTTAATTAAAAGATTTTAAGATGATGTTTATGATGTTCTGCTTTATTGACAAAATAAACTACATGATTACAGTGGAAATTTTGAGATTGAAGTTGACATTTTGTGCTTTTTTCCCCACTGTGTGCCTTTTTTTTCTCTGTACCCTAATAAGCTTTCATATGACACTCAGACGGTGGGCTATGACTCACCTTTTCACGGCGACTGATATCTGAGCTTTCAAGTTTCTCCCACACGCTATGTCACTCGATCAACTTCCTTTTGTTGACTATACCACGGTTTATAATTGAACAAATAGTATGTTTTTCCTTTGCCTCCACTTGGTATTCGCTGAAATTCTTATATTTTCCCCCATGCTTTTCCCATTGTCTTTTCACAGAAGGCTGAGCTTAAGGGCGATTTAAATTGATTTGCATATTCAAAGAGGTATAATTCTGGGAGGAGTTTGGGCGTTACATAAAGAGCGTGCACGAGCATTCGTTTTCACGCAAACCGGGATTTATGTAGCAGAAGAACGCAGAAGTTGGAGTACGCACAGATTCCTGCATCTGGATTTTTCTGTGCTTAAGCACATTTCGGCTTTAGTGAGAATTCTACGCACACCATTATACATGAGGCCCCTGGTGGTGGACTTCAGGCATACAAGGAGCCTATGAGACCAGTTACCTTTCAAGGGGAAGATGTGGGAGTGGTGCAGTGCTACAAGTACCTGGGGGCTCATATAAACAACAAACTGGACTATTCTGACAACACAGCGGCACTGTACAAGAAGAACAAGAGCATACTGTACTTCCTAAAGAAACTCAGGTCTTTTGATGTGCATAGTAAACAGCTGGAAATGTTCTACCTGTCCTAAGTAGCCAGAGTGGTGTTTTACACTGCAGCCTCCTGGGAAGCAACTTGAGCTCAAAGCAAGCCCAAAGCCTGAACAAACTTTCCAGGAAAACCTGTTCAATCACTGGATAAACCCTGGACACTCTAGAAGCTGTTGTGGAAAAGAGGATGGTGGAACTCTGTTCCACAGGCACTGTTTCTGGCTAAAATAGTTATCTTACATATACAATACTACATTCACATGTATTTTAAGCCAGTCCAGTTTCAAATATTATATCCTTGATGCTTTTGGCCTCATTCCACTTCAGCTTATCGAGTGCTGTCCCCTTGCTCCCAATTCTAACTTGCACAGGCAGGCAAAGCATTTCCTTTCATCTCAGATCCAGGAGTAATTCCAGTGCAAGAGCATTGCCTGTAGCTCCTCCTTGTGGCACCCAAGGACCCTGATAGGGCTGCAATACCCAGCCTGCTCTGCAGGACTTATAGCCCAGGGAGGATGCCGCCTATTGTGCTGGTGAAGCAAACAGTCCATACTGGTTGCTTCCCCTGTACTTCAATTACACTGGCCTCCCGACCGGATAAGGAACCTTGAACCATCCCAGCTGGGCTTCCAGCCTATGCTTGGTGTCCATGACAAATTTACAAGAAAAAAAACACACTGTTGGGTGGAATGGTCATCAGCATCTTATTACTTCTACTTGGATTAAACAAAAATTAAAGTACAATGGTTGTATGATTCTTTTTATTACCATATAGAGTATTTGCTATTAATGGTTTTGATGGAAATAGTATAATTTTCAAGTAAAAGCTTAAAAGTCAATACCTTTGTATGATTATCTCTATCAACTTCAGAGCTAGATTGTCTATTCCTTTTCTGGCTGTGGTTCATTAAAGTTATAAATGGATGCTTTGTAAATTCTTTATTTGTGATAAAATTGGGATAAAGTAAATTTATGGAAGTAAAGATAGTCCCAGTCATCAAGGAGCCAGCCATTAGAGGTCCACAGTGTTGTGTAGATGGGATAGAATATGGACAGTGATACAGGTAAGAGGTTACAGATAACAGATACATAACTGGTTTTGACATTTCATTTTATACCCCATTACAAAATGAACCTAAGATGTTAGTTGGTGCCTTTCTTGTTAAGTGATCTCATAACACAACAAAAAAGTCTCCATCCTGTGGGGTGACTCACCCAACTGCCCATTATATCCCTCTTACAAACTTCCCAAATTGTTTCTCTTTCTGTTACCTCATGTTTCAATAGTTTGAGCCCCGGTCAGTTTACCTGATGATTGTAAGCTCACCAGACAACTGACCCTGAGGTGGCTTTTTATGCTTTACTTGGGTTATTTCCAGTGGAATCCCCAGAGCCAATTCCGAGGTCAATACATCTGAAAGTCCTGCAACAATCTCATATCTTTAACACTCCCACCTTTCCATAACAGCACATGGATTCACTGACTATGATATCTGACAACTTCTGCATCCGAACAGTTTCGGCCGGGTCCTCTCCGAAAACATATCGAAGGTAATTCGTTTTTCTTGACTATCTATCTCTGCTCTTAACCCCTTCCGAAATAATACTGCTGTGCCAGGACATGATGAATGTTTAATAGAGTCTTCCGTTAAAGTTCACACCATTAATACTGTAATAAGCAATCTCAATGCACGTAGAAAACCTAGGAAATACGGCATAAACTCCAATAATCTAATTAAAATCACTATTTTAGAGGAACAATGTATTAAAACTATAAAACAGATCAGATTAAACAAAAATATACACAGAGCGCTAATAATAATAATTTAGTTCCTATTCCAAATAACAATAACGCACATAGTACTCATCTCTGCACCTCCAAACATTAAATATGGCACTATTAAATGTCAGAGCTTTAACTAACAAAACGTTTTTATCAACGATCTTATTAGTGATAAAAATAGATCTTATTGCACTAAATGAAACATGGTTGAATTCAGATGCGCGTCAGTTTTAATCGAATCTGCCTCCGGATTACAGTTTTACTCATTCAAACCGCCAGGGAAAAAGGGGGGGCGGATTGGCTAACATTTACTCGAGCCGATTAAAATGTAAAGATGTCAGTTTTGGTAAGTTCAAGTCCTTTGAGTATCTCGCCGTTGTTATTCATGGAGATTCTCAAGTTCTAATACTATCCGTGTATAGACCTCCTAAATATAACGCGTCGTTTTTTGAGGAATTCTCTGACTTAATGTCAATTTTAATTACTAATTATGACACACTCCTAATAGTTGGCGACTTTAATTTTCATATAGATAATCAGTGTGATCTAAAAGTAAAAGAATTTATGAACCTCCTGGATTCTTTTGATTTGAGACAACTCATAAATCAGCCTACACATAAAGCAGGTCATACATTAGACTTAGTGATTACTAAAGGACTGAAAGTTGATATAAAACAGATCATTGATATTGGTCTATCAGACCATTTTCTTCTACTTTTTAATATAGAAATAATGATAAAAACACTCATGAGAAGCATATTGTTAAAAACGCTTCTTTGATTCGCAGCAGCTTTAAAACTTACAAACATTTTAAGCAATCAGTCCGTTTATAGTGCCAGCTATAATAGCGAGGACAATGTAAATAGTAAGGTGGAAAGATTTAATTCTAAAGTGAGAGCTGCTGTTGACATAGTTGCACCTGAAAAGACAGTGAAAAAATCTTCTAGCATTGGTATACCATGGAAGACCCAAAGAGTGTCTGATTTAAAGAGAACATGCCGTAGAGCTGAGCGTCAATGGAGGAAGAGTAAACTTACTATCCACCACGAAATATTAAAAGTCAAAATAACAGAATACAATAACACTGTCCGTCTTGAGAGACGCTGCTATTTCTCTAATATTATAAATAACAATGCTAGTAATCCTAGAGTCTTATTTTCAACAATTGATCGCCTACTAAACCCAGGTAGCTCAAAGGAATGCCTCCTAAGTGCTTCCAGTGAAACCTGTGAGGCTGTCGCTGTATTCTTCAATCAAAAATTAATGATATTAGAAATAACATAGTATATCTCCCCAACACTAAGGATCCCCTAAACCCCAACATCCTGTTATAAACAAATTAAACTCTTTCACTAGGATAGATTTACCTGATTTACAAAAATAATATCTCAATTAAAACCCTCCACCTCGTCCTTGACCCGATACCAACAAGGTTTTTCAAAGAAGTATCAGGCGTGCTAATTGATAATGTTCTTGACATAGTAAATTCGTCACTAGATACTGGGGTCTTCCCAGACTGTCTTAAGACTGCTGTAGTTAAACCCCTACTTAAGAAACATAATCTTGACCCTCGCTCTTGAAAATTTTAGACCCATCTCTAACTTGCCCTTCTTAAGTAAAGTTCTAGAGAAGGCAGTCATTATGCAGTTAAATGACCACCTAAATAAACATGCTATTCTTGATAAATTTCAGTCAGGTTTTAGAACAAATCACAGCACAGAAACTGCACTCGTTAAAGTAGTAAATGACTTGCGGTAAATGCAGACAGAGGCCATTTATCTGTTCTCATCCTCTTAGATCTGAGTGCTGCATTTGACACCATTGATCACAACATTCTTAGAAATCGCCTTAGTCAATGGGTGGGCCTCTCTGGCAGTGTCTTAAATTGGTTTGAATCCTACCTGACAGGGAGAAAATATTTTGTTAGTTGTGGGAATTACAACTCAAGACACATGATATCCAATATGGTGTTCCACAAGGCTCTATCCTGGGTCCGCTGTTATTCTCAATCTACATGCTTCCGTTAGGTCAGATTATCTCAGGGCACAACGTGAGCTACCACAGCTATGCTGATGACACACAGCTGTACTTATCAATAGCACCTGATGACCCGATTCTATTGATTCACTAACACAATGTCTGACTAGTATCTCAGAATGGATGAATAGTAATTTTCTCAAGTTAAATAAAGAGAAAACTGAAATTTTAGTGATCAGCAATAATGGATACAATGAGGCTATTAGAAATAAACTGGATACATTAGGATTAAAAGTCAAGACGGAGGTAAAAAGCTTAGGGGTGATTGTTGACTGTAATCTGAATTTTAAATCACATATTAATCAGATCATTAGGACAGCATTTTTCACTTAAGAAACATAAGTAAAGTTAGACCTCTTTATCACTGAAAGATGCTGAGAAATTAGTTCACGCGTTTGTTTTCAGTCGACTAGATTACTGTAACGCACTCCTCTCAGGACTACCCGAAAAAGATATAAATCGTTTGCAACTAGTGCAGAATGCAGCTGCTAGAATCCTAACTAGGAAAAGAAAATCAGAACACATTACTCCAGTTTTGATGTCACTACACTGGTTACCTGTGTCATTCAGAATTGACTTTAAAATTCTGCTTATGGTTTATAAAGCCTTAAATAATCTCGCCCCATCTTATATATCGGAATGTCTGACACCTTATATTCCAAATCGTAACCTCAGATCCTCAAATGAGTGTCTCCTTAGAATTCCAAGAACAAAACTTAAAAGAAGTGGTGAGGCGGCCTTCTGCTGTTATGCACCTAAAATCTGGAATAGCCTGCCAATAGGAATTCGCCAGGCTGATACAGTAGAGCACTTTAAAACACTGCTGAAAACACATTACTTTAACATGGCCTTTTATAACTTCATTTTAATCGTAATTTAACTTAATCCTGATACTCTGTATGTTCAATTCATCATAACAACTATTCATGGTGGCTCTAAAATCGGTACTGACCCCTACTCTCTTTTCTGTTTCTTTTTCCGGTTTCTTTGTGGTGGTGGCCTCGCCACCTCCACCTACTCAAAGCTTCATGATGCTCCAACAATGATGGACGGATTAAAAGGAAGAAGTCTACGTGACCATCATCATCATCAAGCCCTTCCGTGAGAACCCTAAATCCAAAGAGGACTGTTTCATTTATGTTAGGTAGAATGCCCAGAGGGGACTGGGCGGTATCATGGTCTGGAATCCCTACAGATTTTATTTTTCTCCAGCCGTCTGGAGTTTTTTTTTTTCTGTCCCCTGGCCATTGAACCTTACTCTTATTCGATGTTAATGTTGATTTATTTTTTATAATTATGTCTTTCATTTTTCTATTCTTTAATATGTAAAGCACTTTGAGCTACTGTTTGTATGAAAATGTGCTATATAAATAAATGTTGTTGTTCTTTTTATTTCGGGCACTGTGCAACTTTCTGAACTCGAACTTTCGATCAACTTCCTTTTATTGTTTATATAACTGCTTAAACTAATAAATAGTAAATTTTTCCTTGCCTCCACTTGGCATTCGCTGATACAGTGATTCCTCGCTATATTGCGCTTTGACTTTCGCAGCTTCACTCCATCGCGGATTTTAAATGTAAGCATATCTAAATATATATCACGGATGTTTCACTGGTTCACAGATTTCTGCGGACAATGGGGCTTTTAATTTATGGTACATGCTTCCTCAGTTTGTTTGCCCAGTTGATTTCATACAAGGGATGCTATTGGCAGATGGCTGAGAAGCTACCTAATCAGAGCACGTACTACGTATTAAATAAAACTCCTCAATGATATACGATATGCTTCCCGCGCGGAGCTTCGCACACTTAAAAGTTCTAACAGCCCATATTGATTTTTGATTGTTTGCTTTTCTCGGTCTATCTCACTCTCTCTGCCATTCTCTGCCCCTTACGGAGGGGGTGTGAGCAGAGGGGCTGTTTGCACAGAGGCTGTTTGCCTAGAGGATACGGATGCTCCTCTAAAAAATGCTGAAAGACTACCTTCACATTGCTTCTTTCTTTGCAGCCGCTTTGTCGTGGTGCTTTGCATACTTAAAAGCCCAACAGCCGTATTGATTTTTGATTGTTTGCTTTTCTCTCGCTCTCTCTCTCGCTCTCTGACATTCTCCGCTCCTGACGCGCACTTCTTTGAAGAGGAAGATATGTTTGCATTCTTTTAAAAGAAAGAGCTGTCATCTCTGTCTTGTCATGGAGCACAGTTTAAACTTTTGACTAAAGGGTGTTATTTCATATCTAGAGGGTTCTAATAATGTTAAAAAAAGTATTAAGAAGGTCGTAAACAGGTTTTCTATTTTCTAAATGCGAAAATATTACATTTATAAATAAAGAATCCCACCATCCACCATCTTATGTAAAACTAATCTCATCCATGACAGTTAGTGAGATAAGAAGAGCAGTGATCCTGCAGATTTGTTGTTTTGCCGGGGATTCCTGGTTCCCAAACAGGCAAAGTAGGAACAATCACATTATGAACTACAGAAAAAAAAGTAACCATGGGCTAATCATCAAAAATCCAGCAAAAATGTATTTCAGTGTTTGATAGAGTATATTGCTACAAGAGTAATAAACATGAGCAAACCATACTTACAAAGCTAGGCAAAATTATATAGTTAAGTGAACAATAATAAAGATTGTGATGTATGGCCAGCTGTTCATCCCGGCCAATACCCCCACGCCGCCAGGTGGAGTTCTCCCTGCAGTATGGAGGTGCCCCGAAGACCAGCAGGGCATTATGGACATTGGAGTCTTTATTCACAGCCCTGCTGGATACCATGGGGGCCGCCAGGAGTCGCTGCAGGGAGGCCCAGAGACTATTTGCCTTACACCCAGGAAGTACGTCATAGTCACATGGACAAAGAGAACGATGTGCTTCCTGGGTTAAGAAGAAAGGATTTTTTATCTGACCTGGAAGTGTTCCAGGCCACATGGACAGAGAGGGTGAAAAGCTTTCGGGTCGAAGGAGTATAAAGGACTGTGGGAAATCCCAGACGGACTAGCTGAGTTGGGAGGCAGGGTGTCTAAGCGTCTGGGAGATTGGAGGATTTGTTTATTGTATATTTTATTATTGGAGCATTTGGGAGTGGAGGGTGCTTGGTGCACTTATTATTATAATAAATAATAATTATTTGGACTTTTACTTGGTGTCTGATGTGGTGTCTGAGGGTACAAGGGTGCGAGGAAGCCCTAAACTGTCACGATTGGCATAGTCGGCAGGATTCTCTGACCTCAATTTATAAATTTTATTGTGGACAGAATACCCCAAGAAGACAGCGTCAAGACACGCAGAAAAATCGCCAACAACCCTATTTTCAACTCCGTAATGGGGAAGAAGAAGACAAAGCAGAGCACCAGCAACAGCGGAGGTCTAGCGCTCGACATTGCCTGCGCTCAAGACGAGCCATGGAGCGGCTATGCGTTTCGGGAGAGATTTCCGGAAGAGGACGTCTCCGACGAGGTATGTGCCGGGAATGTACTTGACAATCTATTTAAATTAACACATGATGTCCCATGTACATACCTCCCAGATGTCCATCCAAAGGCTCTGCGGGAGGCAGAAGACAAACCCGAAGGCGATGGCTCTCTCTCGTTCAGGCAAACAAGTAACCTGAAGGACTTCCGCATTACGGGTGCCGGCGAGGGACACGGGACGTACCACGAGGGATTCCAGGAAGGTGACGTTCCATGTTTAGCTGTTTGTGGCTTCGCCCATGAAAAACAGACTTGGTTTTTCCGAAAGGGAAAAGGGAGGCGAGTGAAGCACAGCTCTCCCTACAAAAAGGTAAGGAGGTCCGGGAAATGACTGATTGGTCCGTCGATAAATTGAGACAGACGGATCGCAGTCAGCCAATCAGACAGATCGCAGTCAGGTGAATTAAGTAACTTTTTGGACGTGCACAAGCTGGAGAATTTGCTTCAGCCCATGCACAGATTTTTACAGGTGGTGCAAACAATCCAGACGATCATTGCAGACTCGAGAGGAGTGGCTGAAAAGCCTATGAACAAATTAAATGAGTACCTGCGGCGATTGTCTCGGGAGCCTCCTGTCTTAATTGATTTGGCGGTACAGGTAGGCAAAGCCGGTACAGTATATAATGAAATAGGGACGCAGAGTGACACGGGCCCGCATTTAATCCATAGCGGGTGCCAAGTGGATGCGTGCCCTACAAGAGAGGCCGAAACGTTTACAGAGCGGCCGGGGGAAGGGCCGATCGAGCCGGAGCAGCTGGATGGTGCTGTCTCTCGGAGCGATTCGATCCTAAAGACCCCGACCCGTGTTATTAATAAATCCAAAGGGGTACAGACAGGGAAGGGGCTTTCTTTCTCTCATAGAGAGACCCAGACTGTCGACAAACCCCAGAATAAGCAGGAGATCCCAAAAATAAAACGGGGGTCTCCTAACAAGAAGGAGAAGAGCGTAAATAGCACAGAGGCAGCGTGGGAACCCTCCTCAGCGAGAAAAGGTACAGAGACAGAGTTCCCCGAGTGTTTCCAGCGTCGGAGAGGGAAAGTTCTGGGAGGACAAAGATGGTGTTACGGATGCCGATGGCTGGGCCATATTTGGTACAACTGTCCCTGGAGGACAGGGGATAAAGTGGAGTACCGTTCTGAAATTCCCCCTAGGTTCTCCAGGGACCACTTCGGAAGGCACAACCAAGGTCCGTCCAGAAGTCCTACCTGGAGGAAGACATCCCTCGCGGGGCTGGCCACTTCGAACCAGGGTTCTTCGCTGGGGGGAAGAGTACTGTGATGTATGGCCGGCTGTTCATCCCGGCCAATACCCCCACGCCGCCAGGTGGAGTTCTCCCTGCAGTATAGAGGTGCCCCGAAGACCAGCAGGGCATTATGGACATTGGAGTCTTTATTCACAGCCCTGCTGGATACCATGGGGGCCGCCAGGAGTCGCTGCAGGGAGGCCCAGAGACTATTTGCCTTACACCCAGGAAGTACGTCATAGTCACATGGACAAAGAGAACGATGTGCTTCCTGGGTGAAGAAGAAAGGATTTTTTATCTGACCTGGAAGTGTTCCAGGCCACATGGACAGAGAGGGTGAAAAGCTTTCGGGTCGAGGAGTATAAAGGACTGTGGGAAATCCCAGACTGACTAGCAAGTGTCTGGGAGACTGGAGGATTTGATTATTGGAGTATTTGGGAGTGGAGGGTGCTTGGTGCACTTATTATTATAATAAATAATAATTATTTGGACTTTTACCTGGTGTCTGACGTGGTGTCTGAGGGTACAAGGGTGCGAGGAAGCCCTAAACTGTCACAAGATATACCTTAACAAAGTGTCTTTTGTATAACAGAAGAGATGGCTAACTGACCGATGAAGAGAGGTTCTGAGGCTAAAGATCTGCACTGGTTTTCGTTTCAAATCCCATTACTGCCAGAAGGGATCCTACTCCGTTGGGCCCTTGAGCAAGGCCTTCAATCTGAACATTGCTCCAGGGGTGCGGTGCAATGGCTAACCCTGCACTCTGACCTCCAAGGTCATGCAAAAAGAAGATTTCTCCTTGATGATCAATAAGGTATTGAACAAAATGTGCTATTTAAAAATGCTGTTTGGTCCATAGTTTCTTCCAGCAAGCAAAGTCACGTGTTTGACTGACCCTGACCAAATGGCTGACATGCTGTTTCTTTGTATTCTGCAATGTAGGAGAGCACATTCCAAAGTCTACCAACTGTGTAACTATAGTTAAATATGTAGGTCTGTTATTATGACCTTTGAATCCCAGAGTTCCCAATTGGCTTGATGCCTTAGACTATGGATTGAGCAATAGCTTGGTCAAAGCAGAATGGGCATCAAATGCCACACCAGAACACAGAAAGGTGAAATAGAATAGCAAATGGATAAAAAAAACGTTAATTATTACTGATATTTAAGAAAACAATTAACAGATATATTTGCGATATTAGTATCCTTATCGGATTATGCTAGAGTAAAACACTAAATTATTAGCCTAGATTTAAATGCTGAAATAATGTCTCTTTCCAGAGCAAGAAGTTTTGGGGCCCTGTAGCTAAAGCCTCACACAGTAGTTTATTTGTCATTTTGAAGTCTGTCAGAAGTCATGGTGTACACTCTATTATTTATGCACTGATACATGTTCTTGAACAAATAGTGCCAAAATTATTTAAAGTTTTATATGTTAGGAAGAATGTTTTGATTTAATCTCCAGTTTTAACTAAAAGGCAATGTAGTGTACAGAAGTGTTTTTGTGTTTGAAAACTTTAGGACTTTGTATAGGATTTTGTTTGTTTTGGGCTTGAACAAGTACACAAGTCTCCACATCGGGTAGCTAGGAAGAGTGGGGCATCTAGGTTTATTTTCCTTTGTGTTGTTTGATATTGTTATACTTTGCCTTTGAAGATGCTCTGCTTTGTGCTTTTAATAAACCCTGCATCTGTCAAAAAGATATTGACTCTCGCATTTTTCTTGGTTTAAGTGTCACACAGCGGTTCCATAGTCACTAAACAGTATAAAGAATAGCCTTATACTTCTGTAGTGCCTGCATTATTCATCACAGAAGAATACTATCTAATATAAAACCGTCTGTTTGAAAATACCCATACCTGTATGATGGGAGAGGATCCTTGCAATAGATCTCCACATCCAAAATGACACCAAGGAGGCCTAAAAGTGAACAAAGACTCATTTAATTGTAAAACATATTAAACATAATTGTAAACACTGGGGGGATACCACATATAAAAGTAGAACAGAAAATAAACAGGATCTTAAAACTACTTTGAACTTACTATATGGGTAATCCTCTCTTTTGGTGGGGTACTTGCTTGCCTACTACATAGCACCAAACACTCTCTTCTCTCTACTCCCTTCTCCCTTTCCCACTTTCCTCCTTAGAACTGACTTCCTCTTCATCCTCTCACTTAAGCCTTCACACTAAACGCTTACAGGTGCTCTGGCCAGGAGGAAACTTTCAAAGCCATCCCAAGGTTACTTCTAGCCTAGCTCTAGAATCATGTCTGGGCTCAGTGAAAACCCGACTTTTACTCCAAGGGAAACCAGCCAATAGCTCACTGTGTCTCTTAACCCAAAAAGCCTTCTTTTGACCTGGTCTCTCAAGAAACAATGTGGGGAAAGAGATGAACTTCAATTTGCTATCAAAGTCCACAAATCTAGGCAAACAATCCCACAAAGTCCTTCACTTTCTCTATTTTATGATTTGTGCAGGTGGTAGATGCCCCTTTCAAAAAATAACCCACACACATTTGCTTTCATAAAACAAATATTATTACTTTGATACAAGTACTGTTGAGTAGAGAGTTAATGCCGACTCTGGATTGTATAGGAAACAATTTATGTTTTGCAATATCCATACTCCATTACTCATCCATGCTTCTACTCATCCCCTCCACTTTTGATGACCCCTCTTGGTATCTCCCAAAACCCCATACCTTCAATTGATTTCATTCAAGGTTGTGAGAAATACAAAACTGCATGGTATTGACAATCAAGTCAGTCAGAGAACATCTAATTCCCTGGCCAGGGGGTGATAAAGTCCCAACACAGTAGAAAGGCTCCTAAGGAAACCCAATGTAATCAGGTAATACACAAAGAAAATGAGACGGTTCCTTTCTAAAAATCATTCTGACTGGGACACATCTATGAAACCTTTGAAGTGTGCTATAGTTTTATGAAGATGGTTCACCATACTCATCATTTCTCCAATTAGGAAAGCGAAGGAGTTTGGTTTTGCAAAATTTATTTTATGAGGGACGCTCAAAAAAGTTTCCCCATTTTTGTTGGAAATGGTTAAGGCAGGAGGAGTAGTAATTGGTTGTGTCTGAGCGTGTCATGTGACTAATCCTGTCTGGCAAGCCAGCTGCCCTTGCAGTTTAGTATAAGAGTTGTCACCCTGTGGTGAAGATGGCTGTGAAACTTATAAATTGCACCAAAGAGGAACAGCGTTCTGTCATACGCTTTTTGTGGGCAGAAAGTGTGCCGGGAGAACAAATTCATCTCCGAATGTGTGCTATTTGGGGATAAAGTTCTCTCTAGTAGAGTTGTCGATGAGTGGATTGAAATTTTTGAAAATGGCCGTACTAGTGTGACGGATGCAGAGCACTCCGGACATCCAGCTACAGCCACAACCATGAGGAATGAAGAAAGCATGCAGCAGTGCTTCAATGGCTATGTGCTCAACCAAAAACATTTTTTGCTGATGCCATTAAAAAGTTGGTACGATGCTAGGAAAATTGCAATGCAAAGGAAGGTGACAAGGTAGAAAAGTGATATAATTTGTTTTTTAAATTCTTAATAAATAAAGTTAAAAAAAGTGAGGAAACTTTTTGTACATTCCTCATATTTTTTTGTGTGTTGTTTTTACATGGGGACTGATATGGTGCATGTTACCACAGCTGCTTCCTGACTATATGATATCTTATCCTTATTTTGGAGGACTGCATGCTTCTTTGGATATTCAGACTTTGATTTGTTTAAAGGAAAGACTTGCAAATTCACTTTGGACATAAGAAAATACAGAGACCTGTTTTGTTTCTTTTTTTGGCCTTGGCAATCCAGCTGCTCTGTTTTCCATGACCGACTCCTCCTTCAGTGACTGTTCTTAAGATTATCCATTTAACCAGTTTACATAACAGCCACTTGAACTGATCTTAGCACCTGCAAATTGCTTGATTGAAAATGAACCCTACAGATCATTTCTTCAAAATGACAGTACAACACTTCACCCAGCCTCACCACATCTACAGTAAGCATACGTAACAATAAAGCAAATCTTTGAATGATCCACACTGGGTCAGATGACCACTCGACACAAACCAGAAGAATCAAAACCCACAACCAGTATATCGGGATGTGACACCCTTGACCAGGGGGAAGCATGAGAAACTCACATTTATACAACAAATCCTCATACACAGTTGGGTTTTGTACTTCAACAAAAAAAAACTTTGGTACCTGCAATGAAAAATAATCAGCCGGAGCATTCACATGGGTGAAATCTGAGACTTTCTAAAAGTCATTTGTGTGAAACTCCTGAAGGAAAATGTGACAAATGAGGACAACCTTCCAAAGATTTCTGACACTAACAACAACACTATAGTCATAGGCTGTGATTTATTGACTAATCCTTTTATTTTTAATGTCTTACTGTTAACAGAATTAATTTTCTGTTTAGTTTGACTCAAATATTATCATTATGCTGATGTTGTATTAGTATTTATAGATATTATACTTGTTATACTAAAAGTAAAGATAAGGTTTACTTTGTGTCTTCAGATTCTGTTTATTCTTCAAGGGCCATGTAATGTCAGAGCTAGTTCCCTTAAGGGTCTGTAGTGCTTTGCCTTTTTTTCTGTTTTATTACTCGTCTGCCATGCTTAAACTGTCGAAATGAAATACATTGTTTGAAATGTTTGAAATAAATGGTTTTAAATTTAGCCGATATAAAATATGTATTACTCTATCTATTGTGTCATTTCTTTCATATTGTAGTGCATTTTCTAATAATCACTGGTTGAAGGACAAATGTTATTTACTCATATAATGTTGTCAGTTCACTTCAGTTCAAATTCAATTTATTGTCATTATGTCATACAGTACAGTACAGCACGGTCCTATTGGCGAAGAAACATGCAACAGCAATAGTGTGCAAGTAAAGACAGCTAAAGAGCAGCAAGTTAGTAAATGGAGTGATAATAATTAAATAAATAAATATTTACCTGTTCTGAATTAAAAGTAAATTCCCAAGTAAATGAATATCAAATATAAACATTCTCCAGGAGTAAGAAGTAAGAACAGGATGGTAAAAGTGAAATTGATTAATAGTGCGGATGTCACATAAATTTTGTTTTCACTCTCTGCCTGGCTGTTATAATCGTACCAAACATTTGAAAGCAAGAGCAGCATTACAAGAATGGAAGGTTACTATCAAAAAAAATAACATGTTCTTAAGATACTAATTTTCATTTTTGCTTATTTATTAACTTTTTCTCTATTTTATTAACTACTTATTTCTGATGTTAACTTAGGCTGCATTTCTGAAATAAGTTGCTAGACGTGTGGGCTATGTGACTATTAGTTTGGCCACATGGTCATGGCCAGCATTGTTAAAAAAGCGAGACAAGTGATTAGAAGGAGGGTCTACTTTGCTTCTAGATTGAGAGAGTGGGAAACAATTAGTTTATTGAATAATTTATTTTTTGTTTTAGGGTTTGAATCTATCTTTTTCCCTGCTTATTGATTTTAAGTTTGATTTGGTCTTTCATTTTGGTTGCTTGTAACTTGGCTATTCAGTGCATTTGAATAGTTTATGTTTCCCGTAAAGTGTTCTCTGATGCATACATGAAAGGAAAGCTATGGTTTTAACTTCATTTGATTGTGATCAAAATGGGAGATACATTTATTTGTTTAGAGTTTGTCTTGCTCCATAACCTTGGTCAGGACAAAGTTTCAGAAAGAGGTGAGTCCCTATACATTCTGTGTCAGACAGCAGTGTGCTTGTAGCATCTAAACAGGATTATAGACAGACAGGACAGGAGTGATAAAATTTATACTGCCTGCAAAAAGTATTCACCTGCGTGGAAGTTTTTAGATGTTATTGTACTTAAACATTGAATCACAGTGGACTTAATTTGGTTATTTTGGTACTGATCAATAGATTAATGTCAAAGTAAAAACATACATCTGCAAAGTAAAAACATGCCTCGGGAAAGTGGTCTATATTTATCTAATATATAAAACTCAAAACAACTGTGTGTGTGTGTCTGTTATAGAAATCCACATTGTTGTGAAATGTGCACACCTTCCTTGTTTTTCACATGAATACCACAGACCCAAGATTTTGACCCTGTTATTTTCCCTTTTGACTACAGTTTGAATGACAGTGCAATCTGCTGGCTCAAAGCAAGTGAAACACCAGAACAGACTGAAACCAGTCTAGTGGATCAAAACTTCACATTTCTTACCAGTGCAATGCCAGGTGCTGTTTCTAATTACAAAAGTAAAACGCACAGGAATTGATTGCATAAGTATTCATCCTCTTCGAGTCAGTATTTAGTAGATGCACCTAGTTATCCATGCCTAATCATCTTTCCCACCATAGAAATATTCCCATACACTCCCTTCTCACTTCCAGTGTCTTCTTTCCACAATATTTAACTGCTGTTTCTCCTGTCAGCTAGACATTTGTCCAGCACTACTTCAGACTCAATGGCTGTGTGGCCAAAAAACCTTATAAGCCACAGCCAAAGATCCCTTCTGAGGGTTGCTTTTTGTCCTCAAGAGACCATTTCTGGATCAGAGGATGACTTCCATTTGGACCAGGGACAGCAGATTAGAGCTGTAACCATTGGCTTAGCTTGTCTATGAGGTCCAAGACCTATTACAGACTGTCAAAAAACTGGACCTGTTAATGCCCATTGTGGCATTCCTTATGTGATTTAGGGCTATGCAAGAAATAAATTGTTATTTTTGTTGTCATTACTAGTTTTAAAGAGCCAGCGAGCCAAAATTACCCTTCCATTATATAAAGAGTGACATTGACACCTTCTGTTTCATTCCCTACCCTTGCAGTCTTGACCCCAAGTATATGTTTGCATACACTGTCATTAAATATGGCACATCTGTAAATTTGCCTAGCATAGGCCAGCCACAAAAACTGAGTGATCTTGCAAGAAGGCAAGAGAGGGAGGTCACCAAGAGACCTTTGAAATCTCTGAAGGAGTTACAAGCTTCAGTTGATGAGAACGGTGAGACTGTGTATAGGACAACTGTTGCCCAGGCTTTATAGAAGAGTGACAGAGTGGAAGCCACCATTGAAAAAAAAATGGTCTGAGAGATTGCCAGAAGGCACATGGGAGACTCTGAAGTCACCTAGAAATAGTTATCTTGTCAGTGTCAGTTAAGCGTGAACTGGGAACGGATAGACACACAGGCTACACTAAGGCACATCCAATCTTATTCATACCAGATGTGTTTTAGCTCATTAAATACAGTACATGAATATCTTTGGAGCCAAAGAAATGACATGAAAGAAATCCTCAAGGACACCAGGAGAACATGCAAAGTGTACACAAAAAATAGACAAGGTGTTTCACTAGAATAATAAACCTCAGAGCCGTGAATAACCACAGGGCCTTCATGCCACCAGAGCACTGAAAGATCTCCTTTACATATATTTTTTTAGTGCGACCTTCAGTGATTTACTCAGTTGTGGCTTTTGTATGTGATCATGTTTTACTTGCATTTAAGAAAATAAATGAAGTTATACTGTATTGAAATAAGTAGTGGTTTGTAAATAATTGTTTTTTCTTATGTTGTGTGCACTCCTCCCTCCTGATGCTGCCGCTAACAAAATGTCTTTAAGTGAAATGGCTGTACCCAAAGGTTTTACTAGGAGAGGTTCTCTCATGCCTCCTGCCTTTGTAAATCCTTTCACTCACCAATATTTACAAGCTTTATAATCTACTGCTTGAGAGTGGGACAGAAAATAGTTGGAAGTAATAAATGAATGTTAGCCATACAGTGCAGGGTAAGCCCTTCTGTTTTGTATCAATTGTCGTGGCTTACTGAGAAGCAGCAGGGTAGCTTTACTTAGAGCAGCACAACTGACCCATATAATAGAATAAAATAGACTGACAGAAGCGTTGCCTGAATGCGCTCGGGTTAACTATCAATTCAGCTGGTTTGCTGCACAGATAGATACAGGGAAGAAAAATGTACATGAGATCAGGAAAGGATGCACTGAAGCAGAAGGAAAAGAGAAGCAACTGAAAAGTAATGTGGTTGGGGGAAATAAAAAGCTGAATAGGACATAACAAAATAAACACGGCATAACTGAAACCCGTTGCTGAGAATGTCAGTGATCCTATTACATGATTTACAAATAATAGGAAAAAAAAATAAAAAAAGTTAATATCAGTAAGATGATTAATCCCTTCTCAGCAGCAGTGTAGCCTAAAGGCTAAGCTTCATCAGAATGTTGTGTACCATTGTCTAACATTTTATGACAATGCCACATAAATGTGTGAAGAATTACCTGAATGTATCAGTGTAGGCCTGTTTGTCACTGGCTATATGTGGGGTATGTACAGTTTTTGGGGAAAAAACAGAAGAATTGTATGTTTGTTTGTAGGTGTTCTGATTGTTTTTGAGTAAATGGCACTGTAGTTGAAACTATCACTGGAAATGTGCAATAAATACAGCTACAAAAACAGGAGTCAGAAATTGGAAAGATGTGAAGAACCACAGTAAGAAAAAACTCAAAAGAAGGACACAAAACTAGTAGTGGTTGAAGCAGCTCCTCAATCACTATGTAAAGAGCTCTTAGTGGTGACAAAAATGGGAGTAATTTGTGACAGGCGGTTATCAGCAAGAGTGAAAGGAAAGATATGCAAGACGATAGTGAGACCAGCTTTGTTATATGGGTTGGAGATGGAGGCACTGACCAAAAAACAGGAGACAGAGCTGGAGTTGGCAGAGTTTGATGTTGAGATTGCATTGGGTGTGACGAGGATAGACAGGATTAGAATTGAGGCAATTAGAGAGGTCAGCTCAAGTTGGATGGTTGGGAGACAAAGTCAGAGAAGCCAAATTGTGTTGGTCTGGACAAGTGCAGAGGAGAGATGCTGGGTATATTGGCAGGAGGATGTTAAGGATAGAGCTGCCAGGTAAGAGGAAAAGAGGAAGGCCTAAGTGAAGGTTTATGGATGTGGTGAGAGAGAACATGCAGGTGATGGATGTAAAAGAAGAAGATACAGAGGACAGAATGATATGGAAGAAGATGATCCGCTGTGGCAACCCCTAATGGGAGCAGCTGAAAGAGGAAGAAGAAGATTATTATTATTATTATTATTATTATTATTATTATTATTATTAACAGGTATTGAAAAGCTGATTAGATGCTTTGGTGGAATGGTGGCCATTGAACCTTTTGGTGTAGGCTTGTGTGAATCATCAGAAGCCTAATGTGGTCAAATAGTAGAAAGTGAATTTATTTGCCAATTAAAGGGACAGAATATTTGTAGTTCAATGATCATCAGGATTCAGACATTAGCCTGCAGGGAAAGCTATTGAAAAGAGTGGATACATTTAAATATCATGGCTCAGTGGTAGCATAAGATGGAAAACTAGAACCAGAGTTAACCAATAGAATGCAGTGTGGATGGAACAATTGGAAGAAGGGTATCAGGAGTATTGTGTGATGTTAAGAATTAAGGTCGAAGATTAAAGGTAAGGTGTTTAAGACAGTGGTAAGACCAGCAATGACATATGAAGCTGAGACATGGGCAGTAATGAGAAATGAGAATATTGAGATGGATGTGTGGAGATACACAAAAGGACAGAATAAGAAATGAGATAATCAGATGTACAATAAAGGAAAGTATAGGAAAAGAGTTGAAGTGGTATGGACATGTGATGAGGAGAGACAATTAATATGTGGGCAAAAGAGTGATGGAAATGGAAGTACAAGGGAAAAGAAAGTGAAGGAGGCCAAAGCAGAGGTGTATGGATAAAGTAAAAGTAGATATGAAAGAAAAGGGCTTGAATGGCGAAGATATGCAGGATTGAGTTGTTTGGAGAAGGATGATCAAGAACGTCAACCCCACATATAAGTAGGGAAAAGATGAAGAAGAACAACAACAACAAGAAAAAGAACAAGAACAAGAAAAACAGAAAGGAACAATAGAATAATCAAATAAAAATATCTGGTCAATGGCCAGCTGAGTGCCCTTAGTAGTCTTTGTATATACAGTATAACACAACATTCTCATGCCTGAATTATCCAATTCTGGGTTGTGAGGGGTCAAAGCCTATACATGCAGTCCATCACAGGGCCCATGTACACAAAACCTCCCACTCACATGAGGCTAATTTAGGTTCACTGCAGATCCCCCCATTCTCCCCCAACCGTACAACCCCAACAGCAGACATATTAGTTTAAATGTCAATTCTTAATCATCCCTGTGAGTGAGCAGGCCCTTTTATGGAATGGTGTGGTATTCAAGACTGGCTCCTACTGTGTATCCAAAGCTGCCTGGATAGGTTCTAACCGTTTGTGAACCTGACTTTTCAGTTGTGATGATGTGGAGAAGGAGCAGGCAAAGATTCACATTTGATATTATATTAATATACATTGAGGATAGAATTTGTGTTGTGATTCAATGTTGTGATTTTTTCTGAAAACATATGAATCTTGCTTAAAATGTTTATTAAAGATGTAACGTGTCTCCAGAATTTTTTACATTTGTTCTGCTGAGTAATACAAGAAGGATGGATATGAACATTTAAATCAAGAATTCCTTATCTCATTAAAATTCTATGAGAAAAAGAACTTAACTTCATTCACAATATGCAAACATGTATATAGCAGGATCATTTTCTCCTGCAAAAATCAGAAAAGAAACTATGTCCTTTCTGAATCATTAGAGATGTACAGTATATTGAAAGGTGGAGTCATGCTGAATCACAGCTAGGATGGATGGTGCTATCTTACCCAGCTGGGTGGCCTATATAATGGATGGACAGTGGGTGACTGCCTCCTGGGGGCATGTGTTGCCATAGTACACTGGGTTTCACATGACCCAGTATTGCTTCTGATGTACCAGAAGTACTTCTGAATCCAGCTTGATAAGAAGCCGTGAAATTTGGAGTCAGGAGGACAACACTGTCCTGGAATGGCGGAGAAGCAATACGGAAGTTATTGTTGTTCGTTTGGTAACAGTTATGGATTCAGCATCTTCTGGAGAACATTTGATTTTAAAGAAAGGTACTGTGTTGAATAAAACAAGAGTTTTTTAGGACTAGAACCTGTGTCTTATGCAGTTGTGTCTGAGTTGCTATGTGAGAGATGTCCGCAAAAAAACACAACAGTAAGTTAGTTAGAGCTTTGTCTGTCCCTAGGGGAAACGTTGGCAACATGGAGCTTCTGTAAAAAGCCTGCTGCTTGTACAATACCTGGAAGTACTTCATGTTGATGAGTAAGTCAACTTTAAAAATACAAGCTCTATACTTTTAAAAACCAGTACAGTATTTAAACATCAGAAGTAAATTTAAGTAACATTTTCAAGAAAAATATATTTTAGTACAACAAATTGTTTGAGCTTGTCAACATGCCCAGAAGGGAGGCTTCTTCTTTGAGCTGTGACTGTGTCACCAGCAATGCAGAATCCATAACTTGCAGAGGCTTTTGTTACTGGTATATGCAAAAAATACATCACAATCCATTAGTTACTGTATGAGACGTTATGTTACACTGACATCAGGCTGTACGGATCTTAAAGTTCATGCACTGCATAATAGAGCATCTCCATCAGCATTAACAACTGATGCTTTGCTTCTGACATATGTTGAGGATATAATGTGCCTCAAGTTCAATGTATGAATCATGTGGTAGAAACCTGCCTTCTCTACCACAGTGGCTCTCAATTTTACTTCTGGAGGCCCCTGTGACTGCAGGTTTTCAGCACAACAATTTCTTCTTTACATTAAGCAAGCTGTTAGTTCCCAGTTTATAGGTTTAATTTGGTTTCAATCCAAAAATTATATATATATATATATACATATATATATATATATATATATATATATATATATATATATATATATATATATATATACATATATATATATATATATACACTGAATATTTACAGAATAAAGCAAGAATTTGTGTGTTAGCTAGGCAAGAAGGAATTCTTTTTCCTTTTTAATATTTTGTTCTTTTTATTGTTTTAGTTTTAGTTATTATTAATTTACTTTATTATTTATGTATAAATATGGATAACAGTGAAATACCTGACCTTTAGCATTCCATATTTTTGTACTGGTCTCTATTTTGTGTTTGTCATTAACTGTCATTAGCTGAATATACAATTCAATACAATATAAGAATTCAATTGTAATTGAAGTGCAAATTACAGACTTTCATTTAAGGGTATATGCATACCTTTCGGTGACACCATGTGGAAACAACAGCATTTTTTCTACATGGTCTCTTCATTTCAGACTACCATCATTTTTTGGACAATTGCTGTCACAAGTGTTTTTCCTTTGTGAATTTCCTCAGGTGTGTTTCATTGCTTCATTAGTGCAGGCATAAGATACTGTAGCTTGCTTCTGTCATTTGGAAGCTGTAGATACAACATGATTGTAGATAGATTATACAACACTAGCCAAACCGCAGCGTACCATACGCCGCATAATCAGGCCGGTTTTTTAATAATTTTTAAGCACTGGGAGAAAATTAACATTTGAAAAATCGGTAATGTAATAAATCAGCAAGAAAAGCAACATTGTAACAATGCATGGAACGAACCAACACACAATTGTTCGTTCGGCGCTCAGGCGTGGAGGGTGGAACGGGAGGAGAGGAGAAGGACGTCCACTCCGCTCCCTCTGTCATGCTAGTCTGCTGATTTCTCATCCAGTATGCACTGCCTGCTCATGTGCACACCTCCAACTCGTCACTCGAGTCGTTGTCGTCTTTGCACAGTCCAGATGCACCTGTGACTCACGTAGACTTTTCATTGCTCTGTGCAGTTTTGGCTGCCTTTCTATATATAATCCACCAAGACCCCCGACCATGGTAGTAGCGAGGTGGGAGAGGGGTGTGTACAAAGTGCAGGAGCATCTAAGAAGACGCATGTTTGTCGCGGATGCGAATTGCTGTATGTAGTATGTAAAACAGTTTGCCATGGTGCACGCGGTCGTGCGTTGTAACCGAAAACTCGGTTTTTAAAGACTGCTCACTTCATTGTGTATACGACTGTAGGTGAATGAAAAGATGTAACTCTGGAGAGGGCAACATACAATACAGCGTTTTACACGCTGCATACAGCGAATCACATTCGCAACAAATTGTTTTACACGCTGCATACAGCGATTTACATCCGTGACAAACCTGCCTCTTCCTAGATAGTCCTGTCGCGTCCACCCTTGTTCTCAAAGCATACACACAGCCTGGTCATGTGGTGCCTCTGTGTGAACCGGTCAGGCACAGAGAAGGTCAGCTGCTGAGAGAGTGTCTCGACTGTTGCAGGGCCTGCATTGGTGAAGCAGGTGAGACGGTAATGAAACAGAGGCACAGGGCTTATTGGTTTTTAAAGACTGCTTCCTTCATTGGGTTTTAACCAATGCACGGAACAAACCAACACATAATCATCCGTGCGGCGCTCAGGCGCGGAGGGTGGAACGGGAAGTCCAGAAGGACGTCCATTCCGCTCCCTCCGTCATGCTAGTCTGCTGATTTCTCATCGTGCCTGCCTGCTCATGTGCCCACCTCCAACTCATCACTCGAGTCGTTGTCGTCTTTGCACAGTCCAGATGCACCTGTGACTCACGTAGACTTTTCATTGCTCTGTACGGTTTTGCCTGCCTTTCTATATATAATCGACCAAGACACCCGACCACGGTAGTAGCAAGGTGGGAGGGGGGTGTGTACAAAGTGCAGGAGCATCTAAGAAGACGCATGTTTGTTGTGGAGGCGAATTGCTGTATGTAGCGTGTAAAACAGTTTGCTATGGTGCACGTGGTCGTGCATCGTAATCGAAAACTCGGTTTTCAAAGACTGCTTATTTCATTGTGTTTTAACCTCAGTTGTAAAGGAATGTTTTAAGGATCCCATGGGATACCCCTCGCAGACCGTTTTACACAATGCATATGGCGATTCAACTACGCGAGAAACACGCCTCTATCAACAGTCAAGGTGGCTCGGAGTAGCATGTGGCCTCTATCATAGACGAATATAAATGACGCCGTTTTTTTCTGTGTCGTCGCGTCCGAGTGGGTGTGGCTCTGCGAGTTGTCATCGTATCCAATGGTCTTGGAGTTGGTGGCCGTGGCTCCATCCTGCGTGCACCATAGGTGTCTTACTTGTCAGTGGCTTAGTGAATCCACACCCGTTCCGTCGTGCTTTCCATGGGTGTCTTGCCTTAGTGAATTATATATATAGATGAAGACAATAACTGTGCCAATGAAAGTCAAAAATACTATCATGAGTCTGAAAAACAAGATTATAACTATTTAGAGGTACTGGTAAAATCCTAGGATTACCTAAATCATTGCTGCGACAGGTCCAGGCTCACTTCTCTTTATTGATGATAGTCACACAATGAATTCTGAGGTGTATAGAAACATCTTATCTACTCGAGTTCCAGAGAATACTTCCAAATTCTTTGTGCTGACTTTCATCCTACTGAAAGATAATGATCCCAAACATACTGCTAAAGCAACACAGGAACTAAAGATGGAAAATTCTTGAATGGCCAAGCCAGTCACCTGAATTAAATCCAACTGACCAATCTTTCCATATGCTGAAGAGAACTGTTATTAAGGGGACAAACCCCCCAATTAAGCAGGAGCTGAAGATGGTTGCTTTAGGCTTGTTAGATTATCACCAGAGAAGATCCTCAGCACCTGGGCCTCATGTATAACGCTATGTGTACGTACAAAAAAAAATCCAGATGCATAAATTTGTGCATATGCCAAGTTCCACGCACTTCCCCTGTATAAATCCCAATGAACGTGAAATTTAACACACGTGCACCCAGAATTTCACATATTTTAATATGCAAATCAATATAAATATCACCTTACGTTCGGTGTTTTGTTTAAAGACAATGGCAAAATCTCGTGGAAAAAAGAAGAATTTTCAGCGAATGTGAAGTGGAGGCAAGGAAAAATGTACCATTTGTTGGCTTAAGCAGTGGTATAAGCAAGAAAAGGAAGTTATGGAGTGATGCAGCATAGTAGAGACATTGGAAAGTTCAATTTCAGAATATCACTATATATACTATATAAATATATAAAAAAAAGTGGTCAGATATCAAAGTCGACATGAAAAGGCGAGTCACAGCCCACCATCTGTTTATTCTGTTTCAGACAGTATTACGAAAATAGCAATGCTCAGACAGTGATGGTTCTGCTGTGTCGAGTACGTCTTTGGGCGCTGGCTTGCACACACACCTTTGCCTTGGAAATTGCTGGGAGGCCATCTGGTTGTGTGCTGATGGACACTGTTCTGGAGTCACAAAATGGAGTAGTGGATGTGGTAAAAGATGTGGCAAATTAACTAAGGAATATAAGGATCGTACTATGTGATATTGACCTCAATTTAAATGAATTTGTTAGAAAAGAATTGCTGCATCCGATTACCAGTTTTTACATTCTGCTAATTACATTCAAGCAAAGTTGTAGCTCTGTCCTATTTGGCTGATTATTTGGTGGGTCAGGGTCAGGTTCATAATGCCACACCTCATCAGGCACATGCAAGCAGGATACTATATGCCTGCATAATAAGACACACTTTCTGTGGACTATAGAGCAACACATTAATAGAGTGGAAATGTTTTCTATTTACATAAGATAATTCATTCTCTGAAGGCACCTTTATAGTGTAGCATCAGTGCCAAGCAACACAATGGATCGATTTTCTTCTCTTTACATAGCTACTGTATTTGTGGTGACTCGCTATCTTTAAAAGAACTGATTGCCTTTTGCCACACTACTTGCAAAAAGCACCTGCAACTATGCAGAGTTGCCATTTGTATAGGTTCTTCAGCTATATATGATGTAATGCCCGCTCACACTTTTGGTGATTCATCCCAGGCTGATGTAACTCACACTAGCATCATTGCAATAGGAATGTGGTTGCAGTTGACTGCCACATTTGGAAAACCAGACATTGCTCTTTGATATTTTGCAGTTCAACGACAATGTAAGGAAATCTTATATATCTGTATGACAAGTGCATAATACCATCCCATACAGCTGGCATGGTGTGACTCGATTATGTTTGTGAAATACCTGATCAGTCAGCAAGTTCACAGTGAAAAGCTCCTGTGGTTAAAAACCGCAGAGTGGACAGAACTTGCAAAAGAGTAGGTACAACACAATTCCTCAGAGTCAGCTTTTGTAAAGCTGGCGTCATTTCAGCACACAACTCCAAGAGGATAGCTCTTATATATCATAATTAACTTAGAAGCCAGTCATCATCATCATCTATAAATACGCACCTTCTTCTTAGTCTTCCATTTGCAACATCTTCTGACAATGCTAAAGCAGCCATGGTAGTTGGAAAAGTTTTTCTATTCCATGCACCATTACATTGTTATGGAGTAATTACAATCAAGTGAATTAAATTTGTAAATGAAATGCAATTCATTTTGGTGTGTTTGATAAATCCTGTGTGACTGATGTGAATATGAAAAAGAAAAGAAATGTAAATGACACAGAAACAGTAGCACTGCTTTGCTGCTTTAATGCTGGGTGCCACCAGTTTGCAAAACTGAGCAGAAACATGCGTACGCAAAGTCAGAGGCTACCATGAAAATGTGCAAGGAAACGGGTGTATGCAACATTTTTGTGCATATGCACCATTTATACACGAGGCCTCTGGTGGTGTCTATGAATCACAGACTTCAAGCAGTCATTGCAAGTGAGGGATCTGCAACAAAGTCCTCAATACGAATGCTATAATATGTCTGCCATTGCCTTGTGCCAAACATTATGGTGCCCTGAAATGGGGGACCATGTAGAAAAAGTGTTGAATACATACCGAAATGTATCAAAAACCCTAAATTAGAGTCTGTAATGTGCACTTTTTACACGTCTGAATTGTGTGATTTGTAATTTTAAACTGTGGAGCAGAGGGATAAATCAAGGAAAAAAATGTGTCTTTGTCTCCAACACTATGGAGGAAAAAGTAATTAGAAAAACAAAATTAACAGAAAAGGCAAATTAAAAATAAATGTCAAAGCAGTGAAAAATATATAGCAACAAACATAAATATTTCTTATGAATGTAAATCTCACAAAAGTCTACTTTTCTTAAAAGGTAAAAGGACATTTAAGTAAATGAAATTAATTTGAATGTAAAACTAGCTGGAACAGAAACCTGCTGCCAAAGTGAGCCCCCTGGAATGAACATGAAAACAACTGCACTAAAACACTTTAACTTACAGAACTTACAGTAACTCTGAGAGGCGTTAAGAGTGATGCACATGTTCGATATACTTGTAGCATTTATGCAATATCTTATTTTTCTGTGGCAGAGTTTGCATATGATTATTGTAGTTGGGCAAGTGTTTAATTCTATGCCACAAAAATAAAGCAACTCTTTTCATAAAAATAAGCACTTGCTGGTGCAGCAAAGATCAGCAGCTAGCCATTGTTTCTAAATGCATGAAGGATCTGCATGACCTTCCTTGTGGCTAGTCAGCTTCAGTTTGAGACACCATTTTCTGGGAGCGTCTTTCCTTAATACTATTTGGACTAGAAGGGCCAGAACTTCATTGGCTCTGTTGTCCTCAAGTGGTGGTTTCTCGAAGCTGTAAGGGAGAAGGGAAACAAGCAACAGCTCCCCCTCTCATCCAGAGGTGGTGCAACATACCTTAGGTGATCCCTGAAGGCAATCCTCAGGCACGCACATGTGACACTATGTTCATGCTGAGTTCTACATTGTCTTTGCAAAATTCAAAGTGAATCCATGCTTTAGATTTGAAAGGAGAAGGTGCTGCATGAACCTGGGGACAGAACCTGCTCAATCATATTTTTTTTTCTCACTTTCTCATTTCCTTCTCAGGATCATGTAGGGCATAGCCTATATTATAGAGTGCATGCCATTTTCTGCAATGTCAGTTCTCTGCTCTAACCATGTACAGCAGAATATAAATAATGTATTATTAAAGTTGGATAAGAAATAGATTGTATAACCATCTATTTACTTTGTTGGCGTAATGATAATAAATGTAATAATCAAACTTGCTTAGATGAATTATGTAGTCTGCGCTAAAAGAACAATACTTTCCCAATATTCAAGTCTTTCATTTAAAAATGTACTTTAAAAAATTGTATTGACTTTTGATCAACATGAATATTTAAGAATCATTGCTTATAAGAATCATGATTTGCAACTGAATTGATTTTTTCCCACTGTTTTTTTTAGGGTCCTTGGGAGCACACCATTTGCTGCAAAGCAGGGGTCAATCACAGACACAGGCAACAATTAGTTACTCACAGAAAAGAAAAATGAGTCTATGTGTAACCTTTATACTTTCCACTATTTGTTTTACTTCTGTATTTTTTTTTACTTAGTGTAGGTAGTATGATGGATTGTCTTGTTAGACTTTACTGTAGTTTTAAAAGATAAAAATCTTCAGGCTTTTGCTGGATGAAGAAGAGGAGTTAATTAGGAGGAACACAAATTTTGTGAAAACTTCAACATGCTCATCAGTAAAGGCTGAACAAATCAGTGACATAAAAAAACAGATAAAGGGTTGGGGAACGCATCGGCTTGCTGTTTATTTTCCTTAAAGGGCAGGCAAAGCTGACTGGTGTACTGCCGACTGTCTGTATGTTCTAATTTTTTTAATTCTCTTGATTCACAGTCAGTTTTCTGTCTCTCTCTGTTTCTCTTTCCCTCTCTTTATAGTTCGAGGAGGCTGCTTCTCTTGGGTCAAAAGAATTTGGATAAATATCACAGCTCCTGATGTTAGGACTGACCTATAGTTGATAGACATCCTATTTTCTGTTGTCCGACCCAACCTGTGTCTCCTTTATATGAGTCTCTGACAGAGCAGCCTTAAGATCATGAAACAGCCGTGGTCTGTCATTGCAGCCTGTGAAAACTGGAATCTATTCCAGTTATAATAGAAATAAGGTTTACACCAACTGTAGACACAATATGTAATTACTTTATATTCAATCATTTGCATTTTTCATAAAAGAGAACATAAGGTTTGACTGCAAATCATTATACACCATTAAGCAGACAGTTTTTATTTTATAGAGTGCCTTTCCACCAAGCTAATACTATCCCAAGCCACTTTACAAGTACACCTGTTTTTAACAGTTGAGCACATATCAGTTAAATGACTTGATCTGAATCTTATGGGTGAGTCAGAGACAGGATTTAAACCAGCAGATTGATTTGTTTAAAGTCCCATTCCTTAGTCACTATGCTACATTGCCTATAAAGTGATGTCAGGCAGAAAATGGGGTGCACTATATAATAGAGGTAAAGCCCTACATGGCCCAGACAAGAACAAAAAAACAAGTTATTGTCAGCAAGGGTAACACTCTAGATGGAACAGAAAGAAGTGATAGATTTTCTCTTTGGGAAAAGTGACCTAAAAGTAACTACCAAAAGAGTGGGGTGAGGAGGTGAGGTGAGGAAAATTATTGCTTTTTTTACCTTTTATTATAGTATTACTGATATAACTTTTTATTTGTAATCTGGTAGCTTGAATGGATTATGAACTGATTTATACTATAAGCCACACAGTAATCATTTTCAAGGAGAGTTGACAGGTGCCAACTACTTTACATTCTGAGTGCCACAATTGTATGATTTGAGAAAGAAGTATTTTACTTCTCCACATAGGGACGTAGTATTTGAAAAGCAAGTTTCATCTTGCCCACCCAGGGACAGTTCATTTAAATAGGAAAATCATAGGAATTATGTAAATGTTAAGGTTATTCATTAATTATTAGTCTTGCCATTGGCAATACCAGTAATTACTCAAATAATTCAGCAAGGCTCGTACTTTATTTACCTTATCTTACCTTACTCTGTTGTAGGAGGGAGTCTCTGGCCTTTAGACTTATATCCCAAGTAACTGAGGCATACTTACTTTAAAGAATAGAATAATGCAATTTATTCATAAATATATGGATTATAGAAGTACGATAACTGCATATGCATGTTGACTTATGAGACTGGACACAAACAGGCTAGACAGACAAACGTATAACATAGAGAAACTGCGTGTTTACTGGTATTTAGAGCTCTGTATTATCTTGGCACAGGTAATTAGTTTACGATACCAACTCTTTATGGATCATGTCCGATGTTCCATACGTTGTGTGGAGTTGTTGCTTTGTTGTTGCTCTTGGCTTAGGTGTAAAATTCTTCATGTGTTGGAGTGCACTCTTTCTCTTTGTGGCATGATCCTTGCCAGTGCTGTGCTGCTGCTTCCTCAGCTTGCCTTATTCTGTCCTTTTGCCACTTCATAGGGAAACGGCCATTACTCGTTCTGGCCCAAGAGTTTAGACGCTTGAAGTAATGGCTTCTCAACCTTTGTCAGACTACTGGCACACAATTTCGGCATGACAGACTGGTTCTGAACTTCTACTCCACAAAGAGAAAAGCCTGTCGAATCATATTTTTAAGTTTCAGTGAAGATTTTAGAAAGTCATTTTGGAGAATCTGCATGGAATGCCCTTTGGAAGAGTTTCAAAGTGCTCTAGGATTCCGCAGAGAACTTCAGTGAACGTGTTCAATTCACAGTTCTCTAAGCTTCTCTTTTCTTCTCCCTATTATCCTTATTTCTTTTTGCTTCCTCCCTTTGAGAGATGGTGTACATGAGATTTTAAAGGAAGGTTGATCCTTCTCATGATTGGATTAAACGCACTTCAACTTACAAAATCAGTGTCATCTAATAGATAGATAGATAGATACTTTATTAATCCCAAGGGGAAATTCACATAATCCAGCAGCAGTATACTGATACAAAAAAACAATATTAAATTAAAGAGTAATAAAAATGCATGTAAAAACAGACAATAACTTTGAATAATGTTAGCGTCAATTCCTGGTGGAATTGAAGAGTCGCATAGTGCGGGGGAGGAACGATCTCCTCAGTCTGTCGCTGAAGCTACTCCTCTCTCTGGAGATAATACTTTTCAGTGGATGCAGTGGATTCTCCGTGATTGACAGGAGCCTGCTCAGCGCCCGTCGCTCTGCCACAGATGTTAAACTGCCCAGCTTCATTCCTACAATAACAAATAACATTCCTAACAAGTTTGTCCAGGTGTGAGGCATCCTTCATCTTTATGCTGCCTCCCCAGCACACCACCGAGTAGAAGAGGGCACTCTTTTGGTAGAACATCTGCAGCATCCTATTGTAGATGTTGAAGGACACCAACCTTCTAAGGAAATATAGTTGGCTCTGACCTTTCTTACACAGTGCATCAGTATTGGCAGTCCAGTCCAATCCAGCTGCACTCCCAAGTATTTATAGGTTTGCATCCTCTGCACACAGTCTCCTCTGATGATCACAGGGTCCATATGGGACCTGGGCATCCTAAAATCCACTACCCGTTCCTTGGTCTTGCTGGTGTTCAGGTGTAAGTGGTTTGAGTCACACCATTTAACAAAGTCTTTGATTAACTTCCTACACTCCTCCTCCTGCCCACTCCTAATGCAGCCCACAATAGCAGTGTCATCAGCGAACTTTTGCACGTGGCAGGACTCCGAGTCGTATTGGAAGTCCAATGTATATAGGCTGAACAGGACCGGAGAAAGTACAGTCCCTTGCGGTGCTCCTGTGTTGATGACCACAATATCAGGCCTGCAGTTCCCGAGACGCACATACTGAGGTCTGTCTGTAAGATAGTCCACGATCCATGCCACCAGGTGTGAAACTACTCCCATCTCTGTCAGCTTGTCCCTAAGGAGCAGAGGTTGGATGGTGTTGAAGGTGCTAGAGAAGTCCAAAAACATAATTCTAATAGCACCACTGCCTCTGTCCAAGTGGGAGAGGGATCGGTGTAACATATAGATGATGGTATCCTCTGCTCCCACCTTCTCCTGGTATGCGAACTGCAGAGGATCGAGGGTGTGGCGGACCTGTGGCCTCAGGTGGTGTGACGTCACAGCAACAGGTTGGAAGTCGTTCAACTCAATAGGTGATACAAGATGTTTTCCAAAGCCTCGGGACTCTCCCCTGTTCCAGGCTCAGGTTGAAGATGCGCTGTAGAGGACTCCCCAGCTCCAGCACACAGGCCTTCAGCAGTCGTGGCGATACTAAATCTGGACCAGCTGCTTTGCTGGCATGAAGTCTCCACAGCTATCTGCTCACCTGCTGTAATTGTGGGTGGGGATGTCTCTACTATGCTGGTATCAGCAGAAGGATGGTTGGAGGATGCAGTACTCCAAGGTGAGAGTGGGTTAGGGTGGTCAAACCTGTTAAAGAAGTTGTTCATTTGGTTTGCTCTCTCCACGTCTCTCTCGATGGTGGCACCCTGCTTCAAGCTGCAGCCAGTGATGATCTTCATCCCATCCCACACTTCCTTCATGCTGTTATTCTGCAACTTCTACTCCAGCTTTCTCCTGTACTGCTCCTTCACCGCCCTGAGCTGGACTCAGAGTTCCTTCTGCACGTGCTTGAGCTCATGCTGATCACCTTTAAAAGCCCTTTTCTTCTGGTTCAAAAGGCCCTTGATTGCACTTGTAATCCTTGGCTTGTTGTTAGCATAGAAGCGTACTGTTCTTACTGGAACTACAATGTCCATATAGAAGTTGATGTAATCAGTTGTGCAGTCAACAGCCTCTTCAATATTCTCACTATTTGACCCCTGCAGGATATCCCAGTCAGTGGTTCCAAAGCAGTCTCTCAGAGCCTGCTCTGCCTCAGGGGACCACTTCCTGAATGATCGTGTGGTTGTAGGTAGCGCCTTCACTCTTGGTTTGTAGTGAGGCAGAAGCAGAACCAGGTTATGATCTGCTTTCCCAAGCGCAGGCAGCGGCGTGGTGCTGTATGCATCTTTAACGTTTGCATACAGTAGGTCGATAGTCCTATTTCCCCAGGTGTTAAAGTCCACATACTGTGAGAAGGTAGGTAATGTTTTGTCTAGTGTCACTTGGTTAAAGTCACCAGCAATTAGCACAAGCGCCTTGGGGTGTTGCGTTTGTAACTTAGCAACTGCGGAATGGATGACATTACTCGCTATATCCACGTTCGCCCGAGGAGGAATGTAAACAATAACAACAATGACGTGTCCAAACTCTCTGGGCGAGTAATAGGGACGCAAACTTACGGCCAACAGTTCGATGTCCCTGCAGCAAGTGGAGATTTTAACGTTTACATGTCCTGAGTTGCACCACTTTGTATTGAACATAGAGACTGACACCCCTTCCTTTCTTCTTCCCGCAGGTATTTGCGTCTCTGTCCGCTCTAACTGTGCTAAACCCGGGTAGCTCCATGTTAGCATCTGGGATGGTAGTTGTTAGCCAAGTTTCACTAAAACACAGCAAGCTGCATTCTCTGTAGGCTCTGACATTTTTCACCAGCGTGGCTAGTTCATCGATTTCATTTGGTAGTGAATTCACATTTCCCAGGATCACAGAAGGCACCGAAGGTTTATAGCACCTCTTTCTTGCAAGCCGCTTGGCTTTTATCTTAGTGCCGGCTCGGCTGCCCCGATACCGTCTTCTTACCTTGTCAGGTAAATAGGGAACCACACCGGCACGGGCATTTCTTCTCAGCGCTTGAAGTTGAAAATTTGAATAGGGGAGTCTTAGCGTTAAAAATCCATGTCAAGTAGTAAAAGCAGTAAAAAGTATCCAGGGAGCGATTCAACATTAAAGAAAGTTGTAGAAGTGATCAGTGCAATAGAGAACAATAGAGAAAAAAGGTAAAAAGATAAAGTCCTAAATATAAAGACCCTACCTTTTATCATTGCAGAACAGTTTAAATACCTAGGGGTAAACATCACAATTAAACATAAAGCTCTATATCAGCAAAATTTCGCCGTCTGCATGGAAAAAATTAAACAAGACTTGCATAGATGGTCAACCCTTCATCTCACACTAGCTGGAAGAATTAACACTGTTAAGATGAATATTCTTCCTAAGCTCCTTTTTTATTTCAAAGCATCCCAATATACATTAATAAATCATTCTTTAGGCAATTAGATTCAACAATAACCTCATTTATTTGGAATTCAAAACATCCACGCATCAAAAGAGCGACCCTACAAAGACAAAAGGCAGAAGGCGGCATGGCTCTACCTAACTTCCAGTTTTATTACTGGGCAGCAAATATACAGGCGATAAGAACCTGGACACAAATAGAAGAGCATACACAGGCATGGACCGCAATAAAAGTAAAATCCTGCAGTACTTCTTTGTATTCCTTGCTCTGTGCTCCAATAAACACACGTTATCGGCAATACACTAATAACCCAATTGTGCTCCACTCACTTAGAATCTGGGACCAGTGTAGAAAGCATTTTAAGACGGAGAAGCTTCTATCTGTGGCACCTCTGCAAGAGAACCACCTCTTTCAACCTTCACAAACATATGCAGTTTTTAATATCTGGAAAAAATTTGGAATTAACTTGCTTAGAGATCTTTATATAGACAACGTCTTTGCATCCTATGAACAATTACATTCCAGATTTAACATTCCAGCTACACATTTCTTTCACTATCTTCAAATCAGGAACTTTGTTAAACAGAACCTTCCAGATTTTCCTCATCTTGCACCCTCATCCAAACTGGAAAAAATATTGCTCAATCTCAAGGACTTAGACTCCATCTCTACAATATATAATATCATTTTACAATCCCTTCCTTTCAAACATCCAAGAGGACACTGGGAAAAAGGTCTCTCAATTAATATATCAGAAAAGGAGTGGAAAGTATCAATGCAGAGAATTCACTCGAGCTCCATATGCGCAAAGCATACAATTATACAACTCAAAATTATATATCGAGCACATCTGTCTCGACTAAAACTCTCCAAAATGTTTCCAGGGCATGATCCAACCTGCGAACGTTGCAACCAAGTCCCAGCCTCACTAGGTCACATGTTCTGGGCCTGCACCAAATTAACATAATTCTGGACAAAAAATTTTAATTACCTTTCAGACAGCCTTGAACTAACAATCCCTTCTAACCCATTAACAGCTGTGTTTGAAGTTCTTCCAGAGGGGCTTAAAGTGGAGAAAAACAAACAAATTGTGATTGCATTCACTACACTTTTGGCACGCAGACTTATTCTGATAAACTGGAAGAACCCAAACTCTCCTCTTTTAAGTCAGTGGGAAACCGATGTGTTATATTATTTGAAATTGGAAAAATCAAATACTCAGTTAGAGGATCCATACAGACTTTTTTCAAAACATGGAAGGATATAATCAGTAATATTTTAAAATAAGTTCATAAAGCACAGAGAATTTATTAATTTAGGTATGTTTACAAGCCTTAAATGTTACGCCGTCGGCTTGCTCTCTCTCTCTCAGGGGTGGGGATCGATCTGTTCTTAACTCAATTTTTCTTTTTGTTAAAACTTGATTGCTTTGTATGGATTGTAATAAAATTAATAAAAATAAAATAAAAAAAAAGATAAAGTCATACACGGAGCTGCTGGAATGGCTGCCACTCTCAGCGGCGCCGGATGTTATGATAGGCCAATTCTTCTGTTCATCGTAGTTGTCATCTCTTGAATTATATGTCTTTATTCTTGCTTGAGTCCATTTTGTTCCTCTTGGTTTAAGGGATCTGCAAAGGAGCATTTTGAGAGGTATCAGTGCAACTTCTGCCTGCCTATCTCTTGCCGGCTCTTTAACTGCTCTAACTATTCTCACCTTGATGCTGTCTTGCTATGTATCTCATATTCTCATTCTTCATAATCACCGATCACACACCTTATTTGGTACCAAAGCACTACTACTTATCCTTCACACTACCACTCAGCTCTCTCTAGGGAAGTGCCCTGTGTGCTTTCCCAGGACTACAGACAAACCCTACCAATGCAGCAGTGAGAAACATCATAATAAAATAACATTTGTGTATGCATTTCATTTGGACTAGAAGTACTTGTATATATTTGTGTAGATGGATTTCACCATTCCCGGTAAATGATGCTAAAGAAAGTTTACTACAGATATGAGGTAAAACAATGTACAATGTTTATTTTGGAAATTAGAATATTTTATTAGCAAAATGTGTAAGCACAAGTATAACAATATATGAATACAACAATATTAAATAATAATAAATAAGGTACTTGGATTGGAAGGTACTTAGCAACTTGATTGTAGTTTCATTTTACAAGGAGAATAAAAGTTTTAAAAAATAAATAATAATAAAAATGGATGGATGGAATGGATTGTAATAATAATAATAATAAGAAGAAAACTCCTCCTTGAACCGTCACCTTATCGTGGTGGAGGGGTTAGCGTGTCCCAATGATCCTAGGAGCTATGTTGTCCGGGGCTTTATGCCCCTGGTAGGGACACCCAAGGCAAACTGGTCCTAGGTGAGGGATGAGACAAAGAGCGGTTCAATAAACCTCCAATGAAAAATAAAAACTGTAAACAACGTTTTCCCTTGCCTGGACGCTGGTCACCGGGGCCCCCCTTTGGAGCCAGGCCTGGAGGTGGGGCTCGATGGCGCGCCTGGTGGCCGGGCCTGCACCCATGGGGCTCGGCCGGGCACAGCCCGAAGAGGTAACGTGGGTTTTCCTCCCCATGGGCTCACCACCTATTGGAGGGGCCAAGGAGGTTGGGTGCAGTGTGAGTTGGGTGGTGGCGAGGGGGACCTTGGCGGTCTGATCCTCGGCTACAGAAACTGGCTCTTGGGACGTGGAATGTCACCTCTGAAGGGGAAGGAGCCTGAGCTAGTGCGCGAGGTCGAGAGGTTCCGCTAGATATAGTCGGACTCACCTCGACGCACAGCTTGGACTCTGGAACCAATCTCCTTGAGAGGGGCTGGACTCTCTACCACTCTGGAGTTGCCCCCGGTGAGAGGCGCCGAGCAGGTGTGGGCATACTTATTGCCCCCCGACTCGGAGCCTGTGCATTGGGGTTTACCCGGTGGACGAGAGGGTGGCCTCCCTCCGCCGGTGGGGAAGGGTCCTGACTGTTGTTTGTGCGTATCGCGAACAGCAGTTTGGAGTATCCACCCTTTTGGAGTCTCTGGAGGGTTGCTAGAGGGCATACCTTCTGGGGATTCCCTCGTTTTGCTGGGAGACTTCAATGCTCACGTGGGCAATGACAGTGAGACCTGGAAGGGCGTGATTGGGAGGAATGGCCCCGATCTGAACCCGGCGGTGTTTTGTTATTGGACTTCTGTGCTCGCCACGGATTGTCCATAACGAACACCATGTTCAAGCATAAGGGTGTTCATATGTGCACTTGGCACCAGGACACCCTAGGCCTCAGGTCGATGATTGACTTTGTGGTCGTGTCGCCGGACTTGCGCCATATGTCTTGGACACTCGGGTGAAGAGAGGGGCGGAGCTGTCAACTGATCACCACCTGGTGGTGAGTTGGCTTCGATGGTGGGGGAAGATGCCGGTCAGACCTGGTAGGCCCAAACGTGTTGTGAGGGTCTGCTGGGAACGGCTGGCAGAGTCCCCTGTCAGAAGTAGCTTCAACTCCCACCTCCGCAGAACTTCAACCACGTCCCGAGGGAGGTGGGGACATTGAGTCGAATGGGCCATGTTCCGTGCCTCTATTGTTGAGGGGCTGACCGGAGCTGTGGCCGCAAGGTGGTGGTGCCTGTCGTGGCGGCAATCCCGAACCCGTTGGTGGACACCGCGTGAGGGATGCCGTCAAGCTGAAGAAGGAGTCCTATAGGACTTTTTGTCCTGTGGGTCTCTGGAGGCAGCTGATAGGTACCGCAGGCCAAGCGGAACGCGGCTTCGTTGTTGCTGAGGCAAAAACTCGGGCATGGGAGGAGTTTGGAGAGGCCATGGAGAACGACTTTCGGACGGCGTCTCAGGAGGGGGAAGCAGTGCAGTGTCAACACCGTATATAGTGGGGATGGTGCGCTGCTGACCTCGACTCTGGACGTTGTGGGTCGGTGGGAGTACTTCGAAGACCTCCTCAATCCCACTAACATGCCTTCCATTGAGGAAGCAGAGCCTGGGGACTCTGAGGTGGGCTCTCCCATCTCTGGGACTGAAGTCACCGAGGTGGTCAAAAAACTCCTTGGTGGCAGGGCCCCGGGGGTGGATGAGATACGCCGAGTTCCTTAAGGCTCTGGATGTTGTAGGACTGTCTTGGTTGACACGCCTCTGCAACATCGCATGGACATCGGGACAGTGCCTCTGGATTGGCAGACCGGGGTGGTGGTCCCCTCTTTAAAAGGGGACCGGAGGGTGTGTTCCAACTATAGAGGGATCACACTCCTCAGCCTCCCTGGAAAAGTCTATTCGGGGTTCTGGAGAGGAGGGTCCGTCGGATAGTCGAACCTCGGATTCAGGAGGAACAGTGTGGTTTTCGTCCTGGTCGCGGAACAGTGGACCAGCTCTTCACCCTTAGCAGAGTCCTGAGGGTGCATGGGAGTTTGCCCGACCGGTCTACATGTGTTTTGTGGACTTGGAAAAGGCATTCGACCGTGTCCCTCGGGAATCCTGTGGGGGTGCTCGGGAGTATGGGGTACCGGACCCCTGATAAGAGCTGTTCGGTCTCTGTACAACCGTGTCAGAGCTTGGTCCGCATTGCCGCAGTAAGTCGAGCCCGCTTCCAGTGAGAGTTGGACTCCGCCAGGGCTGCCCTTTGTCACCGATTCTGTTCATAACTTTTATGGACAGAATTTCTAGGCGCAGCCAGGGTGTTGAAGGGGTCCGTTTGGTGGACTCAGGATTGGGTCACTGCTTTTGCAGATGATGTTGTCCTGTTTGCTTCATCAGGCCGTGATCTTCAGCTCTCTGGATCGGTTCGCAGCTGAGTGTGAAGCGGCTGGGATGAGAATCAGCACCTCCAAATCCGAGCATGGTCCTCAGCCGAAAAGGGTGGAGTGCCTTCTCAGGGTTGGGGGAGAGATCCTGCCCCAAGTGGAGGAGTTCAAGTATCTCGGGGTCTTGTTCACGAGTGAGGGAAGAATGGAGCGTGAGATCGACAGGCGGATCGGTGCGTCATCCGCAGTGATGCGGGCTCTGCATCGGTCTGTCGTGGTGAAAAGGAGCTGAGCCGTAAGGCAAAGCTCTCAATTTACCAGTCAATCTACGCTCCTACCCTCACCTATGGTCATGAGCTATGGGTAGTGACCGAAAAACGAGATCGCGAATACAAACGGCTGAAATGAGTTTCCTCCGCAGGGTGTCTGGGCTTTCCCTTAAAGATAGGGTGAGAAGCTCAGTCATCCGGGAGGGGCTCAGAGTAGAGCCGCTGCTCCTCCGCATCGAGAGGAGTCAGATGAGGTGGCTCGGGCATCTGATCAGGATGCCTCCTGGACGCCTCCCTGGTGAGGTGTTCCGGCACGTCCAACCGGGAGGAGGCCCGGGAAGACCCAGGACACGCTGGAGGGACTATGTCTCCGGCTGGCCTGGGAACGCCTTTGGGATTCTCCCGAAGAGCTGGAAGAAGTGGCCGGGAGAGGGAAGTCTGGGCCTCTCTGCTTAAGCTGCTGCCCCCGCGACCCGACCTCGGATAAGCGGAAGAGGATGGATGGATGGATGGATGGATGGATGGAAAAGAAGAAAAATAAAAATAAATAATAATAATAAATACATTGGGTTCCAACGAACAACATGTACAACACAAACAAATTAAATGTTCTCTTTCAGAAACATATACATCTTTCACAAATACTCAAAGCACACCTACATGGACGCCACACAATCAAAGCCAATATATTTGGCAAACCACTTTGTTCCTTCAGAGTATACATTCATCACAAATACACCTACAGTACAGCAGCACCAAAGGGAAACCTAAACACTACTTACAAAACACAAACAACACCACCCTAGAGCAACCATGAAACGACTCACTCTTCCACATGCTGAGCGAAGAAGTGGTCTCATAGATATAATTAATTTACACAACACACAAATTCATAATTACAAAAAATTCTACCACACAAAACAGCATGCATTAACACTAAACAAAGTAATAGCTCATGGAGATACAGTACAAACTACACACTACTTCACCTACATACTACAAACAACATCACAGAGGACAGAACAAACACACAGCTTAAAACACAAGCAGAGACACAGAAAACATTGCATGGCAGACATCTTCATGAACATGATCAGCCTTTGATTGTATCAAATAGCTAATTAAGCCATGGTGATCTTTTTGAGGAGACAGAAGGGTTATGCTAGCCATACAAGATCAACTTATGAAAACGAGAAACTATGGACAACAGTGTACATGCCAGGACACATTTTACAAAGGTTTAATAGTTACATTTCTCATTAGTCAATATCATTCTAATATGTACAGCATAAAACAATTATATCATTCATATATATTGATATTTGATATATCACATAATTAATTGTAAAATCTTCAGTTTAACTCATAAAGATGCATTTTTTTTTCACTGTACCAAACTTATTAAACCTTGTGACCCAAATGGTACTTGGTGATCTCATGACACTGACAGTATAACAATTCCTAGGATACTGAATTACTGTAGGCACTGGAGCCTTTAGTCACAAGCACTTCAACTTTAGAAAGATTGATCAACAAATGTAAGGGATGCCCCATTGATTTAATCTTTTAATACAAGACCGAAGGGACGTTGCAGAATATTAGGAATTCTACTAAAGCTAATGGCGTGTATGTTCAGGAGACACATTGTCAGTTATGTTTTGTCAAAATCATTAATATGGCTACTAAAGTGATGTGAAAAAGAAATTACACCCCCAAAAAAGAGTTTTCATGATTTATACCTATAGACAAAAGGATATTTAAATGTAAGTTTGTATAAATTAAAAAAATACAGTTCTTGTTCTTGTGGTTTAAATTAACATCTAAGGGCAACAGTGCAAATGTTAAATAAAAGAATTAAAACTTACCCTTAAATCAACATAAAAATACATTTCTTATTCTAAGAACGTTACTTTTCCTAATTTTTTGCATGTATCAAATGCCTAAAATTAGAATCGGGTGCACCTAGAAATAATTACAAGATGACTTGGAAGACCTTTCCCTTCATAAATATTATAAATCTGTGGTGTGATTTGCTCTTAACAGATGAAGCGTGTGACCACATCATGCCAAGATCCAAACAGCTTTCTGTGGCTGAGAAGAACGATCTGCAAAGAGTTATAAAGGCATTTGCATGCCATGTGTCACAACTGGAAAATTTTCAAACCCCTGGCAATCTACCCAACCTGGATTGTCCTTCCAAATGCAGCCCAACAGATGACTAAAAGATGCCAATAGAGATCTCCAAGAATAACAAGAGATTTGCATGCAATTCTGGGCTTAAACAAGGTGTAACTGCGGCAGTCAAATATTTGAAACAGACTTTACCCTGAAAGAAAGGTCAGGAAGTTAGAAGACTGTACTCTCAAAAAAGAATAAACAGTAGATGCATAACATTTGGTAGACATTATCTACAGAAGGTAAAGTACAAAAGTGTTAGAACAATGAGTTTTGAACCAATGAGACAAAGGTATTGTTGTTATGGCCACAATGCCAAAAAATAAATTAATTTATAACTTTAATTATAGTAGGGTTGACTACTGCAATGAATCACTGGCTGTTTTAATAGCTTTTATGCAGCTTACAGTTCAAAATTCCACTGCAAGAAATCTCACATGAACCAGAAAGCATGAACACATAACTCCAGTTCTCAAGTCCTTACATCAGCACCAGTACACTTCTTCTCCACTCCTCAGGCATCCTCTCACTTTCCAAGATTCCAGTAAATAATCTGGTTAAAAACTCTACTGCCATCTCTCTTAAACACATCCACGCGTCCACAGTTATTTCATCTGGACCAAAGGCCTTTCCATTTTTCATCCTCTTCATAGCTGTCCTTATTTCTTCCTTGCTAATCAGTTGCACTTCCTGATTCACGATCTCCTCATCATCCAACCTCTTCTCTCTCTCGTTCTCTTCATTCATCAGCCTCTCAAAGTAATCTTTCAATCTGCTCAACACACTCTCCTGTAAGACGTGAGTACGTTTCCATCTTTATCCTTTATCACCCTAGCCTGCTGCACATCTTTCCCAGCTTGGTCCCTCTATCTAGCCAATTGGTACAGGTCCTTGTCTCCCTCTTTAGTGTCCAACCTCTCATACAACTCATCATACACCTTTTTTTAAGCCTTCACCACCTCTCTCTTCACCTTGCGCCTTATCTCCTTATACTCTTGTCTATTTTATGCATCTCTCTGACTTTCCTACTTCTTCTTTGCCATCCTCTTCTTCTGTATACTCTTGTGTACTTCCCCATTCCACAATCAGGTTTCCTTTTCCTCCTTCCTCTGTCCAGATGTCTTGCCAAGCACCTTTCATGCTGTCACCCTTACTACATCTGCTGTAGTTTCCCTGCTGTCTGGTAACTCTTCACTACACCTTCTCACCTTCTCCCTAAACTCAACCTTGAAGTCTTTCTTTTTCAAATTCCACTATTTAGTCCTTGGCTCTGCCCTCACTTTCTTCCTCTTCTTGATCTCCAACATCATCCTACAGATCACCATCCTAAGCCGCATAACTACACTTTCCTCTGCCACCACTTTGCAGTCTTCAATCTCCTTCAGATTGACTCTTCTGCATAGGATGTAAACTACCTGTGTGCATCTTCCTCCACTCTTGTACGTAACCCTGTTCCTCCCTCTTCTTAAAATACATATTCACCACAGCCATGTCCATCCTTTTGGCAAAATCCGCTATCCTCTGACCTTCTTCATTCCTCTCCTTGACACCATACCTTACCCATCACCTCCTCATCTCCTCTATTCCCTTCACCAACATGTCCATTGAAATTCACTCCAATCACAACTTTCTGTCCTTTGGGTACAATGTTCATCACTTCATCCAACACTCCAAATATCTTCTTTCTCCTCCATCGCACACCCAACTTGCAGGGCATATTCACTAACAACATTAATCGTCACACCTCTAATTTCCAGCTTCATAATTTTTACTCTGTCTGACACTCTTTTCACCTCCAAAACACTCTTGACATACTGTTCCTTCAGAATAACACCTACCCCATTTCTCCTCCCATCCACACCATGATAGAACAATTTGAATCCACCTCAGATCCACCTGGCCTTACTCCCCTTCCATTTAATCTCTTGCACACACAATATATCAACCTTCCTACTCTCCATCATATCTGATAACTCTCTCCCCTTATCAGTCATATTGCCAATATTCAAAATTCCTACCCTCAGTTCCACTCACTTTACTTTCCTCCTCTCCTCCTGCCTCCAGACGCATCTCCCACCTCTTCTTCTCCTTCTTCTTCTTTAGCCAACAACAGCCTAATTTCCGCCAACATCCTGTTGGCTAACAGTACTGCTGGTGGTCGTTGTTAACCCTGGGCTCGAACGTTCCAGAATGGAAATTTGTATTGTGCACATTTTAAACCAGATGCGCTTCCTGATGTAACCCTCCCCATTTATCCGGGCTTGGGACTGGCATGAAGAAACACACTGGTTGGTGCATCCCCTATACCTAACATAAATTTTCTTGAGTGGGTATAATAGAGACAAGATGTTCCACCTCAAACTGGGACCTAAGTACTGCAGCGGGCGACACCTCAGAACCACACTAGTTGTGATCCACAATAGGCCTGACCCCAGTGACTCTCTGATGGTTTTCACTCTTCTGAGGATGGGGTTCCCAAAGGCTTTCTCCAATACCCTTCATAATGCGAGCAGCCTTCCTAAGTTTTTTTTATGGTGGTTGGAGAGCCAGTTCTGCCACCAACCCCCATGATTTCACTGCAAGCTGTCGGACCACTTGCAGGGCTAGGGGTAGTCTGAGGAGTCTGGGTGTTTTAGCTTGATAGTGTTCTAAATAGAAACCAAGATCCAGGCCTTTAATGACCTCTTAGGCACAGGCGCCCCTGATATCTCTGCAAAAGGTTGAAAGTCCAAGTCTTTAGAGTCCTTGTGCTTCCTGCCTTGCTGTATGGTTGCAAGACATGGACGCTATCCAGTGACCTGAGACAAAGACTGGACTCCATTAGTACTGTGTCTCTTTGTAGAATCCTTGGGTATCGCTGGTTTGACTTTGTGTCGAATGAGTGGTTGTTAATGGAGTCCAGAATGAGGCACATTACCTGCATTGTTAGGGAGCGTCAGTTACGGCACAATGGCCATGTGGTGCGATTCTCCAAGAGTGATCCGGCTCACAGGATCCTTATTGTTGAGGACCCGAGTGGCTGGGCCAGGCCAAGGGGATGCCCACATAACACCTGGCTGTGGCAGATACTGTAGATGGTCATTTCTGGAGGGTAGGACTGGACTGTGTGTCTGCCTGAGGGGTTGCCAACCAGGATCCCGAGCTGTTTTGTTGTGTGGTGGGTGCAGCAATGCACTTTACCAGTGCATGTTCTCCAACCTGATCCGACCTGTTCAGACCTGGTATAATAAATCTGTTTGCTATACTGTATGTATGAAAGATAGGGTTTAGTCTCACGTGAAAAGTGAAAAGAGGTTCATTTTGTGGTAAATTTAAATGTAAGCACCTTTTTCATCCATTTCATGTGGGTTAGTGGATGTAATGGCCATACCCCACCATTTTTAAAACATTTTAGGGGTGACATTTATATTCATAATACCAACCCTATTCTATCCTGCTATCTGGTAGATATGAACAACGAAAAAAAAGACAAACTTGAAATGAACCTTTAATCGTTATTTGTGTTAGTGTTTTTATTCATCTTAACCACGATAGACACACTTTCTCTCTTTTTTCTCTGTGATTGCTGATTCTTATAATAGCCTTTTGAAAAACTATACACAGACTTGCAGTTGCTTTTAACGTGAATCTTTAATAAAAAAACAAACTTTCTAAGCTTGGATACAACAAGCAGTCCAGTACTGAGAGATTCCATCTATTGCTTGATTTAACTTCAGCCTTCTTCGCATAATAATCAGTCCATTGCTTGTCTATTTTAGATTTAAGACTAAGGCTATTTGATTCATCACATGCAGTCATTTTCTCTTCTTTTATTTGCAGGGCACTAGTGGGATTTACCGGTGCCTACTCTATTGAAGATAAGATTAGAATGTTAAAGATTAGTTTCCACTCTCAACTTTTGAATTGCTTGTTTTAATCAAAGTCTTTCCTATTTCAGTTGTAAACAATTTAACTGTGATGGTGTTCTTCAGTTTATTCTTTTGCCTTTTTTTATAGATATCATTTAGGAGGTACAATGATCGTCTCTTTTCACCAATGATTTCCGGGAATTACATTAAGTTATTTTTCCAGCTCATTCATTATCTGTGTACAGTTTGCAGACTCACCCTTTACGTTGGTACAGGACCATATGAGGCACTGGTAATGTGTGAATGGAATACAGGTCAGAGTGTTTCAGTATCATTAATTATTGTGAGTGCCCTGCACAGTTATGAGTAGTAGCGTCATCACAGAAGAAAGTGAATTCCAGAAGCAAATTGCTATGTTCCTCCAGGGTGCTGTAGCTTAAACCTCTGCTAATGGAATTTATGACCCTTTAAGGTTAATGGAAGACCAGAAGTGTAGGAACACCAAGATGAACCTGGTGTTCCTGTTGCAAATAGAGTGTTTTCGTTGACCCCACAGGTAATCCTACAGTATGACCATGACTGCAATTCGGAAGGTTCTAAATATGCAGGCCCAATGAACTTGGTGTCAGGTGGTAAGCGGCACCAGCTCTATTAGCAAGAGGAACCAAAGACACAGTAGAACAGAGACTGAAGGTAAAGGATGTAAATGGTAATTGGGGCACAGTATAGAATCTGGCATAGAATCAGGCATAGAATGACTGTATATTTTTGTTATTTCCTATTTATCATTTTCTGTTTTGTGCTTTTATTAATTTCTTCTTCAACCTTTTTTTATTACTTTATAAATAATACATCTCTTTTGTTGGTATTTTGTCTTCTTTGGAGTTTTCTGTATCCAGTGTGGCTTAACAGTGCCCTCTTGCATTTTCACCTGCAGTGAACTGGTGCCCCATTCATGCTTTGTAGTAAATAGCAACATTTTTTTCCTCAACTCACCATGGCCCTGGTTAATTATATATTGCAGTAAGTCATAGATTCTCTCTTTTTTAAGTTATAACCTCAATTTACTTTAGGAGCTTAAGCTTACATTTCACGAGTATATATCTTTCCATTTACTGTTAACTGAAAATATGCTAGGCCATTTGAGAAATATGCAACAAATACAACACTGTGTGAACTGTTAGTAATTTCCATAGCATGCTGCACCACTAGTGACTACTGCAGAAATATACAGTAGGTTAATACTTTGTGTTATTTTGCTATAAACAGTCAAACTGTCGTCCCCTTGATCCCTCAGACCAGACGCCAGACACCAGATAAAAGTCCAAAATGATGATTTATTAATACAATAATGTGCGCAAAGTACCTCCACTATTCTCAATAGTATAATAATAATAATCCAATTAAATCAATAATACACAAAAAATACTCCACATGACCCAGCAGCTCAGTCACCCTTCCTCCCAACTCGGCCCTCGGATCTCCCACAGTCCTTTCATACTTCTTGACCCGGAAGTGTTTCTGTCCCTCAGTCCATGTGACTATATTAACACTTCCGGGTCGGGTAAAACTCCTTTTCTTCAGCCCAGAAGTTCGTCATTTCCTCTGTCTCCTCAACTGGGAAGGGCTATAAGGTAAATAGAAGTCCCTGGGCCTCCCTGCATCGTCTCCTGGCAGTCCCCACGTTATCCAGCAGGGCTGTGAAGAAAGACTCCATTGATGCCTGCTGGAATTTGGGGTTCCTCCATGTTGCAGGGAGGGTTCCATCTGGAGGCTTGGGGTTATTGGCTGAGAGAAGCTGCCGGCCATATTCCACAATAGTCATTCTTCTCCATGATAACAAGATCTCACTATTAATCTGTACTTAACAAGACATATAGCCCCAACTGCCTGAATGACTTTTATAGTATACTAGCAAAATACCCGCGCTTCGGAGAAGTAGTGTGTTAAAGAAGCAATGAAAAAGAAAAGGAAACATTTTGGAAATAACGTAACATGATTGTCAATGTAATTGTTTTGTCACTGTTGTGAGTGATGAGTGTTGTTGTCATATATATATATATATATCTATACATATACACATATATACATACATATATATATATCTACATATATACACATACATATACACACACATAAATACATACACACATACATACACACACACACATATATACACACAAATACATATATATATACATACATACACACACACATATATAAACATATATATACATATACATACATATCTACATATATACACACACAGCTATTTCAGATCAGTGCAATACGCTGCTTGTTAAAACGGATGACTCCGCTCTTACGTGCAAGTCTGCGTGGATATTATGAACTATCGATTTGTTCAAGTTCTATTTAAATTTTAAATAGAAGGAATTTTTATTTAGTCGACAGAAATATCTTTGGTAGGAATGGTAAAACAGACAGGAATATTATTCGTGAATAAATCAACTCAAACCTTAAACAACTTATAATATTTTGCTCTCCATAAAAATATATCCTGTCTAAATTATACAAGTTAGAAATAAAGTAAACGTTAAAAGAACAAACATTCAAATTTCTTTACTCTTATGTAATTTTATATATAAATAAACTTAGATTTTAAATATCCCAAAAGATTTTGCTCTCCATAAAAATATATCCTGTCAAAATTATACAAATTCAAATATGAACATGCTGCATAACAAAACCTGGAAATATAAATAAAATGTGTTCCTTTCAGCAATAACAAATCAAATCATTCAGTTGTCTTTGCTCATATGTCATTTTAGAGCTGGACGCCTGGCATCTGTTTTTGGCCACAGGTTCGTTTCTGTTTGGTGTGAGGTTCTGTGTTGTGGAGATTCTCAGGATGGATTGCAGGTGCTCATCAGTGAGGCGACTCCTGTGTGCTGTTTTGTTAGTCTTTATCACTGAGAAGAGCTTCTCACACAGATATGTGCTACCAAACATGCACAAGGTTCGAGCCGCATGTAGACGGACTTTTTGTTCTTCAAAGTCACCAAAGCGCCGTGCAAACTCAGTGCGCAGTGCGCCAGTTTATCAGCAAAGTGCGATTTGGGAACACCGTAGTGACGACTTGGTTTAACATTACTTGGCAACAGGGAAAGTGGGGCAAGGTGAACTGGTGCATTTGTGTCTCCCATAAAAGCAGCTTCACTTGAAATCACTTTGTGATTGTGCACGGGTAAAACGTCCGCTGAAGTGTCAGATTCTTATTTAATTATTCTGCTTTCTGTATCTTCTGCATTGCATTCAGGTTACCCTGATGTTTTGTCTCATAGTGCCGTCTTAGATTAAATTCTGTAATTACAGCCACATTAGCTCCACAAATGAGACACACGGGTTCAGTAAACATATACTCAGCCTCCCATCGGTTTTAAAGGCTCTATTTTCAGAATCAACTTTTCTCTTCAGCATCGTGTGAGCTAGCTTCGCAATAACTTGCAGCATCATAAGGTAGACTTGATTAACGCGTAAGTGTTCGCAAGGCAGCTGAAGCGCTGCATTATGGGATCTGTAGTTTATTGTGTTACCAGCGCTTCATATACCCGGCTTTAATAACAATAATACAGTATATAAAATGATCTCGGGCGGATATAATTACACGCCGGGCGGATGTGGCCCGGCCCTTGAGTTTGACACATATGGACTAAATAGAACTTGAAAAGATATATTTTTTCAAATGTGATCGCAATTCAGATAGAGTTGACGCCAAGACTACAGCCTGCATGCCTCAATAAGTCATCCTCCCTCGCTCTTACTTTTTACCGCTCATCTAATGAATACACTGAGTATGGCTTTACCAAAACAATCATTGATGGCGAATAAAGTATCCATTATTCGAGTATGTAGATCGGGATATATATATATACATATATATATACCCGCGTATCAGCGAGAAGTAGTGTGTTAAAAAGCTAGAAAAGAAAAGGGAACATTTTAAAAATAACGTAACATGACTGTCAATATACAGTATTTGTTTTGTGAGTGTTACTGAGTGTTGCTGTCATCAAGGATTTGATTATCATTATTTCTTTCAATCAGGTTCGTATTTGTAGGATGTGTTGTGTTCAAGTTACATTCCGTGTTTGTCAATCGTTGTAAAGATGACAGGTTTCATTCATCGATTCGTTTCTTACTGCATCAATAAACAGCTCGTCTTCTTCTTTATCTGAGACCTGATACACTGCATGCACGGGTTTTTTTTACACTGTCTTCCTTTAGCGGACATTGACTTTTCCAACGTGTGCTTTGTTTCCGCAGTAGCTGGATTTATGAATATGCTTGTATGTATCAGACGCTTCATATTTTTGCTGCCTTTTCAATTGTGTAATTCGGTTTTGTTCAGCTCTTTGGAACTGTTGCTTTTATCTGTGCACTGCGTCAGTTCACGTGAGCCACTCGGTGTACATGCATCGAAGGTTCCCAGCTGTGCTGGTTCCATCTCGTGCTATGTCCATGGCTGTATTTAATGTTACCTTAGTCCTGGAACTTTCTCTCGCAGTTTCACTGAGTTTGTGTCAAACACCACCGTGACCATCTCATCTTCCTCTCCATAAGCACAGTCCTTCACCCGTGAATATTTACCCGTGGCAGTTTGCTATTGGATTGCCGCTGACGGACGGCCTTATATGGGCAGGCACTAAATTACAAACGCCAGCGCAGCCTGTCTATGAACTTAATTTAAAGTGTAGGTTTACATCGTTCTTTGTTTCCGAAGTAGCAGAACATATGAATATGGTTGTATATGTCACTCGCTCGCTTCTTATTGTTTCGCTGCCTTCTCAATTATATAATGCATGTTTTCTTCAGCGCTTTTTTGAGGTCTTCCTGGTTTTCTATGTACTGCGTGAACACGAAACTCCGCCCCCACGGCGTTGAAGCTCATCTCCATTACAGTAAATGGAGAAAAACTGCTTCCAGTTATGATCATTACGCGTAGAATTTCGATATAAAACCTGCCCAACTTTTGTAAGGAAGCTGTAAGGAATGAACCTGCCAAATTTCAGCCTTCCACCCACACGGGAAGTTGGAGAATTAGTGATGAGTCAGTGAGTGAGTGAGTCAGTGAGTGAGTGAGTGAGTGAGTGAGTGAGTGAGTGAGGGCTTTGCCTTTTATTAGTATAGATTGTGTCTTGTCTTTAAATTATTTCAGGCTTTTTATGAAATTGTTCCTGGGTTTTGTTCACTCTTATGAGGTTTTTGAGTTCAAGGAATTCATCTACAGTATGATGTCATTTTCTGTTTATAACCTGTTTTGTGTTGTATTATTATTTGAACCATTTCATCACAATTTTGTTTTCTTTCAGGTACAGCCAATTTTTTACATGTTACCAGGAGCACAGTCTATAATGTCATAGAGGTGACAGAATAACAGGACAGATCTCTTTCCTGTTATTAGTTTGCTAATAACATTTAAACACTTTGCTGTTCAAACAAACATTCATTTTTTCTGTCCTTTGTTTGGCTTTTGTGACATCATAGAGGCATTGGGATAAAATGACTCTAATTATAACACGTCTCTATCCAAGATTGTGGTTCAAACTAAAAATATTACTTTGTTACCAGTCTTTTTGCTCTCCATTTAGACTTCGGCATTTTAATTCCTGTCTTACAGTTGTGGTAATTAATCAACTAAATTCCTTCACGTACCTCTGAAACTGCTGATTTGTGAAATTTGGCAGCGCATTTTTGCAGTAATTATTTTGTGTTCATCGATTGTTTCTCTGAAAATTCGCCATGTAGCTGGCCTTGATAAACATTTTTCCAAGTGTCCCATGATGTTTTGCAAGGTCAGCCGAACCTTTCATGCATGTATACTGTAAAATCATTGCCCAATCTGCTTTGCACAAGCATGACGTCATGACCTATTCCAGCCGGACGTACCTGCATTATAAAAAAAAAAGCATTTTTACTTGAGTGGTACATCACCTTATCATAATAAGAATATCATGAGCACTTCCACCATATATAAAATATTGATCCCTATGCACTCGCTTAATCTCTCACCGCCATGCAGCTCCTCATGGCTAATTATGCATGTCTATGGCTAATCATGCACAGCTATGAGTCAAAATAAGCCTTAAAGGAGTCCTCTCCCTCCCCCTTCTCTCATGAGAAAACAGTTTAGATTCTGAGAAATAACAATAACAAAAGATTTATTACAATTGTCATGCATTAGTACTACAGATTCATCTATAGGCTCTCCTGCCTGTTTAAATTCTAGAAGCTTCAGGACCAGAAAACTAGTGGTGTCATTCCCACATCATTCATCAAATCCTGCCTCTTCTGGAAACACCAGATGAAAGGACCACAGGATTCAGAAATGGACATTCATTCTCAACCTGTAGACTGACCTGTCCACTAGGTGCTGTCTACAATTGTTTAGGCAGCCTTGGCTGTGATTTATTGCACCCTCATTTGTTTCTTCCATATTAAACTGAATTGTCGACTGACTCACCAGCACTTTTATGTCAAACTTGTTTCCTCTTTTACACTATTAAGATGGAATAAGAAAGTGCAAAGCATCTACACAGATAGACTGGAAATAAAACAACTAATTTCAGCTGTTCATGAAGTCGCAACTTCAAACAATGGAACAAACCAATCCCACACTGCTGCTTCATGGCATGGCTAATGAGTGCCCCAAGAATGGAACTCTTTGAATACAATAAGTTTTTTTTTTTACTTATTGCTGGCTTATGGCCATTTTCTGTATTTTGTTAGTGGTTATCGTTCTGTCTGCGTCTTTTGTTTTTTGGGGCAGGGTGGCATAGTAACTAGTACTGCTACCTCACAGCTCAGATCACATTTTTGGCCACAATAATCAGTCCAACACAGTTGACAGATGCTTCCCTAGCCTTCTGGGACACTTAAAATTCCATTGCACCATTACAAACTACGCAAAACTAGTTCAGTTCCTCCTTCCCCCATTGACTTTAATGAATTTTGTGAAGTTCAGCAAAGTTCTGCAACATATTTATGAGCGAAGTGAACTCCATGAGGTTCTCTTATCACAAATTTCCAATTATGTCTCTTCTTCTGATCCATTTTCATCTCATGCTATTTTTTCCACCTAAGCACAACACTGCTAATTAATTCCTTAACATAAACACTTTAATTATATTCTAAAAACAAAATTTCAATTTACAGTAACTACTAAACAAAAACACCAAAGCCAACACAAAAATGAGTTAAGAATGAAACACAATAGGCTTACAAAAATACCTTCATGCAGTCAACATCATGGTAAAAGAAACTGAAACACATTTTATATGCTCTGAAGGCCCCAAAGCTCCTGTCATTATCCAGTGTCCCCTAAAAGTCAAGTTCTGAACTCCTTTTCCCTTGGTGACAGTCCCTTTAGGGCACTTAACAGGCCGGTCTTTTTTTTTCTTTTTCATTAGGCAATAGTGGGACTTTTAATTCCTGTGGAGAGATGACCTACAGTACAGCTTCTGGTAAAATCATTTTGAAAGGTCATCATTCATTTATAAATTTGCTTCTCAACCCCATTTATTTTAAATAGAGAGCTTGGGTGCCAAAGCCTATCACAGCAGTATAGAGTATATCTAAGAGAACAACCCTGGACAAGGTCACCATTCTGTGTCAGGGTGCAAACATGATCATGCAGATAGGGCCAGATTAGATGTATAAAATAACCTAACGTGCAGATCACTGGAATGTGGGAGTGAACCAAAAGCCCAAGAGAATTCCCACACAGATCCACAGAGAATCTGCAAACATCTCACAGACGATGCCCAATAGCTGCCACTAATAAGCCATTATTTTAAATAGACTTAAATGTGGCATTAGTATTCTGATTATATTTTCTTTTCAGTCTTGTGTTGTAGTCTGCTGTTTTATAACCTTTTAATTCACCTTCATGTAATTTCATTTTGCTCATGCTGTTCAAAAATTTGATACAAGTTAAATGTTCCTTTTTCTAGATTTCTTTTATTGATTTTGCTGGAGCAAATATATACCCAGCTGAGTTACATGCATTCCGTTACACTACATTACCTGCTCATCATGTTCCAGTCATTCTTTTAAGTGAAACATAAATCAGTTTACAAAATTAATGAATGGAATTGAATGGAACATTTTTCATAAGCTAATGGATCAAACCTCTTTCAGTCTCATGGCATTCCTCTTCTAGTTTAAAATTACAAACTAGGGACACAGCAAAAAACATGTTCTATTACAAATTACTTATTCTCTGAACATTTTTAAGGCTACATTACAATAAAACAGTTAAAAAAACAATGTGCATTTAGTATGAAGACAATTGAAGTGCCTGATTTTATACAGTAATTAAATATTGTGAGGAAATGTCCAAGCTGAAGGACACCTCCACACTACATACACTGTGATTGGTGAGGGGGCTCTCAGAAAACCAAAAAACAAGTCTTTATGTCCTGGGACATGGATGTCTAAGTGGAGGACTGAAAATTAACAACAGTTATGCTGAGGTTTACCAGAGCCTCAGACTCAAAGTCCTCTGTAATCACATTATTTTCACATTTAAAATAGCTCAATGGGTTTTCCAAAAGCATTTTTAGCCCTATGTTCTTAAGTCCCTCAGGCACAGAATACTCCACAGGTATCAGACAATTACACTAACAATGAGGCAAAGATCTTCCCTTAGTCATTAGCATAAGTAAAATGACTTTCCTCCATCCATCTTCTTGTTTTATAGGTGGTCCTGGAGGCACATCACTAGAAGTGGTTGTGCTACGCTGCTTAGTTCCAACCTCTTTAGGTGGTACCTACACCCAGACCTTTGTGGTTCCTTCAGTGGGTGTACCTTTTATGGAACTGATTCTGGACTGCTCTTGAAAACAGAACAGAACACTATTTGAGGTATCTGGATCCTTTTCTATGACAGTACAGTATTTCTCAAAAGATTCTGTTAAGGGTGCTGGGAAAGTATGGAGTTAATTAGACACCTAATAATGGCTATTCGGTCCCTGCATAATTACAGTGAGAGCTGTGTCCACATACTCTGAAAAACATCAGCACCATTTCCATTGGCATGGGACTCTGACAGGGCTATGTTTTGTTTCCTGTCCTGTTTGTGATTTTCATGGACAGGATATCAATGCACAGTTAGGTAGAGGAAGGGTCCAGTTTAGTGGTCTTATATTTACGTCACTGCTTTTTACAGACGACATGGTCATGTTGGCTTCATTGGGCTGGGAACTTCAGCACACATTGGGATGGTCTGCAACTGAGTGTGAAGTCATAATGATGAGGATCAGCACCTCCAAATCTAAGGCTATGTTCCTGGCTTTAGATAAGTGGTGGGAAATGAATGAACGAATTCCCTCATCTATCACCCTAAGGTTTTCCTTGTGCTACTTGCTTAGATTCCACAAACAGAATATATATATATATATATATATATATATATATATATATATATACAGTAATCCCTCCTCGATCGCGGGGGTGAAAATCCGCGAAGTAGAAACCAGATGTTTGTATGATTATTTTTATATATTTTAAGCCCTTAGAAACTCTCCCACACTGTTTATAAATATTCTCCGCACAGTTATATAGTAAACCCTTGTTTATCGCGGTTAATCCGCTCCAGACAGATAAATGAATTTCCACGAAGTAGGATTCTTTATTTATAAATCTAATATTTTCGCAGTTAGAGCATAGAAAACCTGTTTACGACCTTCTAAATACGTTTTTAACATTATTAAAGCCCTCTAGACATGAAATAACACCCTTTAGTCAAAAGTTTAAACTGTGCTCCATGACAAGACAGAGATGACAGTTCTTTCTCACAATTAAAAGAATGCAAACATATCTTCCTCTTCAAAGTGCGCGTAAGGAGCGGAGAATGTCAGAGAGAGAGTAAAGTAAACAATGAAAAATCAATAGGGCTGTTGCGCTTTTAAGTATGCAAGCACCGCGATAAAGCAGCGGCAATGAAGGGATCAATGCGAAGGTAGCCTTTCAGCATTTTTTACAGGAGCGTCCGTATCTTCTAAGCAAACAGCCTCTGTGCAAAAAGCCCCTCTGCTCACATCTCCTCCGTCAAGCGCAGAGAACGTCAGAGAGAGAGAGAGCGCGAGATTAAAGCAAACAATCAAAAAATCAATAAGTGTGCTTTTGGACGCACCTCGATAAAGCGGCATTTCTTAGAGGAGCGTCCGTATCCACTAGGCAAACAGCTTCTGTGCAAGCAGCACCTCTGCTCACACCCCCTCCGTCAGGCGCAGAGAATGTCAGAGAGGGTGAGAGAGAGGCAGAGACAAGCAAACAATCGAGCACCGCGCAGGAGGCATATCTTATAGCATTGAGGAGTTTTAGTTAATATGTAATACGTGCTCTGATTGGGTAGCTTCTAAGCCATCCGCCAATAGCGTCCCTTGTATGAAATCAACTGGGCAAACAAACTGAGGAAGCATGTACCATAAATTAAAAGACCCATTGTCCGCAGAAATCCGCGAATCAGCGAAAAATCCGCAATATACATTTACATATGCTTACATATAAAATCCGCGATAGAGCAAAACCGCAAAAGTCAAAGCGCGATACAGCAAGGGATCACTGTATATATATTAAGGGTGCAATGATACATGTATCGATATTGAACCGTTCGATACAGTGCTTTCGGTTCGGTACGCATATGTATTGAACGATACAAAATTATATACCTGTATTTATTTGATCAGCTTTTCTTCTGACGATGCCGTCTGTGTTGAGAGCTCAGTGGATCTGCGTTCGACTACTCCGCCTAGGCTGCATTGTCGAGCGCAGATCCACTGAGCCCACATGCATTCACTCAAGCTAGCGAGACAGAAGTTAAGCTCGATGCAGCATGGCAACTGCCTCAACGCCACCCGAAGTTGAACCTCCTCCACCGTCATTGAAATCTGGCGTTTGGAACTATTTTGGCTTTCATGTGAAGTATGACCCTGATGGTAAGCGTGTTGTGGACAAAACTACAACAGTATGTCGGATGTGCCACGCAATGCTTAATTACATCGGTGGGAACACAACAAATATGACTGCGCATTTACGCCGACATCACCCTAGTGCAAAGACAAGTGGAAGCAGACAAAAACAACAACAAGCACGCATGCTACAAACTTTACCCGAGTCATTTAGACAGCCGTTAGCACATGATTCTAAGAGGGCAAAAGAAATTGACAGGGCAATTGCAACTTTTATTGCTGTCGACATGCGACCCTTTTCTGTTGTAGAAAACACCGGGTTTCAGGAAATGCTGAGAGTACTTGAGCCCCATTACAGTATTCCTTTATGAACTTATTTCACCGATACCGCAGTTCCTGCTTTGTACAAGTAGACAAAAGCTAAATTAGAGACTGCAGTGTCAGCAGCATCCGCTGTTGCTCTGACCTCAGACGGCTGGACGTCAAGAGCTACACAGAGCTACCTGACTGTCACCACACATTACATTGATCCGGAATGGCAGATGAAAAACTGGTCTGGTCGAAAGTCACACCACTGACAACTTAGCCAAAGGTCTGTCAGAAGCTGTGGAAGATTGGAAGTTAGTGCGACCAAATGTGACAATACCTGTAACTACTGACAATGCTAAGAACATAGTTAATGCTGTCACAGCTGCTGGGCTGGGGCCACAAATCGGATGTTTTGCGCATACTATTAATATAGCTGCTCAGAAAGGAATGGCAGTGCAGAAGGTTTCCCATCTCCTGGCAAAGATGAGAAGAATTGTCTCCTTCTTTCACAGAAGCACAACAGGATGCAATGTGTTTAAGAAAAAACAGCAATTGCTGCAGCTTAGTGAAAAAAAACTCATTCAAGATGTTCCAACTAGGTGGAACTCCTCTCATGATATGATGGAAAGATACCTTGAACAGCAAGCTGCGGTGTATGCTGCTATGGCCGACAACACTGTGAAGAAGAGTATGAAGAACATTCAGAATCTAACTCAGGAAGAACATGCACTGGCTGAAAATCTCATTACACTCATGAAAACCCTAAAAACTGTGACAGTCATGATGTGTGAAGCATCATCTCCAACGGCATCCATGATCCTGCCACTTAAAATGAACATCCTGAACTCTATGGCACAGTCTGATGATGACAGCCCAGCAGTGAGAGATGTAAAAAAAAACATCAGGGAGGACCTGGAGCAGAGATACGCTGATCCTGCCCTTCAGAATTACCTACACAAGTGCACAGCTTTAGATCCTCGATTCAAGTCCCTGCGACACTTGGATGATGTCACTCAGCTGAGAGTCTATGGAGCACTCACCACAGAGCTTGTCCTGAGCATTGAACAAGTAGGGTTTTTTTTCATTTTTCAAATTTTATTTTGCTACTGCTTGATTTACTGTTAACGGTTTGGTTGTTTATATTTCCTCAGGACCAAGCCACAGGCACCACAGAAACTGCGACCTCCGCAGAGACTCAAACAGCAAACTCTTCAGATTCACCATCAGCATCTCCACCAGAGAAAAAGTCGGCCATGAAGGAGTTGTTTGGAGAACTGTTCATGGCACAGGAGCCAAGGACCAGGTCTGCAGCCGAAGTGGCAGAGGAGGAAATTAACTTGTACAGGTTAGCAGACTGCATTCCCACAGATGATAACCCACTGAGATGGTGGAAGAAACATCAGAGCTTGTACCCTCATCTTTCTAAGTTGGCACAGTGTTACTTGGTTGTACCTGGAACCTCTGTCCCAAGTGAGAGGGTGTTTTCCACAGCAGGTGACATTGTCACAGCAAGCAGATCTGTACTGTCAGCAGAACATGTGGACATCCTAATTTTTCTGAAGAAGAACATGGAAATTGAGTAAACTATGTTTTGGTTTGTATTTAAGTGGACCTTTTATTTAAGTTGTTTATGTTGTATATGCAGCTAAGTGCTAGCACTCCAGAAGATGTGTTAGGGGAGGTCCATTAAAGAGTGGTTCATTTTATGGGTACCTGATTTGTTTAATATGCTGCTGAGACTATACCCCAGAAGAAGGGTATAGAATAGCTTTAATTTTTATTTATTTTTTATTCTTTACATGGTGGTTTTTTGGTTTTACATGGTGCTAAGTATGCACAACAGAAAATATGTGAAGTATAGCTTTACCAGATTTAAGTTTTCATGTGTTTTCTGTACACCATAGAACAATGGTTCTAAAATTGTTTTCATGTCAGGGATTGGGTGTGTTTGTTTTATATTCTGCCAAGTATAGAAAATACAGTCAGGGATCCCCAAATAATGCAGAACTGTATGTGGTTGATACCTTATTTTTAGAACATTTCAAATGTTTCAAAATATATTTAGGAAGGCATTTCTGTGCAATACATATTTTTATTTAAGTTGTTTTTGTTGTATATGCAGCTAAGTGCTAGCACTCCAGAAGATGAGTGTGAGGGGAGGTCCATCAGAGAGTGGTTCATTTTATGGGGACATGATATGTTCAATATGCTCCTGAGAATATACCCCAGAAGAAGGGTATAGCATAGCTTTTATTTTGGAAAGGGACCTTTCTCTGTAATAAACTCGTTTCCAAACTCTTTTATTTTTTTATTATTTTGTTTTTTCAGCAACATTTAATTTAAAAACTGTATTTTTGAGTTAAAAGAAATATATATAATTTTAATAAATTACAAATTAAAAAGGCATAAAATTTTTTTGTATCGAAAAAATATCGAACCGTGACACCAAAGTACCGAACCTAACCGTAAATTTTGTGTATCTTTGCACCCCTAATATATATATATATATATATATATATATATATATCTATATTTTATTTTTTTTTTATTGACAGAAATTGAACCACTACAATTTGCTTTTTAAGAGACAGTAATCCAAATGATCAATGTCTGAAAATTACGTCCTGTAGATGGTGCCTCCTGTATGTATGAATTCTTCCAATCTGCTGTTGAGGTTCCCCATTGATTGCTGCAACATCTCAGCTGGGATACCACGAATTTCGTCCTGTCGGTTTCTTTCAAACCGTCTTCTTTCTTTCTATCAGTCTCTTCAAAGTTTTTAATTAAAGTTTTTATCGCGTGTTTCGAGGGAACCCAACCAGGACGCCCTAAGCTGAAAAAACGTTGGGAACTCCCTCTGCACACCTTCCAAACTATCATTGTTTTTGTAAAACATTTTTATGTCGAAAGCACACTGTTGACCGTTCCACTGATCCTTGATTACTAAATGGCGAGATTGTTTACAGCTCAAGGTCTCTGTTCCGCAGTGCTGTCCACTGCACATGTCACCTATATACCTGTGTTTAAGTTCTCCTGCGTATAACTCATGGATTGATTTTATCATATAATTTTATTTTATAATGTCGGTCATATAAGTCGAATGTGGAAAACTCACGCTGTTGGTCCAAGACATTATGATATGCTAACGCCCACGTGAGAGAGTAACTATGGAGCTATGTGTATTGTGCATATGTGACCACATGGTAATACCCAAACTATTTCAAAGCAACGTTTGTATTGTTTGTGTTTTTTGTATCTCACACCCTCATACACCGTTATCGTAAAAGCATCTCTTAACTACAATGGAGCATTTGATCAGAAGAAAATATGAAGCTGGTTTTAAATTAAAAGTTGTTGAAGTGGCAAAAAAAATTGGTAACTGGGCTGCTGCAACAAAATTAGATGTGTCTGAAAAACTGGTGTGAGATTGGAAGAAGGAAGAAGATGAAAAAAAAATAAAAAATTAAGTGTTGCATATTTGAATGGGCGCATTTGGCAAGTCAGGGTCTGATTTTATGATCGATTTTTTGGCTTTCAAGACCTGAACTATACGCAAGTATATAGATATATATACAGGTAAAATTCCATTATAATGAATATCTTTACAACGAAATTTTCATTACAACATTATTTTTATGGTCTCAACAGCTTCCCCATATGACACGAGTCTATAGAAATCTCGTTACTATGAAGTACATTCAGCAACTTTATTATTAAGACAGTAATACATTGTAGCTTAGGGCCCCACCCATTAGAATCACCATATATATATATATATATATATATATGTGGTCCCCGGCCGGGGCTGGAGACCGGCCGGGATCCCAGGAGGACGTGAGGAGGACTTGTGCCTCCTCCAGACCGCGAGGGGGCGTCCGTCCTGGTTCTGTTGGGGGCAGCGGGTAGAGGGCTTGGAAGCCCAGCCCTGTAGTGACCCGTGGCCACCGCCAGGCGGCGCCCCGATGCCGGTTTATCCCGGTGGTCGCCGGCGGGGCTCTAGCCCGGCCGGGACGCCTTGAGGACCAGAGGAGGGCGTGTGCCTCCTCCAGACCGAGAGGGGGAGTCCGTCCTGGTTATGCAGGAGGACTCGGGTAGGGGGCTTCGAAGCCCAGCCCTGTAGGGACCCGTGGCCACCGCCAGGCGGCGCCCCAGTGCCTTATTGTCTCGGGAGCCTGTCACTTCCGCCACACCAGGAAGTGCCGGGGGGAAGACGACAGGGGACGGCTTCCGGGTGCGCAGCCGGCACTTCTGCCACACAGGGGTGTGGCTAACTCTAATTGCCGGAAGCAGCTGGAGCCCATCCGGGTTCCCATAAGAGGGGCCGCCTCCCTCCAGTCATTAGTGGAAGTCGGGTGGAAGAGGACAGAACTGGAGAGAGGTCGGTCAAAGGAAAGAGAGGCACAGGACTGTGTGGCCTGGACATTGGGGGAATCGGTGCTGGAGGCACTGGGGTTTGTGAGTGCACGTATTTCTTGTAAATAGACTTTGTAAATAAACAGTGTGTGGTGTAAATATGATGTCCGTGTGTGTGTCCGGGCCAGCATTCACTATATATATATATATATATATATATATATATATATATATATATGTGTGTGTCAAATTCTGTTAAAAAGAATATCGTTAAAACAAGTTAAAACAAGTATTTTATATATATATATATATATATATGTGTGTGTGTCAAATTCTGTTAAAAAGAATATCGTTAAAACAAGTATTTTTACGGTCCCAGACAGAGTCTATAGAAATCTCATTACTATGAAATACATTCTGTAGATACTTTCATTACAATGAAGTGCATAAAAGACCTTGAAATGCCTGAATGAATCATCCACTGAGTAGTTAGTTCTGTGGCTGTAGCTCAGTGCACAACAATCCCCCAAACAGAAACACTGTAATTTTTTTTCTTTCTTCGAACTTTCCTCGTATTGTTTATTTATTTATGTATTTTTTTTTTTGCCTTTTTGTTTCTTGCAGTTTTCAGTGATACCTTTTACTTATTGCTCATCAACATTTGAAAATCATCCATTGGAATTTAACTCATTGTCACCCTCCTATACAAACGGCAGACGCGGAAAAATGATAGTATTTCATATTAGAAAAAAAAAACTTCCATTTTTTGCAGCTCTTGATTGCTGCAAAAAGAAAAAAGACGTTGCCAGTGAATTTGGAATTTTCCAACGACACTGTCAACTTTCTTGAAAGACAGACCAAAAAAAGTTAAAAAATCTCGGGTTGCAAACGTATGTGAACTGCTGCATTTGAAGACGTCGAAAAAGCCATTTGTATGTGGTTCAGTGATACTAGTTCAAGAAACATTCCTATTAATGCGGCACTCATTCAAGAAAATGTGAGGTTCATAAACTCGTGGGACCTCCCCCAAGTAAACAGCAAGCTGAAGAGCGTCCCGAAGTGTGATCTCTCTGTCTGTATGGGGCAATACAGGCTGAAAGCTATGGTGTGTCTCTCCACCAAAGTAAGAAAATATTTTTAGATCCCTGGGAGTTTGTTTTAACAGAATTTTACATATACATACATACATAGACACTCACTGGCCACTTTATTAAGTACACCTTGCCAGTACCAGGTTGAACCCCCTTTTGTTTTTAGAACTGCCGTAATTCTTATAGGCATAGATTCAATAGGTACTGGAAACATTCGTCCAGGATTTTGGTCCATAATGACATGAGAGCATCATGTAGTTGCTGAAGATGTGTTAGCACCCCATCCATGAAGCAAATCTCCTGTTCCACCACATCTCTATTTGCTCTATTTGGATTGAGACCTAGTGACTGTGAAGGCCATTTGAGTACAGTGAAGTCACTGTCATCTTTAAGAAACCAGTTTGAGATTATTTGAGCTTTGTAAAATGGTGCATAATCTGCTGGAAGTAGCCATTAGAAAATAAGCACACTGTAGTCATAAAGGGACGGACATGGTCAGCAACAATACTCAGGTAGGTTGGGACATTTAAACGATGCTTATTTGGTACTAAGAGGCCCGAAGTGTGTCAAGAAAACATCCCCCACACCATTTCAGCACCAATACCAGCCTTAATCTTTGATACATGGCAGGATGGACTCATGTTTTCATGTTGTGTACATGAAATTCTGACCTATCCACCTGAATGTCACAGCAGAAATCGAGACTCATCAGGCCAGGCAATGTTTTTCCAGTGTTATATTGCTCAATTTTGGTGAACCCATGCAAATTTTAGCCTCAGTTGGCTGTTCTTAGCTGACAGGATTGACAACCGGTGTGGTCTCTTGTTGCTGTAGCCCAACTGCTTTAAGGTTCGACATGTTGTTCATCCAGTGGTGCTCTTCTGCCTACCTTGCTTGTAGAAGAGGGGTATTTGAGTTACTGTTGCCTTTCTATAAGCTCTAGCCACTCTGGCCATGATTCTCAGACCTCTGGCATCAACTAGGCATTTTTGCCCAGAGAACTGTGCATCACTGGATATTTTCCCTTTTCTGGACCATGCTCTATGACTGTGCGTGAAAAATTGCAATAATTCAGCTGTTTCTGAAATAGTCAGCCCATCTGGCACTAACAACAATGCCACATTCAAACTCACTTAAATCACCTTTCCTCCCCATTCTGATACTCAGTTTGAGCTTCATCAGGTCATCTTGACATGTCTTAATACACCGAGTTGCTACCATCTGATTGGCTGATTGGATATTTGCATTAACAAGCAGTTGAACAGGTGTACCTAAAAAAGTGGCAATTGAGTGTATATATTTGCTGTCATACATATGAATGTATTGTGCCTCTTACAGGAACTGATTTAAGAGGGGGAACAGTTAGGATGCAACACCCATTTTTCTTTTCTACTCTTAGCCAGGAAGATAATGACCTGGCAAAGCATTCCTGACCATACCTTACTTCAGACTGGTCAAGTCTCTTCAACTCCAGAGTAGATCATTTCTAGTCACCTTCAAGACGGCATCAGTTATAGGATGGCCATGGAGAAGGTACATCCATGTCACATTCACATACACTCTCTCCTCTGAGCCAGAGGAGAATTAAAAGTGAATACTTCTAGTACCTCAAACCTAGAACTGAAAAGCCAAAAAAGAGTGTCATTTGATTTCCATGGTGTACCTAATAATTGTTAGTGACCATGTGCATAGTCCGCTCTTTTTCAAACAGTTTTCCAGATTGTTTGCCATGTCACAAAGCATACTGATTTCATGAACATGATAGTGAAGTCTGTTTGCTTTATGAACTACACAGTCCACAAAAATTAATTCATAAGAACACTTTTAGTATTGTAACACTGCATTGCGCCTGCCAGTGTTGACCCAATGGATGTCAGCTTATTCTATTCTCTCTTAGTAACCTGAAATCCTTAAAAGGACTGCAAGCTTTAAGCCACACAAAGATGGAAAAAATTTGAGACTGTGCAGAGTGGCTGTTTTTATAGGCGCTTCTGGTATTGATGATGTCAAGGCAGCTCATTCTTTTGGTAATTAGTCACTTGTCCAGCATTGTTGCAGTATGTACAGGACCATGTAAACTTGATCTAAAATCCCAAATGGAATATGTCCATGCTGTTGCTAAATGCATGCCTTGAAGAGCTGTGTGTGTGTGTTTATACTCTATGTACTCTTTCAAATATCTTTGAGTAGGTTACATGTCAATTCAATCCTGTGTTGGTCTGACTGTGATCACCGCGAGTGAAAGATTTTGACATCCGACTAACAGGTAACAGATAAAGGAAATGTTATTATAGGTGAGGTGGGGACCCTCTGTGACGCCTCAAGACAAATCAGTGTCAACAAACTTTTAATGAATAGAGGGAAATTTTGAGTTCAGATGCAGAAATGAGCAAACATGCAATGTGCAGTTATAAAATGAATCTTATCACAAGTAGTAGCTCAATGATAAATAAGTTCTAAAAATAAACTTGTGTTTATGCAGCATTAAACTCAGGCTGCTCTGAAAATTTAATTGCCTCAACGGTCAGTATTTTAATGAACCTATTCAGCAAGCTGTCATTAGAATAAACTTTTTTTTGGAAACAAAGAAATTCAGCTGCCTGACATAATACATAACGTTATATGATTATTTCAAGCTTTACTCTGTCTACACAGTGAAAGGAGACATTTTATTATAAATCAGCTACTGTTGTAAAAACACTGGCAATATTTTAAACCTACATAACTCAGAGATGCAAGCCAGTGGGGATTGTATTCTTGTTTGATGCCACTCTCAGAAACTTTTTAATAACTCTATTCTCTTCTTTTTCTTGTTTAAGTATGTGTTACTTTACTGCTATGACAAGGTTGTCAGCATGTAATGAATCCTGCAAATAAAACAAGAAATGTACCTCTTAAAGATAATAATAATCATCAGCTCACAAACATTCAGTTTAATGAAACACACTGACATTCACGGAATTATTGCTGACTTCAAGGGCAGATGTTATCATCCGTTAATGCATCTCATTGCTTGCTTGTAAGTTATAAGTTGCTAATCTTTATTGATATAGATATACCAGAAAGAAGAAAGTTAACAGAGCATGGGTGGGATGCAATGGGTCTGATGATAAATTTACTTAAATGCCTTTAAATAACTGTGAAGCAGTGAACGAGTGAAAACATCTTTTCCTCAAGCATGAGCAGAACAAACAACTTTATAGTCGGAAGGCTTGAAGTTTAGTTATGTCAATGTCAATGTCAATGTCAATATAAATTTATTTATATAGCACATTTAAAACAACATAGGAATGCTGTGGCCAAAGTGCTTTACAATAATAGAATAAAAGAATACAAACAAATAGCATAAATAACATAAATAGAAATAAAATATATGAACATAAATAAAATACATAATAAATAGAAGTAATGTTATATAATCACAATGAGGAAACCATCAGTATTACTGGAGGTCACGGAATGCAAGGGAATAGAAATGAGTCTTTAATCTTGTCTTGAACAGTTCAATTGTAGACGACTCCTTTATGTGATGAGGTAAAGAGCTCCACAGGCGAGCAGCAGCAGCTGGAAAAGCCCTTTCTGTCCCCCTTGGTTTTACATTTGGTACGAGGGACAACAAGAGACAACTGACCAGAAGATCTAAACACTCTGGATGGCTGGTGTAAAACACGCAATTCAGATAAATTGGCAGGAGCAAACCCATGTAAAGATTTAAAAACTAGCAACAAGATTTTAAAATCAATTCAAAAACTGATAGGCAGCCAGTGTAAAGAAGCTAATATTGGAGAAACAGAATCAGACTTTCTTGCCCCAACCAGAAAGCAAGCGGCAGCATTCTGGACCAACTGTAACCTGCGTATCAGGGATTTGTTAATCCCAGAATACAGCGAGTTGCAGTAATCAAGGTGAGAAAATATAAAAGCAGGAGTAGCTTTCTCAAGATCCCTAGAAGATAAAAAAAGGCTTGATCTTACCAAATAGACAAAGCTGGAAAAAGCAACTCTTGACTACAGAATTTAATTGTTTCTCAAAAGAGAGGTTACTGTCAAAGATAACACCAAGATTGTGGACTTGAGGTTTGCAAAATACAGAGAAAGAGCCGAGACGTCCAATACCAATTTGGGCTTTAGCTGATGGACCCACTATAAGCACCTCTATTTTATTTTGATTCAGATCAAGAAAATTATTAGCCATCCAGGATCTTAGTTCAGAAAGACAGTTGTGGAGTTGATTTATTGCAGAGTTGCAGACAGGAATATAAATCTGAATATCATCAGAACAGCAGTGAAAAGAAATGTTAAATTTCCTAAAAATAGCTTCAATAGGATGAAGGTATATAGAGAATAAAATAGGAACCAAAATGGATCCCTGAGGAACACCATATTTAAGAGGAGCAGTAGACGAAAAAGAGGAATTTAAAGTCACTGAAAAGTGTCTACCAGTTAGATATGACCTGAACTAGTTAAGAGCAGCCCCTTTAAGCCCAACAAGATGTTCAAGCCGCATCAGAAATATCTCATGGTCAATAGTGTCAAAGGCAGCGAACAGGTCAAGGAGGAGAAGGACTACCGCGTCACCTGAGTCAGTAATAATAGAGATGTCGTTGAATACTTTCAGGAGGAGTTATGTTGAAAGCTACCATCTTTGATGATGATGCTTCCTTTGGTCTCACATTACCACTTGAAATTGACTGTTTGCACAGTATGTCTGATCAGGGAGTGAGCAGGCAACATAATGAGAAAAACAGCACTCACTGAGGTAACCAGCTATTTCAAGTGTTACTGTCTCAAAATCATTACCTGGCACACAGGGTAAGAATTACCTGGAAGCGATGAGTGAAAAGATTCACACTAAATTACTTACTAAGTCACTTACATGCAACATTGCAGCACGCATGGACGCAGCTGCCTCTTTGGTTCCTACGTACAGTGCTAATATTCATGTTAATGTCCATCCTGGTGTTTCCGGGAATGCTTGTACTTTTTGCTTTAGTTATAGTTTCAAAATTCTTATGGTTTTGGGCTTAAAGAACACACATGGAGGTATCTACACTCTAACAATTTCTACACCGGTAACAGAGGGTATGCAATCTAGGACTGCTACGTGAACAAAGTTCTACCACAGCAGCATATAACTCAGCTGCTGGGGCTAGGAGGCACTGCAAGCAGTGCGAGGAAACTGGTCTGGAGTCCACCGTAGTCTAAAAGTGAAGCCTAGCCGTATAGCTCTCCCATCAGTGCTACTGGCCAGCGTACGCTCTCTGGAAAAAAAATGGACTATCTGAGATTCCAATTCATCACCCAGTCGGGAATAATTAACTGTTGTGTGTTTATTTTCTAGGAAACGTGGATGTAGAACAATGTCCCTGACTTGGCTATTCAGGTACAAGGACTAACACTGCATCATGTGGGTAGAGACATTACTATCTCCAGTAAGACTCGCAATGCCGGACTCTGTGTTTATGTAAACAATGTCTGTTGTGTTCATACTATGACAGTTGCGACTTACTACTCACCACAGCTGGTTTTTAGTAATGAAATGTCGGCTGTTTTATTTGTAGGGAGAATTTGTTGTGGCAAATTTGTTGTGGTAGTGTGTATCCTCCCCAGAACTAATGCTAACGAGGCACTGCAAAAGTTGCATGATCTCATCAGTCGAGTAGCTAATGTCCCATCCTGATGGCTTTTAATGTTATTGCTGATGATTTCATACCAGCAGCAAAGCTTTACCAGCATGTGAACTTTAGAGATAATATGCTGAACCTATTTTATATAAACATTAAAGATTCTGCCAAGGCTGTTCCCTGCCCCCATTTGGGATTCCCAGACCACCTCTGTGTTATGCTACTCCCAGCATACAGGTCACTGGTGAAACGATTCAGGCCAGTACAAAGAACCATCAGAGTCGGGCCTGAAGGAGCCAACTCAGCATTGCAGGACTACTTTGAGTGTACAGACTGGTATATGCTCAGGAAGGAAGCCACCTATGACCAGCATGTTCATTTACAGGAGTATACTGACTCTGTAACTGGATACATAGGAAAGTACATTGAAGATGTCACTATTGTAAAAACCATCATTATGCGTACCAACCTGAAGCCATGGCCGATTTCTAAAGTCCGTGCCCAGTTGAGAGCAAGAGATGCTGCCTTCAGATCAAGAGATGGGGGGGATTTCAGATCAGCACAATCTAAAATTTCCAAGTCAATCAGAAAAGCTAAACATCAGTATGCACAGAAGACTAACAACAATTTCTGTGACTTTAAAGATCCTATTCACATGTGGCAAGACATCTGGGCCTTAACGAAATTTAGAATCTCACCACAGGCTTAACAGCACTGATACCTGCCTTTATAGTCCTGCTCTTTTACCTTGTAACTTTGTATTGTTGCACTGTTGGTAATGTTATGGTGTATGTTAAATGTATGTTGATTGTTTATGCACCTGACTGTAAGGAATGAAATTTCATTCAACCATATACTATATATGAGGATGAATGACAATAAAGTTTAGTTGAGCAAATTAAATTTGCAGCAAAACTTAGTATTTTGCTTTGCAAAAGAGTTTGCAAAATAAATTGTGTTTTGTTTCCAGTGAAATTTCTGCTAGTCACGCATGAAGAATGCTGTTTAATTCCTGGCTTAGGAGCATTTTCATGTATGCATCTGCCTAACATCTAAGATTTCTAGTGGGAAAAAACAAAATCAATGGAATTGTGCATATCCTCAACTAGACTAAAATAGTTGCTTGGTAACAGCAGGTTGGGGAGTGGCAGCAGTGACTCTCCATGTAGTGAGATTGTCATATAAAGTAAACACAACAAGCTGCCTCCCCCTTACTGGCCATTCCACAGCTGTGTTATTTCTGGGCTGGCCAATCTGATAAAAGAACCCTTCTACCTGATGATTCCACTGTTCCTTCATCTGAAATTACTTTTCCATAGGTAGGCAAACAACTTGGCAGTAGAGCAGTGCCAACCAGTGCTGCATATGAGTACCCAAGAAAAGAAACAGAGTAGATGACTGTTAAAAGCAAATTATAACTATTATATTACTTATGTTTTAGTACTAATGACTAACGACAGAGATGCAGTATGCACAGTTAATCCGCAGCTCTAGTCTGGGTATGCTAAACAGAAGTAGTGAGTCTTCAGCCGGGATTTAAAAGCTGAGACTGAAGAGGCATCTCTTATAGTAGCAGGCAGACCATTTCCACACTTTTGAGGGCCCTGTAACTTAAAGCTCAACCTCCTTATTTAATCAATCCTTGGAATCTTAAGCAGACCAGTATCTTGAAATCTTAATATGCACTCTGGTTTGTAAGTAATAAGTTCAGATAAGTAAGTAAAGGAGGATTTTAAAATCTGCGCTAAACTTAATTTGGAGCCAGTGTAAGGATTTAAGAACTGGACTTATGTGTTCTTATTTTCTTGTTCTTGTAATAAGAACTTTGAATGAACTGAAAGCTGTATAAAGAGCAATTTGAATATCCAGAGAACAACACCTCATTGCAGTAGTCAATCCACCTGGAAATAAATGCATGAGTTAATTTCTCCATATCCCACATATTTAGAAAACACATTTATTTCCCAACATTTTAAGATGGAAGAAACATGTTTTGGATAGTTTTTTTAATATGCTTTATAAATGACCTGCTAGAGACAAAGATAATGCCTACATTTCAGGCTGATTCAGTAAAACTAATAGCGATTCCAACTGAGTTAAATAATGACAAAATATCGTTGAGATAAACATCTTTCTGTACAATAATTAACATTTCTGTTTTATCTGTGTTTAACAACAACATTTATTTATATAACACATTTTCATACAAACAATGTAGCTCAAAGAGCTGTATAAAATGAAATTAAAAGAAAGTCAATGTAAAATATAAACAAACAATATTAGATAATAATATTATAAACTATGTAACAAAGAAAAAGGTAAGGTCAGATGGCCAGGAGGATAGAAAAAGAAAAAAAAACTTCAGTTAGGCTGGAGAAAAAAAATAAAATCTGCAAGGGTTCCAAGGCCAACTGGGCATTTTTCCTAACATAGATGTTCTAAATCATTCCTTATGGTTTTCAGTCTTCATATGGAAGAAACTGATGATAATGGTCATGTGGACATCTGGGACCCCTGCCATTCCATCCATCAGCCTAGGGGGAGCATGGTATCTTGATCAGGTGGTGGTGGCACAGATCGCTACCATAGAGCGAAAGACAAAAAAGACAGCAGAGAATTAGTAGGGAATTGCAGAGCCCATATAGGGTTACAACTAAAATGTAGCTACGAAAAAGCCATTATAAAATAATGGGTTTTTAGCAGTTTTTAAAATTGTTCTACAGAATTAGCCTGGCAAATTTATGTTGGTAAAGTATTCCAAATTTTAGGTGCATAACAGCAGAAGGCCACCTCACCACTTCTTTTAAGCTTGTTTCTTTGAATTATAACCAGACCTTCATTTGAAGATCCGAGGTTACACTTTGGTGTGTAAAGGGACAAACATTCCAAAATATAGGAAGGGGTGAGATTATTTAAAGCTTTATAAACCACTAGTAGCATTTTAAAGTCAATTCTAAATGACACAGGTAACCAATGTAACCTTTAAACTAATGAAACATAACATTTAAAGTCATTATAGCAAAATGGTGCATTTCATAGATGCTACATTTGAGCTGCCTTTAGAATGCACTTTTTTTGGTCTACATCTAATAAGATTACATCAATCACAGTCAAATGACACTGGTACTGGTACACAGAAGTATTACTTTTGATTTTTTAGCACCATGGTTGGTGAGCAAAACAATCAAAATTTTACAGATGACAACCGTGATGATCGTCACATTGCACCAATTATTTGCAAAAGGTTGGTCTTATGTGTATTCCAATATACTAATGACAAAACATTCAATCCTTCCTTTGTAACCATATGTTAGCTCTAGTTTTGTGTTCTCCACCTGCTGTCTACCTGGCTTGAAGATCTCTTTTATAGTAGGGCCCCTATTGCCTTGGGATTGGCAGGTAACAAAAGATACTCTAAGTAGTGATGCAGTTCTAGAATGTAAGAGCTAAAGAGCATCCATAATGGAGCTAGACATAAAGGGCAGCAAGGTATATAAGCAACAGGGACTGTATCCATGAGCAGTGTATTCATCTTGTTGAAGAAAGAAGTCAACTGATAACTGACTACAACCAGACATATTTATATGTGAAAAAAGAGAACCACTGTGTGTGAAACTTCAAAGACTGTAAACAAAAGTAAAGTTACTGTTATGTTGCTCAGGGGACCCAGAGCATGTAAGTCCCGAACATTACAAAAATGAACACTGGAGCTGAAAACACCATCAAAACTCCTGGCTAGTAACACAGAGGGCACCACAGAATCTTTATGAATGAAGCTTAGTGGATCAAAGCACAGTCAGCAACTTTTCAGGTGTACTCTCATTTCCTGTCATTCTACATTTACACAGATCATTGTAGACATGGAACAAACATGAAATCTATGTTTTCCAAATAATGATATATTATTTACCCTCTACAATTTCAGATACCTAAGTCGCAGATAAAGTGACTTCAGTTCTGTGCATTTTCTGTCTGACTTCAGCTGCCTCGTTGGGGGATGAGTGAGCAGGCTGCCTGCTGCCAATGCTAAGTGACACATTTGTAAAACAAAGACGCTGATGAGGAGGTGTGAGGGAATTTAATGTGGCCCAGCATACAAATATTTTCATAGGCTTCAGGGATGCTAGTGTTAAGTAAACTGTCTGTACCTTTGGTTTTGAAATTGACCTAGGACAATAAGAATTTAGACCTAAAACACCTCTTTTTACATTTATAAATATGTGTGTGTGTGTTTGTATATTGTGACAGACGGCACATGTGGGTAGGTAGGCTGGAATTGAACAAGAATTCTTACCTGGCTGAGAGGCCATTCCAATGGAAGGACAGGAGGAGGCAGTTTACTCATTCTAGTTCTTTCCCCAAGACAGAGGATAACGGCCAACCGAGGCTGGGATGTCCGCACATGGCATGCTGGGTATTGTAGTCCCAGGGAACAGCCCTGATGGGTTCTGTGCGGTCCACCAGGGGTACCTGAAGGGTTTGGGAATCCTCAACCTCACCTAGAAGTGCTTCAGAGCCACAGCTTCATATCACCAGAAGCATTCCTGGTAGAGGATAAAAGGAGCAGCTTTGCTTCAGTCTGGGAACCAAAGGCCATGGTGGACAAAGCTTACGGAGAAGAGCAGAGGAGGCAAAGACAGAAGACAAAGACAAGAGAGAGTTCTTGCTACATTGGATTGTACTTGTGGTTTTGGTGTGGGAAACACTTGTCTATAAGAGTTTCCCATAATAAAACTCTTAGTTTATGGAGATTTGTGTCCAAGCCTAAATATTTATATATCCCTACACCCAAAGCGCTTTCTCATCCGATCTTCATAAAGCCAGCCACACAAATGTGTACTCATCTCTGAAAACAGAAAAATATATTAATGCATATCTTAACTGTTAACATTCTCCATATCTAATTTACTGTTAATTCCAAAGTACCAGAGTAAGATTTTGTTTTTCTTCCAACAGGACTTTTCAGATTACCACAGGATGTTTTGGAAACTGACCTAAAGCCTATAATTAAAGGTCAATTGAAGTGGAAATAACAATTGGCAGCATCTGAGCAAAACTTCTGTAGATAAAAAAGACTAGGATCTCGAAATGTTTCATTATTATGTAACACCTCAGCAGTTTTTTTCCCTAAACTGCAACAAACTAGAACAAGAAAGAGCACGTAAAAAAAATATTTGAATAGTTTCTGACTTCAGAGAGGAGGAGAGGAAATTCCCCCTAGGGTGACAGACAAGTGAAGATGTGGGCCTGATTTGTGAGTCTTTTATCGGACTCAACCATTTTTTGTTCTTGGAGTGCACTCAAACCATGACAGAAGTGACATAGAAACAGTCTGAAAAGATGTAATAGATGTTTCAATTTACAAGTTTAACCCAACAGGAAGATGCAAAAATTGGACAGAACTTCAAAAACAATTAGATAGAGGGGTGTAGCATATTGACAGCATCTAAAGGTTAAAAAATTGATGATCGAAACAAATTAAGCACAATTTATTGTGGCACTAAAAAGGAAAGCAAGTTCAAAAAAGTACAAAAACTAGGAAATTACAAAACACAATAAGAATAAAAGGGAGCTCAAGATGATGGTTCTCACAAAGACTAACATAAATGCTTGAGCAAAACTACCATTTGCAGCTCCCATTTTTTTGCCCGTTTCATCCTGTGTGACTGCTAAACAATGAGTGTTACTAAGAATCATGCACAGAGAGAAGACAGGCAGAAGGACTGACTATGGGCAATTTCCATTTCATTTTTAACACTGTTTTGGGATTAAAGGAGCAAGTATCTCTGCATGACCCTTTGTTATTACAAAAAAGCATCAGGTTTTACAAACGAAATCTGAATTAAAGAGACTTGGATAACCAATCTAACAAAGAAATTAGACAGAAAATGATGAAAAATTGTCAGAAAATGTGAAATGTTGCAGCAGTTTTGTGTCAACTGTGAAAGCTTCCAAGGTCATCCCACTGTGTATTTTCCACCAATTAGCAGATACTAAACAGGGTCATGTGCCTACTCTTTCCTAAATCAGGTCAATATTTGGCAGGAGCTACATATTGGAGCTACCACTCCCTAACATTAAGAAATTAATGTAGTTACTGTATTGTGGTTTATTCATTTCTGCATTGAGATATCTTTCCATTTCAGCAGAATCTCAGTCTTTTAAGTTCTGTGACCCTGTGTTCTCTTAAGGAAACAGACCATCCTGGCCCACCAGTGTAACCTCAGCTTTAAAAATGAATTGGGCCAGAATTGAACTTGAAGTACTCAGATATCACAAAAAATAATTAACTGATTATAAACAAATTTAGAATTTTTTTTTTGCCTTTTTTAGATAATAGACTGATAAATGTTAGAGAGAACAGAGTTAGAAATAAGGAAATATTATTCATGTAAAGAAACATTTTGAAGTTAATTATATGTGCAATAAGTTTAATGCATTTAGACTTTTTTTAATAATAGTGTGAAAAATGTAAGCGAGAATAAAATTAGAAATAAGGAAGTTATAATTATGTAAATAAATATTTATATTACTTATGTAATCAAAATGTTATCAGACTTAAAAAGAGATTGTCCAGTTTTAAAAGTAATATTACAACACCCCATCATAAAAAGTCCTGTGTAAGACAGCAGTCAATCAGGAAGTATGAGTTTCTGGGTAGTTATGCTGAAATTTACTAAATTTAAAATCCAATAAGATAACACAGAGAATATCTTGAAGAATGAAAGGAAGGTCTCAATCTGTGTCATTGCTGCTGAACTGTTGTAAGAATATTATTTAAACTATTATTTATAATGTATACAGTATGTTAACTATATTATAGAAAGTAATAGTTAAAACAGGCAACAATCTGTAAAGTACTATATTGGATATAATCTGCAAGTAATCTTTTATATTTGTTTTTTTATTTTGTACTTTAATAAATAAGATGAAGTATTTGAGTATTCATGTGGTCCAGATTCTTGTTTTTATTGTCTCAAAGGTTAATGTGAATGATTACGCGGGATTAGGGATGATTAATAGAGGTCTGTGAGACAATGGCCTTTGACAGGTAAACCAAATCTATGAAAGCACCAAAAACCAGGTGCAAGGACCAGAGATCTGGAACTGTAGAGTAAACCTTAAGGTCATTGTTTCCTCTATATCTCTAACCCCTTAGTCTAAGAAAGTGAGACGGATAACATGGCTGTCCCTCCGGGCTTGGCTCCAGACAGTTCATTTTTGTCTGATTGTGACTTAAACAGTAACTACTGTAAATATTGTATGACAGTTTCATTGGCACACTTCTACATTTAAATGTTCCAATTACTTAACAAGTCTATTTTTTATTTTTCTGTAACTTACTTGGAAAGCAGTACATTCAGATGGATTCTAATTTAGAGAAAGACATGCCAAACCCTACATCATTGTGACAATATTCAACAATGATGCACATTGCTTACTATCAAAGGTAATTGGGTGATTTTGCAGAGGCCACTAATCTCTGAGAAACATAAGGTCACGATAATCAATGTTAGTCTTGAGAAGAGCTTATTTTAAATGACACTTTAAACAAATCAATGTATTTTAAGGGGAAAGTGTAATGTTTATAAGACATTCACGCTTGATTCTCAGCATAAGATTAATTACAGTGTTCAGGAAATGTCATTCTAGGATGTTCAGTCAGTCATGCTCTGTTTGGTGTTATCTGTATGACAATAATGGGTGACATTCAGAATGATAGGAAGATAAATGTGCAAGCCTCTGCTTTTTTCAATTTAGAGTTTTCCTTTAGTTTTTACCTAAGTTAACTTACAATATACTACATAAATGCAAGAAAAAGTGATTGTTTCTCACTTCTTTTTAAAGTGTGGTAAAAAACTTAACTGACAATTTTGCCAAAAAAACCTCAAAAACTATATACACTATACTGTATATATATATATATATATATATATATATATATATATATATATATATATATATATATACTGCTCAAAAGAATTAAAGGAACACTTTTTAATCAGAGTATAGCATAAAGTCAATGAAACTTATGGGATATTAATCTGGTCAGTTAAGTAACAGAGGGGATTGTTAATAAGTTTCAGCTGCTTTGGTGTTCATGAAATTAACAACAGATGCACTAGAGGGGCAACAATGAGATGACCCCCAAAACAGGAATGGTTTAACAGGTAGAGGCCACTGGCATTTTTCCCTCCTCATCTGTTTTTTCACTAGTTTTGCATTAGGCTACAGTCAGTGTCACTTCTGGTACCATGAGGCGATACCTGGACCCTACAGAGGTCGCACAAGTAGTCCAACTTCTCCAGGATGGCAGGCACATCAATATGTGCCATTGCCAGAAGGTTTGCTCTGTCTTCCAGCACAGTCTCAAGGGCATGGAGGAGATTCCAGGAGATAGGCAGTTACTCTAGGAGAGCTGGACTGGGCCCATCGTAGAAGGTCCTTAACCCATCAGCAGGACTGGTATCTGCTCCTTTGGGCAAGGAGGAACAGGGTGAGCACTGCCAGAGCCCTACAAAATGACCTCCAGCAGGCCACTGGTGTGAATGTCTCTGACAAATCAATCAGAAACAGACTTCATGAGGGTGGCCTGAGAGCCTGACGTCCTCTAGTGGGCCCTGTGCTCACTGCCCTGCACCATGGAGCTAGATTGGCATTTGCCATAAAGTACCAGAATTGGCAGGTCCACCACTGGCGCTACGTGCTTTTCACAGATGAAAGCAGGTTCACCCTGAGCACATGTGACAGACATGAAAGGGTCTGGAGAAGCCAAGGAGAATGTTATGCTGCCTGTAACATTGTTCAGCATGACCAGTTTGGTGGTGGGTCAGTGATGGTCTTGGGATGCATATCCATGGAGGGACGCACAGACCTCTACAAGCTAGTCAATGGCACCTTGACTGCCATTAGGTATCGGGATGAAATACTTGGACCCATTGACACACCCTATGCTGGTGCAATGGGTCCTGGGTTCCTCCTGGTGCATGAGAATGCCAGGCCACATGTGGTGAGAGTATGCAGGCAGTTCCTGGATGATAAAAGAATTGATACCATTGACTGGTCCCCATGCTCGCCTGACCTAAATCCAATAGAACACCTCTGGGACATTATGTTTCAGTCCATCCAATGGCGCCGGGTTGCATCTCAGACTGTCTAGGTGCTCAGTGATGCCCTGGTCCATATCTGGGAGGAGATCCCCCAGGACACCATCCACCATCTCAATTAGGAGCATGTCCCCCCACCCACCCGACGTTGTCAGGTATGCATGTCAGGACCGTACAAACTACTGAGTATGATTTGCAGTTGCTGCAATGAAATTTCAGCAAAATGGACTAGTCTACCTGCCACATCATTTTTCCACTTTGATTTTCGGGGCGTCTTTGAATTCAGCCCTCTATAGGCTCATAATTTTCATTTCCATCATATGAAAATGGATATCCAGTATGATTTTTTTTCCATTGAGATGTGATGTATTTTCAAAGTGTTCCTTTTAATTTTTTGAGCACTATATATATATATATATATATATATATATATATATATATATACAGTGGGTACGGTAAGTATTCAGACTCCCTTCAATTTTTCACTCTTTGTTATATTGCAGCCATTTGCTAAAATCATTTAAATTAATTTTTTTCCTCATTAATGTACACACAGCTCCCCATATTGACAGACAAAAAAATATTTTTGAAATTGTTGCAGATTTATTAAAAAAGAAAAACTGAAATATCACATGGTCCTAAGTATTCAGACCCTTTGCTCAGTATTTAGTAGAAGCACCCTTTTGAGCTAATACAGCCATGAGTCTTCTTGGGAAAGATACAACAAGTTTTTCACACCTGGATTTGGGGATCCTCTGCCATTCCTCCTTGCAGATCTTCTCCAGTTTTGTCTGGCTGGATGGTAAACGTTGGTGGACAGCCATTTTTAGCTCTTTCCAGAGATGCTCAATTAATTGGGTTTAAGTCAGGGCTCTGGCTGGGCCATTCAAGAACAGTCACAGAGTTGTTGTGAAGCCACTCCTTCGTTATTTTAGCTGTGTGCTTAGGGTCATTGTCTTGCTGGAAGGTAAACCTTCAGCCCAGTCTGAGGTCCTTAGCATTCTGGAGAAGGTTTTTGTCCAGGATATCCCTGTACTTGGCCACATTCATTTTTCCCTCGATTGCAACCAGTCGTCCTGTCCCTGCAGCTGAAAAACACCCCCACAACATGATGCTGCCACCGCCATGCTTCACTGTGGGGACTGTATTGGACAAGTGATGAGCAGTGCCTGGTTGTCTCCACACATACCGCTTAGAATTAAGGCCAAAAAGTTCTATCTTGGTCTCATCAGACCAGAGAATCTTATTTCTCACCATCTCAGAGTCCTTCAGGTGTCTTTTAGCAAACTCCATGCGGGCTGTGATGTGTCTTGCACTGAGGAGAGACTTCCGACAGGCCACTCTGCCATAAAGCCCTGACTGGTGGAGGGCTGCAGTGATGGTTTACTTTCTATAACTTTCTCTCATCTCCTGACTGCATCTCTGGAGCTCAGCCAAAGTGATCTTTGGGTTCTTCTTTACCTCTCTCACCAAGGCTCTTCTCCCCCGGTAGCTCAGCTTGGCCAGACGGCCAGCTCTAGGAAGGGTTCTGGTCGTCCCAAAAGTCTTCCATTTAAGGATTATGGAGGCCACTGGGCTTTTGGGAACCTTAAGTGCAGCAGAAATTTTTTTGTAACCTTGCCACAATTCTGTCTCTGAGCTCTTCAGACAGTTCCTTTGACCTCATGATTCTCATTTGCTCTGACATGCATTGTGAGCTGTAAGGTCTTATATAGACAGGTGTGTGGCTTTCCTAATCAAGTCCAATCAGTATAATCACACACAGCTGGACTCAAATGAAGGTGATCTCAAGGATGATCAGAAGAAATGGAAAGCACCTGAGTTAAATAGATGAGTGTCACAGCAAAGGGTCTGAATACTTAGGACCATGTGATATTTCAGTTTTTCTTTTTTAATAAATCTGCAACAATTTCAAAAATTCTTTTTTTGTCTGTCAATATGGGGTGCTGTGTGTACATTAACGAGGAAAAAAAAATTATTTAAATGATTTTAGCAAATGGCTGCAATATAACAAAGAGTGAAAAATTGAAGGGGGTATGAATACTTTCTGTACACACTGTGTGTGTATATATATATATATATATATATACACTCCATATATACTCATGGAGCAAGAGAAGAAATTAGTTAAAGAGAAAGTTTTAGAAGACACAGCAGACAGAGAATGTGCAAACTCTTAATGCAGTACCTGGGTATTCATCCAAATTGTTAATCTGCTGGAGCTATGAGGCAACGGTGTGCAAAATCTCTGCTCTATTATGCTGCCCATGTTTTACATCACATCTTTCCAAAGAAGGGAAAATATGTCTGCCAAAAGTAGTACTTTACCAGATATAATAGTTGGTGAAGTATCAGTTGATCCGGTATATTGGATAAAGTTAATCTTCCAGCATGGATTTTGAGAAAACTATTTCGATGGTATGTTAAAAATGACATAAAAGCATGTGACTACTGTACATTTAAGCATAAACACAAACGTTCAAGAGAAAAGGAACAGGAAATGTTATATTTTTGTGAGAGAATTAGTATCTAAAGGTAATGATTTTGTGTATGGACTTATATGTGAACTGTGTGAGTCTACCTCTTCACGAGTATTACCCAGAGTGTGGAGTGGTTGATGATTTGATGCAAGTAGGAAGACAATGTGTCATTTTCTGTGTTTGTTGGCCTCAGCAAGTAAATGAGGTAGCAAGTGAGTGAATGAAGGAGTAAAAGAGAGAGAGACAGAGGGAAGCTTTACTTTCATTGGTGCAAGAGAGGTTGAATACTTGAGTAGCAGATTGTTCATAATCATTTCAGCAAATTAGAGGCACGTCTGTGATAATTACATTAATCATTACAAAATGAATTACTTTAAACAGTAAAAGATTTGTTATTTGGTAAAAAAATCAATTTTTGTCTGAAAGGTACATAAAAAATACGTTGTACTGGTATCTACTGAAACTGTCAGAATTGTTAGTTATACCAAACACATATTTTTGGCTTCTGAAATGTATAAAAATTAGCAGCTACACACTACAATATTGAAATCAACAGCTGATGTAAAAGCCCTAAAAGACCCTTTTCTAGCATGAAAATCTGCTTCATACCCAACTCTACTCAAACATCATTTGATCTCCCTCTTTCTTGACTGTTAAAACACCACAGAGCTGAAAGAAAAGTAAACTGCAGCACAAGTCATCCAAACCAGCTCAAAAATGGCAAAAAATAAAGTGCAAAATACTTGGCTGCAGATGGAAAAATACCACTGTAAATAAAAATAAAGTCTATCTTTTTCAAAATACCTTACCTTTGCTCCAGATCTGCTTGTACAGTATACTGTCCCAAAAAAGCTGCCAACATAACATGTGCCTGCCATTGACCAAATCCCAGTGATGTCACAATGCGGTGTGATCTTAAATCCCAAAAACAATTTGAAGCAAACAAAGGAAATGTATGGACAATAAAAAAAAAAATCAGCTGGCTGAGGAAATAAACAGTAGAATTAGCACCTTAACAATTATGCTACTAAATTTCAGGAATTAATTTGCTTTTATAAATCACAAAATTCTGCATATGTGTTTCAGCCAAAAATAATAAGAAAATGTAATTTTGTACTGTAACCAAATACAATGAAATATACAGAAAAAAAATAATTTTTACAGGTTTATTAGGAATAACACTGATGTTCAAAAAATACTCCTATCAAAAATGTTAGATTTTCTTTTAGATTTGAGAGTGATGAATCCTAATTCAAGTTTTTGAGAGATGAATGTTAGAAATGAAAAACCCTATCTTAGTGAAAAAAATGTGATATGTTTAAAATAATAAATAACCCAGACTTTTTTTTTTTTGATTGTCAGTTTTGCAACTTAAATAATGATGATAGGTTCTTTCACAAAAGGTTTGTGCTTCCAAGGTGAATTCTCTGCAAATGCTCTCCGCATTTTAGCATGTTTTAGTATAATGTGCTTAATGCTTCAGTACATAGTGTATATGTTTCAGAATACAAGCTATGTCAGTTAAGGATGAATGAAGTCCTGCCTCCAAAGTGCAGTAATTACAACAAACTTAATAAATAATTCAATAAAAGTAAATGGAGCACTTGGCTAACAGTGTCAACAGTGAAAGTTCACACTGTCATACTGGATGCTTGGAAGTCACTAATTGAGTGAAAGTATATAGAGTAGTGCTAATCACATCCTGAAATAAAGGCATGTAGAGTATCTTGATGGATGGTAAGTTATGTCATGTTTTTTCTAAATGTGATTTTTATGGGAATCACAATCAATAATTTGTCTGTACTAGTGGTTTTAAAATTTGAATATGTTGCTTAACATGTTCAGCAGTAAAACCCTTCATTTGTTCCAAACATGGACCAACATTTATTTATTGAAATGTGTCATGATTTCTTACATAATTTCTGCATCTGTTTTCATCCATCCATTATCCAACCTGCTATATCCCAACTACAGGGTGACGCTGGTCCACTGAAGCCAATCCCAGCCAACACAGGGCGCAAGGCAGGAAACAAACCCCGGGCAGGGTGCCAGCCCACCACAGGGCACACACACATCCACACTTTAGAATCACCAATGCACCTAACCTGCATGTCTTTGGACTGTGGGAGGAAACTGGAGCAACCGGAGGAAACCCACGCAGACACGGGGAGAACATGCAAACTCCACGCAGGTAGGACCCAGGAAGCGAACCTAGGTCTCCTAACTGTGAGGCAGCAGTGCTACCCAATGCGCCACTGTGCCACCCTACATCCATTTTCCACGTCTTAATTCCAAGGTACTTGAAAGTGTGGATGTAAGCTAAAGAGCAGTAATTGCAAGGTAGATATATGTTCCAGTGTTGAAGTAGTCCGTTATATACATAAAAAAACAGCGCTTACACCTGGGCAATATATACAGTGGGTGATAAGAATCATATAAATGAGTTCTTGGGATAAACCCCTGTTGTATTGACTGCACAGAGCACCAGTCAGTTAGAACAGAGATGAAATCAGAAATTGAATCATAAAAAATAACTAGCTGATGTCAAAACCAGCAAGACATGATTTAGTAAACAATAGGATGTGAGTCAAAAATTGTAAGCAGAAACCAAAAACAGTGACTAAAATCAAAACCAAAATGTGAGACATAAATCTCAGTTTACCTGGCAACACCTAAATGCATGCCTAACAATAGGCGCTGAAGACATCAATACCCATAACAAAAAGAAGATGGTGATGCAGGAGAAAGTATTTACTTTTAAACACTATTAAAAATGTATCAAATTAAAAAAAACAATGTGATGACCAGATCCATTGGACTCTAAAACCCTAACCCTAACCTATACCCTTGGTATAGGTACAATACAGAATGCTCCACAAAGAAAGCCATATCTCTCTATTATTAAAAAAAAAATCCTGGAGAGAGAAAAACTAGTTCGTTGAGACGTCACCTTCACGTGAAGATCATGGAAGACACTTAAAAAAACCGCAAGATGAAAGAGACTGGCCATGGAATGTCTTGCGGGGACCTTAAACATGAGACTTTGTGCCAAGAGATTGACCCAGGACCGTCTCGCGATGACGTGGAACATGAGTTTCTTGCAAGACACACCCTACTTACGATCAATATCAAATAAGCCAAGAGACAGCAAAACACTTAGTCGTGTAAAGGAGGCTTTAAGCACACACAGATCGTTTTCTGGTGGTATGATGCCTACTTTGCCAATTATGATCACCACCAAAAAGATGCATCAGAGGCAGAGGTGACTTTGGGCACATTTCTCCATGGTGTTCAGAGTGAGCATCTGATCGGCCTCATCTGCACAAAACAAGAAAGAGAATTGCAAGGGAATTGTAAGGGATGGGCTTCTTGTGGAAGAAACACATTAATATACACATTGATGCATTTTTGTTTGTCAGTGTATGGAATATATGTGCATTGTGATGATGTGACCATAAAGTATTATTGATTTTCCATGAATGCTACAGATTTCCTTTATTATGGAACTGTGGAAATAACACAGGAATATACAGAAGTATGATCCAGTCCTCACTATTCTCCAATTCAGTTTAATCAATTAAAAGTTTGCTTCTGATTTATATACTTTACAGGTTACATACTCTTAATAAAAGCAGGCTATCAGGCACTGAACCTTTTAAGAAATGGTTCTGATGATGTAAGACTTGCTTTAAAGCAAAAAAGCTTTTTTTTTTGCTAAAGCTTTTTTCAGCAGTTTGAGATCAGCTTGGTCATTTATTTAATAATAAAACACGATTCATCACCTTATCTGTATAAATGACAACACAATGACATTTGTTCTAAAATGCTCCACATAATACTGTACATAATGCCTGGATGATAACAGGAGACTATCAGTCATAAACAAACCAAGGTCAAAGCAGAACTTACAAATACTTAATCTACATCTCGATTTATGTCCTACCTTGGAGCATCAAAGATCACCACTCAGCCTCCGTAGTGATATATGCACTCTGTTGAAAGGAGCACATGCAAAATAAAGAAAAGATTCTCTGAATTCCATCAATGTGGTATGCATACTTTTTGCAAAGGAAAAAAAGGGCTAATGATTATATTCATGCTGAAAAAGAAAGAAGGTAAAAGTCACAAGATTTCAGCTGTATAATCTTCATCAGGTATGCAACTGAAAAAGAAAAGCAGGTAACATAAATAGGATTGGAAGACAGAACAAAGGCAGGGCAAATGAAGGGGGAAAATATGAGAAAAGGTGAGAAAAAGCAGCCATTACAGAAAATGAAATGAGAGATTAGAATGTGAGTCAATCATTAAGTCTTGAAGAAATATTTGATCCAAGGCTGAGAATGAGCTGAAGTTTCTTCTGATTTTCTTGTCTTTGAAGCCCTGAGTAATCAGAGTAATCATTTGATCAAGGGTTTTGAAGTAATCTACAGTAGGCTTGAACTAGCTCTCTGAAATTTTCTACTAGCGGTCTTTCAATATAGATGCTGGACACGTCCTACAAAAATGCAGTATTAAGATTTGAAGGCCTGTTGTTTAATATTGAGTATACCTGGGGGATCAGATAAAATGATAACTTTTGGTGTGAGGGACTCTGACCATAGGTGTAGTGAAAGGACAGGCAAAGCAAGCACTTGCCTTGGACCACGAAATAGGAGGGGGCCCCTAATAGCATCTGTTGACATAGGTACTCATTGCAGTGATAAATCTGTGGGAATACCTCTTGAAGCATGGCATCAACACACTACAACAACATTACATGGTCTCTGTTGCTAGAGTGTCTGTGTAATCAAATCCATTAGTAAAACAAAAATTACAGTTGGAATAAAAGACAACATCCAACTAGGAGAAGAGACCAATGATCCAAAGTTGATTGTCCAGCCTGTGGTGAAAGCTTGAACACGAGTGCCACACAGCCAACCAGCTAAACTCAGAAGGTACAGATGCAGCTGAAAACATCCAGACAATGATGAACTCGACTTGTTCTCTGTCTGTCGAGATCATGTTTATATATTGTGGGTCCTGACTCCTGCAGCACATTTATCTGCAACAAACAATTTTGAAAGCTACGGTAATACCTTTTCTTCATTTCCAATATATGTAATTTATTTTTTTTAAATATTACAATGTATTTATGTTTGTTACCATGTGCACTTTGCATTTGTTTTAGATTTTTTTTACTTTTCTACTTTTTTGTATTTTTTAAAATGTATTCTATCATTGTTGCTTTTTGTTTTTTTATGCAAATGTTGTTTTTAATTTTTTATTCATGTCATCTGTTTTCTACAAAATTAAAATAAAATATTTGTGTTTATTAAATTCTTTCCGTTGATTTTATTTTCTTAAGTTTTGTGCTAAAATAACAGTAATACATTTTACCATGTCAGAACACGAGTGAAGGATGAGTTGGAGGGCTCCCAGCATCCCCAGAATTACCTCTTTCTCTAACGCAACCCTTAACTAACTCTAAGGGTTCACCACAGTATCTGTGGATCAGAGTTTCTAGGTTCCTAAATAGCTTTAAAACAGCAAATCTGCCAAAAATATAACCCATTAGCGAAAATGATACACCAGAATACTTAGGGCTTGCAAGATCAAGAGGATTGGATACACAGGATCAAAGCCCGAGGGGGAGGGGGGTATCCCCTCAGAAACATATCAGAATGACAGAATGGATGTATATCACACAACTTACAATGTAACATATACAAGTGCGAATAGCAGTGGGAGGCGTATCAGATATGGATGAAAAACACAGTAAAAAATTGGTGGAGAAGGGGTTAAACGATAGCCCCAAACTTTGCATTGTTTTTAAAAAAACTAGCCCAAAAAACTCACAATCCGCGAAAGCCCATTTTTTACTATGGACGGCGATCAAAAAAAGCGCAATTGGGCGAGCAAACCATGGACCTGGCAATGCTGCTGTGGATAGTGAACTTGGTGTAAAATAAGACTTTGCATTAGACTATATATAAAAAACAAATCTTAAAATGAGGGTGTAGTTAGTAATTAAGTAACTGCCTGAACAGATTATATCTAAAATTGTCTAAACAATATTCAAGCACAGTGTTTAAACAGCTGCTGGAGTTTGTGACAGGTCACATAATTGAGAGTGCAGATAGACATGTTTAGATGATTCAGAATACATTAAAAATAAATTCTTCGATGGTCAGGTTCTCTGTCTCCAGAGAGTGATGAAAAGTACACATGTCTGCAGTCCAGAGATTAGACTATAAACAAGACAAACCTGATTAACACATATGCCACAATGCGAATATGGACTAAAATCCAAAAAAACAAACAAATCGTTTCCACTCTAACTTTTAATATGACAATTCAAACTATTAACCACTGTAAGTGTGATTTTTGTCAATAACACCTTTAGCACAAACAATAAAGACTTTTGTGTCAAGCAGGTGTGCACTGGTTAGTACGGTGCTGTCGATTGACCATCACTCCGTTTTCAATTTGGAACTGAAAGGGGTGTTTTCATTTTGGGACAGAATGATGGGCAATGGCAGATATGCAAAATGAGAAAGCACTCTTTCAAATGCATCAAAAACTCCTGACATCCTGTTTTGGAAAGCTAAACTCCATATCAGAAGATCCCATTTGGTTAATATTGAAGGTTCCATGACTGAACAGTAGTATATCAACAAAGTGATCAACCAAAAAAAACAGCTTTCTAAAATAACAAGACATGGATACACACACAGCTCCTCATAACATTACACCTACCAAGAACCAAGATATTTTATTCAATACAAAGCAGTATTATATTGGAAAGTATCCAGGATATAATTTATTCAAGGCCATGTTCCATTCAAGCAGCCTTTGAGCTAATAATGCCCATATTGTTTAATAAGTTTTTCTGCAATAACACTTTAAAAACTTTTCATATAGCCATTTGTGTCATCCTCATCATTTATTTGGTGGAAACTGGACATCAGCCATCTTGTGAGTCAATGAATCATGAATAATACAATAAGTCTAGGACATCCAGTACTTGAAAAGATTTCCTAATTGATTAAAAAGAAGATAAATGAAACTTGGGCTGTAACTGAAGACTGTGTCAGGTAGAAGTAAAAAACAGTTTAGCCATACTAATTTAGCAATAATGACACAATTTTTTGACATTGACATAAAATATACTAACCTTGCTTGCTACTTCACATATCATCCTCATGTTTTATTTGGTGGAAATCTGACAATACATAGATCTCTGTTCTCAATGAATGAATGAATTTTAAAACCCTCTGTATTTAATTATTTTTCATAACAATGACCCATTTGTTTTTCAGCTAACCCTTTTGTTGTCTTCAGGTGAAAAATGGCCTGTTTCTGAGATTAATGATAGACAAAATGCCCTAAATGTAATTTTCTTACTATGAACCCTAATGGCTTTTGTTGCTGTAGTTCTTATTTTCCTAAAATACGTTATTTTCACATTTTGCATTGTCATATAGGTGATACATAATTAGGCTAGAAAGATTTTGTTTGGGTAATTTTTACCTGCATAAAAATATTGAGATTGAGATGTGAAAAGAATTTGTGCCGAACCTGAGGACAGGTCAGGTCAAGTCAGGCTGGAGAGCATGCACTGTTACAGCATGTTGCTGCACCCACCAGACCATGAAACAGCTCAAGATCCTGGTTGGCAACCCCCAAGGCAGACATGCAGTCCACTCCACCCTCCGGAAATGACCCTCACAACCATATAGCAAGACAGGAAGCACCAGGAATCTAAAGACTTGGACCTTCATCCTTAAAAGGAGCAGGAACCAGACATCCTATAAATCCAGTCATTCCTGGTGCATACAAGGTCAGGGTAGGTCATGGTTCTCTTACCTCTAAGAACGTGAGGGAGGTTGGTTTAGCGAATGTAATACATTATGTGGGTGGACAGAGGGGTCACAAGAAAATACATTGTCCAAGGGGCAAGAGTAGCACAGTGTGCGAAGAAAACAAATTCTGTTATGTACCATATCCAATTCCAAGACACTCAGTTTAATTGCTGAAGGTAAAGTTTTTGAAGATAAAAAAGAAAGGATGTTCCTTGGGTTGTACAACACTGTGCTGTAGCACACATTTGATCCTTGGTACATTCAACAATCAAGTGACACCAACTTACTTTTTATATTTTACCCTCAGAAGAGGTAATGCAGAGGTGATATCAGTGGTTGCCAAGCTTGTTCTCCTCCTCCAGCCTGAGAGGAGAAGTGGAAACTGTGTTAGAGACAGTACCACACTCTCTTAACTCCTTCTGTACACTTTTTAACTGGTTTCCATATAATTATCAACATGCTCTTGTATTTGGTATGCATCTTAGACCAGGGATTGGTGCTTTTTTTATGACACCAGGTGGAACATTTTTTTTTAAATTTCCAGTTTGACTTCTGTTTGGTTTCACTTTTGGGAGTCAATATGGGTATTCTCCATTCTAACCATGGGGTTGGTGACATTCGAATGAGAAATTAGACGAGTCGGGTCTGTATTGCTTTCTATGATATTGTTGTATGAGAAAGACCATGATCAAATTCTAGTTCATGGCTTGGAAAATAAAGTAAAGAACTGCTCTTGGGAATATGAGCATGAGTCTATTTCCCACTAAGCATATTACCACAAAATCTATTAGATCTTTTCATTTTTTAATTTTGTGTTGTTTTTATCAATGTGCATGTGAGAGAGTGGGCTTCTGTTTTTACAAATATGATTTTCTTGTTGTAATTGCAGCTACTGTACCTGTTTGCTGAGTTGCTGCTGCATTTCCACCACAGTACTATTATTTAAGATGATAGGAGGGTACCCTTTTGAGAACACTGAGAAAATCTCTTGATATAGGTCTTCTGGCCACCTCCTGGCCATTTTACAATGCTAGAATAATAGGAAATTGGAAAACAGGCCATTTAACCCAACAGGCTTGTCCTTGTTATTCATTTGTTTAAAACAACAAGTCACATTTTGATGGGCCGGAAAATTCTACTATCCACCACACTACTTGGTAATTTATTCCATGTATGGTTCTTTGGGTGAAGAATAACAGAAGAATAATATTCTGTCCGAAATCTGCCCTTACCAACTTTCCAACTGTTTCCCTGTGTTATGCAATAAGTATATGTTTTGCAGTCTAATATGAAAACTAAATGCGTGTGCCATTAAATTTCAGAGCTTCCACCATCGCACTGTCATTTCACACAGGCAACAGAAGAAACTCGACAAAGTGGTAGTAGTGACCACTTTGATGTGACCTAAACACCCCAAAATGATATGGTGTTCAATTTTTTGTCATCTAATAGAGGCCACTTTTGAATGTGGTGCTTAATTCCATTTCCATTTTGTTTGTCCATTTCCAACCTTAGTTAAAACAGTCAGACTTGATTTTCTCTGAAAGATGCAGCATGACTATGTCATTTTGGTGCAATATGCCACTAATCAAAAGGAGAGATATTTCAATGTTATTTGCTTTACTGATAAGGCTCCTGGTTTTTAGAGCAATTAACAATACAGTCCCACCACTCTTGACTGCTATTGTGCATGGAGATTTTTTTGGAGAATATGAAGGCCTTTTATGTCATATCCTTCTGTGCTGACTTACCATACTTCTAAAATGTGCTCTCCTTCTAAAATGTAGAAAGCTGAAGTGCATTGACAAAAAATCCATACTACATTACAACACTTAAACTGAATATGTAGGTAAATGCACATGCAATATCTTAATGTTTTAATGTAACCAACGCAGGCATCAGATCATGTTTCTTCACAAATTCTCATTTTGGCATCGTGACTTGGTAGTGTAAGAGCCACAGCAGAATGGCGCAGAGGAGGCTTAGCAACAGTACGTAATGATTCTGTAGTGATTAGTATTCTTGCCAAGACCTTTCTTCCCTTTCCTCATGTTTCCTTTTTCTTTTCATTTTTTAAAACAATTTATTGAATTTATTAAAATCAAGTAATATTCCATACAAGCAAGTTCACTTTTTTCCTCCAAAGTGAGGCTTTTAGTAGCTGTAATCATTGCAGCTAAACTGATTTTAGCCTACTGCTGGAAATCTCCTGCCCTTGTCTCTTCTGCAATCTGGAAGTTTTCATTTTACAATCTAATCCATCTCTTCTGACTCTACTATCCACACTATCCACTGAGCTTCATGCTGTTCAGTTAGTGAAGAGCTAGTTGAGGGTCGCTCCATGTTGCAGTTTCTCCTGTCCATCTTTTCTCTTTTTTTATTATTCTTTCTATTACTTCTGCATGTTGTGTGTGTGCCAGTTTACCCATTGACTCTTTTCTTTTATTTCTTATTGTATTTCTGTTTAAATACCAGTCTCAGATGGAGTTTTTGTTTTTGTTCTTATATAGCCCAAAAAAACAGGTATTGTTGGTTTTCTTTTACTGTATTCCTTTTCATTTTATAAATAAAAAGTTGATCAGAATTTTTTTTTCCTGATTAGGACTTATGAGTTATTACTGGTTTCAAACTTCAAGGAATTTTTCAAGTTTATTATTTCCTATTAGTTTTTCTCTAGAAGAAGTTCATATTATTTCATTTTATATTTTATGTTTACCTCAAATCCATTTTGTTTTCCTTGTTTGTGCCACAATTTTTACAATCCTGTTCCTATGACGTGACGTGATGTTGACGGCATGTCCTTTAGTGGTTTCTTTTCTGTGTCACAAGTAAGATACTCTGTAAATGTTAGCAGGCAAAAACTACAAATGTATGTTATTTAGTTTAAAATATCCTGTTCAAAGACTTTACTGCTACAAAATTCTGCTTACAATCTTGTTATTGTTTTTTGGCTTGACTTTCTGGTTACAAACTTGGCTCGATCCTGAATTACTTTCCATCTTCTGGTCTTCTTTTCTTTTCAAACTGCCTTTTATTTCACCTTGAAATATAGATTCTCCTTTAGTCCATCAACTCAGGAATATGAGAATTGTAGGATTCAAAATATTATTGCACAAGATCAAGCTGAACTGCCAGCACAATAAACACCCCCTTCTTGTAACAAAGAAGACAAGAGAGTCTTCTTTGTTACATTTCTTTAACATCTTTAGGCCGTCTTGTAGCAGTCACAATGGGTTTGGATTCTTTTTATTTGTTCTCATCTTTGCTACATTTCTTGTTTTCTAATTATGGGGATGATTCACATGTAATAATTGTTAAATACAGGAATTAAACAATATGTCAGAAGACAGCCTGTCACATTATCCTCTTAATCTGTGTGTAGCAGTGGTGATGATGGCTATTAATTATAGTGACTGTAAAATATTTGAGTGCTATTAATGATTTAGAAGTGCTTGTAAATCATTATTTAATTTGCATGAATGTAACATATTAACATAGCTGCCTTAGGACTCTGAACAGTGTAGCCTTCTACGTATAACAAAACCATTTAAAGTGTCCTTTACTGTGGAAATTTAATGAATCCATTGGGCAGTACAATATCCACACAGGCCGTGACAAGTTCTTCTGTGCATGTGGAATATTTCTCCAGATACTCCAGTTTTCTTTCCACTTCCAAAGGACATACATGTAAAGATAACTGGTGTTTTTTTTATTATAATGTTTTTGAGTATTGAACCTTGCAGAGTCTAGAATTCAAAATCCAAAACCCATGTCGAGTTTGCAGGTTGTGCTGATGGTTGCCTGGGCTTTCTTGACACAGCCAAAAAGGTGAGCAGCTTAGATTATTTTGCTGTATGATAATCTATCTATCTATCTATCTATCTATCTATCTATCTATCTATCTATCTATCTATCTATCTATCTATGTTATAGTCACTTTCTTTTAGTACACCTATATATTATAACGTGTCCTTTTATATCTATCTATCACATAAATTAAGGTAGGGATCAAATTAAAGGCCAAAGATGTTTGGAAGAAAACCTGCAGCCTCAGTAGGATGCCAGAATGGAAAGTGAGAAACACTGGGTTAATTACAGAGGTCAAACTGGTGTTTAGTAAGTGACTATGGGTGTGTCCTAAGATGGATGCCTCCTGTTGATCATGGGTTTCTGACTTGCACCTGGTACTATACTCAACAAACTCTATATGGGATTAAGAATGTTAAGAAAATACAACTGTATAACCTAAACAGAACTGATACCCTAAGTTTATGTTTTTAATATGTCATCTTCTTATTATTGTTTGCTTAAACTTAAAAGATCAACACCTTCAATAATTCCTTATCGTTCTTAGCCCAATATTAGTCTAGAAACTCATCTCTTTTCTTTACTTACCTCCGCTATAACATCTTTGTAATACACAGTGCAGAACTGTGCAAAACAGTGGAGGTCTCACAAGGAGGTTGTACAGTTTAAGTATTGCCTTCCCAACACACACACATAAATATAGTATACCAACATAACATTGAACTTCTTAATAACTTCTGTATACTGTCTAGTTGTGGATCGTGACAATATCCACTATAACCCTTAAATCCTTTTTTATAATTTATACTTCAGGATTTTCAATGTGTAATTATGGTATTTTTTTATTCTACATGCAAAATATTATCCATTGATACGTTAAATTGTATCTGCCATATTTCTACCCAACTCTGAATTCTGTCTAGATCCATATACAATATTCTTACAATTCTTCTACTTTTTGCAAATATAGTAAAGTATAACCTTTTTCATCCAGTTCTCAAGTTTTGTCTTAAATTTCTTAGTGCCATACAGAGTTTCATGAGTTCTATTGTGATAGACGGCCAACAGCTCTACCCGGCAGGGACAACCTAAAGAGTGGAAGGACAACTTTAAGGACACTGCTTCCCCCAGGACGCTACATGGCAGCTTCTCTGGACTGTAGTGGTACTCCAGTTTCCCACTGGGCACCATGGGACACGGAGTTCATTTACACAGCTCTGCTGGGTTCTGTGGGTGCTGCCAGGGGAGGCTGTAAGACAAGGATGGGAGGCGAAGTGCACACCTAGCTTGGAAGTACTAGAAGGCCATGGGAACTGAAGCCCAGAAGTACTTCCGGGCTGAAGAAAGAACTTAAGTTCTCCATCTGACCTGGAAGTGCTGGCAAGTCATGTGTATGGAAGAACAGAAGCACTTCTGGGTCAGACACTATAAAAAGGATTGCTGTGAACCCAACAGTGACCCCTAGCGTCAACAATATCTATCTATCTATCTATCTATCTATCTATCTATCTATCTATCTATCTATCTATCTATCTATCTATCTATCTATCTATCTATCTATCTATCTATCCAGGAGTAAGAGTGGATGTATGCACATGAGTGGACTGTGTGGTATATTGCCCTCCTGTAAATTACTGCCTTGACACAATACCACTAGAGCAGTCTATGGTCCCTTACACCCTTAATTGGATTAAAAAATGAGAGAAGTTATGCTCTTAAAATTTCTATTATATAGAAGTGATTTTTACAACAGATTCTGTGTTTTTAAATTTTACCTGAAATTGCCTTATAATGAGTTTATTTGTTTACTTCATAACAGTATGCTACAGGGTCAGAGAAAGTCAATATCTGGCTCAGGGGTATCTGGAGTTTACACATTGTCCTCATGTTACCTTGACTATTCAAAAGCCTTAAGGGACAGGTAAACTGGCAACTTTTATTTGGCCCAGTTTAGCTATGAGGGAGTGTATTATATGTCAGAATGGCATTTATGCAATCATCGGCTAAGACAGGCTCTCTTTTCCTATTATTTTGCAATAAAGGATGCTCAAGTTGGAAAAAGGAATGATTAAATAATAATCATTGAATTATTAATGTACCACTGCTCAACGCTAGAAGGTACTGTATGTGTGCTAGGGTAGAAAGACTGATAGTAACCGACTAACAAACTTGGAAAAAAAGTGATCTTTTTCTAATTACAGGGGTTTAAAGCATAATCAATCTTAGTACTGTTGCATATATGACAAAAACATCAAAGATGTCATCAAAGATGTCACAGACTTAATATTCAATTTCAGTTGTTAACGCTAGAGCATAGACTGTTTGACAATTGTGACATGAGACTATTTAATCCATAAAGATTGTTTGGGCAGCTATTATTAACGTCATTCCAATATCCCATCCATATTCTACAACTAATAATAATAAAATAAAACTGCCATATTTGAATAAGAGAAGCTGTTTAAAGTATCAAGAACCATGAATATCTATAATTTTACAATTGAAATGCGTAGTGTTTAATCTATTTTAAAATAGTTTCTACTTTGGAAAATTGTGGGCAAATAATCTACTTCAGAAACGGCAATAATCGGGCTTCATCTTTAGTGAGTTGATAGAGTTTAGTGTTCTAGCTACAATTAGAGCTAGAATATTATTATCATTCAAATGTTTATGTGTTTTATTCTTTTTAAAAGAAAGTGGATGGAGCATTGGTTTAAAATAAACAATATTTATACAGCAATGAATCTCTTCTGGATGGAGGCAGAAGTACAGTGTGGTCCTTATAAAATTAAAATGAAACCAATTCTAAACATCACCTTATTTTGACATAAATTTCATCTTGAGCTGCGTCCAGAGAAATTAATTTCCTGTTATTTGGTTTAATTTTTACAAAGGGATCTTTAAATGCTTCAACCTTTGTGTGGTGTTTGTATTTTTGTTATTCAGCCAGTGTTCTTGTGTCCGGTAAACCTGTTTTAAAACAATAAATAACCAACTTTTTATGTAAGACTAGTTAAAAGATGTTGCCTTTACCTCAAGTACAAACAATTTAGACAGCAAATGTGTTTACTATTTACCCGGGCTAGATCACATTTATCAATGAAAGTGCCGCTCGATTCTTATGATGAAAGGTGATTTTTGTGTAGAAATCAATAATGCTTAAGACATAGATAGAATATATCAAATTAATCATGAACAAAAGTAAATGAGATGAGGTTTCTACAGCTATTGATGTTTATTGTTTTGAATGAAGCAAATTGAAAGGACGAGGTTTACATAGATTGTTGCACTGAAATCATATAATGAGCTTGAATGAATACAAATCCATAACATCTGCACTCCAAATGAAGGACAGAGATTTACCATTTGTGCATTGCAAACATATTTTTTGCGCTTGATGCAAGTAAATTATGTCTTCCTGTCCTTCTTGGGTCCTCGGACATTGCAATGTTTTCTCATGGTTTTACTGACAGCTACCTACAATTATGAAAATGCTAATTAGTTCTAAAAGTCTACTAACACATCTCTATGTGTCTCTATTCCTCACAAAATGATGTTTATGCTGCCTAAATGATATAAAAATATATAATATTCAGGTAACATCACTCATACTTACTTCAGTTATTGTAGTTGGTGGTCCTGTGGCTTCCTCCTCAATCCTCTTCACAATGGCTGCAGAGACAGAGGTCCTTGTGTTGTCTCTTCTGCATTTGAATAATTTGAGCAAAGAGTAATCTTCTCTGGTGCTTTCCTGTGTTCCAATTTGGATTCAGTGCTATCCAGATGGACATATGCATTGAAAGCAGAGACAGCGAAGATATTGAAAAATATTAAAAGTGGCCAGGATGGGGTTCTCCTTTTGTAGCTACAGCCATTCACTAAATTATCTAAATTATTGTACTCCTTCATTTTTCTAGTATTGTAATCCAGAATGATTTCCAGTTTATGATGTTCCCTGATACAAATTCTCAGGTTCCTTTTTTCCTTTTTCTTTGATGTAAGACATCAGGGATATGTCAGCCACGAACTGAACTTACTTGAATTGACAGGCCTGTTCTTTGCACCCAGCAGCTGAGATTGAAGCTTTGACTTGTTTTTTCTTATTGTTCTTACCATTGTCAGCTTTCTCTTCAGGACTTCTGGTTCCAAATTGTGTAAAAAAAAAAAAAAAATTGTCACATGTGATGTTTTCATGATGAAATCCCTGTGTCAGGTCCAGGACGACCTGCATCACTTGGTTTCTCTCTTGGGCTCATCTATTGGGCTTTCCAGTAGATATAGTGGTGGCTGAGGTGGCTCCCCACTCTCTGCAGCACTTTGAGTAGTGAAAAAAGCATTATATAAATGTAAAGAATTTTATTTATTATTATTGTAGTACTAGGGTGTTGTACCGTGTTAGCCATTAGTAATGTAGTGACAAATCAAGTAAAATGACACCTTTTATTGGCTAACTAAAAAAAAATTACAATATGCAAGCTTTCGAGGCAACTCAGGCCCCTTCTTCAGGCATTATTATAATTATAATTATTATTATTAGTAGTAGAAGTAGAAGTAGAAGTATAAATGCTTTAATGACAGTAATTATAATAATACCAGAAGGGATAACATTGTGCTTTGAAAATCTGATTTTCTATCCCATACTACGTGAACAAAGGCGTGTTCTGCTTAACTGGAAGAATCCTAATCCACCTTTTCTAACTCAGGCGAAAAGTGATATGTGTGGAAGACGAATGTTCTCTTCGTTCCCTTGTACTAATTCATGTCTGAGAAGTAAGCTTTACAAAACCATGTAAAAGCATGCTTTGTTTTAGCAAACAGAAAAATGTTTGTGCAAAGGACTCAAGTTCTGAGCATTCCACACATGAGTCTGCCTTATCACGTTTTCCCTTAGCTTACATCTGAACGCCATAACAAAAGGAGCCAAGAAATCAAGTTGCATAAGGGGCATTGAAGGGGCTAAAGGTTTGTGTATAATAAATGTTGTTGACTGTTACATTTTATAATGATATTAAATTACGCATTCTAGGGGTATAAAACTGGACCCCACCCAACAGACGGGGTTCAGAAGAGCCCTGACGCTGTAATGTATATTTGATTGTCTGCTTTTCTGAAACTCTTCTCACCGTGACTCTGAAAATAAAGCTGCTTTATAACCGCACCTGTTGTCGGGTCTGAGATTTCGTCCACATATGCAATATTATCTCAAGTTGAAAAAAGTTAATTTTTCTTTATGAGAATCAGTTCAAATTTTTTTTTAGAATTGATCATTAATTCATTAATGGTAAAGTAAACATCATGGGCCTATGCCAAGCATTTTCATTTCATTTGCTGTTTTATTTTATATGAAAAATTTCTTTAGATGGGGCTTTCTTGTCTTTAAGTTTCATGCATTGTTCTTGTAAGATATTATTTTAGTTTCTGTTTTCAATTTTTTTAAATTGGATTTCTTTAAATAAGATAAAATAAAATGAAATAATATTTATTGTCTCACATGTGCACCTGGAGCCACCTTCCTGGCTCTGTTGAGGTAAGCAGTTTCATATCAGGATGGCGCCAACAGTAACTCCTCTTTCCCAAAGGACAACAGCCAGCTCCATCCACAGCTCCCACACCTTTCGGCACTGATGCTATTAAAAAGGACCACCCAGTGAAAGCGGAGTCAGTATTTGACCCGTATGTTTGGAAGACAGCTCTGACTCCATTGCCAACGCAACTCATTACAAGGCTAACAGTAGTCGCTGAATGGCTATGGTTTTTGATATAAAGAAAGGGGGTTACCCAGCTGGTACCCAAACCTTTTGTATGCCTACTGTAATCTGCTTTCCTGATCAAACTGCAATATAAACATACAAATCAAAACACTACTAGAAAAAGAACACAAAATCTCTATAAGGCAATAGACTCACAATTCAAATGAATGCCTAATAAACTGTGTTTAAGTAATATTACATTTGTATGTTAATGGAAACAGGAGCCCGATTAAATAATGAGCGCAATGCCATATTCATATTAAAACAAGAAAATGAGAAATGAGAGTAATGACGAAAAAGAAACAATTTTACATTGTTAGAAATGTTAGAAATTGTTAGAAATCTACCATGTATCACAAAAGATGCTCACTAGGCACCTCCTCCACGTGAAATAATGTAGAATCGTTCAAGGGTATATGAAAAAATTATGAGTTTAAAGGAGAGACAAACAAAGGAAGTTTCATAATTGATTACATCTTGCCTGAAGAAGGGGCCTGAGTTGCCTGGAAAGCTTGCATATTGTAATCGTTTTAGTTCGCCAATAAAAGGGGTCATTCTGCTTAACTTCTCACCACATCCATAATGACTAACATGGTACAACACACTTGTACTGCAATTCAAAGGAAGTAATAGATACAATCCCTGTAGCTTTAGTGCACAGTAATAATCAGTACATCACTGAGACTCCCACTGCCATCTTCTTTCAATGACCAGTCTCCACACACCATCCCTACTACATCAACAACTCCTACCACATCAGTCGGAATGGCCAGTCACAAATCCACCTCTGACCATCAGTGTGGGCTGTCCATAATTGAAGACCAAGTAAGGAGACAACTGAGGAAGCTATACACAGGAAATGCTGGATTCAGTCGTAGGGTGCTGACCAACTTTGTGGTGTCCTCTGTCACCTGCTCAGTCTACCTCTAAAGCTCCAGAAAGTTCTGACCATAGTGTGTGTGTAAATATATTTATCGATCTACCTATTTATGCATGCATTTATTTAAATAGCTTCTGTAAAATGGCAGCATTCTTTCTGGTGAAAAATAAAGTTCTATCAGTCAAGCAATGTGATTTTATTTTATAATAATTATGCCTATATTCCTTTTTCATATATATGCAGTACATAAAAATATTTTAGCTTTAAGGAGGAAAATCATATTCTGTAATGGATACACTATATAAAGATTATTTTTTTAGTTGTGAAACAAGTTCCCAGTAAATGTCCAGATGCAACTGTCAAAGTAAGACAGAGTCAAATGTTCATTACAAGATCTTCCATAGAATCAAGAAATTGCTGAATGTTGGGATTACAGTGAGAGGCAGGAAGACGCTTTAACCTACTGCATTATAGATCGGGCTTAATTTTGTAAAGAATACTTGAATAAGATAATAACAGCAATTAACAGAATGCTGCTTACTGACTGACCCTGACAAGCAACCATTGGTTAATGGTTAATATTTGAATGTTGACTTGTTGGAAATCATCAAAATATCTAGCCTTTAGGAACTGAACCAAGCCCCCTTCTCCAAGAAATCAGCAACAGAGGAGAGACAAACTATAATCCTGCTTCTTAGCTTCTTGCATCAAGAAGATAAACCAGCTGTGAAAATGAAAGTAAATGCTATTTTTCTCTAATAGTCAAATGTCCTTCTCTCTTATCATTTGGTGTTAGATGAAGGAAGAACATCTTTCCACTGTGTCACCTGTGAAAGAGAGCAGCCATCTGGGTCTTATGTGTATAGGTTTGTTTTGTCTTAATCACTTAGCCATTATCAAACTATCACTAATTTATTTTATTTTTCACCTTCTCTGTCTTTTTTGAATCCTCTTTCCCCTCTCCCTTTTGAGGAGGTTAGACCCACTCTTCTGTATTGACTGACCAAGGTGCTGAATCACTCTGTAGAGCAGGGCTCTCAAACTCCAGTCCTGGAAGGCCACAGTGGCCACAGGTTTTCATTCTGATCCTTTCCTTAATTAGTGACCTGTTTTGCTGCTAATTAACTTCTTTTGAATTATTTTTAATTGACTTGCTCTTGAAGACTCAGACCCCTTAATTGTTTCTTTTTCCTTAATTAGCAGCCAAACAATAATGAGATACAAAATGAACCAATACATGACCAGCAAAGTGTGAGCATCATATAATATCTGAAAATATAAAGGGTGGAGGTCTCAGGAATGTTGATTTGCTCAGGTCCCCAAAACATTTTAACAGTGCTCTTAGAAAAAAAAAAACAATTTTTAAAATGTATGCATTTGCACAATGAGAGCAGCAAAAAGCCATGGCATTAAAGAATGGGTTTAAGTAACGACAAGACTCGGCGCCTGATTAAGCAACTGGCTTAAGTGAAATTGGTTGGAGTTTGAGGACCTGACTTAGTTGGTCTTCTGTCGGCTCACTCACTTCACTTTCATTTCTGTTTAAGGTAAGAAATGAAGCAATTCAGAGGAACAAAGAAGACATTTCGGGAAACAAATCTTAAAAAACAAATCAATTGTTGTGTTTTAAATCCACTCTTAGATAGGACTTCTACCACGGGGGAACAACATCTAACACTGCAAAGATAATTACAAAGTTTATAACTGATCACATCTTATCAGACCCCTGGAAGTTTTTAAACCCAAACTCAAGAATATATTCTTTCTACTCACCAGTACATCATTGCTACTCAAGGATTGATTATTTCTTTATAGATAATAAGTTCTTGCCTATGATTAAATCTTGTAAATACGATGCTATTGTTATTTCAGACCATGCACCTCTGATCTTGGAGCTGAAATTACTAAGCCCCACACACTCACCTCGCAGATGGCGTCTCAACCCGCTTCTATTAGCAGACGAGAATTGTACAGAATTTATATCCAAACAAATCAGCTTCTTCCTAGAGACAAATACATCCCCAGAGATTTCTGCAGGAATGCTCTGGGAAATTCTTAAGGCCTTCTTAGGAGGATAGATTATCTCATATCTTTCCCACAAAAATAAATTAGAAACCAAGAAAGTAGCAGAGATAAAAAGCGAGATTACGAGAATAGATGAAGAACATGCCAGACTACCAAGCAAGGCTCTACACAGGAAAAGGCAGCCTTTGCATTCAGAATTAAATCTCTTGACAACTAAAGAATCTGAACAACTAATTTTTAAATCCAGACATCATTACTATGAACATGGAGAGAAAGCTAATAAGCTTTTAGCTCAACAAATTCACAAGCAAGAAGTCCGCAATGCAATCCCAGTAATTACCAACACGAACAGAGACAAAATCATCGACCACAAAAATACAATGCACACATTCAGAGACTACTATAAATCCCTATATACTACTGAGTTTAAAGAAGACAATACACAATCTCATGCATTTCTGGATCAAACTGGATTTATCAAGGGCCGACACTTCTTCAAATCTTCGAAGCCTGTTTAATGTAATATACTCACCAACTAAATCAAACACCCCAGATATATTATTATCATTGGATGCAGAAAAACCATTTGACATGATTGAATGGAAATACCTTTTTACTACATTGGAGAAATTTGGGTTTGGCCCAAACATTTGTGCATTGATCAAATTACTGTATACCAATCCAGAAGCCTCAATTTGTATCAACAACATTTGTTCAGACTACTTTAAACTAGAACGTGGTACTAGACAAGGATGCCCTTGTCACCGCTACTGTTTGCAATCGCCATTGAACCACTGGCAATACACTGTCGAAATACTGATCAGATAAAGGGGATTATCAGAGAAGGACTGGAACAGAAAATTTCTCTATATGCAGATGACATGGTACTGTATATATCAGACCCACAAAATTCTGTGCCTGCAGTCTTAACAGCACTCACAGAATTTCAAAAGATCTCTGGTCTCAGAATTAATCTGAATAAAAGTGTACTCTTTCCAGTGAATTCTCAAGCATATAATATTAGATTAGACACCCTACCTTTTATCATTGCAGAACAGTTTAAATACCTAGGGTAAACATCACAAGTAAACATAAAGCTCTTTATCAACAAAATTTGCGTCTGCATGGAAAAAGTTAAGCAAGACTTGCATAGATGGTCAACTCTTCATCTCACTCTAGCTGGAAGAATTAACACTGTTAAGATGAATATTCTTCCTAAGCTCCTTTTTTATTTCAAAACATCCCAATATACATTAATAAATCATTTTTTAAGCAATTAGATTCAACAATAACCTAATTTATTTGGAACTCAAAACATTCACGTATCCAAAGAGCGACCCTACAAAGACAAAAGGCAGAAGGCGGCATGGCTCTACCTAACTTCCAGTTTTATTACTGGGCAGCAAATATACAAGCAATAAAAACCTGGACACAAATAGAAGAACATACACAGGCTTGGTCTGCAATAGAAGTAAAATCCTGCAGTACTTCTTTATATTCCCTGCTCTGTGCTCCAATAAACACAAGTTATCGTAAATATACTAATAATGCAGTTGTGCTTCACTCACTTAGAATATGGAACCAATGTAGAAAGCATTTTAAGACGGAGAAGCTTCTATCTGTGGCACCTCTGCAAGAGAACCACCTCTTTCAACCTTCAAACATATGCAGTTTTAATATCTGGAAAAAATTTGGGATTAACTTGCTTAGAGATCTTTATATAGACAACATCTTTGCATCCTATGAACAATTACATTCCAAATTTAACACTCCAGCTACACATTTCTTTCACTATCTTCAAATTAGGAACTTTGTTAAACAGAATCTTCCCAAATTTTCCTCATCTTGGACCCTCATCCATGCTGGAAAAAATTTTGCTCAATCTCAAAGACTCAGACGCCATCTCTGAAATATATAAAATCATTTTACAATCCCTTCCTTTCAAAGATCCAAGAGGACACTGGAAAAAAGATCTCTCAATTAATATATCAGAAAAAGAGTGGAAAGTAGCAATGCAGAGAATTCATTCGAGCTCCATATGCGCAAAGCATACAATTATACAACTCAAAATTATATATCGAGCACATCTCTCTCCAAAATGTTTCCAGGGCATGATCCAACCTGAAAGCGTTGCAACCAAGTCCCAGCCTCACTGGGTCACTTGTTCTGGTCCTGCACCAAATTAACATTATTCTGGACCAAAATTTTTAATTACCTTTCAGACAGCCTTGGTCTCACAATCCCTCCTAACCCATTAACAGCTGTGTTTGGGGTTCTTCCAGATGGGTTTAAAGTGGAAAAAGACAAACAAATTGTGATTGCATTCACTACACTTTTGACACGCAGACTCATTCTGAAACTGGAAGAACCCAAACTCTCCTCTTTTAAGTCAATGGGAAACCAATATTTTATACTATTTGAAATTGGAAAAAATCAAATACTCAGTTAGAGGATCAGTACAGACTTTTTTCAAAACATGGCAGGATCTAATCAGTAATATTTTAAAATAAGCTCTTAAAGCACAGAGGAAGCAATTATTTCTGTATTTCTTTGTCTTCTGCATTCATCTCTATTGGCTTATCAAACTTATTATTTGATATTATTTATTATATTTAGGTATGTTTACAAGCCTTAAATTTTATGCCGTTTGCCTTGTTCTCTCTCTCAGGGGTGGGGGTCGACTTATTCTTATTTTTACTTTTTGTAAAAATTGATTGTTTTATATGGAATGATTGCAATAAAATTCATAAAATTAAAAAAAAAATCAATTAAAATTAATTCAAAAGAAGTTAATTAGCAGCAAAAACAGGTCACTAATTAAGAAAAGGGTTAGAATGAAAACCTGCAGCCACTGCGGCCCCCCAAGACTGGATTCTGAGATCCCTAGGTCTAAACTATACAACTTCAATCTACAGTATACAAGGCAGCTTTCTTTGGCTACAAAGACTGAAACACCAAGTAGAAAGTCCTGATGTACTTGCATCCTTGAATCCCTAAAAGCAATTAAAAGGCCGTGTCTATCAAAACAGCCTTCAAATTGCCTATTTCCTCTCTTGGGTAGCAGCATCCCATGTATCATGGATGAGACATCTCTGCTGAAACTAGTTAAATTAGAGAAACTTCAGAGACTTCTTGTTGTCATTCCAAAGCTCTTCTCTTCTATGGAATATCTTGGTTGCTGTAGTATTCCCAATGTCACCATTTTCTTCACCTGAGTCAATCCACAATGTCATACTAAGGTGCTTTCCAATCACTAGTGAGAGTTACCTATTTGTTGATGTTCCTTCTCTAGTCCTTGAATGTCATCCCGTGCCAAAGTAGTCCTACCTATGACACATAGCAACGTGTAATCCTTTGAAACACATCAGATAGTTAAACACCATTACCTATGCAATCGACAAGTCTACATCGTCTGTTTGCTTTTTTTCCACTGCAATGCTGAACATGGGAGATATGCTTATGCTTGCCATGTTGGAACACATGCGTAATGTACATGAAGCTCGTTTTCATTGTGATTAAAATTATTTCCTAGATTGCCTGCTACAAAATAAAAGTGATAAGTGGCATAGTGTGAGTAGTCATACCTCTAATCTCAGTAAGTTAGTTATTTATGTAGCTTTCAGAAAAGAAAAAGTAAGCCAGAACTACTGCAAAAAAATGATAATAATAATAAATGTTTCTGGAAAAAATTAAAAAAAGCTTAATAAATGGATCCCTGTGTCTTAAAATAAAGCTTGTAATGAACAAGAAGAAGGCAATTAGTGTAGTGTTAAACCTTTAAAGCCATTTTGGTGACCTGAGAAATGCTGTCGGTGATGCTGGAAATTAAAGCAAAATTAATGTGTCAAAATACTGCTGTTTTCTGTGTTATGTTCAAAAATGCTAAAAGGCTTTTTTTTCTAAGGATACTGGAGCGTGTCATTATTTGGTAATTATTTCAGCAGGCTCAATTTTTTTTTTTCATCCATGATCAAAGGCTTGCTGAAAAATTGTTACTGTGTCTGAATTTGCTTGACTCATTTGGAAGCTACTAATAAATCATGTTCATGTAGTGATAACTGCCACAAAATTGTGTTGTTAAAATATCCTTATTATCAATCATTTTATTCATAGATATAGTTTTATTTATTCATAGATTAAATATCACTTCACTTAGTCAATGACTTGATTAATTATGGAAAAGACCATTGCACCGAGTTTTTTTTCACTATGTAAAAAACTGTAACATTTTTTTTCCAGTATCATTTGTTGCATTTTTATACCTGCTTTGACCATGAGAGTAAGTTGCCTGGCCACGTTTAAGACAGGAATCTACCAGGGATGGGACACTACTAACATTTTCCATATGTAGAATAGTAGGCAAATTCTTTATTGTAGTAAAAACAAAGGGTTTCATGTGATGAAGCTACTGGAATTCATGATCAATGTAACCCTCTGACAACATCCTGCCAAGGACAAAATACAGTATAACACACTTAGTACACTTAGACATTCTTTTCGAGACGTTCATGCATTTTACAGATTGTGGATCAGTACTATTATGCTATCTTGTAACTTCAGTGTTTATTACATCAGAATGTTCAAAAGTCATGACAACACAAGCTAAGTCTGTATTGTTGTATGGATCACATTGTGGAGTGATGCACGTTAAACAAATTTGGAGTCCTGTAGTGTGCAGGTTCTAGGCGGGTGCAGGTGGTCGTGTGGACATGCATGGGTTCAGTGGGGTGCTTGGCTGATCGTGCATTCATGTGAATGCGGATTGGTCAGGTGCTTCATTCACACCTTGGAGCAGGTGGACAACTGCACTTGGTCCTAATTGGTATTATAAACGGGCCCTACACTGTGAAACGGGATAGGTGGTAAAGGGTTTGGATGAGATAACGTAAAGAACGCAGTCCAGAGGATAGTGGGTGAGGCGAATAGTCGGGAACAAATTAGATGGCAACAGCAGCAGCAACAACATTTATTTATATAGCACATTTTCATACAAATAATGCAGCTCTTTACATGATGAAGAAAGAGAAAAAAGACAAAATAAATAAGAATTAAAATAAGACAAAACTCATTAACATAGAATAAAAGTAAGGTCTGATGGCCAGGGAGGACAGAAAAAACAAAAAAACTCCAGACGGCTGGAGAAAAAATAAAATCTGCAAGGGTTCCAGACCACAAGACCACCCAGCCCCCTCTGGGCATTCTACCTAACATAAATGATCAGTCTTCATTGTATTTAGGGTTCTCATGGAAGGACTTAATGATGATAGTCATGTGGACTTCTGGCCTTTTATCCATCAATGTAGGAATATCACGGTGCTTTGATTAGTTGGTGGTTGTGCAGGTCGCCACCACAGAAAACCGGGAAAAGAACAAAAGAGAGAGTAGGGGTTAGTATGGATTTTGGAGCCACCATGAACAGTAATGAAGTTATGAGAAAGCCATGTTAAAGTAATGTGTTTTCAGCAGTGTTTTAAAGTGCTTCACTGTATTAGCCTGGCAAATTCCTATTGGCAGGCTATTCCAGATTTTAGGTGCATAACAGCAGAAGGCCGCCTCACCACTTCTTTTAAGTTTAGCTTTTGGAATTCTAAGGAGACATTCATTTAAAGATCTAAGGTTACGATTTGGAATATAATGTATCAGACAATCCGATATATAAGATGGAGTGAGATTATTTAAGGCTTTGTAAACCATAAGTAGTATTTTAAAGTCAATTCTGAATGACACAGGCAACCAGTGTAGTGACATCAAAACTGGAGAAATGTGCTCGGATTTTCTTTTCCTAGTTAGGATTCTAGCAGCTGCATTCTGCACTCATTGCAAGTAATGTATGTCTTTTTTGGGTAGTCCTGAGAGGAGTGCGTTACTGTAATCTAGTCGACTGAAAACAAAAGCGTGAACTAATTTCTCAGCATCTTTCAATGATATAAGAGGTCTAACTTTTGCTATACTTCTTAAGTGAAAAATGCTGTACTAGTGATCTGATTAATATGCGATTTAGAATTCAGGTCACAGTCAACAGTTGTCCCTAAATTCTTTACCTCCATCTTGACTTTTAATCCTAATGCATCAAGTTTATTTCTAATAACCTCATTATTATTGCCAATCACTGAAATTTCAGTTTTCTCTTTATTTAGCTTGAGAAAATTACTATTCATCCATTTAGAAACACAAGTAAGACATTATGTTAATGAAACAACAGAGTCAGGGTCATCAGGGGCTATTTACAAAAACAGCTGGGTGTCATCAGCATAGCTGTGGTAGCTCACGTTGTGCCCCAAGATGATCTAATCTAACGGAAGCATGTAAATTGAAAAGAGCAGCGGACCCAGGATAGAGCATTGTGGAACACGATATAGAATATCTTGTGTCAACAAAAGCAGTGTGTGAGAGAGAAGGCAGAAAAAACCAAGCTCTGCAAACGAAGCAAAGAGAATGGTGACCATGGAGGTGTCCCCATTGAATAGTGTAGGAGCTGGGATGTGAAACAAACCTTCTAGGTATCCAGGTAGCGCCACACTGGCATATGGGATGATGGAGGTCTGGTGGTGCGCATCCTATAGGATGCTGGTTGAGGCAGACGGAACGGAAGTCAGTGTAGGTAAGTCATAGCTGTCAGCATCTCCATCTTGTTGGAAGACCCATCGGGGTGAGCTGGGGAGACATGTAGTGAAAGACGTGTTGGGCTGACTGAGGAAGAGTTTGATGCCAATGTGGTTATATGTGGATTTGCCCAACTGTTTTGTCTGAATTTTACTATTGTTGTTATTATTCTCCACAAATTACACTTGATTTTTATGGATTATTTATTTATATAACAATGGACAGTACTTTTTGGACACTGTTTATTTTTATAAATAAAAGCACTGAAGCGTTTGCACATACCTCTTGCTGACTGAGTGTCGTTATCTTGAATCATGACTATTGATGGTTCTTGTTCAAGCTGCTAAGGACCATAGGGCTGCCCTGGACTGACACTATTTAAAGATTTATTATTTCTTTGTTATTATCACCACCGTTTGTTGTGTTTTCTTTAATAAGCTCTAACCTTTTGTATGCTCATTCCTAATGTCACGACAGCCACATTACAAAATATGGTCATGCAATTTTTTTCTGTTTTTTTGGGCTGTTTATCCAAAGTTATACATTTTGTATCCAAAGGAATCAATTTGTGGAATCTGTTTTTTTTTTTTTTGTTTAGGAATTATTTTTATAATATTTAAAGATTTTAGTATTTTCCCATGATGCCATTTTTAGAAATTTGTTTTGACTGTCGATATGCCATTGTTAGGCAAGGTCAGCTGGAAGTGTGTGGTGTGTAACATCACTGGAGTCAAAGGTATAAAGTGTACCGACTTGAAATGAGACAGCAAAAAGTTTTATTGAAGAGGATCACAAAATGAAATGTAAAGTTCATTAACCAAAACTCCTACCAATCCGTCATCAAGAACTGAAAAGTTAATCCAAGACTTATTTGTTGGACTTCTTGATGTTCAAAACCCCTAATTAATTGCACACATTCTGAATAAGGGATTACAGGATGCCACTAAAAATTAAACAAAATACCAAATAATTACAAAAATCATTTACAAGTGCAAGGAGGTTATACTGAAGTTTAATAATTCACTGGTGAGGCCTCATCTGGTGTACTGTGTGCAGTTTTGGTTTCCAGGCTACAAAAGGACATAACAGTGCTAGAAAAGGTCCAGAGAAGAGCGACTAGGCTGATTCCAGGACTACAGGGGTGATTTATGAGGGAAGATTAAAGAGCTGAGCCTTTACAGCAGGGGTCCCCAGCTCCGGTCCTGGAGGGCCCCAGAGGCTGCAGGTTTTAAACTAACCCTTTTCTTAATTAGTGACCTGTTTTTGCTACTAATTAACTTCTTTTGAATTCATTTTAATTGACTTCTCTTTTAAGATTTGTTCCCCTAAATTTCTTTATCGTTCATCTGAATTGCTTTAATTCTTTCCTTAAATGGCATCCAAAAGAAATGAAATGTGAAGTGAGTGAGCAAACAGAAGACCAACTAAGTCAGGGTCTCAAACTCCAACCAATTCCACTCCAAACAGTTGCTTAATCAGGTGCCAATTCTTGTCATTAATTAAACCCATTCTTTAATTCTATGCCTTGTTGCTGCTATCATAATGCAATAGCTTACATTTCTGAAATTGTTGATTTTAAGAGCACTGTTAAAAGTTTTGGGGACCTGAGCAGATTAACATGCTTGACACCTTTATCTTTCTTTATTTTCAGATATTGTTTGATGGACACAGTTTGATGACCATGTTTTGGCTCATTTTATATCTCATTATTGTATGGCTGTTAATTGAGTAAGAAGAAACAATTATTGGGTCTGGATCTTCAAGAGCAAGTCAGTTAAAATTAATTCTAAAGAAGTTAATTAGCAGCAAAAACAGGTCACTAATTAAGAAAACGATTAGAATGAAAACCTGCAGCCACTGGAGCCCTCCAGGACCAGAGATGGGGACCCCCACTGAATCCGAACACAGGGTCACGGGGGTCTGCTGGAGCCAATCCCAGCCAACACAGGGCACAAGGCATGAACCAATCCCAGGCAGGGTGCCAACCCACCGCAGGACACACACAAACACACCAAGCACACACTAGTGCCAATTTAGAATCGCCAATCCACCTAACCTGCATGTCTTTGGACTGTGGGAGGAAACCCACGCAGACACGAGGAGAACATGCAAGCTCCACGCAGGTCTCCTAACTATGAGGCAGCAGCACTAACACTGCGCCACCGTGCCGGCCCCCCTGCTTTATAGTTTAAGCAAAAGGAGATTAAGAGGTGACATGACTGAAGTGTTTAAAATTATGAAGGGAATTAGTACAGTGTGATCAAGACTTGTATTTTAAAATGAGTTCATCAAAAACACGAGGACACAGTTGGAAACTTGTTAAGGGTAAATTTCTCATAAACATTAAGAAGTTCTTCTTTACACAAAGAATGATAGACACTTGGAATAAGCTACTATTTTTTGTGATGGACTGTAAGACTTTAGGAACTTTCAAAACTCGACTTGATGTTATTTTGAAAGAGTTAAATGGATAGGACTGACAAGTTTTGTTGGCCTGTTTTCGTCTACAGTGTTCTAATGGTCTAATAACGGTCAGTGTTGTATACTTTATGGTTGTCCAAGATTACAAATATGATTTGAAAAGACGTGTCAGTATTTTTTTTTTCTTTGCCTTTTTTACAGATTAATGATTCTCTGTGTTTTCCTGACAAAGAATTTTGGTTTAGTTTTTGGGGTTATATGTCACAGTTTGTAATTATTTATTTTTTTCTGTATCAAACTAGTCCCGAGCTTTTGACTAATTTAATCTCCCGATCTTTCAGTTAAAAATGTTTCAGACTTTACCTTAATTTGGCAGAACAATTAGGAACTGTACTATTCAATAATGATGTATTTATACTTTTAGGAATGAGTTTTGTCAGAAAAGTGATTGAACTTTTCATTAATTTCATTGCAACTGTATCTAAAAGACAGGTAAGTAAGGTTCATTTTAGGAATTAAATTGTGATTTCCAGTTATAATGTTAAAATTAACGGGGCGGTGAGAGTTTGACACTGCCGTACTAAATCTGTATCTACCTCTTAAGTGAGTGTCAAAACATCTCAATACTGAATAAAAAAGTTGAAAAGTTAACAGGCTTAAACCGACAAAACAAGTGCACTAAAAACAAGCCTGCTCAAAGAGAAAATAAGCAATGTGGAAAAGCATAGGCAAAGAATGAAAAGGTTTTGGCTTTTCCTTCCAAAAAAATAGTGTCCCTAATTTGGATGCCAAGATCATGTAACTACAACTCATTCATGTTACACCCCTACCACATGATCACATCAAACAGAGAATGCCATAACTTGGTCACTAACTTATGTGCCTCTAGAGTGATGCTAGTAACACTAAAAAAAGTTTGAGACACAACCAGGAAGAAGAGATATTGTTATAAAAGCCAAAAAAGGCCAGTACTAGAAAGACAGTCACGCAGTTACTATAAGTCAGAATCTTCTTCTTCTTTCTGTGACTTTCGTTAGGGGTCACCACAGCAGATCACCTTTTTACATATGTTCCTGTTGTCTGCATCATGCTCTGTTACACCCTGTGGTGTTATGGGTCCACAGCTCGTGGAGAAAAGGCCATTGATTTTAAATAAATAATCATCGCACCCGAGGCGGCGTGAGGGGTTGTTGTAGCGAGCCGCGGGGCGGTCGTCGATGTGGGCGTTTCTCACCGTGTGCACAGGTGAGGAACTGCCCACATTTGTGATTGTCCCGTGGCTAATGCTACAGCTGTGATGGCCCCTCACGTTTTAAAAGAAGCGCGAGTTGGTTTTATGGGGGGAAGAAAGAAACGTTCGGAGGTGTAAAAAAAACGATCGGGGAGAAAAAGGAAAGGAGAGGACGGAGGTTATCGGGAGCAATAGAGGAAGCAGGTCGGTGAGAGAGCGCAAGAGCGGCGGACGGGCGAGCGAATGGCGCTTCGTGGGCAGCTGCGTTGAAGCTGGGTGTTAGGCTGACACCCAGACGTTTGTGTTGATGTCGCTCCGCTGAGCGATCAGGTAGCGGGAGTGACCAGGGAAGGCGACTGGCGCAGAGCGCCATGGAAAAAGGCAGCGGAAGTCGGGAGACTTGGTGCTGGAATCCCCAACGTGGGCGACCTGGCCGTTGGTTGGAAACCAAGTTCTCTGGGTCTGGGATGAGTGCCATACCGGAGCCAGGGTTCGGGAGGTCTCCAGTCTCGTGCGTGTGTTTCAGTAGGGCAGCTGCAGAGAGCGTCTTGCCTGCTGCGATGCCCAAACGGGATTAGCAGGTGAGACGCTAACAAATGATGCACCAGATTTGTTGATTGGTTTTAAGACTGCTTCCTAAAAGAAGATTTTAACCTCTCGTTTTTAAAGGATTGTTTTTTTTCCAATGGTTTTAACCTCCACGTGTTCTTTTTATGGATTATTTATTTAATGAATATGAAGAACTGCACTATTTATTTGAACACTGTTTTTGTTTTGTTGACTGCTTTTAATAAAAGCACTATTGCACTTTTTGTATACCACCCCTTGCTCAATTGTTTATTTGCCTCCATTGACTAGCTCACTCGGCAACATTATCGACGGTGTTGGGTTCATGTGCTTCCAATATCAAAGGGAGTGTGGAGCCTGAACCCACATCGTCACACACCCATCACCTGCATGTCCTCTCTCACCACATCCATAAGACTTCTCTTTGTCCTTCCTCTTTTCCTCTTGCCTGGCAGCTCTATAGTTAACATCCTTTTCCCAACATACCCAGTTGTCCAAACCAATGCAATTTTACCTCTGCTGCTTTATCTCCCAACCGTCCAACCTGAGCTGACCCTCTAATGTACTCATTTCTAATCCTGCCTATTCTTGTCACACCCGATGCAAATCTTAGCATTTTTAACTCTTCTACCTCCAGCTCTGTCTCCTGCTTTCTGGTCAGTGCCACCGTCTCCAACCCATATAACATAGCTGGTCTCACTACCATCCTGTTGACCTTCCCTTTCACTCTTGCTGATACCCGTCTGTCACAAATTACTCCTGACACTCTTCTCCACCCATTCCACTCTGCCTGCACTCTTTTTTTTCACCTCTTTTCCACAATCCCTATTACTCTGTACTGTTGATCCCAAGTATTTAAACTCCTCCACCTTCACCAACTCTACTCCTTACATCCTCATCATTCCACTGACCTCCCTCTAATTTACACACATGTATTCTGTCTTGTTCCTACTGACCTTCATTCCTCTCCTCTCTAGAGCATATCTTCACCTCTCCAGGGTCTCCTCAACCTGCTCCCTACTATTGCTACAGATCACAATGTCATCAGCAAACATCATAGTCCACGGGAGACTCCTGTCTAATCTCATCTGTGAAATTGTTCATCACCCTTGTAAAGTCAGAATATCAGACACAAATCAAAATAACAACGAGCACAAAAAAGTGATTAGCTTTATAAAAAAGTAGGGTGCTTAGAATCCATCAGCAAAGACGAGGAAGAAGTCCTTAGGGACGCCTTTTAATTTGTAATAATCATTTCCCTCAAGTCATGACCTTCGAGAGCATGACCCAACAACGCTGCACTATTGACGGGGGAACAATTTATCACAGACCATGAAAAAAGCAAAATGGCAGCCAAACCAGACCCAAAAATCTTAACAACAATAAAAGTACAAAATATGTTTGAATCTGAATCTAAGTCTGTGACTAGAAAAATCCCCAAAATAAATATCTGATCTTCTAAAGTGGAGAAAAAGCACCTAAAAAATTATACAAATTTAAGTGTTAACACCTAAGAGCAATGGAAGATCACCAGAAAACAAAACAAAATGAACATAAATGATAAAAAAGGCAAAAATTGCTGTGTCACAATCACTCTTATTTCACTTATTCTTTTTTATTAAGCTTTTGATATTTCAGAGGAGAGTTTTTGCGATTGGGATTACTTGTTTTCGATTATTTGACTCTTGATATACTTAATTGCTACCATCTAAGTGTCCTCTTACTTCAACACTTATTTCAGTATTTTAATAGCTTCAGCAAAATTTCAAATGCCTTCTTGTTGAATCCATCTCATAAAAATATTATAATAATATTCATGGGTTACTTAATATTTGAGCCATTAAAAGGAACAGGCCCTGATGACTAGCCATGACAATCATTTAGGGACCTTATTTAAAACCAGCTGTTTCGTGTAATGTAGAAATAAGTCTGTTAATGATTAAGTGTCCACAGGACGAGCCATGACATTATCTCATGATAAAAATAGCAGTTCCCCATCTGTTGTTAGATGTTCTCGGCCAGGCGATATTTGGGTGATACCAAACTCAAACCAATGCTCAATCAGAAGGGTTCATTAAGAAAAACAAATGCTTATTAAAGTTTCATTCTGCTGGCCTAGCTCTCTTTCTCATGGTTGAGGGCTGATTTGTTTCAAAGCTAGTTTTGTTAAACTTGACTTGCTTGTATAGAATGTTATTTGATTTTAATAAAATCAATAAAAGTAATAAAAAAAAAGAAAAACAAATGCTTGGGCAGTGTGCTGAGATGGTTCACATTGAATATATACAGTTAATCAAACTTGTTAGGGTAATTAACTCAATAGCCATCTTTTCCTGAAAACTGGGCCCTTCTGTTGTTTTATATTTTCTTTTCAAATAATGGGCTAATAGCTTGGCTTCTTTATGTCTGCACCCAGTAATAGCGGTTTTGTCCCAGGTCCTCCCTGTGTGGAGAGCTACTTTGTATTACCAGCATGTGAATTCTCTGAATGACATGTCACTAAAGTTAAAATTAGCTTTTCTTTCTTTTAACTCATCATCTACCTTCAGAAACTTTGAGATTTTACCATTTTGCTATTTCACATCCACAAGTGCAAAGGAGTTCAGCAAATCGGATCATTGAAGTGAAACTGAACAGGGCCAGTGAGATTTCAATGCAGGAGCAATTTGTTTCCTAGTAGAGCTGTGGGCTCAGAGCTGAGCAGTTTCTTTCAATATAGAAAATAAACACTAAAATTAAAGAGTATAAAATCTGGCAAGAAATCTGACCAAGTGAAAAGCAAAGGTAAAAAGAAACCTATCCATTCACTGGATTTACTTTGTAAATTTTCCTATTTTACTACATGGTAATGAAGAGGTGGAGTCCATCATGGAAGGCAGAAAAACATCCTGGATTTTGTGTCTTTCCATCATAGAACACCAAGGGTCCGTGAGCCTCTTAAAACCCCCTGATAACGTATCCAAGGATGAGCTGGGCAAATGAGGACACACACACCGTCTGCAAGGGGTTGGTTAAAAGTGCTTAATTTTTTTACTCAAAAAAAAAAAAAGTTGTGCAGTGCTCCAATTCTTCAGATAAATAAATAATTCATAAAATCTGTGAATGTCCATGAGTTTAAAAGTAAATAAATAAATAAACAAGTAAATAATCCAATGTTGAACCCAGAATAAAACTATACACTAATTGAGTTCTCTCTTTTCTTCCACCTTCCTTCTGAGCCCAATAGGTCCTCTACTCCTTTATCTCCTTAGCTCACCCAACTGATTGTTCATCTGGCAGAGACATCAGCAGCTGCAATCCTCACTTCCGACTACTGTCTTGACTGCCTCTCTGTGCGTCTGCCAGAACACTAAGAGCCAGCTCTCTTCTGGTCCTCTGCCATGTTCTCCTGGTGCCTTGGTAGTGTGGTATCCACTACCACATTACTAATAGAGACTCAATTACTGAGCGCTCTGAGTAGTGAGAAAAATGCTACATAAATGCAAAGAATAATAATTATTATTATTATAACAACCAAAAACTTCAGCAGAAAGCGGACCAACCCATGTAGCATTAATCTCCCGCTCTTCGCAGGACTACCAACTTCTCTGCCTCTTTCTTCTCCCTCACATTGTTTCTTGATATTCTCTGTCATGCTTTGGCTTCCTTTCAAAACCCTGTGGAATGCAGGTGTGCCAATCATGGCTCCAGTGTTAATGAGGGAACAGGTCAATCCCACATGTGCGTATGTGAATGCAGGATCGCACACCCCCTCATCTGCCTCCAGCGCCACTTTGGCACATTACCAATGCCTTACCTGAAAATTTGAGTTTATTATTCATTTATCTAAAATGCACATGCCACAGACCTGCTATCTCATAAAGGTGCACTCATTTATTCAAAATGTTCCGATGTAGAGTTGCCAATTAACCAGCACAACATGGAGGGGATTAAGAGGATGTGCATTTAAGAATGAAGTCAGGGAAAAATTCTTCCCAAGAAAGGTTTGCCGGAGTCTGGGTAAGGACAATGTTAACAGAACAAAATCTCCACTCTAAGGCACACACCATATAACCCACTAGGTGTCATCAATATCCTGAGTTAAGAATTGATGCACACCAACCTTTCTCTCCACAGACATTCTTTGTGCCAGAACTTCTGCCTCTAGAATGATACGAGTGCATTCCAGTGATTTGCACTGTGTTATAAATTTGTGTGATAGCTTCCCTGGCGTCATTTCATTTTTGCAATTTTTATTTATGTATTTTCATTATTTCTATATTTATTTATTTTGGTGATGTTACCTAGAAGCCATTTTGCTGTCTGTTTTTGAATGGTCATGACCATTTTGCATGGTGGTGGCCATATTGTTTATGGTTGTATGCCTGTTTTTCTCAAACATGTATGTGTCATCTTTTTACACCTATAAAAGATGGAGGCACACAACCTCTGTTATCCTAGTGTTGGATCTTAAGTTTCTTGATTTTCTTGACTGTCCATAGTATTTGGCCACCTGCCATTCAGATATGCTTTTGCCTGTCCCCTAATGATCCGTTCATTCACAGATAGAATTCTTAAAAATTATATGATTGAAAGTTCAATGTTGTGTTGGGTTCTCAGCTTATTGTAGAAGATTTAATAAAATCGTTAGTACTGTTATTTCACCAATAACTGCCCTGATAAAGAAAAATAGTCAGAAATTTGTTTGGACTCCAGGAGGTTAATAAGGCTTCACTCTGTTAAATGAATTTACATCATGACCCATGCTATGTCATCCTGATTCTCCTTTGATATTTGAATCAGAAGTCAACTCTTTCTGAACCATAGTTGGAGCCATTTAACTTTGAAGAATCCCTGATACTGGCAAACCTACTGTGCTGTTATGATCAGCCTCTTTATATTTTGTTTCTTACACAAAAATGTAGGCGCCACCATTTGGAGGAAATTCTGCTGGTAGTTGCCATGATAGTTTGGCAAGGTTAACTGGAATGTGCTGGTCAAAGGTGTAAATGTCAGTTTTGTACATTTCTTGATTGTCTGAGATAGCAGATATTATTTAGAAAACTGTTCAGTGTGATTTTTCTTTATTTGTCATTTATTTGTTTTTTTTTTTTTATTAATGATTCTCTTCATGTGTGTTTCCTGATTATGGATTTTAGTTCAGTGCTTTGTGGTTAGCCATCATGATTTATTGACCTTTTCGTTTAAACTTAGCCTTTACTTTTTGAATTAGATGTGGGCCAGGAAAAGGTAAGTGAATGACAACAATTATATGTCCCTGCCACAAACATTCATCCATATGGTGTCAAACAACCTCTTGTTAATCAATTTTGTGAATTTCTAGTTCTGTGAATACCAGTTTCAAAAGTGTTACTCAAAATAAAGAATACAGAAAGATTCAAAATATTTACAAATGGTAAAGATTAAGCCACAAGTCCACACAAATTATTGCAGAATGCCACTAAGCTGAAAATGCTTTCCATCGTTTTGTCATCAGTCAAAAGAATGTGAAGAAAGTAGTCAAACTCTCATTTTCCTTGTTGCTGGTGCCCACCTATTGGCCTCCTGGGTTTCCCTTATAACTGCAAATGTTAGTTGCTGCTGGAAATTTGTGCCTAACTCTTTGATCTCTCCGCAGTTTTAGACAGGGAAATTGTCTTGTGGAGATGCCTATCTTGGGTAACAAAGAAAGTGTCTTGTGCTTATTAAATTTTAGATGGGATATCAAGCATAATTTCTAGCTTATATGAGGATTTGAAATGTCATGACTCTGGATTATCTTGAACATATTACTAAATATTACTATATAAAGAAGCTGTCATCTAAAATATTTGTTTATTATTCTCCCATCATAAGTTATTCCTTTCTTTACTATCAAATAACCTTTACAGTCCTAATGCTGTATTCCTGTCACCATTGTGACAGAAGTCTCAGGATGTTTTCTAGAATCATAGAATATTGGATTGATGCTATTTGTCAACAGCCCAGTTTCATAATCAATCTCCCACTCCTGTGTTGGGTTACTGCTCTTGCTTTAAATCAATTCCTATTTATTAGATTTTCTCCCATCAACAGTTGTTATGTAGTATCTAAGATGATCCATAAATCTATCTAATCCACTTGCCAATTCTACCTAATTTTAAATATTTTAGCCAATGCTTGTTTATCTTCTTCACTTCTCTTTGCTCTACCATTTAATATTTTTTTTCTTCTGAATGTAGTAATTGTTCAAAACTGCTGCAGTTATCCCATTACCAGAATATCTGAAAACAGCTGCAATTATTTTACCATCTTCCCAATTTTCCTTAATTTCCAAAATGTTACAGTGTGATGCTTCATTTCAATGTAGGAACATTTGAATTTTAAGAACAATTATAAACATTTCCATCTGGTTTACAGTCTTACAGAAACACTTTATGTAAAAATCTGAAATGACTACTTGTAAATATCAGTGAAGCAAATTTCTAACACATTACATCTCTAGTTATTAATAGTATTATATTTGGTTTCAAGTAATTCAACTGTTGTACTGAATCCCTTGAAAAATTACAGTTTCCACCCTTCTTTTGTTACTCTCGTAATTCTTTTGGGATCAGTGCTGTGTCCCTTATTCTTTTTCTTCAATTAACTTCTAGCTCTCTGTTGAATTATGCATCCTAATGTCATTAATTTTCATTGATGTGTTGATGATATCAAGCATTATGTCACTACTAAACCCTCTGAAGCATTTTATCCATTCGTTCTATATAGCTGTTGCCATAACATTGAAATGTGTTTAACTCATTATCTCGTTATATTTAAAGGTGACAAATCTAGAATTCTCTTTATTTTATCCAAATGGATCAGTTTAGAATTTACCAGCCTCAAGGTTTCACTTCAAGGTCATTCTGTTCCCCTACTCACATTAGGTTAAAAGTCTCTGTATTATTTTTGACATCACTCTGTCTTTTTAATCCCATTTAAATTCTTCACCCCATGGTGCCTTTTACCTGCTTGATTGAATTTCAAGACCCTATCCTTGACTGTCCCTCTTCAGCTTCCCAAACAGTCAAGGTTAATTGTGAGACTGTGAATAGCCAAGTGTATGCTCTAGATATGGCAATCACATTTAAATGGTGATGGACCACCTTCCTTGTGCCCCAGGGCATTTTTTGAAAAAAAAAAAATATATATATATATATATATATATATATATATATATATATATATATATATATATATATATATATATATATATATATATATATAAAAGATCCTGAGCAGCAGGGTTGGATGATTTCCCTCTCCTGTTGCTTGCACTTGGGAATTCTCAAGCTTCAAAACAAAATAAACCTCCAGGAAATAGAAAGAGTCCCCTTTTGAGTAGCACAATTTGAAAAAGGTTTTAGTTTGTTAAAGTAATCTCTTAGTTCAGTGGATGGGTATTTACAAGACTACTGTGATGCACTTAAACTGGCCAGTCTCTGAATAGTTTATTTGTGCACTTACAGTCTCTTAAGAGACGGTGTCATGATGTCATTCTTGGACTGTATGGAAGGGCTTGGGGTGTCTAGAAGCCACCCCTCGAGGAGAGGTATGTTTTACTTCAACCAGGGATTCACCACTTACTGGGGTTGAAATCCTTATTTCATTTCCATTTTGTTCATTTTTGAGTATTAATTTAGGTTAATGTTACTTTTGTTAATTATTTGCTTTATTCCTGGTGCACATGTCATGTTCCTTATGCTTTGTGGGTATTCCACAAGAGGCGGGGCCACATGTCCATCACTGCCCTAAAAAGGCGGAGGCAACCAACAGTTTGTGACATCCCATGTACTGGTAAGGATAGCATCAGGCTACAAAATGAGTGTCTTGTAGTTCGGGAACGACCAGGATCAGACTTGAGAGAAGTCAGACGTGGCGACACAGATACAAAAAGATTGGCATTTTCAAAAACAAACGTGGGTTTTATTTACAGGTGCACAAAAACAAAAATAATGTCCCAATCAAAATTAGCAAATTATATTTACAGTGAATTTGCAAGACCCAAAATGAAAAATAAAGACAAAAATGTATATGCACAAAACAGTAGTCTTCCTAAAGAAAGAAAACAATCAGGAAGAAACTACACACAAAGTCCAAAGAATCCCAAAAATATTTACAAGAAAAAAATGTGTATATACAAGAAAAACAAGGTACACCACAAACCCAAAACCTATATAAATACCTCCAAAATAATACTTTAACTAGGAGATATCTATATCTATTTCTATACAAAAAAATAATACAAGTAAAGCACAAGCTGCTGTTTGGTATACTAAGAGAATAAACTATACCACCACACTATCCACACCACTGAGTCTAAAGACAACAAGTGCCTCTTATACTAAGGGGTCAAATCTTCTCCCAATCCAGCAACACATCGCTCTTTTCCACTTATAGCGGCTTACGCAGGTGCACTCTGCACAGGGGCTAAACACTCAACCCCTGCAAGGAATGTATTAAATAGGCTAGCAGCCTCTCGAGCATAGCTGTCGTGCCCCCTTCAGATGAACCGAAATGTTCTATGAAAGTAAGTTACTTTTTCTCGGGGATCCCCTTCTCAAATTAAGGCATGCACAAACTTAACTAAAACTCTCTCTTTGCTAATAGAAGAAGGCTAAAAAGGCATTCGACTTGAAGATTGGGTACACGCAGTTATTGCCGGTGTCCCACTGTTTGCACCTGCCAAAGCCACAGTTAAAATTATTTCAAAAGTGCATCCTGCATTTAAATGATTTAAATAGCTAGGCGCTTTAACGTTTTACTCTGTAAAAGTCGACTTTACCCTACTCTTAAGACTTTTTTCCTTTAAAGTGGTAATGCCTGGTAGACAGATTACCACACAGTTCCTTCTGAATGCACTCATAGTGTAGTGAGTTCCCTAGTGTTTATTCTTGTGATTTTGGGACTTTTTCTGAATTTCTGAACCTGTTCTCTTATTTTGGACTTTGCCTTTTTGGATTCCTTATTCAGACTTTGTTTGCTATTGGATTTCCTTAATGCTTAAGCAACATGTTTGCCTTTTGTGCTCCAGGGAGTTTTTTTTTTGTGCCACAGGGCATTTTGTGGAAAAATAAACCTTTTATTTTTATAAAGATCCTGAGTTTGTTGCTGTTACTAATCACATTTGACAGTTTCCCCCTCTAGCGGACATTTTGGAAGCTTTTGGGACTTTGTGATTGGGAATTAGTGCATTTTACAGCTTAACAAAGCTGCTCATTTTGAGGGAAGGAAGTTTCTCTTTAGCTCAGCTTTTGAAACTTAGAATATTAGAACAATTTTGACAAGAATATGCCATTTACTCCAAATGCCATTCACCTAATTTTTCCAAATGGGCATCAAGTTACTTTCTGAAGGTCCCTAAAGTCACACTTTATAAAACACTATTTAGGTAAATTTGTTTCATGTGTATACATCTCTCTGGGTAAAGAAAATCTTTCTAACATTTGTGCAAACTTTCTATTGACATCTTCCTATTTTATTCTTGAATTCTTGTTGAAGAATTGATTTTAAAATAATGGTTGGAATCCACAAACTAATTCCGTTTAATCATGTCACATTTGCATAAGCTAAAAGGTATAATTCAATCTTTGCTCATATTTTGTAGTCCTGGAGTTGGTCTAGCTGGTCTTCGCAATGTTATTTTTTCACAGTTTGGAGGCTGAAACTGCACACTGGAGTTAAGAAGAGGCCTCAGTAATACTGTGTTTAACCAAAAATAAGACCAGGTCTTATATTAATTTTTGTTCCAAAAGATGCACTAGGGCTTATTTTCAGGGAATATCATACATTTATTCATGTAAAACGATAAACATTTATCCAAATGCAGTTATGTCATCTTCTACTGGAATATCATCATAACTCTCCACATTCAAACCCTGAATTCCAGCCTGAATTTCTTGCTACTCCAGCCGCTTTGCAGATCAATGTGCCTGCTTCGATGTTTGATAAATGGTTCGATGTGGTGAAGCAAAATGCAGACATACAAATGTATTCACTTTTCCTTTATATTCAAGTGTTGCATATTCCCCAAAGTAATGACAGGATATATTTTAAAAGTCTCACTTACCATCTTCTGTGACGTCTTTTTTTTTTGTACCTTTACAATACCATCAGAATGTATGGCGCCATATTTGAGCCACAGAGAAAATAAAATAAGGACATAATGAAAATGACTATTTTGTGAATATTGTGAAAATTTTGGCTTTAACCTCGAAATGTCAACTTTAATCCCGTAGTTTACTTTATCATTAAAGTATATTGTGGTAAACATCATCTTAAAACCGACCCAGTTTTTAATCACAACACGCTTCTGGGGCTTCCTTCTGACCTGACAGGAGCAGCAAGCAGCAATAGATCACCACTGAGAACACATTACATTTATGATATTCCAGCTCTCTGCACATTTAGAATCTTTATATTTATACTTGATATCACTTTCATGATAAAATACATTAAAATAGGTATGTTACATTTACAGGTAAATCATTAACTTTGTTTAAATAATGAATACTGCTAATAGTTACACATATGGGGTGGCACAGTGGCAGAGCGGTGGCGCTGCTGTGTCACAGAGAGTCACGTTCCTCGTGAGTCCTGCCTGGAGTTTACATGTTTTCCTGGTGGATTTCCACAGTGGGCTCAGTTTTCCATCCAAAGACATAAAGGTTTGGGGATTTGGTGAAGCTACAATAACTGCAGTGTGTGTGTGTGCTTGTGTTCACCTTGCGTTTAGCTGATGCCCCGTCCAGGGATTTTGTGTCTGTCTTGCACCGATGCTGTTGGAATCAGCACATCCCCGGATTGATGGATGTAATCATGAAACATCCTGTTCAGAGATATTGTGGAAAGGTGTCCTCGTAATTTAATGGTTGTTACGGGCCCACACGTCACATCATGTGAATCATAAAATTGGCCTTACCCACCATATTTTTCAGCTGACGATCTTGACTAGGGCTTATTTTTGGGGTAGAGCTTAAATTACAGAGCAGCCTGAAAATCATTCTAGGGTTTATTTTCAGAGTAGGTCTTATTTTAAGGGAAACACGGTAATTATAGATTAAGTATAATCTTCCATGACTTGTACTCCACACCTTATCTTACAAATGCAGAGCTATCAAATTCAATTTCACTATTCAAATATATTTAGAAAAATTGTATCTAATGGCATTTGAATGTAAAAGAACTGGTGTTTGTTTTACCTTGCATTCATGTTACTATATTCTTTGCTGTGCAATATTGTCATATTTTACAGATTCGTAAATTTGTTCACTTCCAACTCAACGTTTCAGGGTTCACGGTCAGTCCTTCTTTATGAGGACAAACAATGGAGAAGGTTGATACACCAAGTGATACTTCACTAGTGATAGTACGGCAAGCCTTGCGAGTATCTTTATTGTTTCCTGGGGCCACTGTGGGTTCTCTGGTCTCAGTTCAGCTGTGAATAATGAATGAATGTGAGTACACAAAAAATCACAAGAGATTATTATTAACCTAAAGTTAATAACTAATGAAGTTACATCAATTTGACACTAACTAACTTTTGTTGTTTGTACCCGGAAGCTTTGACAGCTGGGAAGTGCACAATACTAAACTTTATACCGTCCCCATTTTGATGCCATGTGTCCTGACTTCTGGTGGTATCAATGGGGATGAAACCATGCACAAATGTTTCCTGAGTAAGAAAACAGAAATGGTAGCCAGCCAAGAAGTGAATCCCTGTATTTTTTGATCACTGAATATTACCTTAAATCAAAAATATAATTATACTGATAAATTTTCCGTAGCCTTAAAACTCAAAAAGGAATAAAAAAAGCAAGAAAATACAATACGGTGAGAAAAAAAAAAAAAAATTTCCTAATCATAAAAAAATGTCTTCATGAGGTCACAGTCCTCAGACCATTGAAAATAAAGTAGAACAGAAGTAGAATGTAAATATCATCTTTGAATTAAAGTTAGCATGTTTTCAAGTATTCTTTACCAAGAAAACAATATCCATTGTGTGGAATTTTAATTTGTTGAAATTCATAGAAATAAACCATCCTTATAAACATGCCAAATAAGAACAACTACAACCATCATTCTCCAACAATTCAAAAACAACATTCTACCAAAAACACACACATTCGTCAGACTAGTGTTGAAGTATATTTAGGTCAAAATGTAAATAAAATTGATACTTCTCACAAATTTTGCATGAGCAGTATCATAAAACCTGATAGATTTGTCTTGCTTGATCTACTGATCTGTGTGCCATTTAGGCTGGAGCTGCTCCAAGTGCATATTACATAGGAGGTTAGCTATGAGTCATTAAATACTTTCATGAAGGCAGACTTCAAGACAAATGGATCTGCTGTAAATGACCAAGCACACAGTGGATGTCTTTCAAACAGGTATTACTGTAGAATTTCAACTTCACAAAATCACTCCACGTAAAAAAGAAAAGGTACTACAAAGACTTCTCACTCATGTATTGTTCACACACGGCATGAAGTGGCAAACGAAAAGCAGATAGTTGCACCTCCATTCACTCATTTTCTCACTCTCACTAAAAAATATAATGGCACAAAAAAAAACGAAAAAAAAAACAAGACATGATCCTACACTTTTGGCCTCTCTAATTCAAAGCCCTGCACGAAGAAGGTAGATATACACCTCCTTTTGGTTGGTGCCAGGCATGGAGGAGTTCGATGGCATACAAAGCATGGAGTCACATGCATCCAATGTTCTATGTGTTTCCCTATACACTTTTTTGTTTCACTCACAGCAAAATAAGAAGTACACTGTACTCTCTCTCTGTCTTACTTACCTTGGCATGCTGTATAATGACAGAGCGAAAGGCATGCCTCCTACACACGGTGGCACAAGTAAGATCAGTCACTTTGACTATGCCCACTGTTTTACCAGTTCCTCTCATTATTTCTTTGTGTTGCCATCTGTTTCCAAGCATCCATCTGTAATTTCAAATGCCATGACCTTGGTCTTGTCTCCTGCCATCACTGTTTGTAGTTCAGATAACAAGATCAAAAATAGGCATGCTTCTAAATTCCCTATTATGTTAATTTATACATTATGATTTTTGAAATTGCTCAAAGTTTTAAATATGCAGATCTAGCCAAAGCTATCCTTGTCATTATTTCTCAAGTAATTGCTATCAAAAGTAAATTTATATCTAAGTTATTTAAAACTGTCAACATTGTTAATGTCATCTCTCTATTATAAAAAAAAAAAACTTAGAAAGCTTGGAAGGAGACGATACGTTATTTTCTCTGAGACACTTTAACGTCCTGTGAGACAATGCAGTGAGACAAAAGGACAGCTGCTGCGCAGGCTTTTAAATGATTAATGCGCAGCTCAACAAACAGAAAATGCAGTTCAGCAGCAGCAGCAGCAAGCTGGCAGCTGATCCAACCACATCTCCTTAGCATGCATTCAGCCAACTTCACAACTATAGCAGCAGAGATGCGAAGTGGCTGGCACGTAGCACTCCCGGGGAGGAGGTGATCGAATGAAGCGAAAAAGGGGCAAAGCCCCCTAGTTTCCATTTAAGATTATCTCCACCTTATGATTCCTTTATCCTTTACAAAACATTATTGTCTCTTTCTGTTGATTGTCATTCCATACTTCTTGCTAGCTTTAGCAACAAGCCCGGCTCATTTTTCTGCTTTTCTATTAATTAGATCGATATCTTCTGTGAATTTTAAGTTTCTTGAAAATATCTCACTAGCTTCTTTTCCTTTGTTATCAAGCTTTATTAATTAATGCAAGGCTTTGGTCATAATTCTTTCCAAGTAGAATAAAAATAAAGTT